>NC_054481.1:15289789-15895257 GCF_017639515.1 Carcharodon carcharias | reverse complement strand
GGGAAACGTTAAACATGATTAAAACATTCAACGTTATTCCTGGATACAAAGTATTCAGGAAAGGTAGGAAAAGGAGAAAAGGGGGAGGAGTGGCAGTATTGATTAAGGAGATCATTGCATTGCAGGAGAGAGAGGATATCCCTGAGGGGTCAAGGACAGAATCTATATGGCTAGAGCTAAGGAACAAACAAGGTGCAATTACATTGTTTAATGTAGTCTATAGGCCACCACCTGGTGGAAAGGATGTGGAGGAACAAATTTGCAAGGAAACTACAAAGGGCTACAAGAATTATAGAGTAGTTATAATGGGTTTGCTAAAGTACTGGTCATAGTTTGCCAGTCTTCCTTAGACTCAGGTGCGGTGCCAGAGGTCTGGAGAATTGCAAATGTTACACCTTTGTTCAAAAAAAGGGCATAAAGATAAGCCCAGCAACTACAGGCCAGTCAGTTTAATGTCGGTGGTGGGAACATTTCTGGAAACAATAATTTGAGACAAAATTTGAAGTCACGTGGACAAATGCAGGTTAATTAAGGAGAACCAGCATGGATTTGTTAAGGGAAAATCGTGTTAACTAACTTGCTGGAGTTTTTTGAAGAGCTAACAGAGAGAATTGATGAGGGCAATGCTGTTGCTGTGGTGTACATGGACTTCCAAAAGGCGTTTGATACAGTGACGCACAACAGACTCATGAACAAAGTTAGAGCTCACAGTATAAAAGGGACAGTAGCAACATGGATCCCAAATTGGCTGAGTGACAGGAAACAGAGTAGTGGTTAAGGGATGTTTTTTGGGCTGGAGAAAGGTTTGTGGTGGAATTCCACAAGTCCACAAGTATCAGTTTGTGACCCTTGCTCTTCCTGATATATATTAATGACATAGACCTTTGTGTGCAGGTCACAATTTAAAAAATGTCGTTTGATACAAAACTTGGAAGCATTGTTAACAGTGAAGAGGATAGTGTAGAACACTAATGGGGCTTTGACAAGTTGGTGGAATGGGGGGATGAAGTTCAATTCAGAGAAATGTGACTCATTTTGGAGAGACAATATAAAATAAAGGGTACAACTCCAAAATGGATGCTGGAGCAGTGGGACCTGGATGTATATGTGTATAAGTCATTGAAGGTGACAGGACAGGTTGAGAGAACAGTTAATAAAGAATACAGTATCCTAGGCTTTATTAATGGAACATAGAGTTTGAGACCAA
The DNA here is from genome assembly GCF_017639515.1 of Carcharodon carcharias. Classification (NCBI taxonomy): domain Eukaryota; kingdom Metazoa; phylum Chordata; class Chondrichthyes; order Lamniformes; family Lamnidae; genus Carcharodon; species Carcharodon carcharias. The sequence continues at coordinate 15,894,050 of NC_054481.1, read as the reverse complement.
GAAGGTTATTTTAAATTTGTATCAGACACTAGTTCAGCCTCAGCTGAAGTATTGCATTCAATTCTGGGCACCGCAGTGAAGATGTGAAAACATTGGAGAGAGTGCAGAAAAGATTCAAAAGAATGATTCTAGGGATGAGGAAGAAGATAGTTAAGAAAATAGATTGGAGAAGATGGGACTGTTTTCCTTAGAGTAGAGAAGGTTGAGAGGAGATTTGATAGAGATATTCAAAATCATGAAAGGTCTGGATAGAATGGATAGGGAGAAAATGTTCCCACCCTTGAAAGGATCGAGAACAAGGGGGTACAATTTTAAAGTAATTGGCAAAAGAATTAATAAGGAAAATCTTTTTCATGCAGCGAGTGGTTAAGGTCTGGAATATACTGCCTGAGTATGTGGAGGAGGCAGGTTCAATCAAGGCTTTAAAAAGGTCATCTGAAAAGGAAGAATATGAAGGGTTAGGGAGAGAAGCCAGGGGAATAACACTAGGTTAATTGCAGGTAAATCTCAGTCAGAGAGCTGGTGCAGACAGGATGGGCTGAATGGCCTCCTCTTGAGCTGTAACAATTCTTTAGGATATGCTGGGGAAAATGTACATGATATTTATCAGGTAGTAGCATTGGATAATTCCTCTTGATGGCTGAGTTGGCGAGTGCACTGAAAGGCGCTTAATGTGAAAGTGAACAATACACAAGTAGTCAAGAGGCTCGATTCCCAGACTTTGGTGAATCCCAGCTCAGGTGGTCATGGAAACGCTACAAGTGCCCTCATTGTCTCTAGTCTATGGAGCAGAAGTGTCTGCTTCTTGTTGCTATCTAGTGACTGCAGTTGGAAGCTCTGTCTATGGCAATTGGATGAAGATAGGTTTGGTTGGCTCGGGAGCAATTTCCCCAATAATTGACCATCACCATTGATTTTTAAATGCCTTTTTTTCCACAAAAATCGTGACTTTAAGAGATATCAGTCATGTTCCAGCACTGAAAAGTAATGGGTATTGCACCTGGGTTTGAAGAGGAAATAATGATTAACAGAAACTTGAGCATTTGTAGGTAATCATGGAACGAATCAAAGGTAATAAAATAAATTACAATGTGCAGCAGCAGAAGCTTTGCAAAATCCAATGGATACCAGGGTGGTCCTTAGAACTTGAAGATACCTAAAGTTTTATTTAGAGTGTTAGAGTCTATTTTGAGGGAAATAATTCTGAAGTATCCAACAAGATGAAAGACAATAATTCTAATATAATATCATTTGTGAAAGACAGTGAATGGTCAAAGGAATAGAAATTATGCTACATCTACACTGAAGTCCTGGTTAGACCACATCTGGAGTACTGTGACCTGTTCTGGGTACCTCACCTTAGTGTTATGATCTCCATAGAGACCGACAACTTTCAAAAAGAAATTCAAACTCCCAGTTTACAGCTGAAAGGGTCAAGAATTCACATTTGAAAACATTTACTGTAACAAAAACTGAAAGTACATATTGAGAAAACACTATTTTATATTTGTAAGTAACTTATACTTTAAACCACTTAGAGAGGAACATTCTCCTTTTCACCCATGCATTCTCCCTGAAATTACAGTCCTTATAGCAACTGGTCCACAGTTGATCACAGCTTTCAATATTAAAACAAAAAACTGCGGATGCTGGAAATCCAGAACAAAAACAGAATTACTTGGAAAAACTCAGCAGGTCTGGCAGCATCGGCGGAGAAGAAAAGAGTTGACGTTTCGAGTCCCCATGACCCTTCGACAGAACTAGGTGAATCCCAGGAAGGGTTGAAATATAAGCTGGTTTAAGGTGGGGAGGGGGGCGGTGGGGGGGTGGGGGGATGGAGAAGTGGAGGGGGGTGGTGTGGTTGTGGGCAAAAGCAGTGATAGAAGCAGATCATCAAAAGATGTCACAGACGGCAGAACAAAAGAACACATAGGTGTCAAAGTTGGTGATATTATCTAAACGAATGTGCTAATTAAGAATGGATGGTAGGGCACTCAAGGTATAGCTCTAGTGGGGGTGGGGGGAGCATAAAAGATTTAAAAATATTTAAAAATAATGGAAATAGGAGGGAAAAAGAAAAATCTATAGAATTTATTGGAAAAAAACAAAAGGAAGGGGGAAGAAACAGAGGGGGGGTGTTGGGCTGGAGGAGGGAGGTCAAGACCTAAAGTTGTTGAATTCAATATTCAGTCCGGAAGGCTGTAAAGTGCCTAGTCGGAAGATGAGGTGTTGTTCCTCCAGTTTGCGTTGGGCTTCACTGGAACAATGCAGCAAGCCAAGGACAGACATGTGGGCAAGAGAGCAGGGTGGAGTGTTGAAATGGCAAGCGACAAGGAGGTTTGGGTCATTCTTGTGGACAGACCGCAGGTGTTCTGCGAAGCAGTCGCCCAGTTTACGTTTGGTCTCTCCAATGTAGAGGAGACCGCATTGGGAGCAACAAATGCAGTAGACTAAGTTGGGGGAAATGCAAGCGAAATGTTGCTTCACTTGAAAGGAGTGTTTGGGCCCTTGGATGGTGAGGAGAGAGAAAGTGAAGGGGCAGGTGTTACATCTTTTGCGTGGGCATGGGGTGGTGCCATAACTGGGGGTTGGGGAGTAGGGGGTGATGGAGGAGTGGACCAGGGTGTCCCGGAGGGAACGATCCCTATGGAATGCCGACAGTGGGGGTGAAGGGAAGATGTGTTTGGTAGTGACATCATGCTGGAGTTGGCGGAAATGGCGGAGGATGATCCTTTGAATGCAGAGACTGGTGGGGTGATAAGTGAGGACAAGGGGGACCCTTAGTCTACTGCATTCATTGCTCCCAATGCGGTCTCCTCTACATTGGAGAGACCAAACGTAAACTGGGCGACCGCTTTGCAGAACACCTGCGGTCTGTCTGCAAGAATGGCCCAAACCTCCCTGTCGCTTGCCATTTCAACACTCCACCCTGCTCTCTTGCCCACATGTCTGTCCTTGGCTTGCTGCATTGTTCCAGTGAAGCCCAACGCAAACTGGAGGAACAACACCTCATCTTCCGACTAGGTACTTTACAGCCTTCCGGACTGAATATTGAATTCAACAACTTTAGGTCTTGACCTCCCTCCTCCATCCCCAACCACCCGCCCCCCCCCGCCTCTGTTTCTTCCCCCTTCCTTTTGTTTTTTCCAATAAATTATATAGATTTTTCTTTTTCCCTCCTATTTCCATTATTTTTAAAATATTTTTAAATCTTTTATGCTCCCCCCACCCCCACTAGAGCTATACCTTGAGTGCCCTACCATCCATTCTTAATTAGCACATTCGTTTAGATAATATCACCAACTTTGACACCTATGTGTTCTTTTGTTCTGCCGTCTGTGACATCTTTTGATGATCTGCTTCTATCACTGCTTTTGCCTACAACCACACCACCCCCCTCCACTTCTCCCCCACACCCCCAACCCCCCGCGCCCACCACCCCCCCCCCCCCCCCCCCCCCCCCCCCCCCCCCCCGCCCCCAGACCTGCTGCCAGACCTACTGAGTTTTTCCAGGTAATTCTGTTTTTGTTTTACAGCTTTCAGTATCCCTGTTTCACTGAGTGGTAACTTCGAGTGACCACCTACAGGCACTTTCCTCAGCTTTCGGAGAGTTTCTTAAACCCACGACTAGCAGTAAAGCCTGCTACAATGATTCTTCTTTCCCCTGGCCATACCAGAACAAATCTACTGGTGGCCGTAGAAGGCTGTAGGATGTGTCTCTTTGACTAGAGATCATTTCCCTCACACACCTGGCTGTGGTAGCTTCCAAAGTCAAGCAGTCTTTTCTCTCTTCTGACCATACAGATCAAAAACTGCTGTCTGCCTGTGATATTCATTGATTTGTCAGGAAGCCTGTAACTTTGTTTCAAAAGTGGCTTCCCCTGCCCCCTTCCCCATGACAATGTGAAACATGTTAGCCTTGTACCTTGGTAGAAATGCTAATTAGCTATCCTTGACCTCAACTAAAACATAAACAGAATTACCTGGAAAAACTCAGCAGGTCTGGCAGCATCGGCGGAGAAGAAAAGAGTTGACGTTTCGAGTCCTCATGACCCTTCGACAGAACTTGAGTTCGAGTCCAAGAAAGAGTTGAAATATAAGCTGGTTTAAGGTGTGTGTGTGGGGGGCGGAGAGAGAGAGAGAGAGGTGGAGGGGGGTGTGTGGTTTCCCTCTTGACCTCAACTCCCTTTCTTCTTAGAAGTAAATAGGTAATTTACAACTCGTTACCTACTATACTTTTCTGGGACTTTGGGGAGACTCAGATTCTCCTCATGGTAAATCCAGAGACTGCTGCCATTGTCTCCTGCACCTTCTTCCGAATAAAACAATCTAGGCCCTGCTTTGATCTCTAACAATCAAACCACCCAGGCTTACAGTCAAAAACAAAAACAAAAATGTCATGAGGACTCGAAACGTCAACTGTGCTCCTCTCCACCGATGTCGCCAGACCTGCTGAGTTTTTCCAGGTATTTTTGCTTTTGTTTTTGTTTTGGATTTCCAGCGTACGCAGTTCTTTGCTTTTATCTCAGGATTACAGTCTGGCAGACTTTAAATCAGCTCACAAGACCCCTTTCATTTATCCTAAATTTAAATATACAGTCCCAAAACAATCATATAAACCTCAAAATTGTAATATTAGGAAGGATTTATTGGGGTTGGAGATAGTGCAGCATAGATTTACCAGAATGATACCTGGACTCCAAAGGTTAAATTAAAAAATATACAAACTAGGGTTGTATTCCCTTGAATTTAAAAGGTCAAGGAATAATTTGATCAAAATTTTCAAAACATTAAGAGAGAGAAATTATTTCTGCTGGTTGGGGAGTCCAGGACTAGGGGACACAGTCTAATACTTAAAAGCTGACCTTTTAGGGGTGAAATTGAGAAACATTTCTACACACAAAGGATGAAGGATGTTTCTCTTATGCAAATTGTAGTTGATGTCACATCAGTTGTTAATTTAAAATCTGAGATTGATAAATTTTTGCAAACCGAAGGTGGTAACCAAAAGGAGTGTTCCTACGCACATGGACTGCAGCGGTTCAAGAAGGCAGCTCACCACCACCTTCTCAAGGGCAATTAGGGATGGGAAATAAATGCTGGCCTAGCCAGTGACACCCATATTACACGAATGAACAAAAAAAAACCAAAGGTATATTTATAGAGTTAGGTGATCTCGTTGAATAGGCGAAGCAGACCCAATGGGCTAAATGGTTCCTAATCCTGTTCCTATGATCCTATCTGGAATTCTTTGAGAATATAGCAGAACGGGTTAATGAGAATATGGTAACATTTTATCGTGATTTTAGGTAAACATTTTGATAAGATCTCTCAGAGGAAAATTAATACTTGATATCCGGTTAAAACATATTTGAAGGTTATAGTTGAAGAAGTGTTGAAGTTGGCAGTGATTACCAAAGTAAATATCATACTTGAGCATAAATGAATCAATGGAGTATGATCCCAGTAAGAAAGTATTAACCTGCGGCAAAGTAATGGGGAAATTACACTTTGGAATATTTTACACCAGTTGTGATGATTGTACTTGCAAAATACACTAGTATTAAGATGGGGTTCAAAGAAAGGTGATAAGTTTTGAAACCAAAGTTTTTATATTATAAAGTTAGGAGAGAGCATGGCATAAAATGGAAAGTTAGCATTGTCTTTGTTTTGAGTCCACTATGGTCATAGTAGCCATTTCGAATTGATAGACTGGATGGAAAGTATGCTGGATAGTGCCCTTTAACCATCAAGAGCTGAATTCAGCCAGACTGGTGGTAAATAAATCTTTCTTTTGCAGGTATAAGGAACCTAATTAAGCCAAGTTTAGGCAGTTGGCCATCTTCCTTCCGGGAATGATTCATGATTTTTACGAGAGATTATTATGATTTTCCAAAATTCCCTCGATTCTATAATAGTACCAGCTGATTGTAAATTAGCAAATGTAATACCACTAGATAGGAAAGGAAAAAGAAAACATGGAACTACAGGCCAGCTACAAGCTTGACATGTCATTGCAAAAATACTGGTATCTATTATTATTATTATGGATGTCTTAATGCCCTTAGAAAATCATTGTATGATCAGACAGGGAGAATGTGGTTTTATGAAAAAGAAATTGTGTTTGTCAAATTTATTAAAGACTTTAGAGGATGTAACTAGCAGGGTAGAGAAAGGGGGATCAGTAGACGTAGTATAATTGGACTTCCAAAAGGCATTTGATAAGGTGCCAGGTGCTTCTGCACGAATCAGTATGGAAAATATTCCAGTGTCACATCCTTGATCAAAGGTTTGGAATGGGAATCACTACAGCAAAGGAGGGAGAAAAATAGACTGGCCGTGTTCTATAAAATATGGAACGGACTGGTGGGAATTGACAGATACAAGCACCTGGTGCCCCCCGGCAATGACAAAAAAAAAAGGTAGCCATCTACACAAACTACAAAGACCATTTGTTTCCAAGATAGTGTATCGACAATCTTTCTTCCCAAGGACAATGCCACAATGGAACAAGCTGCCAAAGGAAATAGTCATAGTTCCATCGCTGGAAATCTTCAAACCCATCTTTAGATTATTTTCATTTATAAGTTTTCATTATCAGGACTACCATCTCAGCAGGTCATACCTGGTTTAACTAGCACTACCCATATAAATGTTGGATGAATATGAATATTAGTCTGTGATGCCAACACAACTAAAGCAGAAACAGAAACCAGGATAATGATGGGCTTAGATAAGGTAGACAAGGATTTCTTTTCTCATTAGCTGATGGTACAAGAATCGGGGGACACAGATTTGAAGTTCTGGGCAAGAGATGCAGGTGGGAATATGAGGAAGAATATTTTTATGCAGCAAGTTGCAATGACCTGGAACTTGCTGCCCACTAGGGTGGTGGAAATGGAAACAATCAATGATTTTAAAGGGAAATTGGATGGGCACTTGAAGGAAATAAACCTACAGGGCCATGGGGATCAAGTAGGGGAGTGGAACTGACTGGATTGCTCCTTGGGGAGCTGGCATGGAACTGATGGGTCGAATGGCCTCCATCGGTGTGGCAAATGACTCTGACACGTGATCCAAACAGTAGCAGAATCAGAATTGGAGGGGGTAAAACAAAGGTTCACTAGATTGGTTCCTGAGTTGAGCGTTTTCTTATGATGAGAGGCTGAGTAAATTGGGTCCATACATACTGGAGTTTAGAAGAATGAGAGGCAATCTAATTGAAACATACAAGATTCTGAAGGGGCTTGATAGGATAGACACAGAGAGGTTGTTTCCCATGGCTGGGGAATTTAGATGTGGGGGCAGCCTCAGGATGAGGGGTCAATCATTTAGGACTGAGTTGAGAAATTTCTTCACTCAGAGGGTTGTGAACCTTTGTAATTCTCTACTCCAGAGGGTTGTGGTGCTCCTTCATTGTGTTTAATTCAAGATTGAGATAGACAGATTTGTGGTCTCTCAGCGAATTAAGGGATTATGGAAAAGTGGCAGAGGGCTACTGCAGCTGTTCATTGATTTTTTTTTCAGAAGTATGCTTTATTCATAACATTTATAAAAGTACATTACAAAACATTTTGACTTGAAAATTACAGAAAGTGCAATAAAATTCAACTTGTCTCCACACAGCATGTTCCACTCTGAGGTGGCCCAATACAATTGTAATACTCTTGATATTTACAACATACATTGCATGTTAGGCATACAGACTGTGGGCAAAACGTTTCAAATTGAAGATTACAGAAAGTGCAAGAGGATTTAACTTTTCTCCATACAGTATGTTCCACTCTGAGGTTCCTCAATACAATTTCAATATTTACAAAATACATTCCTTGTCAGGCATACAGCCAAGGAGTTCTACACAGTTTCTAGCCCCTTGGTATGATAGTTGAAAGGCCTTTCTTCATTGCACCTCTTCGATGGCCACCCAAGCTTTCGTGCATCCCTCACGTAGTCCTGGACATTGGGATTTGCTAGTCTGCAATATTTGGTTGAGAGCTCTTTGCACTGCAAGACCAGCAAGTTTCGGGCAGACCAAAGAGCGTCTTTCACAGAGTTGGTTTTTATCTTGGTATGTGTCGCTGGGAACAGCCGTAGAACATGGAGTCCTGCGTCATGGAGCTGCTCGGGATGAACCTTGACAAAAACTATTGCATCTCACTCCAGACCTTCTTTGCAAAAGGCACACTCCAGAAGGAGGTGGGCAATAGTATCTGCCCAATGACAGCCATCTAGACTGACACATATAGAGTGGGTGAGACTTGGGGTGTGTAGGAAGGATCTAACAGGGAGTACCTCTCTCACCACCAGCCAAAATACACCTTGGTGCTTTTTTGAAAGTTGTGTCAATAGATAATCTGCCAAATGATGTTGACAGTTTGTCAAGGGAATGATCCGACAGGATTTACCATCTCCTATTCCTGCAGGGCTTTGAGACTTTACGTGCAGACCACTGCCTAATGGACTTGTGCTCAAAGGTTTTTTATGCACAAGCTTTTCCACCAGGGTACGGCTTGGTCCAACAGCTGGGAAGGTTCTGCGGCAACATGGCCAGACCCATCCTTCACAACACCAGAGACATTTGGTGTTTGCGTATCGAGGGTCTAAGCACAGCTTGATGCAGCCGCACAAAAAGGTGGCCATCAGGATTGAGCACGCTTTTCCTCCTTTTATCTAGAGGTTTGCACATGGCCTCCCTGCCAACACAGTCCACTTTCGACCTCCAGATAAAGTGGAAGATGACTCGAGTGATCACCAGGGTCCAGGAGTGATTGCTCCAACAAGCCAATAGTGCCCTGTTTGGAATATGTGAAATAGGCTGGCTGAAGAAGATCAGCTGGTGTAAGGAATGGACCATTAAAGTGATCTGAACTCTCGCCCCAGCCAAGATGCACTGGAATCTGCCAAAACGGAAAATTCCGGTCTATAAATGTAAGAAATATTAAAAGGAGGTCGGCTTGGAGAACTTATTTATGCTGAAGGGAATGCGTTGTGGGCAGGGCTATGATTATTCAGGAAATTTTAAGCTCAATGTGACTGAAATATTAACAGCTTCACACAGATTTGCTTAATGGCCAATTTTAGTGTCTGAAGTTGGAACTGGTGGAATGTCCACAAGTGTTGGACACAACTCTGCTATTTCTAGGTTCAGCCAGATTTCCATATTGTCAGCGAGCTGCAGTTGTGAGTCATGCCTGTAATTGGGAGCTGGTCCATTAGGGAACAGGAAATTGCATGCTGCTGGAGTTTCGCCAAGGAACTGGAGTAAGTGCTTAAAGGGATATTGGTGCTCTTGCTGCCAAGGGAGAAGGCAACAACCACCCTATGGGAAATAGACTGCAGCCTTGGGGGAGTGTACTGGTAGAGGTGTGAAGTGTCAGTGAAAAGGCAAAGATAGAAGTGGCACAGGAGGAAAAAGAAGCCAAAGGCTACACCTTTAGCTTGTCCATATGTTTTGTTGAAGGGGTAGCAGACCCCATAGGTCCAGCTTTTAAGAGCAGGATTTTTTTTCTGACTGTGATTGCACTAGAGAGAGTGCAGAGGTTTACCAGGATGTTGCCTGGCTGGAGAGTTTTAGTTATGAGGAGAGATTGGATGGACTGGGGTTATTTTCCCTGGAGCAGAGGAGGTTGAGGGGGGACATGATTGAGGTGTATAAAACTATGAGGGGCATAGATAGGGTAGACAGGAAGGAACTTTTCCCCTTGGTGGAGGGATCAATAACCAGGGGGCATAGATTTAAGGTAAGAGGCAGGACGTTTAGAGGGGATGTGAGGAAGAACTTTTTCACCCAGAGGGTGGTGGGAATCTGGAACTCACTGCCTGAAAGGGTGATAGAGGCAGAAAACCTCATAACATGTAAGAAGCATTTGGATGTGCACTTGTGATGCCATGGCATACAAGGCTATGGGCCTAGTGCTGGAAAATGGGATTAGAATAGTTGGGTACTTGTTTGACCAGCGCAGACTTGATGGGCTGAAGGGCCTTTTTCTGTGCTGTAGACCTCTATGACTCTATGATTGATTATTTGAGCCTCTGGAGAATGTCCCAAGGAACCCTCAGAGCATGGTGACTGAAGTGGAGGACTCTACACTTCTCCACATATGGGGTTCTGATGTTCTGCAGTCCACAATCGAAGGGAGGGTCAATTGTTGTTATGTTTTGAGGAGAAGGGTGATAATGGTACATGCACAATGGTTGACAATTAACCATTCAAGAGCCTATAACTGAAACATTGAGACAGCTGCCCCCATGCTGAATGATGTGGAGAAGCACTAGGTTCAAGAATAGAATTCAATCTGGGCACTGTGAAGTTCATGAGATAGAAACAGTTAAATATTCAGAAAGAGAATTTAGAATTAGAACTGCACAAGTTAGATTTAGTCATTACAACACAGGAGGACGCCATTTGGCCGCATCAAGCCAACGCCATTGTTAAACATAGATTCTATATTATCTCTTCCCAGCAGACTCCCTCTGCTGATACATGTGTATATGGCAGCCTCAAGTGGACAAAATGCTCAATAAGAGCTTCAACATGTTACAGGCATTCCACCTTAGTAAAGCAAGATACAGAGGGAATGCAGGGAAGTAACTTTGATTGTGCTTATAAAAGGTCTACAGAGCATTCTTGTGATGGTATTGTGGATGGCAACATCAAGTTAGATAAATGGACTACCTAATGGTCGTGATTAATTGTGGTAGTGTGGGCACAAGTTTCAGGGAACGATGAAAACGAGCAGAAGGCATGCACTTTGGCTGTACTTTTTTGGAAGAAGCTATGAGGCCTGGCTAAGCTTGGTATCTCTGCTTCACTATTCATATAGTATGCTTGATGATGGCTCTCAATGATGAAGGTTTGGCAGGTATTTTTGGGTATAACATAAGTGTCATAAACCCGGCTTACATTGGGTAGACCTGGGGATACAAATTGGTCCTTGCTGCGCCTGTTTTAGGAACCACTTTCAAGGTGAAATGTCCCATTCCTGACTTGCACCTGCATTACTGGCTTCACTCAGTTATCAAAAAATCAGGAACTGTGTCCTAAGCGCTTACCGTCACCAGATGGTAAGTTTTTTTTTAATACGGTTTTGTGTCCACGATTCTCACGCTCAGCCTGCCCAGCTCCTGCGCCCACTCTTCTCCCGGGAATTACCTTTTGGTTGCTGTCAGCAAGGCAAGTAGCTGGATAATTTCCTCAGTAAGTGGGCGAGATGCATGCGGAACAACAACAGGTGCTGTAAGCATGCACGAAAAATGTTAATGAGGCCTGAGAACCAATTTTGGGCCAGCTTGGGCCTTCTAGCTGGGGTACAAACTGTTGACACACTGCTGGTTATGGATCTGAAATTAGGGTGCAACCAATATCAGCCCCATGTCTCTAAGAAACCCACTATGTACTTCTTCGGGGAGAAAGAGATAATGCTGAATTGCCATGAAATACAGATGTATTGCCTGCTGCTGAGAATGTAGGAGTCACCTAGATGGCTCTGTGTGGAAAGTCATACACTACCTGCATAATGATAGAATAGAAACCTTTGTGGTCATGAAGCTTTGCCTCTTAAGAGCATGCTGGACAACAGATGTACAATTGATGGCACCCTGGACAAATCTGGGAAAAAGCCAAAGGCCTCTCACTCTTTCTGGCTGTCCTTTGGGAAAATAGTGAAGTTGTTTGCAAAGAAACTCATCAGTCATTTGCTTTACAAATGCATTGGTTGTAAATCGGCTGGTGCCACTGATGCCCATTGGAATCCAGGAAGGAGGGAGGAAGCATAAAGGTTTCTGACTGTAGTGACCTTTTATACCAAAGACCAATGATTTGCCTGCTTTGAAGGTGGTCTGCAGGGTTATCTTACGATATCCAATAATAACTGTCACCTGGATGAAGCATAACATTGTCATTCATTGTCCTTTCGACACAAGCCCATGAACCTTGGCCTTGGCCCATATTCTGAGTTGGGAAAGTAAAGGCGAGTAAGAGCCATCCTTCTACTACCTTCTACTTCTTTTAACATCATCCTTCCTCCTTCGTGTCTTCCTGTACATTAAATAAAGAGGGTTTGCCGCAAAGGGGCAGTGAGAGTTGGAGGAGATGTGAAGCTTTCAAAAGTGGGGTGACCACTTCCTCCTACAAAACTGTCTCACGCAGAGTGCAGAACACTCCCTAAAATGTAATGATCAAAAAACAAGTTCCAAGCAGTGAACCGCTGCATGTCCCTTTAAACAGGTGTGCATTCAAGCAGTATACCTTGGTTTTGTGGATGCTAAACTTATCTAACTAGCCATGAGAAAAAGTCACAGTAATCTTGCTGTATGCATCACAAACTCACTAAACTGTCCAAATGTTGCAACTTCCTGCTCAACATCATATGATTTTGAAGCTCCTACTTATTTGGGACAGGAGTTTCTGCCTGGCCAGGTTTCACCAGAAAATATAATGCACAGAACATTACTGATCTGTTGGCCTGATGATGCAATTTAATATTTCATTTAGTCTCTTCTGAGCTTGTTTCTGGTACATAAAGATAACTAAAATTGGGCCCATTACCCTACTGAGCAGATTACCATCTGGTAAAGTAATTGCAGAGACAGTGAAACATTCAAATGAGTAAACAGATAGATTTCCAACTCTGTTGAAGACCAAAGAAGGAGGAAGTTGGAGGTGATCTGAGCAAATCTGAAAGATGCAGCAAACTTCATGGACTGACGACCTTTGCTTGTTTCCATCTTATATGCTTCTTTCCTCTTTACCTCATTCACTATTCAAGGATTATCACATTCTTGTCAAGAGGTAATTGAAAAATATCATGGATATAGTAATAGTGGTTATGTTACTTGTCTAGTAATGCAGAGGCCAAGGCTGCTGATCCCGAGGCATGAGTTCAAATCCCACCACGGTGGCTGGAGAATTTACATTCCATTAATAAATCTGGGATAAAAAGTTATATCAGTAATAGCGACCATGAAAGTACCAGCTTGTCATAAAAACCCATCTGGTTCACTCATGTCCTTTAGGACAGGGAGTCTACCATCCTTACCGGTTTGGCCTGTACATGACTCCAGACTCCCAATGTGGTTGACTCTTCAGTGCCTGCTAAAATAGTCAAGCAAGTCACTCAATTGTACCAAAATGCTGTGCTCACAGTGGTTCATCATCACCTTCTCAAGGGCAATTAAGGATTGGCCATAAAAGCTTGCCAGTGACAGCCACATCCTGTGAATGAATAAACAAGAAAGTTCAAAATACTACCGGGTGTTGGTCAAAACATTTTGGCATCCAATTCAAAAGATACAAGGCTTTAGGACTGGCTGGTACAAAAGGTTATCTGCACTGCTACCATAAACAAACACTTATTCCCAGAACATTTGAATACACCAATATCTGTGACTAATACACCTGTACTGGCTATTCTACATCAACATCCATTACCAGACCATCTGGATCATTCAACAACCAGCAGCAGAATGCTGTTTTAAACCAACACCACTCTGACAAAACTCAAACACACACTCTACAATATTTGTTAGCAAAAGGTTTTGATAACCCACCTCGTTGCAGCACAGGAAGGTATTATGTGGGCCTATGGTCATGATTTCTCCTACCTCGAGTTGCTAATTACAGCCAGGTCATTGAGGAAGCACTTCTCCACAGGCAAGCAGGGAAAGCAGGAAGATGATTCAATCTGAGTTCCGGTGCATCTCCTAGCAACTGGTCACAAAGCAACATTGGCATTGGCCTAAGAGTAGGTCGACAGCCTGCTCTCTTAGTCACGGGATGGAGCATGGGGTAGAGGAACCTAAAGAAGAGCAGAAATCTTTTCAAAATGAGGATGAAAAACAAAATAATTATTTTAAAAAAACCTAAATTTATACTGATCCCAAAACAAGTATAAAAGTCATAAGCACCAACAACCAAAAGACTAAAAATTAAAATAAAATTTACAACTATTCATTTATCCATAACCTCTAGGGTTGCCAACACTCCAGGATTCGCCTGAAGCCTAAAGGACTTGAAGATCGATCTCCAGAACACTGCTGTGTGCAGTCCGGGAAAAAAAAAATCATACAAACTTTAAAAAAAGATTTTAAAAAAATTTCTTTGAACAATTTTCTTTTAACAGGTATAAAAACATTGAAAATGGCGGGAAAAAAGGCTGCTTCGCTGACAGTCAAGCATCATCCGATTGGGTGATGAGTCTTTTTGCTTTCCAATTGGTGTAGGAAGGCCGTGCGTCACAAGAATGGATGTGTTGGCCGACTAATGGCTGGAGTGTGGGGAAAAATCATGTGATGAAACCTTCAGGAATAGATGTATTCACAGTTGGCAACCCTAAAACCAGTACCATTCAGAATGGTAATCCTGGTCCCAACACACGAATAGTCCACACACCGGCAGATACAGGATTCTCAGCTGATGCATATGAAGGAATATTAAAATATGAATTTCCCAGGCTCTTTACTTGGCTGAATCCTCCAAGGAAATCAAATAGAAGTTCATGCCAGCGGAATCTTTGGAAATCTTTAGACCAGTTGTCTTAACGCAAGCTTCGTCTCTTCAGGTTCAGAAGCTTCAAAAGCTTCAGGTCTCGGCTGTGCAATGCAATCATCTCCTTTGCACAGGACCCTCTGTCCACCATAGGCCTGTACCCCTTCCCCGTCTGCAACTTTACAATCCGGTGAGATTTGCTCTGCTCCCAACACGAAATAAACTGGAGTGCAAATGAGACTGCAGTAAAAGGATTTAGGTGACGCAGCATCAATGGTGCTCATTTGGGCAAAATGGCCAACAGGGGAGAAAAAAAAATTGTGCAGGTGTGATGTAATAATGACATGGTGATGTCACAAAAACAGCTTTAACTGAATTTCGGAGGCCGCTAAAATCTGCCCTGAGCAACCAACTGCAAAAGGGAAACACCTGCGCGGGCCAGGCTGACCGACCAACTGCAGAACAGCAAAGCAAACAGCGAGTTAAGGTCAGCTCAGCATTATTTAACATGCACTATCCAGGTATTTATCATAGCTAGCAGAATGCTTTCCATGAAACCTAGCTGTGTGGGGTTTGTCAGCTATCAAGATGGAATTGAAATGTATGTTTGTATTGGTTTTTTTAATTCAGGAACTTGAGTTGAGAATGCCTTGTGCTGCCATTCTTTCCTCATGATGTCCCTTCCAAGGCTGCATGGTGGAAAAGTCGAGCTGCTCACGTCCCAAGAGCACCATTCACACATGGACATATCACATCCCCGGCTGACAGGAACTGAGTCATTTCCATGGATAGAATAGGTTGCCAGTGCTTTGCGAGGGCACTTTGTCCCAATGCCTCTTCCCTGAGCTGAAGAAACCTTGTGTAGAGAAACATCAGCTCCATAAGAGAGCTATTTCCATACACAACTAAAGTAACCAATTCAGCCCAGGCCTCAGCAGAAGCCAGGCTCGCTCTTAATTGTTGAGAGTTCTGCTCTAGTTTGTTTTGCACAACCTCACACTCTTATGTCCCTTGAGAATGACATGGAGCATCAGAAAGATTTTACAGGTTGAATAACAACTTGCTTTAAGTTGAATAAACATTCCTGTGGCCAATGAGTCCTGGAGTGGCACTTGAACCTGGGGCTTTTCAGCTCAGAAGTAGGAGAACTACCACCTGTGCCACTCAGGTTCTGTCCTCTGTTCTGGTCTCATCAGAGCATGTTGAATGGAATTCCTAGCCGAGTACGGAGTTTCCTTGGACACATCCCCTTGACGTGGGGCAGTCAGGGGAACTGCTTTCTTTCCAGCAGAAAATTGTTACCAAAAATACTGGACACTAAGGGAACCAAAGGGTATGGGATAGGATGGGAAAATGGGCTTGAGGTAGAAGATCAACCATGATTGTATTGAATGGCGGAGCAGGCTTGAGGGGCTGTATGGTCTACCACTGCTCCAATTTTCTCCCCCATGGTCACACTCAACAAATGCCCTCCATCCATTAACTGCATGCCGGAGCTCACTCACAGGTCTCTCCTTTCCTGCCTTGCTGGAGGAGAGAGAGCGCAGAACACAAGGGAGAGGTAGAAATCCAGAGGTGGCCCTTTGCAGTTACCAGGTACAGAAGGAGATGCTGGAAATCAGAGGAGCCTCGGCATTACTGGTGCTCAAAGATGGCAGGCTTCCCAGCTACCTGGTGGAAGAGTTAAATATCACAGTGCTACATGGCATACAACACTCACTCCTGTTGTTATGATGTGTAGAATGCTGGTGCAACCTTTCTGACCTTGACAGTACTCATTCACTTTTTTTTTAATCTCCCATAGGAGATAAGTTCTGCAGGGCATAATTCAGTTCATTCCTGTTGCTGCTGGCTCTTCAAAGGAGGCCTTCCCCTTTGGTGGGGGCACAGTCACTGGACTCACGTGGACCACGCACTGTCTCAGACGCTCACATTTCAGGGGGACCAGTGGGGCGGGTAGTTAGGTTTTCAGCTGATGACTCACATGTATTAAGGGAGCATGAACATATGGTGGAGACAAGAACGGCAGCAGAGAGTCAGCGTTGAAGGGAGCAGGGGCTGTTGGCTATTTCTGGAGCAGCAGCAGAGTGTATGTGATGCACTGGCAAGCCATACAGTGCACACTAGCAGAGATAGGGAGAGGAGCCTTGTACAAGCATGAATGGCATGATGTCGCAGGCCTTTGATGCTTTCGTCCACGGGAAGAGTGGTCAGCTACCTGGAGTCAGGTAGATTGAACCTGACAATTAAATGTGTGTGTGCAGGCATTCACCAATGCCTTGCACACTATGGCCAGAATTTTCCTGCCCCATTAGCATTGGGCTTCATGGCGGGCAGAGTGGGTGTGGCGCAATGTGGCAAGAAGGCCAAAAATCAGTTTTACGCCGTCGTGAAACCAGTTTGCGATCATCCGCTCCACCCGTCGATGGCGGGCTGCGTTTCCTACTGCTGCACGTCGGGAACTTCATTTCAATACATTTGTATTGAATTATAAGCCCTGCTCGCTGGAATCGCCCCTCCTCCCACGTCAACTTTACCGCCCAGGTTGGCGTGACTTCAGAACGGCTTGCCTCACGACTGCATTTAAAATGCGTGCACCCGGCGGCCTGAACTTCGAGGGGAGCTTGGAGGTGAGCGCACACAACCTTCCCCAGCGCCCGCGAGCATTGTCCATTGGACATCAAGGAAGAGGTGCCGCGTATTTGGCAGGGGTGGGTGGGGGTAGTGGCACAGGCAAGTCACCTTTTTCCAGCTAGCTTTCACTATGGTGTCGGGGCAGGGGCTCCAGTGCGGGTCAGACCAGGATGGGGGTGCTGGCGGGGGACAAGGCACTACAGATAGACTGAAGGAAATACTCAAGCACATACTTGGGGCGTTGGTGTTGGGGGTGAGGGAAGCGGCCACGCACTTGGAAAAGCTTGTTAAAAGTGAGCATTCTTCCACAGCTGAGACCGTTCAGCTGCAGCTCCATTGACGGGATTGGAGTCGGGCCTCTGAAGCTTTTCTACCCACTCAAACGATGCATAAACATGAAAGTGCCACCAAATGTTCCAGAACTTTTCACCCCTCGGGCACAGACTGCAAATTAATGTGCATTTTAGCGGATAGTAGAGCAATTGGCTGATTGGTCAAGTTGTAGAACCGCCTCAATCAGTCTCAACAAGGTTAATTTTAAAATGATCCCTTCCCTCTTGGATACCTTTTCTGAATCCAAATGTATTTATGTTTTTAAAAGGAACCAATTTAACTAGGCTTTCTTGAGTCAGAGTCAGAGAAAGAGTGAGTTTATTAGTTACTAAAAAACACAACACACATGCACACGAATTAGAAACGAGAAATGAGTCCAAAAATAAAAGTTAAAAAAAATATACAAATCAGTCTTTGGCTTGTCCATGAAAAGCAGATGATGAAATGTTGTGGCTGTTAAGTTGGATGATTCCGGTAGAGCTGAGTTTGGCAGTTAGTTTGGAGATTCTTGGTTATGCACGTTAGCTGAAAGGAGTTGTCCTGTTTTCTTTTCAACTGTGGCTTTGATGACTTGTGGCTTGTTTCCAGCAATCGGAAAGAGACATTTTACTTGCAAGTGCAGGGATGTCTAGCTAATGTTCTCCAGCTGTGACATTTACTGCACACACTAGCACCAGAACAGAACACCAAAACTAGCACACAGAGGCTAAAGGTTGTTGTTGGCTTTTTAACCCCTTTTCCTGGAAGGGAAAAACAAACATGCCTTTTGCCCAGAAGCTGCTTTCTTTCAACTCAGATCATTTCCACAGTCTGAGGTATAACTCAACAGGAGGTGGCTCTCCTGAGATGGTAATCAGTCTTCATCATCTCTGCAACCACAGGAGATTACAGTTCAGTTTTTGCACTGCATCTTTTCCTTTGAAGTGTCTCTGTTTGATTTATTGGTATGCCTCATGGCTTACAGGGAGCAGAGAAGAAGAAGAAGAGATTGGTGGAGGCACCTGGCTCAGGCCTGCTGTGCACGCAGCTGAAGATCCACAGCCAGTCGTCGCGCTAAGATGTCTCGCTAGACCTAGGGTCTATGGACAGCGCCTGTCATTCCTACAGATGACTGAGGTCCAGTGTTGTCAAAGACAGTACATGTCTAGGGAACGAGTTGGTCACATATGCTACCTACTGCAGGATTTGGCACCAGGGGGACATGGAGAGCTTCCACTGCCAGTGTCCATGAAAGTGACCATGGCACTCAATTCCAGGGCTCCACAGGAGACTTGTGCGAGATCTCGCACACCTCCATGCACAAGTGTATCCAGGAGGTCACGGATGCCATCTGCGTGAAGGCACAGAACTTGGTGCATTTCACCCGGGATCAGGAAAGCCAGGAAGCAAGAGCGCTGGGATTTGTGGCAATCTCAGGTTTTCCGTAGGTGCAGGGTGCCATCGACTTCATTCACATGGCACTTAGGTCTCCATGGCAACAAGCAGTCAATTCTGTCAACTGCAAGGGCTTCCACTCTCTTAATGTTCAGCTGGTGTGTGATCACCACAAACATATCCTGCAGGGCTGTGCACAATTCCTAGGGAGCGTCCATGACCTCTACATCATTAGCAGGTCTCAGATCCCTGACGTCTTCTAGGGTTCAGTGAGGCTGCAGGGTGGGTTCCTCAGGGACAAGGGCTACCCACAGAAGACGTGGACAATGACGCCCGTGTGGCGGCCTCAGACAGAAGCAGAACAATGGCACAACGAGGCTCATGCCGTGACCCGGACTTTGTGGAGCAAACAATAGGCATTTTGAAAATGAGGTTCTGGTGCCTTGACAGGTCTGATGGAGCACTGGAATACAGTCTCCAGAAGGTGTCATGCATCATCATCGCTTGCTGCGTCCTCCACAACCTGCCACTGCAAAGGGGAGAGGACCTGGCTGAGGGGGAGATGAAGGAGCGGCACATATCCTCCAACGAGGAGGATGTTGAAAGGGTGATGGTGATGAGGTCTTCGAAGATGAAGATGCCGATGATGATGCCATCACACTGGCCAGATGAGGCAAGCATGCTCCCGAGTCCCTCATAGCTGCAAAGTTCATGGAGGATGATGATGAGATGCAGTGAGGACAGTCCTGACATCCTCACCTTGCATCTGCGAACGTTTGACTCTTGTGTGGCTGATGGCAATGCACATACTCTCAATACTCAGTCTCATGTCATGGAGACGCAGTAGAGGCCCTAATAGTTGCTAGATTCCAGGAGGATGATGATGACATGCAATGAGGACACTCCATGGATCTTCACATTGCCTCCGTGAATGTCTGACTCCTGACTGACTGAAGGCAACTCACTTGCGCTCGGTGATTAGTATCACATCATGGAGACACAGCCGTGAAACTTTAAGTGCACCTGATCATTTGCCAGCCTTTAGCACCTGACCCCTTCAGGAGCACCGATCACAGATGATAAGAGATGGGGACCAACCCCACATTAAAGATGCTGAGAGCACACAGAGAGAATGATGAAACTCTGTGATGCCTGCCCACAACATTCGTACCATTGAGGTGCATCACTAATGTGTCCAGTGAGTGTGAAGGCGGACAATCACTCTGGCCTGAAGGTTAGACACTGCACAGGAAGAGGCCCTGGACTGAGACACCTGCCTTTATCTTGTGCAGGAATACTGGATGACACAAACAGTGACACAAACACTGCTCATCATAACAAGGAACCCTAGGCAAAGAGGCATTCTTAGGAGTTTATTTACAATAGCGAACATTTAGTACAAGTGATTAAGACCCATGCCCAGGCTGTGCAACTACACCTTCTTAAAGGCTTGGCCTAAATAGCCAAGTGGTTATGGTACTGGGTTTGTAACCCCAAGATCAAGAGTTCAAATCTCACAGTGGCAAACTATGAAACTATGTAACTTCATCTGAAACAGATGGAAACAGGTTTATACTCGAATGAGTTACACCTTCCTAACCCTGCTGCTCCATCTTCGTGCTCCCCTGACATTCACAGCCTGCTGATTGCTACGTCCTGTCTGTGATAACCTTGATGGGCATCCTCTGGAGGGCTCCAGCCTGCCTTTTGGGTCCTGCTGTGGGGCAGTGGCACCTCCTCAGCCTGTGGAGCTGGAACTGCTGGGGTCACAGGAAGAGGGGACTCGGGCGGGCCAGACACTCTCGGGCTCACCTGCGTGGGTGGCCCCGGGGTGTGCATCAGCTGATGCTCCTCCCTATGGGTGCCCGAGGGCCCTTGGCTGACTCCTTGAGGAGAAGGAGAAGCTGGAGTAAGACCTAGCTGCCCTGCACCCCTCTCACGTTGACATAGTTGGAGGCCAATTATGGTGTCGGCGGTGGAGTTAAGCCTGCGCAGCAGTGCAGGACCGATGTGCTGAACCAAGGCCCCCAATGCGGCTGCCATCCTACCAGTGTTGACCTCGGTGCGTTGACATGCTGGCGCTATCACCTCAGATGGATAGTGGACTCCTCGATGGTGCCTTGCAATCTGAGGAGTGCAGTGGACATTCCTCCCTGATGTTCCCGAGCTTGCCTTTGCAGCTTCAGCAACTGGGACATGACCTAGTCCAGAGGCTCCTCATCTGCCCTGGACTCTGCAGATTTCTGGCCTCCAGCAGTGCTCTGAGCGCTGGAAATCTGGGATATCCCTGCCACCGCCTGCTGTGGATCAGACAGTGTGAGGTGCTCACCAGATTGTGACCCCGAGGCTACTCTAGAACTAGGACCCTCTGATGCATGTGTCTCCACGCTGGTAGAGGATGTAGGTGAGCGCTGTGATGGGTCTTCAATGAGGGTGTCATCAGACTATTCTTCTGAGGAGTCGGGGCTTGAGTTGAGGTCCTAGGTGGACTCTTTAGGCTGCTTCTGAGATGTGCCTGTGAAAGCAAGGAGAGATAATTAGTCCATGGCAGGGGACTGTGGAACAGGGGAGCTGACTCACAGCATGGTTGTCTGATGGATGTTGCATTGCTGGATCCTCACTTGGATGAGCACCATCGGCCTCACTGTCAGCACAGGAATGGTCCAGATCATCGCTCTGTTTTCAAAGTCTGTGAGGACCTTGATGTCAGACATTCCTCCACCAGTCTGCAGCCTCTCCCTTTTGTTGCGTACCAGCTTGTCCTGCATGAATACAGATGGAGAGAGTGTAAGCAGGATGCCTGCCAGGCCAAATGAGAAGGATGCTTGGCATGTGTGGGTGGTGACTGGTGCCATGGACGGGATGAGGATACAATCCACAGGGCAGATGAAGGTGTGTGTGAGAGAGTGAATGGTGATGACTCTTGAACTGGCAATGAGTGAGATCCCTGTGGATGTGTGATGGGTTTGAGAGTGTGAGTTGAGAGTGATGAGAAGAGTGACTTACCCTGGTGGAACAGAGGAGATCATTCATCCTCTTTCGGGACTGGGTGTCTGTCCTCTTTTGCAGGGGTTGGTGTTGACCACCGCTGCCACTGTCTCCCATGCTGGATTAGTGACCTTGCTTGCTGGTCTTTGCCCAGAGTGGGGGGAGGGCGGGGGTGGAAGATTTCACGACAGGTCTTCACTGCCTCCAGTAGGTGGCTGAGGGAGGCGTTGTTAAATTTGGGAGGCAGCATGTTTCCTCGTTTTGGCAACTATGACTTTGCAGCAGCATCCGATCTCTTAGAGAGAGCTAGCTCTGTGCAGGGGCGTGCTTTAAATATGGCGTCCTGATTACTGAAGGCCTGAGGTAGTGGCGGGGCGGGTGAATCAGAGGTTGCCCCGCCAGTGACATGGCGTGTTTGCAGGGAATGCATTATGTATGAGGCAGGACGCGCTGGGAATGGGACGATATGGCGCGAAAAGCCATCATTGTAGCTGGCAGGTAGAACGTCCTTCTTCCCGCCCGCTGCAGCACTTTGTGCAAATCTGGAACGATTCCGCTCTATGAATGCCACGTTAAATTGGATGATTCGTTTCCTCACCTTGGCAGTTCATCACCCTGCTGATTAGCAGCAACGAGTTCCAGGCCTGGGAAACCCCAGGATAATATTGCTGTAATTAACCTATCAACACATTGAAATGGACAACCTGCCTCCCCTGAGGGGGTTGCTTGCCGGCAGCTTAGGGTGCTGCCGTTCGATGTGGAAGTTGGCGGTTTGGAGTCAGCTTACATTTTTCCTGGATTTCACTCCCGAACTGTAAACAAACTACGCACCCATCCATGTTAAAATTTCCCACAATGTGTGTTAGCACTGCCACTCGCAGGAGCATGTAATTACAGTGGGGACAAGTTTCCATGGGCAGTTCCCATTACGAATGTGGACACATATAAATTCATGATTCTTTTATTATTCATGCATGGGGGTGTGGGCACCGTTGGCTAGGTTCAACATTTATTATCCATCCCAAATTGCCCTTGAGAAGATGGCGGTGAGCTGCTTTCTTGGACCGCTGCAGTTGATGCGGTGTAGGTACACCCTCAGTGCAGTTAGGGAGAGTAAGATAACTAATGGGCTAAGGCCGGAATTTTACAACCCACCCCCCCTCACGTGTGAACAGGGCCGTAAAATGCCACGTGCCATTCTGAACTCCATTGACTTTGACGGGACCGTAAAATCCCACTGCCGTAAAATTCCGCCCTAAGTGTACCGAGCTAACTTTTAGAGTATTTAACATGTAAAATTTGCAGGCCTCTGGGGAGGGTCGGGGGGTAGGGGGATGGTGGGGGAAAGGCAGGGGATTAGGACTGGGTGAGTTGCTGTTGCAGGGAGCCAGCACAGACCCAACAGGCTGAATGGCCTCCTTCTGTTGCCATTCTATGATTCACTACATTTTGAGTGGGTGAAATGGGACCGACTGCACCACCTTGCTATGGAAATCTAGGTCGGATCCAAGGTTTTTGCAGGACCCATGTGGAACAGGTAAAACCAGAAATGTGTCAATAAGCACACATCTGGTCGCACAACCAAATTGGAGTTTGTTTTGAAGCAAAACCTGCCCTGATCAATAAAAAAAAAAAGGATAGGGGATAAAACAATGATTGGTACAAAATTGCTATTCTACAATCTGTTGTAATAAGTTTTTAAAAAATGGATTGGAAGTTAAATCAAATTGCATTCGCTGTCTTATACCTAACTTCAAAACCACGTTGAGGCCCACATTAAATACTTGGAGGAGGTAAATTTTTCAAAGCGTTGAGCCAATAAACAAATTCAATTTACACACGAGCGATATCTGAAACCGTTGAAGCCTAATTTAGCGTACAATAAATGATACCATTCTGAAGATAACACTTCAAATGAAACTATTTGCAGATCTCAGGCATCCTAACTTAAGGCATCCTCAAAAATGGCATCAGCAGCTGGGCACCATACAATCAGAAAGTAGTTGCACGCCAGCCAATGTGGCCATTGTGTAACGTCCTAACGCTTGGTCAACAGGGTCTTCTGCTGAATTTGTAGAGATGGGACAGTTATCATTGGCCTGAATTTCACACCCACCCCCCTCCCTTGCCCCCATCAGTGATATTTTAGGCAGTGGGGGTGAGGAGGGCAGCGTGAAATAGCACGGATGAGCTTCCTACAGGGTTCCCACCTGCCCAGAACCCTCAGTGGATTTTATGTTGGGGAGGGCGAGGCCTCAGATTGGCCGCCCGCCCTTGCCCCAGTTGAGGCCCTTAAGTGGCCAATTATTGGCCACTTAAGGGCCACTTCCTGCCAATCCTCAATTTTTAAGCTGGCTGGAGAGTTTCCCGGCTGTGGGGGGAAGCCTGAAAATGATTGGGTTTAGGCCTCGGTTGCTGGGGGTGGGGGGAGGAGGAGGGGTGGGGGGGGTGGTGGGGAGGAAGGGTGGGGGGGGTGTGGTGAGGGGACGTGCTTCCATCAGAAGCTCCCTTCTAACTTTGGGCACTTCTCCACCCCCACCTTAAGGTCCTGTGGACGCTGGACATCCCTCCCCACCCGGGCCTCTCCACCGACACCCTGATCCCCCATCGTCCACTCCCCCAGGCCTTCCATATCCCGAGATCCCGAAAATTCGCCATTCCGTGCACTCCAGGGGCGTCGACTCTGTGGACTTCATGAACTTCCACTACTGTCCACTGCAGTTTCTGTTGCTGCAGGGACAAGGGAGCCGACAGCCAATCTGATTGGCTGGTGGCCTCTCCAAGGCAGGACTTCCTCCTGAGGGAGGAGCGGAAGCCCTGCCTGCAGCCAGTTAATGCTCAATCGAGTGTGAAATGGCTGTGGGGCAGTTGGAGTCGTTCCTTGCCGACTCTTTGGATGGCAGGGCGAGAAACCCTGCCATCCGGAATATCTTGGCCATTGTGATTTTATAGTGCCCTGGGTTTTTACAGTATCAGAAGTCTGTGCGTTAAATTGCCTAGAGATGGCATGCAACCCCAAATGATCACCACTAAACTGGGGGAAAAAAATCACGTTGGCTTTTCTCTCTTCGTCTGCAATTGAAGTCACATTGCACAACATTCACAAATCGTTTGGCTACCCAATTCACCAAGCAATCGGGAGGGAAGCCAGTCAATCATATGTAAGATGAGGACTCGGGGCCTGCCCAACATTCCCTCTCTTGAAAAAGGTGAGGCACGAGATTGATTCCATGCTATGCCAGGCGGTGATATTGCCAGTAACACAACTCACTTGTTGGTGCTCCGGTATGGTGACTGTAACAATCCTAACAGCTTACTTTGCATTTGTGTGGACCTCACGCATTTGAACAAGGCCATAGAGAGGGAGAGAAGTCCACCCCATGGCACCTGTCGACGAAAGCTTGATGAAGCTTGCGAGGAACTCAGTTTTCACCAAACTTGATGCCAATAGCGGCTTCTGGCAGCTCCCATTAGACGAGAAGTCAAAATTGTTAACCGCATTTATCGCACCCTTGTGCCGACCATTTGGAATTGTCTCAGTACCTGAAATCTTACAACATATCTTGACTGCCATTTTGGAAAAGCTGAATGGAGTTATCTGTCATATGAATGATATTTTCATTCATGGATTGACCACTGAGGAACATGATGCCAGTTTGTGATCAGTGTCACAGCGTTTACAGGCCATAGGCCTCACACTTAATCGTACATGCAAGTTCTCTAAATCCACTATCAACTTCTTAGGTCATATTGTTCATACATCTGGTGTCCAAGCCGACCATCAGAAAAGCATTGCTATGAAGAATGTTCCACTGCCCCTTACGTTACAGAACTCTATGGGCATGGTTAAACAGCTGGGTAATGTCTTGCCCAATCTTGCATACGTCAATGAACTGCTACAACAACTCCTGAAAAATGACCAGGCCTGGTACTGGGATGAACGCCAGTTGAAGCTGTTCAATATAATCAAGGACATGCTCATGTCCAGGAAATAATACTGGCCCATTATGATCCAAGCCTACTGACCATAGTCACAGCTGACACATCGCCCATTGGCCTAGGTGCCATATTATTCCAAATTCAGCAAGACAGCTCTTGCACACTGATATATTATGTCTAGTTATGCAGAGGCCTATGTTAATGCTCAATGACCTTCCTTCTATCAAAAGGTTAGAAGTGGTTTCCTCCACATTGGAGTGACCAAACGCAGACTGGGTGACTGCTTTGCAGAACACCTTCGGTCTGTCCGCAAGCATGACCCAGAACTCCCTGTTGCTTGCCATTTCAACACTCCACCCTGCTCTCATGCCCACATGTCTGTCCTTGGCCTGCTGCATTGTTCCAGTGAAGCCCAACGCAAACTGGAGGAACAGCACCTCATCTTCCGACTAGGCACTTTACAGCCTTCCGGACTGAATATTGAGTTCAACAATTTTAGATAATGAACTCTCTCCTCCATCCCCACCCCCTTTTCGATCCCCCCCTTTTTTTCCAATAATTTATATAGATTTTTCTTTTCCCACTTATTTCCATTATTTTTAAATGTATTTCCATCCATTGTTTTATCTCTACCTTTTAGCCTATTTCGATTCCTTCACCCCACCCCCACTAGGGCTATCTGTACCTTGCTTGTCCTGCTTTCTACCCTTAATTAGCACATTCCTTAGATAATATCACCACCTTCAAAACCTCTTTGTCCTTTTGTCTATGACATCTTTTGGTTATCTCCACCTATCACTGGCCCTCTATCCAGTTCTACCTGTCCCACCCCACCTTAAACCAGTTTCTATTTCATCTCTCTTCTATTTTTACATCGTTCTGTTGAAGAGTCATACGGACTCAAAAGGTTAACTGTGTTCCTCTCCACAGATGCTGCCAGGCCTGCTGAGTTTTTCTAGGTATTTTTATTTTCATTTTTGTTTTGGATTTCCAGCATCCGCAGTTTTATGCTTTTATCTTAGAAGTGGGGATGTTCGCTGATGATTGCACAATGTTCAGCACCTTTCATGGACTGCTTCGGTATCTGAGAAGTCATGTCCAAATGCAGCAAGACCTGGACAATGTCCAGGCTTGGGCTGACAAGTGGCAAGTAACATTCACGCCACACAAGTGACAGGCAACAATCATCTCCAACAAGAGAGAATCTAATCATTGCCCCTCGACATTCAATGGCATTACCATTGCTGAATCCCTCACTATCAACATCCTGCAGGTTACCATTGGCCAGAAACTGAATTGGACTAACCATATAAATATGTGGCTACAAGAACAGGTCAGAGTAGTCTGCAGTGAGTAACACACATTCTGACTCCCCAAAGCCTGTCTACCATCTCCAAGGCACAAGTCAGGAGTGTGATGGAATGCTCTCCACTTGCCTGGATGAGTGCAGCTCCGACAAGATTCAAGAAGCTCGGCACCATCCAGGACAAAGCAGTCCATTTGATTGGCACCCCATCCACCACCTTCAGCATTCACACCCTCCACCACTGCGCACAGTGACAGCAGTGTGTACCATCTACAAGATGCACCACAGCAACTCACCTTCAACATCATCTTCTAAACCTGCGGCCTCTACAACCTGGAAGGGCAAGGGCAGCAGTCTTTTCCGATGACTCAGGAAAGGGACTGTGACTTGAGGGGGCTGGGAATAAGGGAAGTAGGATGTGTAAATAGTTCATTTTAAAGAGCAGAACAAAATACTTGTGTGTGGGTTGGGGGGGGGCGCTGTAATATAAATGGTTAATGGCTATTATGCTAACATCTGGAGTGCATCATCAGTGATGTCAGATGATGTCAGATCACATACTGGAACCTGAGGGAAGAAGGTTCTAATGGAGTCCTGCTAAAGTTCTTCTCTGTAAATCGTATAATTGGTTAATAAATGTCCACTACTTCGCAAGCACATGGTTTCCAGCTCTCTTCGATCAGAGGCACTCAGAGCCCAGTCATGATAATAATAAGCCCTTTAACATAGTAGATGGCTGGGCACTGAAATTGGCAGCTTGCCATAATTAATGTTCCTTGCTGCTTTCCCCCTCATCTCATGGCTTCTGGCTCCGCCCCTCAGCCTGCCAAAGACACTGCTCCCTGCAGGGAGGGGCCCCAAGGGGCCGACCAGTTCCCCTGCTCGGTGCTCTCCCCACCATCAGCTCTTGCTCCTGAAGGCCCCACTACACCTTGAATTTCCTAGTGGATTTATTAGTGATTGCCTTATACTTATATATTGGAGTTACATCAGTGATGGTCAGTATTAATAGAAAAGAGGATTAGTAGTATACCTGTTGACGAAGAGTATGGTTATTTTTAAATGTTTATTGCAAGGTAGAAGTGGGAAGTGACTGCTTTCTTTCAGTTTTCACAATGAACTTTGATGAGACATGGAGGCTGTGTGAACAGTCGGGAAGAAGTACTGACCATATTCCGCCACCATTGTGCTCATTGGTTTTAACTCATGGACTAGAATAATAAAACCTTGCTGTAGAGCAGTTTAATAGCTTTCCATATGTCAAAAGGAAAGTTATAATTTCACTGGATACAATTATGTGTGAGCTGAAATACATGGGGGGGAGGGGGGGGGGGGGGGGGGGGGATGCAGGGGGGGTGATGAAATGCCATTTATATATTTCCAGTATTGTGGATGACCATCATGACTCATTCACAACAACATTGCTGGTTGCCTGGTCCCAGCCTTAAATATCACATAGCAGCTAGTTGGCAGCACATCACAATGCAGCAATTCAAACTTTTTCTGAGCAGCACAGACCCATTTGGAAGATCACAGTTTCAGACAATAGGCTCTGCTGCTTCTGAAAGAGAGAATGGAACAAATTAGAGAGGACACTTACAGAATCCAGACTCGAAGATTATAGGCTGATCTATTACTGCAGTCACGTGCTTCCCTAAACAGCCTGCCACATCCAGAATTGGCAAGTAAGAGAGCGATTGGTGTTGCAGGACAACTGACACAGTCATCTGGGATATTCTTAGCAGCACACACTTCTTACATATGACAAGAATCAGGGTCATTCCAGTGACACCAAGTACCTGCATTCTCCACAGATGCGTGTAGGGGTAAAAACTGAAGGCAGCGATGGCCAATTGACCGCCTTTACTGTTCTCCGTTATTACCGTGGGAGTGTTCAGAGAGTGACAGTGACCCGCCCTTCCCACTAAAGCAACAGCAATTGCCATAAAAGCAGAAAATGCCGGGAATACTCTTGGAACAGGCCGGATTCTCAGTTGCGGACGGGGCCGTGCTCCGGGAAGGCATCTCCAGATGCCAACACCTCCGGGAGGCACCGCGATTTTCGAAGGGCGGAGGGATAATGGAGACAACACTCGCCATCAATCAATGGCCTGATTTAAGCTCCCTGGGGAGCTGGCTAATTGACTGGGGAGGGTGAGCACGGCAATGTTCATTGCAAAATTTGGCAAACTCCAACAGTCTGGTGCAAGTTAGTGCACACCTGTCAGGTACAAGGCAGGGAGAAATGACAGTTTGTTTTTAAATGATGAAAAGTGTCAGGGCCCGAGGAATTTTTGCGCCCGATCATGCACATTGCCTTTATTTTGGCCGCTTGTCCGCATTCTCCTGAGTTAACAACGATGGCCCACCAAAGTACTGCTCGGTCCCCTCGGCAAGGCAGCAGCAGGCCCCATCATGGCTGCTGCCTGCCTTTGCTGCTGGTGCCAGGCAGGCAGCTCCCGCCTCCTGAAGATACTTGGCGCCTCTGATCGGACGTCAAGCTTGCCTCCTGCCCAATTAGGGTATTACCATTTCAAAATAGCATCAAGTGAGCGACTCAATGGTGGTGCGGTGTCCAGTCACGGAATTATCTGGGTGTCAGGTTCCTGACCCCACTTTGAAAATCTGGTCCAAAGTTTCAGCTCGATGACTTTTCATCAGAATGGCAATTGACCAGCTACTTTGGAAATTCTTGACTGGCACTAGCAAACTTTACTGGAGCTAGCAAGGTTAACTGGTGTCAGCACAAGCACCCCAAATCTTTTTTAACCCCACACCCTGTTCACCCAGCATTTGCTCATTGATTCTAAGGCCTGGTTTTAGTCCACGTCCCAAGGGAAATGGGGACAGATTGGGCTGGTGATTAGGAGACTGGTCGGATAGGTACTGCTGCATTCCTGGTCTGCTGCCTCCTGTCCCATTTTGGAGGCCTCTGTGGTGTCTGCCACTGTAAACAGAGGCCTCACAAATACATTTAAATGATCCTATGACATAATTAGGTTATTTTTATCCAAAATTGCAGAGGTCTTGTCTGAAGCAGGTCTCGCCAGTAAAACCTGGTGGGATTCGTGTCTCAGAGATGCTGAAGGAACATTTAGAGTGACATTTAGAGCCTTCAGTGAATTGGATCACAGGATCTTTCCACGGTTATGATTGCCAGGCGCGTCTCCAGTGTCCTGGTTGCTTTTTCCGCACTTTTGAGGGGTAATTTTAGTTTTGTGTAATTGTGTAAATTGGGCGATTGCGAATTGGCAGTCACTTTTGCATCTCTACCGATTATTATTTTAATTGAAGTATATGATACAATATCAGATTGCTGGCACAGCTGCATTGGTGATGTAGCCTGCTTGAAGTGTCCTCTCAAGACTTAGGAGCCTGGAGAAGAGAGCCACCTTGCTCTCAAGATGCTCGGGGTTAGCGATACTGGCATGCCTGGTCCTCACATGACAGGAGCGCTAGAATTAAAAGGGACATTTATTTTTCATCTCAAAGCCCTATCGACCACCATCTTTGCAATGTATCTGGCCGCAGCAGCGAGTTCCTCGAGCCGGGCACCTCAATAGCGCTGTTAATCATGCAGGTGCCCATCTAATCCTTGCAAATGCCCCTAATCCTGGAAACTGGGGCAGGGTCAAATTCAGCTAGTGGGCAGAAAGGAGTTGTGTCCTGTCCCAGCTCTTTCCTTGAGAAACCACTTCCATTTATTTATTTTGTTCAATCACGGGATGTGGGTGTCTCTGTCTAGGCCAGCGTTTATTGCCCATCCCTAGTTGCCCTTGAGAAGGTGGTGGTGAGCTGCCTTCTTGAACCGCTGCAATCCAGGTTGTGTAGATACACCCACTGTGCTGTTAGGGAAGGAGTTCCAGGATTTTGACCCAGTGACAGTGAAGGAATGGTGATTTATTTCCAAGTCAGGATGGTAAGTGACTTGGAGGGGAACTTCCAGGTGGTGGCGTTCCCATCTATCTGCTGCTCTTATCCTTCTAGATGGTTGTGGTGGTGGGTTTGGAAGGTGCTGTGGGAGGAGCCTTGGTGAATTCCTGCAGTGCATCTTGTAGATGGTACACACTGCAGCTACTTTGAGTCGGTGGTGGAGGGAGTGAATGTTTGTGGATGTGGCGCCAATCAAGTAGACTGCTTTGTCCTGGATGTTGTCAAGCTTCATGAGTGTTGTGGGAGTTGCACTCATCCAGGCAAGTAGGGAGTATTCCATCACACTCCTGACTTGTGCCGTGTAGATGGTGTACAGGCTTTGGGGAGACAGGAGGTGATTTACTCATCGCACGATTCCTAGCCTCTGATCCGCTCTTGTAGCCACAGTATTTGTATGGCTAGTCCAGTTCAGTTTCTGGTCAATGGTAACCCCGAGGATGTTGATTGTGGGGGATTCAGTGATGGTAATGCCATTGAACATCAAGCGGCGATGGTTAGATTCTCTCTTGTTGGAGATGGTCATTGCCTGACACTTATGTGGCACGAATGTTACTTGCCACT
Source organism: Carcharodon carcharias (assembly GCF_017639515.1). Taxonomy (NCBI): domain Eukaryota; kingdom Metazoa; phylum Chordata; class Chondrichthyes; order Lamniformes; family Lamnidae; genus Carcharodon; species Carcharodon carcharias. The sequence continues at coordinate 15,862,497 of NC_054481.1, read as the reverse complement.
TGTAGGCCCAAGCCTGAATATTGTTCAGGCCTTGTTGCATTTACATTAGATAACAGAAAAACAAACATGAGTCAAATTTCATTGTTGGTGCATGTGAAGCTTTCTTGCCTAGATAGTAGAGCAACAAGAATCATTGGTAAGTGAATGTCTGCTTCAGCTTCATCCTGTTTGAATAGTCAGTTCCAGCACTATAAGCCCCTGATTGACAGTTGACTAAATGAGTTTGGAGGTGCCAAAGGATATTGCCCCAATTAAGCACTTGAGGGCATCATCAACTGAGGACCATAGTCCAACACTCCTGGCATGAAGTGGGTAAGTTGGCTGAAAGCTGTTTCAACACTGATCAGATCTCCCTTTCCTCTCCAAAATCCTTGAACATTGCTTCCCAAATTTGTGCCCATCTTTCAGAGAACTCCATATTTGAATTAGGGTTCTGGGCTGCCACAGTAACTAGACAGTTCTTATCAAAGTCCCAAATGACATCCTATGTGACTATGAAGAAAATAAACTATCCCTCCACATCCTTCTCAACCTATTGCAGCCTTTGACATGATTGACAGCATCATGCTCCTCCAACGCCTCTCCACAGGATGGGTCTGCTCTCATCTAGTTCCATTCTTATCTATCAAATCATAGCCAGAGAATCACTTGAAATTATTTCTCTCCTACTCCAGCACAGTTACCTCTTATGTCCCCCAAAGATCTATCCTTGGCCCCCTCCAATTTCTCATCTACATGCTGCTCCTCAGTGATATCATTTGAAGGCATAGCATCAGTTTTTGCATGTACAACGATGACACACAGCTGTACCTCACCACCACTTCTCTCAACTCCTTCACTGGAGGCTAAGGCAATGCAAATTATCCAGGATCTGCCCCATGTGCAATGTTCTTCTTCAGCTTCCAGCCTCTCAAGACTGCTCTTCTACTGGTGCCACAAGATGGCGCTTTGAAGGCACAAAATCAACCCGGCAAAAAGCAACCTTGGCCAAACATAGACGGTGACCAAAAGCTCAGTCAAAGCGGTGGTCTTGGAAGTATAGAGAGAATTGGATTTTACATAGGAACATAGGACTTAGGAGCGGGACCAGGCCATTTGGCCCTTTAAACCTGCTTCTCCATTTGATAAGATCATGGCTGATCTGATTGTGGTCTCAACTCTACTTTCTTGTCTGCACCCCCCCATAACCCTTGGCTCCCTTGTCTATATAAGAAAAACTATCTAACTGGAAATTAAGAGCGTGAGGTCCACGTGGCTGAATGCACAAGAGGGTGGATTCAGAGGAACGCAGGCCTAGAAACTGCTTTAGGCCATTTTGCGAATAATCCGTGCACCTGAAGTCAGAGGCTGGAACGGTGGCTAGAAATTGATCCTTGCATCTCATTAACAAATTTGGGATGAGCCTGCAGGAGTAATGAGGAGATGGGAGGAGCAGGAATGCCGTTGTCAGCAACTTGCACCTGTGGAACTCAGGGCACCCCAAGCTGGCACAAGGGTCCTTCAATAGACACTGGCACCTAATTCACACGTGCAAGAAGCCTGCTTTAGGCAGCCACCCAGATGCCAGAAATAAAGGCCTGATGAATTTAGCAGTGTGTTAAAAGCCTGTTGGGTGCAGGCCCTCTGAATGCTAAATTGACAAAGTTTATATCTGAATAATGGATGCAACAATTACCAGTTTTCTAACTTGGAGGTTTTAGGGTAGAGGTTATATCACTGGAAGAAGGGTTACAGCGATACAGATGGCAGAGGCCATGGAAATGTAAGAATAGAAATTATTATAGCAGTGAGGTACCTCTCTATTAGAAACAAAAACAGAAAATACTGGAAAAACACAGCAGGAAGAAGTAACAGCATCTGTGGAGAGAAAAAGAGAGTTAACGTTTTGACTCTTCAGTCATACAGACTCGAAACATTAATTCCGTTTTACCCCAGATTGCAGTCAATTGGAAAACTCATGAATATTTCCACTCTTAGTTCACTGTAAGAACCCTTGAAAAAGTTACTTGTGGAATGAAGTGTAACTGCCTTTTTAAATGAAGTCCAAAGTTACTGATAAACAGCCTCACTGGCACTGAAAGTAATTTTTTAGTTGTTGAGTATCAAAATTCTCCATCATAAGAAATAGTCTTACATTTGATATGCTCTGGGGACATGTGTTCAAATCCCACCATCTGGAATATAAAGCTAGTCTTTGTAATTGTGACCATGACAACTATCATCAATTTTTGCTAAAATCCATCTGGTTCACTAATGCCCTTTAGGGAAGGAGAACTGCCCTCCTTATCCATTTTGGCCTACATGTGACTCCAGACCCACAACAATGTAGTTGACTCTTAACTGCCCTCTGAAATGGCCTAGCAAGGCATTCAGCTCAAGGGCAATTAGGGATGGGGAATAAATGCTGGCCTTACCAGTGACACCCACATCCTGTGAAAAAATAAAACAATAAATTCCCAAACCACTATGGTAGGATTTGAATTCAAGTTGTTTGGAATATTCAATCAGGCCTCTGGATTACTAGTCTAGTAATATAACCTGTTAACTACTGTATAAGCTGCTTTTGAGCTGTCAAGTCCCCCGATTCTCAGATGCTTATTTGTTGAGGCTTGGACTGGGGCAATTCCCTGATCAGTCCAAGCAGTAGAAGTACCGTTTGCGGGTGACAGAAATGTGTTGACTATTATCTTGGTGGATTTACAGGCAGGATCGTATCTCCCCTGAGCTTGTCCATGAATAATTCACTGTTATCATGAGTCATGGCTCTCAGCCTTATCTCTTATCTCCTCCAACAAAAATCCTTGGACTCTTCCTGACCCTTCTCATCAACTGCAGTGTGAAGAATTATAGCAGCTGCTAGTGTAGTGGCAGCATTGATGGAATCATAGCTTTTACTTTTCATAAACAGTGTCACATTCAGGCTTGTGTATGGCCATTTTAGTGACCAATCAGGCTGTAGGCTCCTTAAAGGGGAAACAATTCTTTCATGACCAGCACCAACCTTTGCTAGCGAAAGAAATGAATACAAAAGAACTTTGTGGGCAAAACGGGCATATTCACTGATATTGGAAGTTGTGCAGCCAAAGATGCAGTAAAAGTGGGAAACTCATAGAAACATAGAAACTAGGAGCAGGAGTAGGCCATTCAGCCCTTCGAGCCTGCTCCGCCATTCATTATGATCATGGTTGATCATCCAACTCAATAGCCTGTTCCCGCTTTCTCCACATACCCTTTGATCCCTTTCGCCCCAAGAGCTATACCTAACTCCTTCTTGAAAACATACAATGTTTTGGCCTCAACTACTTTTTGTGGTAGTGAATCCCACAGGCTCATCACTCTCTGGGTGAAAAAAATCCTCCTCATCTCAGTCCAAAATGGTCTACCCCATATCCTCAGACTGTGACCTCTGGTTCTGGACTCCCCTACCATCAGGAACTTCCTTCCTGCATCTACACTAGTCTAGTCCTGTTAGGATATTATAGGTTTCTATGTGATCCCCCCTCATTCTCCTGATCTCCAGCGAATATAATCCTAACCAACTCAATCTCTCCTCATGTGTCAGTCCTGCCATCCCAGGAATCAGTCGGGTAAACCTTCGCTGCACTCTCTATAGCAAGTACATCCTTGCTCAGATAAGGAGACCAAAACTGCACACAATATTCCAGGTGTGGTCTCACCAAGGCCCTGTATAATTGCAGCAAGACTCTATTTGGGGCAGAAGGTCACCCTTCAGCGAAAGCTAAGGTGCAGCCAGAATCTTGCTCTGGGAGGTAGCTCAACAAATAAATGCAAATCAGGGCCATTTTTTTTCATTCTTTCACTGGATGTGGGTGTCGCTAGCCAGGCCAACATTTATTGCCCATCCCTAATTGCCCTTGAGTAGGCGATGGTGAGCTGCCTTCTTGAACCGCTGCAGTCCATGTAGTGTAGGTACATGTTAGGCTGTGAGGGATGAAGTTTGAGCATTTTGATCCAGCGGCAGTGAAGGAATGGCAATATATTCCCAAGATAGGATGGTGTGTGGCTTGGAAGGGAGCTTGCAGATGGCGGTGTTCCCATGCATCTGCTGTCTTTGTCCTTCCAGGTGGTAGATGTCTCGGGTTTGGAAGATGCTGTTGAAGAAGCCTTGGTGAGTTGCTACAGTGCATCTTTTAGATGGTGCATACAGCTGCCACTGTGCATCAGTAGAGGAGGGAGTGAAGGTGGTGGATGGAATGCCAATCAAGCGGGCTGCTTTGTCCTGGTTGGTTTTGAGCTTCTTGAGTGTTGTTGGAGATGCACTCATCCAGGCAAGTGGGGTGTATTCCAACACACTGCTGGCTTTTACCTTGTAGATGGTGGACAGGCTTTGGGGAGTCAGGAGGTGAGCTACGCGCCACAGATTTTCCAGCTTCTGACCTGTTCTTGTAGCCACAGTATTTACATGGCTAGTCCAGTTCAATTTCTGGTCAATGGTAGTGCCCAGGATGTTGATAACTGAAAGTAAATGCAGAAGAAGTTAGCTGGTATCAGAAGTGCCACAGTAAGTGCACTGTCCTTCATATGCAGGTTTGCTCCTCATCTATAGCAGGATTAGTCTCAATTAAAATGTTTCTCTCTTGCACTCAGGGAGCCAGTGTATTAGAACGTTTGCCCCTTTGTTCTCGACACTTCTTCACAGAGCACAAACTGGACAGCACCATTACAGTGGGGTGCAGAAACAACAGAGCAGAAGCTGGACAGCACCATTGCAGTGGGGTGCAGAAGCAACAGCAAAGTCCTGTCACTGGGAAGGAATAGACATGGATACAGGGGTACAGATTGGAATGTTTGGGCAGTTACTAACATTGCTTTTATCCTTTGAAATGTGTCCTGCTTACAGGCCAAGGTAGCACAACTCCAGCAAAAGTGAAGAGCAGATGGTGGACCATCCACTTTAAAGCCGCTCATCTAGTATGGGGAGATACTGCGAATTTCTGTGAGAGAGATTGAAGAGGGTGAATGCAAAGGGACTCATTGTCTGGGGTGTTTGTTAAGGTTCTGGTGGGTATGTAGGTGACTGATCTGCACCAGGAAGGTTCTGCTGCAAGTAGAACAGGATACTGCAGATGATTGTGTTTTGGATAAGTTGCTGCCTTGGGGATTTCCTCACCTTGTGTTTTCTCTCTGCAGTCACCTACATACCCACCAAAACCAAACACCCCAAATAATGAACATGATCATCCACGCCTCAAAAGATGAACAAGAGAGACCTTCTTGAGGTGAGTGCCTGGCACTCATAATGTCTGATACCAAGCATTCCATCTGCATGTGGCACCAGCATAGGTCCCAGTGCCCTGGAAAATATTACGAGTGAGCTTGAGAAACATGCCCTAGGTGATTCTAGGAAAAATAAAAAGAGGTTCTCATTTATATACTGCCATTCATGGTATTAGGATGCTCCTGTTATGACACAGCCAATGGTAAATGCTGAATTGATCAAATCCCAGAGGGAATCTTGTGACAACAGCCATAACTTGTTTTGCAATTTGTATAAATTTCAAGATGTGTGCCTTGAATTCAGTAGTAATAAGACTACCAAGTCTTATAGGCTTCTTACAAAACTAAACTAAACTTTTATTATTAGAAGAAATTATTTTAAGTACATACATAGATCTACAAATTACTACCATAACAACTTCTAAGTCCCTTAATTAATCTAACTCTCAGTTACACTTTCGTTAGTAAGACACATAGATTTTAAAAGACCCAGGCAAAGAAACATGATATCCTGAACAATCCAATTCAAAGTGAGATAAAAACAAAAAAACTGCGGTTGCTGGAAATCCAAAACAAAAACAGAATTACCTGGAAAAACTCAGCAGGTCTGGCAGCATCGGCGGAGAAGAAAAGAGTTGACGTTTCGAGTCGTTCTGTCAAAGGGTCATGAGGACTCAAAACGTCAACTCTTTTCTTCTCCGCTGATGCTGCCAGACCTGCTGAGTTTTTCCAGGTAATTCTGTTTTTGTTTTCAATTCAAAGTGAGCTTCCTTAGCTTCAGTTCTTTGTAGACAACAGCTTGCGGTTTGAAGCCTCCTTGCATCCTCCTCACAATTTACATTCCCATGCAGTTTGGTGTCATCAGCAAATTTGGAAATATTACAATTGGCCCCCCACATCCAAATCATTAGATTTGATGTTGAAAGCAATTTGCACTTGTTAGATCTTAAACCATCTGTCTTTACACATAGCCATCTCTCCTTTATACATCATTTCCCCTTTGAATGCAAATTCACATTATTTCACTATGTCTTTGGACTTTACCTCCCTGATCATAAAAAATTATCATAGTACCAATTTTACCAGTAATCCTTGGAAAAAATAAACACACTGTTTCTTAACTTCACCTTGCTAGCTGACACATTTCACCCCTCCTTTGAAAACAATCTAGCCTGGTTTATTTAAAAATGCAAATGTCCTTTTATACCTTGCATTCTAAACTTGCCCCATGTTTACTTACTTAACATTTCAAACATAGCTCAACTTCTAATACATCAAAGTTCTTCAGACCAGCTGCTTTTAATCCAATTAAGTGACTAACTGCTTGCTAACTTTTAGTGACTCATGAACAAGGCTACCCAGGTCCCTTTGGACACCAGCATTTTCCAACTTCTCGCCATTTAAGAAATATTCTGCCTTTCTGTTTTTCTACCAAAATGAATAACTTCACCCTTATTCACATTATATTCCATCTGCCATTACTATTTTCCAATAAGTTCCAATAACATTATTATATCTTCCTGACAGCCCCAAAGTGCTTTACAGCCAATGAAGCAATTTTGAAGTGCAGTCACTGTTATAATGGCAGGAGAGGAAGACGAAAGATCTGGTCTGGCTGTGAGACCACAACACATGCCTGCCTATATAGAAGAGGGCTTGGCATCTTTCTGGGCCTGCCTTCACTTGGGAATTGCTACAGAAATAGCAGGAATTTTCCACATTCTTTCAGGTATTAGTCAGGTGGAGAACGTGCAGCAGTGCATTGCTGACCATTTCTAGTCCCTTGTGAGGAAGTTACAGAAAAGCAGAGTTTCATGGAGTGAATGGCATCTTTGTGGCCATGGGCAGAGGAAGCACAGAGGGTACAAGGACTGATCAGATTTCTGTAACAAACACTATAATTGGCACTACTGAGATCAGCTTATCTGTCATTGCTGGGTTGAGCAGACTGGGTGACCATTTGAAAAGAGCAGTGATGGCAGGCTGTTACTAGTGAGGTACCACAAGGATCAGTGCTCGGTTCACAATCTTTATAAAGGTCTTCACAATCTTTATAAATGATTCGGATGTGGGGGCCATTTTTAATATTTTCAAAACTGCTGATGACACCGAACTGGGTGGGAATGTAAGTTGTGAGGAGGATGCAAGGTGGCTCCAAGAGGACATGAACAGGCTAAGTGAATCAGCTAAGACATGGCAGATGGAATATAATGTGAATAAGGGTGAAGTTATTCATTTTGGTAGAAAAACAGAAAGGCAGAATATTTCTTAGATGGCGAGAAGTTGGAAAATGTGGGTGTCCAAAGGGACCTGGGTAGCCTTGTTCCTGAGTCACTAAAAGTTAGCAAGCAGTTAGGAAGGCAAAAGATATGTTGGCCTTCATTGCAAGAGGATTTGAGTACAGGAGTAAAGGTGTCTTGCTGCAATTGTATAGAACCTTGGGGAGACTGCATCTGGGGTATTTTGTATAGTTTTGGTTCCTTTATTTAAGGAGGGATATACTTCCCATAAAGGGAGTGCAATGGAAGTTCACCAGATTAATCCCTGGGATACCGGGATTGTCCTATGAGGACGCATTGGAGAGACTGCGTCCGAATTCCTTAAAGCTTTGAAGACTGAGGGGTAACCTCAATGAAGCCTACAAAATTCTTACAGGGCATGACAGGGTGGATGTAGATAAGATGTTTCTCCTGGCTGGTGAGTCTAACACCAAGGGACATAATCTAGAATAAGGGGGTAGGCCAATTAAGACTGAGAAGAGGAGGAATTTCTTTCACTCAGAGGGTGCTGAATCTTTGGGATTCCCTATCCCAGAGGGCTGTGGAAGTTCAAACATTGACCATGCTCAAAACAGAAATCAAGAGCTTTCTGGAGACCAATGACATCAAAGGATTGGAGATGGCATGGGAAAATGGTGTTAAGGTAAATGATCAACCATGATCTAACTGAACAGCGGAGCAGGCTCGATGGGCTGAATGGCCTACTCCTGTTCCTATGTTCTTATGTTCCTATACTGGGTCTTACCTACATGGGACATACCATGGGGGAAACAATGCTCTCGATTTAATTGTTTGTAATCTAGAAGGAGGGTACAGTGCATAAGGCAGGAAAGGGGCCAATCAGGTATCTTTCTGTCAACTTCAGCTGGACCCCTCAGAGCTATGAGGCTCTTGAGTTGTCCAAGTGTTGGTGCTGGGTGAGGGAAGGTACAGGCTCATTCACGTTAGCCTTCATGACCGCTGTGCGGTAAGCATTTTACCGCAATAGACTAGCACACTACAGAAGCATCTGAGATAGGTTGTATCTTCAATCCATGCAGTGAGCTCTCGCAGTGACCTGCATCTGTCGGACAACTCCACGGCCTTTGAAAACAGATCTTGCCATTCAGTGGGGAGTACATTCGCATTACAGTATAATGACCATATCTTGTGTGAGTCAACTGCGCCAATCCAGTCAGCTAGGCCCAATGTGCCCGCTGTTCTTGCTGTGCATCACATGCCAGCTTTACAACTTGTTCCAGCTTTAATTGCTGATCCAGCTGTTCAACCATCTAATGGGGAAGTTATACAGTCTGTCTACAGTGCAACTGAAACAGCTGCTGCTTAGATTTCATAACCCCTAAAAAAAAATGTTTCACTGTTTACCGAGGAACCTAATAATGTAAAGTCACACTACCCCACAGTGGCGATCTTTCAATAGTGTTTCTGTAACACTCACCCAATGTGTTAAAAAAAAAACACCAGCAAAGTGTTGCTAATTTTGTTGATATTTAGTGTGAAATCTCCATGACTAGCGTTTCAAATTTGAGTCAGAAGTAAAATTTGCCTGCACCAGTAGGTGCAGCGAATCAGGCTTTGTCCAACATTGTCAGGTTAATTTGTTTCTGTTTAACAAATTCTTTTGTTCTTGAACCATCTTTGATGTAGAGCCCAGGTTACAAACAAATAATACCACACAGTCCAAACGTTGTTTTAAAATAAGTTGTTTCACACACGCGAGTGACTAAACAAGGCTGACGAGGATAGGGAAATCATTTATTAACTGAGACCTTAACAGTTCAAAGCCACCCCGATAAGATCACAGCAAGCAGTTTAGTTGAAAAACAGTAACTGGAAATAAAAAAAAAAATTCGGATTTTCTTTTGTAAATATCTGAATATTAACTCTTTCAGTTATGGTAATAGATTCTCCAATATAAGCTTAAACTGCCCTGCCACATGCCACAATGAACATTCAGGCCTTCCTGTTCTGGACTTCCCTCTTTCCTGCCGAGAGACCAACCGTCACCTTCTCTCTATGATTTATCCCATTGATGACCATCCCTTTGGCGCTGGTTGGCATTTTCCTGCCATTTAGAGTTCCGCTGCCTCCTGCTACTTCCTCCCCTTGTTAGGTGGGTAGCAGACTGGCAGCATGTGGATGAGGTCACACCTGCTTAGACATTAGCCTCTCTCCCATTCGCAAATCTCCCATTTCTGCCACCCTGATGCTCGCAAATCTATTTTCGAGTAGAGGCTGCACAAACAACTGCAAACGTTTTAATAATCAATAAGAGAGGGGGTTTAAAATTGAGCCCTAACTCTTCTTGGTCTATTTTCACAGTTTAAGATAAAGAACATTCCAAATTTACCTTTACAACCCCTTTAACTAGACCAGTGCTTAGATGCCTCCTTTCTAAACTGTAGGCCCAAGTTACAAACATACAAATTAGGAGCAGGAGTAGGCCATTCAGCCCCTCGAGCCTGCTCCGCCATTCAATAAGATCGTGGCTAATCTGACTGTAAGCTCAACCCCACGTTCTTGCTTACCCTCGATAACCTTTCACCCCACTTGTTAAACAAGAATCTATCTAGCTCTGCCTTGAAAACATTAAAAGACTCTGCTCCCACTGCTTTTTGAGGACGAGAGTTCCAAAGACTCACTACCCTCTGAGGGAAAAATATTCTTCTCATCTCCCTCTTAAATGGGCGACCCCTAATTTTTAAACAGTGACCCCTGGTTCTAGATTCTTCCACAAGAGGAAACATCCTGTCCACATCCACCCTGTCAAGACCCTTCAGGATCTTATATGTTTCAAGCAAGTCGCCTCTTACTCTTCTAAACTCCAGCGGATACAAGCCTAGTCTGTCCAACCTTTCCTCATAAGACAACCCGCCCATTCCTGGTATTAGTTTAGTTAACCTTCTCTGAACTGCTTTTTGCATTTACATCTTTTCCTTAAATAAGGAAACCAGTACTGTACATAGTATTCCAGATCTGGTCTCACTGGTGTCCTGTACAACTGAAGCATAACCTCCCTACTTTTGTATTCAATTCCCCTCACAATAAACAATAACATTCTATTAGCTTTCCTAATTACCTGCTGTACCTGCATGTTAGCCTTTTGTGATTCATGCACTAGGATACCCAGGTCCCTCTGCATCTCAGAGCTCTGTAATCTCTCCACCTTTATATAATAAGCTTCTTTTCTATTCTTCCTACCAAAATGTTGCTTCAATCTTTTGTCATAGCTCCGTCACTGAAAACTGGGGAACAACCACGAGGCTCTCACTGTTTCCAGAGATTGAATCGCTTCCTTATGTCTCCACAGCACAGCCCTCAAGGTAGGCCATTTTAACCTTTGGCAAATAGTTTAAAATGGCCAACGTTGGATCAGCCTCCTGCTTTTTATTCCCACTGACTTTGGCGAGCCGAAGATCAGGAGAGATATAAATCGAGCTGATGACTCACGATCACCTTTTACACAATCAAACAAAGTCAAAATCTGCCCTGCTATATGCACGCTCATCTAACTAGTCAATCCAGCTCTTATTTCCAGGAAATGGTTTTCTTCTCCACTTCTTATACCTCAGGGGAAGAGAGGGAGCCTTTAATATTAATGTTAATGTGAAATATTATTGTGGCTTTTGTGTTGCTCACTGAGAGTGGACTGACCCTGTTTTTATTTCTTTGATTGGAGCCTTAAAAAAACATTATCTGAGTAATGCTGCAGGCTATGACCTATTTTTATCTCTAAACTGGCTTACACTGGAATTTCCTGGATTGCACACAGGCAAAAATGACATCAGTTTTTAAACTGAGCTTTGCCGATGGGAACTTTTGCCCAAATTTCCTGCGCGCCGCATGAGCATTGGCTGGAATGTAAAAACTGACATAAAACAAAGCAGAGATTAGTGTAAACAATCAGAGCCATAGGAAAGCTCCTAATGCCCCGCCAACGTTTTGAAAATTAAATAAAAACAAAAAAACTGCAGATGCTGGAAATCCAAAACAAAAACAGAAATACCTGGAAAAACTCAGCAGGTCTGGCAGCATCGGCGGAGAAGAGCACAGTTGATGTTTCGAGTCCTCGTGACCCTCCAACAGAACTGTTCTGTTGAAGGGTCATGAGGACTCGAAACGTCAAATGTGCTCTTCTCCGCCGATGCTGCCAGACCTGCTGAGTTTTTCCAGGTATTTCTGTTTCTGTTTTGAAAATTAAAGTTTGAAGCCATCAAACGAGCATTTCTGCACCTTAAGCATATGTTTACGAAAATGCAATTGTAGAGGCTTCTCTCTTAATGTAATAGACTCCAATGCTATAAAGAAAGCAATCAAAGGAATAAAAAAAGACTGCCGGCCTCAGTGTTGAAAAATAGAGAAGTCAGGCAAACATATGAATTATGAGCAGGAGTAGGTCATTCGGCCCCTCAAACCTGCTCCGCCATTCACTAAGATCATGGCTGATCTGATTGTGGCCTCAACTCCACATTCCCGCCTACCCCCTGATAATCTTTGACCCCCTTGGTAGTCAAGAATCTATCGACCTATACCTTAAAGATATTCAATGATCCTGCCTCCACTGCTCTCTGGGGAAGAGATTTCCAAAGATTCACGACCCTCTGAGAGGAAAAACATTCTTCTCATCTCCATCTTAGATTGGAGACCCCTTATTTTTAAACTGTGTCCCCTAGTTCTAGTGTCTGCCACAAGGAGAAACATCCTTTCGGTATCCACCTTGTTAAGCCCCCTCAGGATCTTATATATTTCAGCACCTCTCAATCTTATAAACTTCAATGGATACAGGCCCAGCCACTCCAACCTTTCCTCATAAGATAAGCCAACCCATGAGTCATTAAAAAAAATAACAGGAATAGTGGCTTCAGGTCCTGTGGCGCCTAAATTTGGGGCATAAAATTTACACTTGAGCAGGCATAAATGCAGGAAGCTTGCATTTCCTCGTCTTTCACCGCAGATGTGGAGCTATGTTAATAAGACATGTGGTTTCATGTCTCGGCAGTGGTGTACCTGATTGAGGATGTTTGAGCGTGGCAAGGTTTCCTTTGCAAATTAATTCTGCTTGGTAAAACTTTCCAGGAAATTAGATGCAGGGGAAAGTTGCCAGCCGGGTCAGTCATGTGTTGATGTCTACAAGTGGCAGCGAGGTGAAAGATTCAGACCAAAACATTTTGCTACTAACCAGAGCAGGTACTGTCACAATGTGGTGCAGTGGTGGCACTGATATTCCATAGGGGAAATCATTCCTATTGTTTGCATTCCCTTGCATTTTTCCCAGTAGGAATAACTGTTGCAATATTCACAGAATCACAGAATCACACAGTGCAGAAGAGACCCTTTGGTCCATCGAGTCTGCACCGACACATGAGAAACACCTGACCTACCTACCTAATCCCATTTACCAGCTCTTGGCCCATAGCCTTGAATGTTATGATGTGCCAAGTGCTCATCCAGGTACTTTTTAAAGGATGTGAGGCAACCCGCCTCCACCACCCCCCGAGGCAGCGCATTCCAGACCGTCACCACCCTCTGGGTAAAAAAGCTTTTCCTCACATCCCCCGAAACCTCCTGCCCCCTCACCTTGAACTTATGCCCCATCATGACTGACCCTTCAACTAAGGGGAACAGCTGCTCCTTATCCACCCTGTCCATGCCCCTCGTAATCTTGTACACCACGATCAGGTCACCCCCTCAGTCTTCTCTGCCCCATTACTGCATCATCTTTGATTTTACATGGAGAGGATGAAGATTAAGTGCGATGTATGCACTGAGATTGAAAAGCAGCTCCTCCTCTGACTGGAGCCCCACATGGCATATGTGTCATTTTGTATCATCACCTCTATGCCTTTCATTGGCAGGCATCTGCTTTATACTGCAACTCCCAAAAAGGACAAGATCTGGCCATCTCTGAAGGAGGAACAAAAGGGTTTTTACAATGCAGATACGCAGCCATCATAGTACACAGCTATGAAGAGCACGGTTAAAAGAAAAGTCTGCGGGTCAAACAGGGAAAAACTTTAAAATTGGTACCTTGAAGTTATTTCAAAGCCTCTGCAGCACCAACTATTATCCGTAGGTTGCCAGTCTGTGTTCTATGTCGTGTGCAATAGCAAATACATTGGGAAAGGTATTGTTTTCAGTTACAACTCAAATTCAAGTCGATGCTAATTCTGACATGTATTTGCTATATATGCAGTAGAATAATTGCTGTATAAATGTGTATAACCATGTTCACAGATACGGAGAAGGGAAATGGCAAAGAAAAGCAAAACAAGACTGGGCATAAATCACTCTAAACATGGCCATGACACCACAAGGGTGAACCATTTGTTGAAGGACACTCTAAGAGAAGGACGACCTTGCCAATGTGACAAAAGCAAAATACTCTGGATACTAGAAATCTGAAATAAAAACAGAAAATGCTGGAAAAACTCAACGGGTCTGGCAGAGCCAGTGGTGTATGGCAGGGTTCATGGACCAGGTACATACAAACATACATACAAAAATATGAAACAGAAGTAGGAGTAGGGCTCCTGGCCATTCCAGCCAGCTCACCATTCAATAAGATCAAGGCTGATCTGACTGTAACCTCCCACCTACTGCTGATGACCTTTCAACCCCTTGTTAATCGAGAATTTTATTGCTGTGCCTTTCCTGCATGATAATTTTGTACGCTTGTTTGTTCAACATGTTAACGTCTCGAGTCCAATATGACTCTTCTTCCGAAGAAGTGCCATATTGGACTCAAAATGTTAACTCTGTTTCTCTCTCCACAAACGCTGCCGGACCTGCTGGTTTTTCAGCATTTTCTGTTTCCTCTCAATGTGTTGTTGGCAGAATGGGTGGAAAGGAGTCAGGGAAGCCAGAAAACTAGACACCACTGGCTTCGTCGTGGGAGGAAAGTTACCGTGGGAGAGATGATATATGTGAAGAACTTCAGAGAAGGACCAAAGATGTTACCAGGTGAAATAAGTGCGGTGACTGGACCTCTATCTTATCATGTGGAGATGGAAGGCCAGATCATTTTTAAGCATGTGGACCATTTAAGGAAGAGAGAGAGACAAAAAAAAAACAAGATTTGGTTCCACCAGTGATCATGACCTGGCCTACATTTCCTGTTGAAGATACTCAACCCAGGACTGACATGTCTGATATTCGTGTAAGAGTTGAGGATACCGAATTGCAAGTGTCCACTGAAACACCTGATGTTCAGGCAACTCCAGAAAAGGAGGTTCCTGACAAAGAATCTGAAATTGTGGAGCTGCCACATGTATCTGGAAACCACCTGAAAGAACTGAACTTGTAAATTCCTTACCCGGTGCAAATATTATATTGTCTTGAAAAATATGTACTTGTAAATATAATATGTATAGCCAAGTTAAAGGGGGGAAATGTAATAACTATGATTTTGTTTAATGTGTAATGTGCCTTTAAGAATAATACTTGTTAAGGAAGATCACATGATTTGTAGTAACCAATAGGAGAGTTGCGCTGGCTACCTCAGCTGTCATTGTGGAGGTAGAGTTGGAGTTGAAAGCACATGTGTAGTTGCTTCTGAGTTCATTGTAAATAAACTTAATGTTTCCACCCAAGAAATGTCTATTGATAACTCTATCATCAATAGCATCAACTTGGCCACCCTTGCAACACCAATACTGTACCCAATACTCCAGAGGTGGTCTCACCAGTGTCCTGGATATCTGAAGCATAATCTCCCTACTTTTGTAATCAATTGCCCTCACAATAAACAACAACATTCTATTGGCTTTCCTGATTACCTGTGATACCTGCAAACTAGCCTTCTATTCAATCCAATCACTCAGAAAGGCTCACAATTCACAGAAAGAAAAGTTTGCATTTATGTAGCACTTTTCACAACCACCGCACATCTCGGAGCACTTTACAGCCAATGAAGTATGTTTTGAATTGTGGTCACAATGGCAAGGTGGCAAACATGGCAGTAAATTTGCAAACTCCCACATACAACTGTGTGATAACGCAAGATAGTTTGTTTGGTGTGATGTTGATTGATGGATAAATATTGGCCAGGTCACTGGGGATAACTCCCCGGCTCTTCTTCCAGATAGTGTCTGGGATCTTTTACGTACGCTCAAGCAGACTGCCGGTGCCTTGGGGCAGCATCTTTCCCCGTAGGGTGGGGTTGTGTGGGAGCCGGCGCAAGCAGACGGGTTCCCGATTGGTGCCCCCGGTTGGGGGCGGGCCGCCACATTAATTGGGCGGGCCAATTAAGTCCTGCCCAGCGTGATGTCCGCCGGAAGCGCTGTGCACTCCCTGTGCGGGTTGGTGGGGTGGGGGGGTGGGATTCCCTGAGGCACGGTACTGGTGTCAGCCCTAATTTTTGTGCTCAAGCCCTGGAGTGGGACTTGAGCTGGAGCCTTCTGAGTCAGAGGTGATTGAGTCCTTCACCAAGTCCCGCCGAGTGCCATGTTTGTCTGCTACAGTGGATAATAACGGATTATTCTGCTTCTTCTTTTTATTTGGGAGGGGCTATTTTCTCCCCACTGCTCCTTCCCGGCCATACACGTTGAACATGCAAACATACAAAATTAACAAGTAGGGAAATGAGCATCTCGTCCACAATGAAGCCTGCCGCACACCATGACATCTGGGCCAATGTGACTAAATACTTCTTCACTCTACTCATCTTCCCCCTCCCCCCCAATTCCGCAAACTGGGGCAGAATTTTCCCTTTGGCGTGCGGGGGCTGAGCCCTGCGCGCTGACGCGTAAAATGACCCGAGGTGACGCCGGGCGTGCGTCCCGATGTCACCGCGCGTCATTCCGACCTGTCGTTCGGCGGGCGCGCACTGGAGGCGGCTGTGCGCCCGGGACTGTCAAAGACCTGTTAAGACCTAATAAACTAATGAACCAATCTTCTTTATTTAAACTGTAAAACTTTAAAGCTCCGCGCCTCAGGGAGATTTCTGCGCTTTTTCACGCGCATGCGTGAAGGAACGCGGGGCCCAACTCTCCCTCCACCCCCCCACCCCACCCGCACAGGTAACACTAGTGCTACCGGCCGTGCGTCATGCTGGGCGGGCCAATCAGAAAATAGCGGCGCACAGCCGATTGCGGGCGGCGATCAGGGAGAAAATCCTCCCCCTGGAATTAAAAGACAAAAATGCAGCTTTTCAGGGCCAAGAGAACCGTCGGCTCTCAGGCTGCCACCTAAACCGAGCTTCTAGAGGGGGTGCTCAAGAGCAGAGAGGAAGCCTCTTCAGTGATTATACTGACAGAACGAAGGAGGGAAAGGAAGGGGCTGCAATCACACAGTGCCTTTCAACAAGCTCATGATGCCTCAACATCTTTCACAGCCAATTCACTGCTTTGAAAGTGTGTTCCCTCTTAAATTTTGATCTTTGATGACACCTTATTGCTTGGAGATGGATATGCTGATAAAGTCCATCCTTGGCCATCTTAACATTGGAAAGCACAACTGGTGCATGATCATTTCATTTCCGTATTTTAGTGATGCAAGAATAGTTTTGCAATCATCACTGGAGTAAGAATCAAGACAATAGAGTTCTGAACCAACAAGGGCATCAGTCACCCAAATACACAACTACATTTTAAATGTACTCATTTCTTTTTTAAATTCAAGTCATGACAAGAAAGGCTCCATATAAATTGTTTAAACAGGTAACAATGTTAATTGTGTAGTGATCGTGTTCAAGTGTATGCAAGTGGGGGTGGGCATAAACTTGAGATTCACTTGTGCTCCTATACATAGGAACCGGTTAATTTGTGTCCTTTATTTGTTTATTTGAAGTTCAAAAAGAGCATATAAATAGGAACAGCCTGAAACTGGATGTTGGGTTTGTAATGTGTATTTCTGTAAATAAATGCTTATAACAATGCATATTGGTTTTAGTTCTATCCTTCACCATCTGGCTTTCTGGAATATAGCAGACGGTTACAATGGGCGGGATTTTTCACACCCGCCTACCACCAGGATCTTCCGGTCCAGTCGCAAGTCAATGGACTTCTGGCTGGGGCACCACCTCGCCCACGAAGGGTCCCATCCACAACGGGGCCAGAAAATCCTGGCCAAAGTCTATAAATATTTATTCTGAATTAAAATTTTCCTCATGTCATTTATATGCTCTCCTAGGGTATATGGTTTGCTATTTTCTCTTTCCAAACCACATCATCTCCTAAACTAAAAATTATTTTCTTAATTTTGTGAAGGGTTTAGTTCTAGTGCGGTAAACAACAGTTAAATGGAACCATTGAATATGATTTTTTTTATTCTTTTATGGGATATGGGTGTCGCTGGCTGGGCCAGCATTTATTGCCCGTCCCTAATTGCCCTTGAGAAGGTGGTGGTGAGCTGTCTTCTTGAACCGCTGCAGTCCCTGTGGGGTAGGTACACCTGCAGTGCTGCAAGGGAGAGAGTTCCAGGATTTTGACCCAATGACAGTGAAGGAACGGTGATATATTCCAAGTCAGGATGGTGAGTGGCTTGGAGGGGAACTTCCAGGTGGTGTTGTTCCCAGGTGTCTGCTGCCCTTGTCCTTCTAGGTGGTAGGAGTTGAGGGTTTGGAATGTGCTGTCTAAGGAGGCTTGGTGAGTTTCTGCAGTGCACCTTGTAGATGGCTATCAAGAGTTACCCAAATAGATGATGTGAATATGTAACTGGGATGTGTGGACGTATAATGGAAGTCCTGACCTTCACAACCTCTGACTCCAAAATTCCTGGGCTTGTGTGGTGGGGGGCGGGGGGACGTTTCATGGTAAATTAGCAGGGAATGGCAGGTGGTACAATTTGGAACAGAATCTGGATGTACCAGCATTTTCTGTCTTTTCTTCCCTGTTTGAGATCTTGGAACTTTTGCTGCGGCCATATTGTAATTGGATATGAGTGAGGGAATTGTGTCATAAAGCATAAGCAAGGAAATACGGATTGAGAAAGGCACCTGGTTGCACCAATTTAATTTTGACCAGATGCTTGCAGATGCTCCAAAATAAAAATGCTTTTAAATGCTGGCTATTCAGCAATCTCTTCATGTTTCACTCTGGCTACAGTTCCACCTTAGGTGTCAGGAAGTAGCATGAGTCAAAACACAATTGCGCGTGTGTGTGTGTGTGTGTGTGTGTGTGTGTGTGTGTTTGTGTGTGTGGCGAGTTGCTGTGTTTGATTTACAGTGTGAAAGCAAGGTGAGTGTGGTGGTGCACCATACGTATTCCAGTCTATCCAAATCTTTCATGGTACTCATGATCTGGCTTCAATTTCCTGACCTTATGTGATCAGTAAACAACTTCTGGCACCATCTTGCTGTTTGAGCGTGGTCAAGGTGGCACTGACTGCCTGTGTCACCCTCTTCCTGGGTGCCCAGGAGCCAGTGAGTATTTTTCTTCACCTTTGCTGATAACACATCCACTGATACATCAGAAAATCTGGCAGCAGTTAACACAGCAGGTGCCCACTGCAATGTTTCCTCCTGTCATTCCAGCCAGGTTCTGTCTAACTCTCTATCTCCTGCTCTCTCTCTCTCTCTTTTTTTACCTTTGTCTCTCTTTCTTCAGTTTAAGTGCACCCGGTCATTTAAACCTCTGCAGCCCTTTAAAAGCTACATGGAAAATTGCATTTCCTTTCCTCCCAGCAGAGGTGAACCAATCAATAGCAGGAACATCACTGGAAACTTCTGTATTTGAAATGAGGGCTCCCTCTGGAAAAATGGACCTTGTCCACGGCAGCACATTTCCTACAGGGAGTTCACCTCAAAAATATTTAATTGGCTGGAAAGCACTTTGGGATGGCCTGAAATTGTGAGAGGCGCCATATAAATGCAAGTTCTGTCTTTCTTTCTTAAAGTTCCCTTTACATTGCCACCTTCTGGATTACAGAGCAGCAACATTGAGCCCTTTGCTTTTACAGTGCTAAAAATAGCTCTCTTGCCTCATTACCAACAGCATAAACTCACCTTTTTAGGCAATTATGGTTTTGTGGATGGGATAAGGAATGTGCCTAGAGCAACAAAAAAAATAGGCTGCTGATGTATGAATGTTGCAATCTTCTGATTGAATGAAACATGTGTCACATTTTTTTTTCCCCTTATTCTTTCATGGGATGTTGGCATCGCTGGCAAGGCCAGCATTTGTTGCCCATCCCTAATTGCCCTTGAAAGTGAATGGCTTGCTAGGCCATTTCAGAGTCAACTACATTGCGGTGGGTCTGGAGTCACATGTAGGCCAGACAGGTAAGGATGGCAAGTTTCCTTCCCTAAAGGACATTAGTGAACCAGATAGGTTTTTACAACAATCAACGATATTTGTCACCATGACTGAGACGAGCTTCATATTCCAGGTATATTTACTGAATTCAAATTCCACCAGTTGCTGTGGTGGGATTTGAACCTGTTGCTAAGAATCCTATACTTATCTTCGGAGGCCAGGAACTTCGGTTCCTGACGAACCTTGGGTCTCCTGCACATACACTGGCCGGGAAATGGCCGCACGTGTGGAGCTCCTTTTTATCATTCTTCAGGCTGGGGACTGACCCTGCATTTCTGCATTGAAGGGGAAAGAAGAAACATCACAAAGAGGCAGCTCAGATGACCTGGTACAGATCGCCATCGTGGTCCGTCTGTCCCAGGAAGCAAAACACGGGAGGGGGACAGGGAGAGGTCCCAAAAGGGGTAAGGGATGAAGAGAGGGGACAGGGATAGGTGCCATTAAGTAATTTATAAGAAAGGAGTAAAGTAATAGACTCCAAATTCAAGAAAGCTGCAGGGAGCAGACTTCGAGCAAAGTGGCCAAGAGAGAAGCCCTGAAGATCCGAGAAGGGAGCTGAAGGTTGATGTCACCATGCTGCGGGCCATTGGGGTAAAGGTATCCCCTTGGAGCAGTGCTGTTCTGCTTGGCATGGCTGAGGATCTGAGATTCTGCATGGAAAGTGAAGCTCAAGAGATCCAGGGGAAGGAGTCTCGGAAGGCACGATTGAAACCCTGTGAGGTGGGCCATCGTTGAAGGTGTCAGAGTGGGAGCGACCTTTGAAGAGAATTCCAAGACGAGATCTTCAAGTGTGGAGATTGGAAACCCTTGTGAGAAAGGCAATGTTTCAGTGACATTGGTTGGCTCACAATGTGACAAGCGTCTGGGTGGGTTGTTGAGAGATACAGTAGAAGCTGTTTTGGTCACATCTGTCATCTATCGTGGTGTGTCCAACCACTGTTCACCTGTTAATTCACATGTACCTCATACTTACTCTGAATGCTAGAGTATAAGCTAGGTATTGTAAATTGGGTTACTTTTCTGAACTTGTATTGTAAAGTTTATTTTTGCTTGTTCCAAACCCATGGAATTTTGTGGTTTTATTCACTTAGTAAGCGTCTTGACTTTCAGACCTCATCTACTTTAAACAAAACATTATTGGTTCCCAATCAGAACCCACCCACCAATACCGCCACAGCCTCACCACCACCCCCCCCCCCCCCCATCCTGGGGTTTGGCCAAGGATAATAACATTGCACCCCCAGAACAATTGTCTGGACCTCTGAATTACTTGCCCATTATTACCCACTACACCACCACTATTGCCCCCTACAATAATGTCTATAGTGCCTATAATAATGGCTCTGCTGCCTTACAAGTTGCCAGTCAAAATCTGTCAGAGAAACCCTCGCAAAATGTTTTCCTCCTCAATCATCATTGTTCCATAGGGATGGGGAGGGTTTAAACTAGACTGGCAGGGGGGTGGGAACCTGAGTGGGGAGACACAAGAGAGGAAAACAAAGACAGAAATGAAAGACAGGAAAGTAGAAAGCAAAAGTGGAAAGCAGAGGAAACAAGGGATAATAGCAAATAGGGCCATAGTACAAAAAAAGTGTAAAAATATTAAAAAGACCACTCTAAAGGCACTGTATTTGAATGCACAGAGCATTCGCAATATGGTAGACGAATTAACTGTGCAAATAGATGTAAATGGGTACAATATGAATGAGATTACAGAATCACGGCTGCAGGGTGACCAAGGCTGGGAACTGAATGTCAAAGGGTACTCGATATTTAGGAAGGACAGGCAAGAGGGAAAAGAAGGTGGCATGGCGTTGTTAGTTAAGGATGAAATCAGTGCAGTAATGAGAGGGGATATTGGCTCAGAAAATCTAGATGTAGAGTCAGTCTGGGTGGAGTTAAGAAGTAATAAGGGGTGGAAAACATTAGTGGGAGTTGTCTATAGGCCTCCAAAGAGTAGTGGTAAGGAAGGGAGCAGTATTAAACAGGAAATTGGAGATGCACGTAATGGTTTTTAAGACCAGGACGTCAAGGAACTGACTAGGGAACAGGCTATCCTAGATTTGGTATTGTGCAATGAGAAGGGGTGAATTAATAATCCTATTGTGCGGGTCTTTTAGGGAACAGTGACCGTAACATGATAGAATTCTTCCTTAGATTGGAAAGTGGGGTAGTCCAATATGAAACTAGGGTCCTAAATCTAAACAAAGGCAACTACGAAGGTAAGAGGCGCGAGTTGACTTGGGTAGATTGGGGTACTTCATTAGAAGGTGGATAGGCAATAGCTAATATTTAAGGAACGAAAGTATGCATTGCAGCTATTATACATTCCTTTCTGGCACAAAAACACAACAGGAAAAGCGGCCCAACTGTGGCTAACAAAATAAATTAAGGGTAGTATTAGATTCAAAGAGGAATCATATAAAGTTGCTAGAAAAAGTAGCAAGCCTGTGGATTGGGAGCAGTTTAGAATTCAGCAAAGGAGGACCAAGAGATTGATGAAGAGGGGAAAAATAGAGTATGGGAGTAAACTTACAAGGAACATAAAAGAAGGCTGTAAAAGTTCCTATCAGTATGTAAGAAGAAAAAGATTACTGAAGAGAAATGTAGGTCCCTTACAGTCTGAAACAGGACAGTTTATAATAGAGAACAAGGAAATGGCAGAGCAATTAAACAACTACTTCAGTTCTGTCTTCACAGAGGAAGACACAGATAACTTCCCAACCAAGGGGTCTAGTGAGAAAGGAATTGAAGGAAATTAGTGTTACTGAAAAAACAGTGCTGGAGAAATTAATGGGCCTGAAAGCCAATAAATCCCCAGGGCCTGATAATCTACATCCCAGGATGTTAAAGGAGGTGGCCATGGAAATAGTGGATGCGTTGGTTGTCATCTTCCAAAATTCTGTGAGCAGAATCTTCTGGCTGGTGTGAGGGTAGCGGACCTCACACGCCAGCGCTTAAAATGTCGCGCGCTGACATCACGCGAGCGTCCTGACGTCAGTGCCCAGCATTGTGATATTTCAGTCGGCGGGCGCGCTATGCAGCGGGATGCACGCCCGCAATTAATTAAAGGCCTTGTTAAGGCCCTTAACTTGCCAATCATTGACAATTTTGAGGGGCCCGTGAGAACTTCGGCTCGGCGCATGGGCTCAACGGGCAGGCGGGTAGGAGATTTTTTTACAAACCTCATCCAGTGGCGGGATGAGGTTCGATAGCGGTTTTGAAAAACGTTTAATAAAGTTTTCGTTCATTTCATTGACATGTCCCATCTCGTGTGACATTTTCACATGAGGGGGACATGTTAATGAATTTTTTTATTGTTCTATTTTTTATATTTGCCAGCCTTTCAGCGATCTCCCTGAGGCAGCACTTAGCCTCAGGGAGACGTGCGGTCTCTTGTGCGCATGCGTGAAACAGCTCACTCTGACAGCTGGGGAATCCCCCCCCACTGCCGGCACAGGAAGCGCTATTGGGCGGCCTGTTGGGTGGGCCTTAGTTGGCCCACCCACTTAAAATGGTGGCGGGGCCCGCTTCAGCGGCGGTGATCGGCTGCCCGCCCGCTACCGAGCTGGTGGGGCCCGCACGCCCATCAGATTCTGGAACAGTCCCGGCAAACCTAAGCCTAACCCCACTA
Organism: Carcharodon carcharias; assembly: GCF_017639515.1. NCBI lineage: Eukaryota > Metazoa > Chordata > Chondrichthyes > Lamniformes > Lamnidae > Carcharodon > Carcharodon carcharias. Next base: position 15,839,095 of record NC_054481.1, on the reverse strand, counting down.
CTTAAAAAAGGAGAGAGGGTGAAAACAGTGAATTCCAGACCGGTTAGCCTAACATCAGTGGTAGGAAAATGCTTGAGTCCATTGTAAAGGACGTGATAACAGGATACTTAGAAAATATCAACGGGGTTAGACAAAGTCGACATGGATTTATGAAAGGGAAGTCATGTTTGACAAACCTATTGGAGCTTTTTGAGGGTGTAACTAGCAGAATGGATAACGGAGAATCAGTGGGTGTGGTGTATTTGGATTTTCAGAAAGCTTTTGATAAAGTCCCACATGAGAGATTAGTGTGTAAAATTAAAGCACATGGGATTGGGAATAATATATTGACATTCATTGAGAATTGGTTAGCAGACAGGAAACAGAGAGTAAGAATAAATGGGTATTTATTGGAGTGGCAGGTGTGGACTAGTGCTTGAGCCCCAGCTGTTCACAATATGTATCAATGATTTGGATGGGGGAACGAAATGTAATAATTCCAAGTTTGCTGATGACACAAAACTAGGTGGGAATATAAGTGATGAGGAGGATGTTAAGTGGCTTCAAGGTGATTAAGACAAGTTGAGCGAGTGTGAAAATACATGGCTGGTGCATTGCAATGTGGATAAGTGTGAAGTTATCCATTTTTGTAGGAAAAACAGAATGGCAGAGTATTATTTAAATGGTGATAGATTGGGAAATGTTGATGTACAAAGGGACCTGGGTGTCCTCGCACATCAAGCACTGAAAGCAAGCGTGCAGGTGCAGAAAGCAGTTAAGAAAGCAAATGGTATGTTGGCCTTCGTTGCGAGAGGACTTGAATACAGAAGCAAGGATGTCTTACTGCAACTGTACAAGGATTTGGTGAGAAAACACCTGGAGTATTATGTGCAGCTTTGGTCTACTTACCTAAGAGAGGGTACACTTGCCACAGAGAGAGTGCAGCAAAGGTTCACCAGACCTATTCCTGGGATGGCAGGATTGTCGTATGAGGAGAGATTGGGTCGACTAGGCCTGTATTCACTGGAGTTTAGAATAATGAGAGGAGATCTCACTGAAACGTTTAAAATTCTGACAGAGCTGGGCAGACTGGATACAGGGATGATACTTCCTCTGGCTTGGGGGGGGTCTAGATCAAGGGGTCACAGTCTCAGGATACGGGGTAGGCCATTTAGGACTGAGATGAGGAGAAACTTCTTCACTCAGATGGTGGTGAACCCATGGAATTCTCTACCACAGAAGGCTGTGGAGGCCAAATCACTGAGTATATTTAAGAAGGAAATAGATAGATTTCCAGGCTCTAAGGGTGTAAAGGGGTATGAGGAGAGAGCGGGAGTATGGTGTTGAGACAGAGGATCAGCCATGATCATACCGAATGGTGGAGCAGGCTCGAAGGGCTGAATGACCTACTCCTGCTATCTATTTTGCTATGGGGAGAATTTTCTCCCTGTCGTGCGTGTTGGGTGGGAGCACAGCCAATCACCGCCCGTGATTGGCTGTGCGCCACCATTTTACATTGACGGGCTAATTAAATCCCGCCCAGCGTGAGGTGCACCTGGAAGCGCTATGCGCTGCCTGTACGGGCCGGCTGTGGGTGGTGAGGGGGAGTGGTGGGGGTGGGGGGGGTTGCAGGTGGAGAAGGGAGAGTCAGGGCCTGCGTGCGAAAAAGCCCAAAAATCTCCCTGAGCCATGGAGCTGCCTCAGGGAGTTTAATCTTGCTGCGAAAACCTGAAAAAAAAATTGGAAAAGATTAATTGGACATGTCCCCACATGCAACAGTGTCACGTGAGCTGGGACATGTCTATGAATTTTATTTAAAATATTTTACTAAAGTTATAAAACCTTCATGGACCCTCCATCCCGCCTGTGGATGAGGTTCCACGAGAAATGCAAAGGCCGCCTGGGCTCTTCTCTTGCCCGCCAACCTTAAGCTTGGACGGGGCAGTCCAGTTAATGAGTCCAAGTAGTTAATTAGTGGCCTCAATAGGCCTTTGACAGTTTGGCGGGCTTGCAGCTGTCTCGGCTGCGCGCCTGCCGAACTGAGGATCAGAATGATGCGCGGTGATGTCAGGATGCAGTCTACCGCACGTCATTTTATGCGTCGGTGAGCGGGACCCACCCCTGCACGCTGACCAGAAGATTCAGGCCTATGTTTCTATCAGAGTATGGAAGGGAAAAAGCAACCTACAGTTTTCATTCAACCTCTTGGCATCTGCAACAGACATTTAATCAGCTTCTTAACCTCCTTTCTGGATACAGCACTGCCCTATATCTGAGCTATTTGCTTAAAAGGCATCTTAACACCATCTTGCTTCTCTAAAAATAGACTATGAATGTTATGAATGGTCTTTGTGGGAAAGCTATTCGTTACTTTACGGTGTGAGCGCTTCAATACTATTTTTAATCTTTTTTTCTTAAGTATTATACACCTGTTAGGGGGTGTTGATTAATGAGAACAATTAGCTGGCTTTACATACAGCCAGACCAACCCCCTCCACTTCTCTCTCTCTCCCCCCACCCAAACCCCCCCCCCAACACACCTTAAACCAGCTTATATTTCACCCCTTTCTTGGACTCACTCAAGTTCTGTCGAAGGGTCATGAGGACTCGAAACGTCAACTCTTTTCTTCTCCGCCGATGCTGCCAGACCTGCTGAGTTTTACCAGGTAATTCTGTTTTTGTTTTGGCTTTACTTACGTTGGGTTATACTGAATGATCCAGCAAATCTGTCCCTGGAATGACAGTGGGCATGTTCCAGGAAGCTGCCAGTTTCACTCGGTGTTGACCCCAGCCAGGGTCATAGGGTTTCCTCACCTCCACCCCTTGTCCCAAAGTATTTTACAGATTATGGGGTTTAAGGAGACAGGGAAAACAGCCAGGGTGTGTGTGAGTGTCAGGCGAGGTCAGGAACGTATTCAGCTATTGCATCCCCTGCCATTGTCTTGCCTGTCAACAGTCACTGTCAATGTCCTTTTGCGAGTAATGATCACTAAAGGGTGAGGAAAAGAAGCACTTTAACTGCAGTAAAATAAAAGTGCTTTCATCAATTAAAACCAACTGCAAACAGCCCGAAATGACATTGGGCGGGTGCCTAGAGGCAAGGATGATATTTCCTCTGGCTGCAGTGGGGGGGGGTGGTGGGGTCTAGAACAAGGGGTCACAGTCTCAGGATACGGGGTAGGCCATTTAGGACTGAGATGAGGAGAAACTTCTTCACTCAGAGGGTGGTGAACCTGTGGAATTCTCTACCACAGAAGGCTGTGGAGGCCAAGTCACTGAATATATTTAAGAAGGAAATAGATAGATTTCTAGGCTATAAAGGCCTCAAGGGGTACGGGGAGAGAGCGGGAATATGGCGTTGAGATCGAGGATCAGCCATGATCATATTGAATGATGGAGCAGGCCGGAAGAGTGAGCGCCCCATCGTCGTTGCACACTTGCGCAATATTTCGCTTGGCAGGTGTGTGCAAAAGTCGGAAGTGGGCCCGCCGACAATTAAAGGGGTAATTCAGCCCGTTGACGGAGCAATTTTCTCCGATTTTTTGTGGCCCGTCCAACCTGACGGTTGGCGGACGGGCGAATTGGCCGGGCGGCCTTCACGTTTTTCATGGAACCTCATCCGAGGGCGGGGTTATGAAATAAAATGAAAGTAAGTATCTGTGGACGGCATTTCCACCAGCTGTACTTTCAGGTGATTGATTGTGATGCACGGACATCTTTCTGCAGCTTTTTAAACCTTAATTTGAGCATTTTCAGGCCTGCAGCTTCCCTGAGGCGGCCGTCCCCCTTCTCAGGGAGTTCCCCGCCGCGCTCACCCACGCCGTGGGGACAGTCATTACCCGCCCACTTCCTGCCCCCACCCTGGCGGTGCCGAGCTTTTCAGCGTGTGTTTCACGTTGGTTGGCCGCTAATTGGCCAGCCAGCGCAAGATCGCCATCGGGGGCCGATCGTGGTAGAGGACCCATGTCCCATCTGCTCCCAGGCCCGCAGATCGCACCTGCCCACCAAAGGTAAAATTCAGGCCCAAGTTAGACTTGGTGACAGCCTTCTTTCTTGTGAGACCTGGTTAGCACTGTAGTGGTCAACGGTGTGTTAAACATCACCTGGTGTGGCTCAGGAACTCCACTCTGACATGGCGGTCTCCTCCGCATTCACTGCAGAAGAAGACAATTGGCCAGGAAGGTGCACGATTCATTGGCCACTGTTTTCTCTGGGCCCTCTTCACATACCTGGGCTTTTTGTTTCTGCTCACCTCTACCAATGCCCTTCCAAACAGTCAGACTCCAGAGGTCACAGCCGTCAGTGACTGTGTCTCAGTTGTCAGTGTCAATATCTGCCACCTTCATACCTTGCCTGCAGATGTCCTTGTAGCAGACGTATGGACACCCAGGAGGTGGTGACCCAATGGCCGGTTCACCGTACAGAAGGTCTTTGGGTATCCGACCAGCATCCATTCCGTGAATGTGGCCGAGCAGCACAGATGTTGTTGCCTTAGCTGATGGAATGAGCATACTCCAGGACGTCTGAGTTGGAGAACCTGTCCTGCCAAGAGATGTTGAGGACACATCTGAGACAACGAAGGTGGAAACTGTTCAGCCTATTCTCCTGCCTGGCATTAGTTGTCCGGGTCTCATCGCTGTAGAGGAGTGTGCCGAGGATACCATTGACAATGTGATGCTGGAGGTTGTTGGTAGCTTCATTAATCTCGTCTCCACAATCGCCAGCAATCAGTCACTTGAGGCTGAAATCAACATACAGATCGCAAACGCTGCAGCTGTTATGTCCAAGCTGAGTAAGAGAGTGTGGAAGAACAGCAACCTGACTGAGAGCACCGAACTGCGAGGTGACCAGGCCTGCGTCCTCACTGCACTCATCTACAGAGGTGAGACCTGGACTATAAAAACTGGGAATATACATATCAGATCAAAAAGCACCTGCAAAGAGGTAAGACTGTTTTGTTGTCGAAGCCTTTCTTTAATCTGAAAAGACAAGTGGATTGCATTTATAGATTGTGTGTGCTCAGGATTTCGAAAAATGCTTCACAGAAGATGAACTACTATGGAAGCACAGTGACCTCGGTAAGGTAGGAAAATGTTTCAGACGATGTGCACATCGCAAGGTCCCAGAACCAGCACTGAGATGAATAGCCAAATAATCTGCTTTAGTGACGTTGGTTGGTGCAGCCTCACTGTTGATCCAGAGAGAAGTATAACATGGTTGGATGTGACATCGGTAAGGGCAGTAGTCTGCACCAGTTTGGTAGGGAATTGACAGTTGCTGTTACACTGGTCAGTCTGTTTTCCACTTGAAATCACTGGGAAAAGTGTAAGATGAGCTGTTGATTTGCTGTTGGTCTGCTTCACAATGCTGGTGTTGATCAGTTCACTCTCCCCACTCCTCCCATATAGCTTAACAGAAAATGCTGAAACATTGGTAGATCTTTCCCTTCAAGTCATTTTGTTGGCTGACTCAAATTATTTATACAATGGTTCTAACGAGCCCGTCAGTTTCTCTTACTCGATGTAACAAATAACTTCTATCTTCAGGAGGCAATGCTGTCTGATGCAATGCCTTCCACTTCAACTTACAAGGCTAGTTAGAGACAATGCAATGGCTGCAATGCAGAAGGCACTTAAATGATCATACTGCCGATCACAGCTCACCAATCATTACCTTTTTAATGTTACTTTTAAGATTGGTTTAAAAGTTAAATGATCGCATTGGGGTTACAGGTCATGCTGACAGAGAAAGTGTTATCATTGGCATTTCAGCTCAGTGCAGTTCCACCAGAGTCCAACATTCGGTGTTACTTATGTAAAGTCACTGAGATTAATTTAGTGTCAGCGAGTTTGTTGACGCTTTCTTTTTGGTTCTGGTGAGGACACTCTCCTGACACTGAGCTTTGTTCACTTGCAAACAGCGATCGGAGAATGGGGCGCATCTCTGATTCACGGTATTCCCAGTTTTCCAGAGATTCTCCCAATGTTCTGCACCTGTTTCCCCATCCATGGGCAGAATTTTGCCATCAGTGAGCAGGGGGTGGGGCCCACTCACCGGCGCAAAAATGACGCGGGATGACTTTGGGGGGAACCCCTGACGTCATCCCACCCAATTTAAATATTCAGGAAGGCGGGGTCACAGCGCAATCAGCTGTCCACCCGCCGACCTGTCAATGGCCAATTGAAACCATTGACAGGATAATTAAAACAATTAACGGACTTGCCTGTCCAACCTTAAAGCTGGTGGGCAGGCCAGGAGCTCCAGCAGGGAATAGAAAAAACATGAAACCTCATCCACTGGCGGGATGAGGTTTCATGTCTGTTTTAAAAGAACTTTAATAAAGTTTATGTGATATTTATTAACATGTCCCATCTCGTGTGACATTGTCACATGGTGGGGACATGTTAATAATTTTTTTATTTTTCTATTTTTGAAGTTTATAAAACTTTCAGTGCTCTCCCTGAGACAGCACTTAGCCTCAGGGAGATGTGCGCATGCACGAAAGAGCGCACTTTAACAGGTGGGGAATCCCTCCCCCCCACACAGGAAGTGCATAGCACTTCCCGTCGGGCAGCCTGCGCCCTCAAAATGGCGGCGGGGCCTGTTTCAGCGGCGGCAATTGGCTGTTCTGTTGAAGGGTCATGAGGACTCGAAACGTCAACTCTTTTCTTCTCCGCCGATGCAGCCAGACCTGCTGAGTTTTTCCAGGTAATTCTGTTTTTGTTTTGGATTTCCAGCATCTGTAGTTTTTTGTTTTTATCTTAAGATTTAAGTTATTTACTTCTGTAGGGGCCACTCATAAGCATGCACAGTCCTCTGAAGAAATTTCTTCGACTCCAGCTATCCTCAGAGGTAAAGCTTTCATTTGCCATCTCTTGACTGTGGATGCCTCAGTCCCTTGTTTTGGTTACTTTTCAATTCTTCCAAGCTATCCTGCTGGTTACTTTCTTTGGAACAAGACTCTGTGAGGACCACTTTAGATTCTTTCACTAGCTTCAAACTAGGCAATCTTTCAGCTTCTGTTCCCTCACAAAATTCAAACTGAGAATAATCCTCAACCACATTCAACATGGTCAATGATGAAATTAGGTTTTTACTCTGCTTACAGTGCAGGCCAATGTGATGATTTTTTAATTTGGCTATCTCTTAATGAGCTGCAAAACAGGCAAGGTCAAAACTGCAACTAACTCTCCTAGCAACACTAGGATTTCTCTTTTGAAACCAGAGAATGTTGTAGCAATATTTAAAAAAGGGTGTAAGGGATAGGCCAGAAAATTATAGGCTGGTCAGTCTGACTTCAGTGGTGGGCAAATTTTTGGAATCAGTTCTGAGAGACAGGACAAGCTGTCACTTAGAAAGGCAAGAATCGATCAGGGATAGTCAGCATGGTTTTGTTAGGGGAAGATCATGTCTTACTAACTGAATAGAATTTTTTGAGGAAGTACCAAGGAGGATTGATGAGGGTAGTGCAGTGGATGTTGTCTACATGGATTTTAATGAGGCATTTGACAAGGTCCCACATGGCAGACTGGTCAGAAAAGTGAGATCCCATGGAATACAGGGGAAGGTGGTGAGGTGGATCCAAAATTGGCTCAGCGACAGGAAACGAAGGGTAATGGTTGATGGATGTTTTTGCAAGTGGAAAGCAGTTTCCAGTGGTGTTCCACAGGGCTCAGTTTTGGGGCCCTTGCTGTTTGTTTTATATACATTAATGATTTGGACTTAAGTGTGGGAGGCATGATTGGGAAATTTGCAGATGACACAAAAATTGGCCGTGTTGTTGATAGTGAAGAGGATAGCTGTCGACTCCAGAATGATATCAATGGTTTGGTTGAGTGGGTGGAGAAGTGGCAAATGGAATTCAATCCGGAGAAGCATGAGGTAATGCATTTGGCGGGGGAGGGGGAGGGCACACAAAGCAAGGGAATACACAATAAGTGAGAGGATATTGAGAGGGGTTGAGGAAGTGAGAGACCTTGGAGTGCATGTCCATAGGTCCCTGAAGGTGGCTGGACAGGTGGATAAGCTGGTGAAGAAAGAATATGTATTTCTCTCCTTTATTGGACGAGGTATTGAATACAAGAGCAGGGATGTAATGTTGGAACTGTATAAAACGCTGGTTAGGCCACAGCTGAAATTTTGTGTACAGTTCTGGTCACCACATTAAGAAGGACATAATTATCCTGGAGAGAGTGCAGAGGAGATTTAGAAGAATATTGCCAGGGTTTGAGAATTGCAGCTAGGAAGTAAGATTGGATAGGCTGGGGTTGTTTTCCTTGGAACAGTGGAGGCTGAGGGGTGGACTGATTGAGTTCTACAAAGTTATGAGGGGTCTACATAGGGTTGACAGGCAAGACCTGTTTCCCCTAGCTGAGGGGTCAATTACCAGGGAACATTGATTTAAGGTGATTGGTAGAAGTGTTAGAGGGGACGTGAGGAAAAGCTTTTTCACCCAGAGGGTGGTGGGTGTCTGGAATTCACTGCCTAAATTGAGGCTGAAACGCTCAACTCATTTAAAAGGTACCTGGATCTGCATCTGAAATGCTGTAACCTGCAAGGCTACGCACCAGGTGCTGGAGAGTGGGATTAAAATGAGCGGCTAGTTTGTTTTTTCTCTATTTATGGCTGGTGCAGACACAATGGGCTGAATGGCCTTTTTCTCCACCATATGTTTCTATGGTTCTAACCCCCATAAGTTCTGCCCATATCCATGACAATGTAGCCTGCTCTGGAATGTCCTCAAACTGACCTTTAGATTAAGCATCCCTCAATTACAATTTCTTCTTTGATCTGATGATGTAAATGGGGTTTACAACATTTCAGGATTCACCAAATGCTTTTAAACCAATTTAGCTCTAATTCCCAAAACAAAAACATCTCTCTGGACTGCCCATGTTGTAATGTACAGACGTCATGTCCAAAAATGAACAAAAAAAATTACATGAACCATGAACTAAATAATTTGCAACAATTGGACCAGATGTCCCCCTGAATTTATTGGGGAATGGATCTATACTCTGGCGTACGTCAAGAATTTCTATGAATGTGACCCTGAATTAATTCTTCCGTAAGTTGTCAGGTCTACACAAATTAATGGCAGGAGTCAGGGACAGGGTTTACAAAATGAACCAATCTGCCACTGTCTCCGTCTGAAACAGCTGCTTGCAACCTCAGTGCCTGATATGACCCTGAGCTGAGATTCCTATATTGTATTCTCTCCATCACAAAAAAAATGCCTATTTCTGCCTCCATAATATTTCCCGTCTCCACCTCCATAGCCACAATTAAGAAAAATCGGGAGTGATGTGAAGCAAAATCTCCACTTGCTATCAACCCTTTTATGCCATCGCATAGTCAAAATTCATCTCAAAATGTCATCATGCATGGTAGAAATGATATCATGGAATTTAAAGATGGTTAAATTATCTTTAAAAGGTAGAGTTACACACATGAGCATATTCGAACGTTTTTTTCTTCCCGATCTGAAGTGGTTTATCAAAGTTAGATTTCTGGAGCTACTGATGGTGCTGTTGTTTTTCAAGGGTTCCTAGCATTTTAGGTGAAGCAGCAATCTCAGCATGACCTATACATGTTAATCAGAAAACCTCTGCTTCCTGTTCCATGACGCACAGTGAGAAAAAAATAACAGACTAGCCACTCCACTTGGAGACAAGGCTTGTGGCTCACTCATTGAGTTTGAATTTTTGGCTCTAAACACAAATCATCTCAGCAGCAAAAGGGATTTTAAAAAAGGCTAATTAAAAGCAACAGTGCAAAATAGATATCCATCAGTGTGAACAACTTGCTCATGAGAAAAAGGCGTGGTGAAAATCCACCCATGAAGGCACTCGGACTATAAGACTGTTCCCATGGCTGATGCCAAATGTAAACACCAGCTGAGGAAGAGTCATTCAACAAAGTTCCCAAAGTCTGTGATCTGCTGTTCAATCTGCCAGTGTTTGTTCTGAGTGAAAGTGGGTCTCGTCAGTCCTCAAGGAGCTCATTGTGAAAAATGAGGTGATATTCTGACTATATTCTTTGATGTCAAAGGGCTAATGATGATTTAGACCTCTTCATGCTTCTTCATGAATGACCAATAAGAAACAAAGACACATACTTATATACTTCCTTTCACAATTCCAGGAAATCTCAAAACATTGAAGTATTTTTGTTGGCGCGCAGTCACTATTATAAATGGCAGAGAAGGTTCTGGCCAAACTTGCTTATCTACATTTCAAATGCTCATTGAATACAATAAAAAAAATCACTTGGTAGTACAGAACTTGAATATTGCTGAAAAGAGAGACACAGGCCAGGAGATTTCGGATGGCAGGGTTTTGCTTCCCGCCATCCGAAGAGTCGGCAGGAAAGACATCCCTGCCAACTCTGCCTGTCCCGCGGCTGTTTCATGCTAACAATCTGATTGGCCGGTAGCTCTCTAGTCCCTACAGGGACAGAAGCTGTAGTGAACAGAAGAGGAAGTCCATGAAGATGGCAGAGCCTAAATCCCGGGACTGGATGGAAAGGTAAGTTTTCAGGATCCCAGGGTGGAGCGGGGCGGGGGGGGGGGGGGGGGGGGGGGGGGGGGCGGGGTGGAACGTGGGTGATTGGAGTGTTGGGGAAGAGTTGGGGAGTGGTGTGGGGAGAGGAGGGAGGTTCAGCAGCCCTGAGACATTAAAGGGGGAGGGTGGGGGGGCGCTAAGCAGAGATTCAAGACAAAAGGGATGTTAATGATAGTGGTAAAGACTAAAGAAGGTGCTGATTCATTGCTTTAATCAACAATTTATATTTATAAAGTGCTATGAATATAGTATTACATTAACTGCATCATTGAAACGCAGGTTGGCATATTGTCCATATTGACAGATTGTCCTTTTAACCTCTCTCTCTTCCACAGCTGGAGCTATGCTGACTTGTTGTAAAACTTACGAACATGTTGAACAATGCTAAGCACTGTTTAGGCTCTCATTTTGAGGATGGCCCTATATGGATGACATACCAGAGGGTGACAGGCTGGCCTCAGCTAGGGTTTTGCGGATGTTTTAAATGACCATTCCTCCCAATCAACAAAAATACATAACCCTCTCGTTGTGATCCACTTCACAGTACCATACACACAAAAAAATCCTCCAAAGCTTATTTCATGCAACAGCACTTTTATTCCGTAAACCAATTGTTAATATATTTTTTTGTTTTCTAGTTTCTTGCTTACTCTGTTGTACATGGGGTGGTTGGGGAGGGGAGGGGGGTGGAAAGGGGAACCGGCTGTGCCCCCATTTCTTTCTTCAGCTTATTTACAACGAAAATGTCAGCTTTTGGGGAAACCACTCAGCTTCATGGCCTACAATGCTGTTTCCTTCATCTGTGTGTGATCGAGTTCCAAACCAGCCCAGGGCTGGCAAGGAAATCCCTTCTGTCTGACAGCTAGGGGGTCAAGTGAGGTGGCATGTTCAGCTGATATTGTTTATCCATGGGTTGAAAGCATCCTGGTCAGATAGATTCATTTTATGTAACCTTTCTTAGAAAGAGCAGGCTATAACTCAGTGTGAGATGTGACCTTTCTCCGAATGTTGTTCTCTTCATAAGTGTAGAGAGCCCATCGGCCACAATGCAGCAATTTGGGGTTTCTTCGAAAGTGCCTTCTGAAACCACAACCTCTACTGCCTAGAAGGATAAGGGCAGCAGCTCCAAGCTGCTCCACTCCACCACCTCCGAGTTTACCTCCAAGTCACACACCCTCCTGACTTGGAAATATATCACCGTTGATTCGCCGTCGCTGGGTCAAAATCCTGGAATTCCCTTCCTAACAGCCCTGTGAGAGCACCTGCACCACACGGGCTCCAATGGTTCAAGAAGGCAGCTCACCACCACCAAAAGGTGCTAAAATGCTGCTTGATACATAGGAGGTTCCCTCCCTAAACCTCTCCCCCCTCTCTCCCCCTCTTTTCTCCTTTAAGATGCCTCTTACAAACTGCCTCTTTGACCAAGCTTTTACCCACTTGTCCTAATATCACCACATGAGGCTCAGTGTCAAATTTTGTTTGATAATTGCTCCCGTGAAGCACCTAGGGCTGTTTTACTGCAACAACAACAACTTGCGTGTTTATGACGCAATTAATGTAATGACGACATTCAAGGCACTTCATAAATATAAACTGTTGATTAAAGCAATAAATCCTTAGGAATAGTTTATGTTTGCATTAGCTAAGTACCATTACCACATGTTGAACAGTATTTTTAACATAACTGTCTTTGAAGCATAAGGATAAATTCCCACGCTTCTAACCGAGAGCTGCACTAGAAAAGTATACAGGCCCAATCAGCATTCAAATACAGTGGCCATCATTCTGACCTGTGCTCCCTGTGAACTTAGCCCTCTACTGGGGGAAGAGTGGAATTGCTGAATTCCTCCCCACCTGGTCATATGTGAAATGTTCCAAAATTATTTAAAAATATAAATTTATTTCAAATGAGTTATGTAAGGAATGTCATATGAACACGCTAAAATTCCAAACATTCATATCTCGGCTTATTTTACTTTCCTAGTTGGTCCAAATGTTTTCAGTGATGAATCTCAATCACTGAAGAAATACAATTTGACCGAGTCTGTCCGCCTGTGCCGGTGGGCGTACAATATTCCCTTGGCCCTTTTTGAAGAAGAGCAGTGGATTTTCCTGGTATTCACCCCCTTGGCGAACGCCGCCGAGAAATGGACAAGAAGGCCATTCGTCCTTCTGCTGCTCATGGGACCCTGACGCTCACAGCTTGGCTGCTTAATATCAGTGGCCACTCCTCCAAGTGACTGACAGGCTGTGAAGTGCTTTGAGGCGGCTTGAGAGCATGAAAGATACCGACAAAAGCTCGGGCCGGATTTCCAGCTCGGCCCGCGGGAGGGTCATTGACATCCCGACTTGCGTGATATTTAGATCGGTGGGCGTGCGCCGGAGTTGGCAGTGAGCCCACGGACAGTTAAATTAATGAATTAAGGCGAATTTTCCCCTGTCCGTCCAATCTTACGGACAGCAGGCAGACGAAAAGGCCAAGCGGCCATTGGATTTTTGAGGAAACCTCATCCACGGGCGGGATGAGGCTTCCGCTGTTAATTAACAGTAAAATAAAAATTTTCAGGTCTCATTTTTAACGCGCCCCCTGCTCATGGGGCAGAGTCACGAAACACAAGGGAACGTGTTTACCTTCATTCTAAGATCTTTATTTTGAACGTTAGAAGCCTTCAGCTCCCTGAGGCAGCTCTCTGCCTCTAGGCCGCTCGTGCGCTGATTTCCGCGCACCCCCTCCTCCCTCCAGCCTCCCAGGCAGCGCTACGCGTTTCAGTGCACGATTCCAATTAACGGCCAGCACGAGATCGCGTCCGGGGCCCGATCGTGAGCGATTTCGATGCTGCTCCCAGGCCACCTCCCCCCCGTGCCTGCCCAGTAAGGTAAAAATCTTGCCCCAAGTTCTCTCCTTTTCGTTTTTCAAATACCCTTTACATTCCAAAGGCTGGGTCCCTTGATGATTTCATTGTTATGCACTGCGGCAACTCACCAAAACTCCTTCGATATCACCATCCAGACCCTTCAACCCCCCCACCACCCAGAAGGACAAGGGCAGCAGATGCATGGGACACCACTTCCTGCAAGTTCTCCTCCAAGGCACATGCCATCCTGACTTGGAACTATCCTGAGTAAAATAAAGTTTTTTTTCTAATTCTTCCATAGGATGTGTGTGTTGCTGGCTCGGCCTGCAATTATTGCCCAACCCTAATTGCCCTTGAGAAGGTGCTGTTGAGCCATCTTCTTGAACCACTGCTATCCATCTCGTGTGGGCACACCCACTGTGCAGTTTGGAAGGGAGTTCCCGGATTTTGACCCAGTGACAGTGAAGGAATGGTGATATAGTTCCAGATCAGGATGGTGTGTGCCTTGGAGGGGAACTTGCAAGTGGTGGTGTTCCCTTGCATCTGCTGCCCTTGTCCTTTTAGGTGGTAGAGGCTGCGGATCTGGAAGGTACAGTCAAAGGAACCTTGGTGAGCTGCTGCAGTGCATCTTGTAAGTAATACACACTCCTACCATCCTGGGTTGGTGGTGGAGGGAGTGAATGTTTAAGGTGGTGGCTGGGGTGCCAATCATTGTTGTTCTCAGTCATTCACACCAGGCACGTCATGGATTTGACACTTGGCCTGTGCTGATCTAACCAAGCTCAGCTGTGGAAATAACAGAGGGGACTACAACTAGCCATTGTTTATCTGGACTAGTAATGGGAAAAATCGAGCAGGTTTCCTGATAGAATTTGCCTGAGTCCTATAGTTAATCACATCCCAATGTGATTATTAGAATTTGAATTTGTGTTAACATCAGTTATTGGCCAGAACAATGGGAGTAGAAACTATAGCAGACATTTTGACTGCATCCCACATCAGGTGCGAGTATCGGGTATTGGCCAGAACAATGGAAATATCCAGAACAGAAACAAAAATATCTGGAAAAACGCAGCAGGTCTGACAGCATCTGCGGAGAGGGATACAGTTGACGTTTCAAATCCGAATGACCCTTCATCAGAACTAAGACATAAAGAAATTAGATGAACTATAAGCTGGTGGAGGAGGGTGGAACAGGAGAGCTCGATAGGGGATCAGTGATAGGTGAAGGCTAAGAAAAGATTGCCAATGATGTCATAGACAAAAGGACAAAGGGGTGTTGATGGTGGTGATATTATCTAAAGGATGTGCTAATGGGGATATTAAGGGAAGCAAGCTAGTGGCAGATGGATGGGGTGGGGGGAGGGATCGAAATGGGCTAAAAGGTGGCAATGAAACAATAGATCGAAATAAATTTTAAAATAGGAGGGAAAAGAAAAAATATAGTGGAAAAAAATTATAAATTATTGGAAAAGGGTGGATCGGAAAGTGGGTGGGGATGGAGGACAGAGTTCATGATCTGAAATTGTTGAACTCAATATTAAGTCCAGAAGACAGTAAAGTGCCTAGTTGGAAGATGAGGTGCTGTTCCTCCGTTTGCTGGAACATTGCAGCAGGCCAAAGATGGACATGTGGGCATGAGAGCAGGGTGGAGTGTTGAAATGGCAAGCAACAGGGAGGTCTGGGTCATGCTTGCAGACAGACCAAAGATGTTCCACAAAGCGGTCACCCAGTTTGCGTTTGGTCTCTCCAATGTAGAGGAAACTGCATTGGGGAGCAGCGAATACAGTAGACTAAATTGAGGGAAGTGCAAGTAAAATGCTGCTTCACTTGAAAAGAGTGTTTGGGCCCTTGGGCGGTGAGGAGGGGGGAAGTAAAGGGGCAGGTGTTGCACCTTCTGCGGTTGCATAGAAAGATGCCATGGGTGGGGGTTGAGGTGTAGGGGGTGATGGAGGAGTGGACCAGGATGTCCCGGAGGGAACGATCCCTGCGGAAAGCCGCCGGGGTGGGGGGTGAAGGGAAGATGTCTTTGGTAGTGACATCATGCTGGAGTTGGTGGAAATGGCGGAGGATAAACCTTTGAATGTGGAGGCTGGTGGGGTGATTAGTGAGGACAAGGGGAACCCTATCATGGTTCTGGGAGGGAGAGGAAGGTGTGAGGGCGGATGTGCGGGAGATGGGCTGGACATGGTTGAGGGCCCTGTCAACCACCGTGGGTGGAAAACCTCAGTTAAGGAAGAAGGAAGACATGTCAGAGGAACTGTTTTGGAAAGTGGCATCATCAGAACAGATGCGCCGGAGGCGAAGGAACTGAAAGAATGGGATGGAGTCCTTACAGGAAGCAGGGTGTGAGGAGCTGTAGTCGAGGAAGCTGTGGGAGTCAGTGGGCTTGTAATGGATATTGGTGGACGGTCTATCATCAGAAATTGAGACTGAGAGGTCAAGGAAGGGAAGGGAAGTGTCAGTGATGGACCACGTGAAAATGATGGAGGGGTGGAAATTGGAAGCAAAATTAATAAATTTTTCCAGATCTAGATGAGAGCATGAAGCGGCACCGAAACAGTCATTCATGTACTGGGGAAAGAGTTGTGGGAGGGGGCCTAAGTAGGACTGGAACAAGGAATGTTCCACATACCCCATAATATATATCCAATTAGTAACACTTAACAAATTGAAATTGTCTAGGTCAATCCTGTTGCTTTTGTAATATTAACTACTTAACAGTTAAATCATCAAGGTGGCCATTATACCAAGTCTGCACATTGGATGAGTCAGAACTCACTTCAATATACATCCTGGGTATCATGTGATATAACTCACAAAGAAAGGGTGCATATAATACCAGGGATTAGCCCCTCTAAACTCAGAACTCACAGGACAGCCAGAGGGACAGCCATTACAGAGGCCAAGTTTGATCGTTTTGGGTCTGCAAGAAACAGTTATATGAATCTATTGTATAACAGTAATAGTTATTATACTATTGGTGTCTGAGTAATACACTTGCATTTGGACAATACCCTCAAGCCTGAATCACATATTTAACTGTGTTAATATATTTCCAAACACTTCCCATTCTTGAGTTCCTTCCATTGATCTCCACTGAAAAGGCACATGTAGGAGCACCCAGGGTACACAGATCAGGGGCCATCATCCTATCAGTTACAATGTCCAAAATGTTATGGGGAGGTTGCAGAGAGAGTGAGTCCAGTCGCTTTGTGCTCAATAAGGGAACAAAAATTCCAAACTTATTATGATTGCCTGAGCCTGAGTAGCAAAGGGCCATGGGGTGGCTGACACAAAAAATGGGCTCACAACTTGGCGCAGCTTTGGTGAAGTAGTGTGCAACATAGTCATGGCAATCTTTCAGTTCTTTGGCACCATCGCACATATGTTAATATTGCTAACAAAAACAAAAATACCTGGAAAAACTCAGCAGGTCTGACAGCATCTGCGGAGAGGAATACAGTTGATGTTTTGAGTCTGTATGACTCTTCATCAGAACTGTGTTAATACTGCTACTCTGTTCTGTGAGCACATCAGTACTTTGTAAATGAGGGGTTCTTTGGAAGCCTGGGGAGGTCCCAAGGCAAACTATTTGTGTCATTACTGCGCCCCCTGTATGATTTTAGCCCCAGTGCGAATGAATGCAAAATGTTCCACTCAGATTCCCTATGCTGTCTTGCAAGGGAGCTCAGTATAAAACACATATCAGGAGGGCTGCCAGCTGTTGTTTTCTGAAGAGTTCTGTTGTAGGTTGCTGGTTATCATTTAGTAGGTCTTAATAAAGTCTTCGTAGTTTTAATTAGGTTAACTGCATGTATTTATTAACTACAAAAACTACATTTATATATCATATACAGTAAAGCGTTCAAACTAAGACCTGTCTCCATGCTTGCATGTACACATGGCTCTGTCCAACACTAGACTGACTCTTAGGTGCGGGTCATGTGTTCTCTTACATCAATGTGTGGGCGGTACTGTAATCAGTCCCACATTAACCCCGTGTGTGCCAAATCCTTATGCTACACCCTCCACCTGCTTAAGCTCAGTCGCAACATGAAAGTGATGTGGACTTTGAGTGCTGCCTGTAGCTTGACAACTTAATTTTAATCATTAGATGCAATGTTACCATTCTGTCCACCCTTGTTTTCCTTTAGACCTATGATCATTTGATGCCCACAGAATTCCTGCTCCCAGCAGTGCACTTCTGCAGGCCCAAGCTCATGGTGCCCATCTGCGCTATTCACTGAAAGCTATAGCACTGGTACAAAAATTAATCAAAAATGCTAATAGCACATTGACTTTTATCTCTGGGTTACAAAAGGTAGGAAGTAGTCCTTCAGTTGTAGCTTCAGAATCTATCGACAGGTCTGTATTCAATTTTCAACATCACACCTCAGGAAGGACATACTGGCCTTGAACAGGTGCTGTGTGGACCTACATGAAAGAGACCAGGGCTTAAAGGGTTAAATTATGAAGCCAGGTTGCCTGAACCTGACTTGTATTCTACTGAGTTTAGAAAGTTGGGAGGTGATGTAAGCGAAGCCTTTTAAAATGATAATGGGATTCAATAAGGTCGACAGAAGCAATTTGCTCGTGTCGGTGAATCCAGAACAGGGAGGCATAAGTCTTCAAATTAGAATTTTTGATTGAAAGTATTAGAGGCAAAATTAACCTAGAGGGTGAATTTCCTCAGGCCTTCTCCTCTCCTGGCACCAAGACTCAGGCAGAAATCCATTTTCACACATAAATAGGGTTTCTGAAACCTGTCATAGTTATAGGAGTGACGAGGGAAGAGCTCTGAGGACATCCAGCACAGAGTAAGAAGGAAAGAGAACATCCTAAAAAAATGCATTAGCATGGGATAGCAAGAAACATTTCTAAACACACCAGCAAGACCAATACAATATTGTTCTGCTGTTGGGCAATGTGACCAATTTGAATTGAGGGTAAGCGAGTGGTTGGAGAAAACATTGATCTTGTCAGGTGGCCATGAAGCCACCAAGGTCTCCCTCGCCAGCCTCTTTACCATGGGTGAGGCAACGTGAGTTCACAGCACCAATGCTGCTTCTTTCTCAATTGCTGTAGTTCAATGCCAAGCCTAAATTCTGTCTTGCAGGAAGGATTATATACATAGGTTACATAAGAAGTACGGCACAGAAATGGTCCCAAACTGTCCACGCCAACATTTATGCTTTACTTCAGCCTCCTCCCATCTTTCTTTATCGAAATTTATTAGGATAACCTTCTATCCCTGCCTGCTTCAAACGCTTGTCTAGCTTTCCCTTGAGTGTATCGATTCTATGCACTTCAACCACTCGCTGTGGTAGCGAGTTCCACATTCTCACCACTCACTGGGTTAAAGAAGTTTCTTCTGAATTCTCGACTGGATTTTTCGGTGACTATCTTTTGTCGATGGCCTCTAGTTATGCTCTCCCCAACTCTGTCCACTCTGCCGAAAGCTTTCATAACTTTAAAGAGCTCCATAAGTTCACGCCTCAGCCTTCTTTTTTCAAAGGGGTAACTACTCAGCCAGACTTCTCAGAGTAGTTTGAGGCATTGTTGGGGTGGAATCATCCCAGATTTGTTGCACTAAGTGCGGACGCGGGCAGAAAAAAGAACGTTTTATCCGTTGGCCGCAATGGGGGCTTTTCCCGCCTTATTATCCCAATCCCACGTCATTAATCACGCATTCCCGGGAAATACACCATTTCAATGGGTGGGTGGGTTCTGATTCGCCTGCCACACTGTCACCTCGCCGCTTCATTACACTGGGCGCCACATTGAAAGTGCAGCTGGTGGCTAACCTTCCAGCCCGGGACTGCTGTAAAGAATACACTGCCTCGAAAGGCAAGAAGACTGCACCCTCCCTTCTTAGCGATGTGTCCCTCGAGTGCCTTTTGGACTCTGCGGAGGCCCATTGTGATGTCCTCTATCCCCTGGCTGCAGGAGGGGCACTCCAGCTCGGTAGGCGATGGCAGTGGTGATCAGTGCCAATGTTGTACAGAAGAGGTTGGCCATCCAATGCAGATAGAGGATGAATGATCTCATCCTTGCAGCCAGGCTTTGGCAACCATCTCATTGCTCTGAACTCACAGACTCAAGCCCTTCACACATTCACTAGCATCTCACTCACTGCCAGCTCAAGGGACATCACCACTCACACTCTCACACACCCTCACATCTCCATCTGGCCTCATCTCCTCTGGAGGCTGCTTCCTCAGCCCTCACTATCTCGAGGTCACTTGCACAGATCAGCTTGTGCTCCAGTGCAGCCCTCGCCCTGCAGCCTCTTCACCACTTCTCCCCCTTCTCCATGCAAGCCCTAGCCCTGCAGCCATTGAAAAGCCACCCCGGCCTCACAGCTAGTCTGGTGGGTAAAGACTGACCCCAGAGACCCCGTAAAAGTGATGTGACGCTGCCTGTGAAGCCTGGTGCTGAAGGCTACGAGTGCTGCCCGAAGCAAGGTGGGCAAACAAGCCTCGCAGTCCCGAGGGCAGTGCAGCTCACCAGGTGCACATCACTTATATACAGCACACCGACCTGCTGAGAAGATCCAGCGTTGGGGGATGATTCCAGCGAGCTGGGCTTTTGTTGATACGCAGATGTATTACAATGAGGTTCCTGACCTCTGATGGTGGGAAACGCGACCGCCATTGACAGGTAGAGCAGACGATTGCAAATGGGTTTCACGACGTCATGAAACCGATTTTTGGCCTTCTTGCCATATTGTCTGCTCACATTGCCAAACACGCCTGATGTCAGCAGGCATGAAAAATTCTGCCCTTGGTGTTTAAACCTAAAGTGAAGTATGTGAGGTAATGGCAGCCTTTCTTTTGCCAGCCACCAAGTTCCAACTGAAGCAATGGTTCAAGGGGAAGGCCAAGTACCTGGTCAGGTAGGCAAGGCCGGTGTCTGGCTTTACCAGTGTCACCTACATCCCAAGAACAAATGAAATAAAAAGACATTGCAGCCTGAGGGTGCAATATGCTGGCACGCATGGTGGGATCGTGGGAGTTAGTGCTAGGTGCTTGCTATCTGCACGTACCAGCTATTCATTTCATTGCAGAACAATAGTCATCCTCACATTTGGCATCTTCCCTCAGGTGAGTTTGTTCCTTACCTGATCACAAGGAGGCTGCACTGTCTCTGTGGTCACACTTGTCCTATGCTTGCTGCACGCTGGCTCTGACAGGAGGATTTCATTCTGCCCCAGATTCAGAGCCCTTGCTCTGCAGTGCCTCCTGGAGCAATGCTTCATCAAAGAGTGGTCCTGGCACTAGGCCTTTGGTGAAACTTCATCTCCCTCCCAACACGTGAGCAGAGCAGTCACTTAATCACAGCGGCAAGGAGCTCAGCCCTTTAAGAACAACAATCTTTAAGCTACACTCCCCTGTACCTGGCGTAGCAGGCTTGAAGGGCTGAATGGCCTCCTCTTGTTCCTATTTTCCTTGCCCATTTGCACACACAGAGCTTCTGATACATACAGGAAACAGCTTGGCAGCATACTGAAATGAATGTAAGAGGTGACTCCACTAAATCTAGGATCACGAAAAATGGTCTCCTGTTTTGGGACTAGAAACAGCCAAGTACGGAATAATAGAGGAGGACAAGATGATAGGGAAGCGTAGCAGGAATATATCGGAGAACCTGACTGTAAGTTGAGGGGCTGTCACATACTTTAACCATGGCCATTGATAATGTAACAGTAGTTATCAAAGATGACTGAATGTAGGCTAATGTAATAGTCTGCTTGGAAAAAAGATACATTTTAGTATCAAAAGTTGTATTTTATTCCTGTCAATTAGCTTGGTTAAAGCTTTCTACTATATCCAATTAGTGAAAAATACATGTTTTCCTTTGGAATGGATATTTTGTTGATTTTGTGAATTAAAAAAAAAACCTGACAACACTATAACACTTCTGAAAATGAACAGAAACTATAAGTGCTACAGCACTAAGTGTTGGATAATGATATTAAAACCCAGCAAATATATCTGTATGTCATTGGTCGAGTACAGAATAACACGAGATATGATAATACTTTGTCACCTGATACATTCTGAACAACATGATAACCTCTCTGAGTATTACTATTGAACTGGCAGAGGGCAACAATGACTGAGGAAATAGACCTCCTAAGGGTTAGCAAGAACAAGGTCAACGAGCCGGGACACCTCTCATACAATAAACAAGCGTAAACAATTAAAAAGAGGATTATTAATGGGCATATAAGAAAGAAAGGTTTGCATTTATATGGTGCCTTTCATGACCTCAGGTGTGTTACAGCCAATGAAGTATTTTTGAACTGTTGTCGGGTGTAACATAGGAAACGTGGCAGCCAATTTGCACACAGCAAACTCCCACAAGTAGCAACTGTGATAATGACCGGGTAATCTTGATTGGAACACGTAAGATCCTGAGGGGACTTGACAGGGTGAATGTGGAAAGGATGTTTCCTCTTGTGGGGGAGCCTCTAACTCAGGGTCACTGTTTCCAAATAAGGAGTCACCCATTCAGGACAGAGATGAGGAAAAACGTTTTCTCTCAGAGAGTTGTGAGGCTTTGGAATTCACTTCCTCAAAAGCTGGATGAGACAAAGTTCCTTGAATATCTTAAAGGCAGAGGTAGATCTTGATAAGCAAGGGATGAAAGGTTATCGGGGGAGGGCAGGAGTGTGAGGTTAAAATCCAATCAGCCATGATCTTATTGAACGGCAGAGGAGGCTTGAGGGGCTGAGTGGTCGACGCCTGCTCCAAATTTGTACGTTCGACTGTATCTGCTTTTACTGATGTTGGCCGAGGGATAAATATTGTCCAGAACACTGGGTGAACCCCGCCCACTGTTTGTTCAAATAGAATTTTTTATACGCACCTGAGCGAGCAGTTGGGGACTCTGTTTAATGACTCATGGGAGAGATGGTACCTTTGACAATACAGTACTCCCTCAGTACTACACTGGAGAGATAGCCTTGATTTTATGTCCAAGTCCCTGAATTGCCAATTAAACCCACAGCTTTCAGGCACAAAGGCCACACTCACCACCACTAATGCAAGCTAAGTCACACACTTCCAATCAATGCATTGTGCTGTGAAGGATCCTGGTGTGCACTTGCTGAAACATTTGAGAGAACAAAGGTTATGAAACATGGAAATATATGTACCCAGCTCACCAGTGCAGAATCTGTAGATGCAAAAAGTGAAAAGTTTTGGCAATATCATCTACCGTGGGTGCACTTTTAACCCAGATACCAACATGGAGTTTCAGTTAAGTTGCTAGAATATATTGTTGGCTCTTCTGATGTCTTTGCCTGCCAGAAATAATGCTCCTGCACTTGCATCCGACCCCTCCATCGGCAACTCCCCTTCCCCGTGACCCCCACATTGCCTCACTCATCTGTGGCCTGGCTCACTCAGCAATCCTAGCCTCTGGTGGATGCATTATTGGCAGCAGCCACCACTCCTGGTAGCGCTGATAGCTTCCAGTCTCTGATTGGCCAGCAGCTCTCGGTGGGCGGGATTTTCACTGTCAGGGTCCTAAATTCCAGGGAAGACCCAGAGCTGGCCAGTTGAGAGCCTGACAGGCACTTAATTCAATCAGGCTTCCCCCACCTAAGTGACATCACTCTCCAGCCATTTCTCCAACTGATGGGTTGCACCCATGTCAGGAACGCTAAATCCAGCTCTTGGATTCTATAAAATAGCCGTTTGGTAGTGTGGAACTTGAGTATTGCTGAAAATAGAGACATGTCAAAGCTTTTCATGTTGCACTCTTCAGGATACTTCACAAGAATACCAATATAGCAGGAAAACAACGGCAGTTGTCCGGATGAGTGCATGACGCAAAGCTTCAACATGTCTCTTTTCTTCAGCGATCCTATAAGACATTAAGTAAGGGTAGATCTTCAGTGGCATCACTCACAGAGGGTCAGATTACAGTCTTTTGTTATCTTTGTTTTGCAGATCTTCTCTGTTCTTTTCTCCTGTCCTTTCAGTTCAGAGGTAGAGGCTGTGGTGGCAGAGCAGGGAAAGAAGCTGCCCAGGGCCATTCTCTGATGGCACGGTGTGAAATCTCCCTTGGCGACCAGTCTGAAATGGCTTCAGGAGGCTTAGGGTGAAGCTCACTGCCTGAGCAGAAAAATGTGCATGAACAAATGCAACCATTCCTACTGTGAAAATTCCCACAGGGAGAATAACCAGCAGGAATGGCTGGAAAACAATGAAGAGCATTCTAACATTAAAAGGACAGCAATAACTGTGGGCCTCAAATGTAATGCCTATTGTAAAGAGGCACTCACTTATCAGCCCGTATATTTGTTTGGGTGGGTTTGTTCTCCGCACTCTCTTGAAAGTTGGACAAGCAGATTATCAAATTTGAAAGACACTAGGCCCTGGAATTTTGTGCAGAAGTTCATTCAGGCTCCCATTGTAAGCCTAGTTAGAGACTGACCAAACAATACACCACAACATCAACTCATTTAGCAGAAACTTTGATGAACCCAATTTAGTCTGGAGTGCATGGGAAGACACCCAGGGCTACAAAATTGTTTGCATCATTTTTTGTGCAAGGGCGTTGCAATGTGTGACCTGCCCATAACAGTTCTGTTGCGGGAAGCAAATTGGTGCTCATTTATCTGATTTATCTGATCGTAGCGTGAGACTGAGCGGGTTCCTCGCTGCCGGCTTCATCTGTGCCACTGCCCGGGGGCCGGGGGGGGGGGGGGGGGGGCGGTGCTGGGGAATTAGCATTGTGCTGATGGCATGTGGTGCAGTCAACCTGCTCTTCTTAAAGGGAAGCTGCAATAAATACCGCTGCTGGAATTTAAAAGCTGGAAAATGAAAATAGGGCAAAGCAGAGCCGAGCAGGGTATCTGCATCTCCTGGAGCCCTATGGAGGAGATGGTTGTCTGCACCAGCTGTGGCATCTTGCGTTGTTGTGAACATTGAGGATGATGCTATGCTTCTGCCTCTCAATTTGGAGCTCTTTCTCATCCTTCTTCTGGTAAGGTAAGCGAGCAGCTGATGAACCCTTTGCTTCCCGCTCCCACCCGCTTCCCTCAACCCAACCTGCCCCTTCTGAATTCTTGTTTTCTTACGTTCGAGGGCTTTCGTCTGCTGAGACACAACAGCCCAGTGAGGAGGAGAGGGAGCACGATACTGATGAAGAGGCCTTGCTACTTAATCTGGATCTCGTAGCCACCAGCCCAGACACTGCAGATATCTCACAGGCTAGGATGGCGTTGGGATCAGAATGTCCGGAGTCGCTGGGCGCAAATGGGCTTCAGCCAGGTCAGGGGGGGGGTAAAGGATGATTCATGTGCCAGCTCACTGCAGGGCAGATGGATTGTGATGTTGAGGACACAGATGAGGACCTTGATGCGGTGCCAAACAGGACAGTGCCGATAAGGATGCACACTGATCTGCTGGGGGGGTGTTAGCTATCTTGCCAGACAGCCTCCTGTCACAGTCAAGGAGCATGAAGGAGTCCAACTCCAACTTGGCAGAGAGCATTGTGCAGCGATTGCCCTCTCCCCCGCAGCCTCTGCTCCATCTCCCCGCAGTGTTGCAACTGTCGTGCCCATACTTTGTGTGGCAAGATCTCCCAACTTCTCTGTCATCTCTGTGGCAAAGTCCAGGAATTGACAAATCCTCCAAAAATACTCCAGAATACTCCCAGCCGCCTTGAAAAGAAAAAAAAAAGACTTGCATTTATATAGTGCCTATCATGATCACAGGGCATCCCAAAGTACTTTTCAGATACTCTTAAAAATTGCCTCATCTGCAGTCTGGGTGCCTGGCACTTTAAGAATGCTGGTGCAGAGCTCATCTCACAACGTGGTGCTAGTTGATTGCAGAGCAATGTGCAAATTTGTGGTTTGACACTGCCTGGTCCATATCAGATATCCATTGCACCAGCTAGTTATGCTGTGTGTTACCGGGATAACACTTCTTCACAGCCTTCTAGTACATGTTGGACACAGCGGTATAGGGCGCCCTTCTCGAGTTGTGTGTGCCATGGGGTGTGCACCAGACCTGCCGGGCAATGCTGCATGTCCCAGCAAAATGATGCAAGACCTGGTGGAGACGAATTTCTCACACACCCCACCCCCACACTGCCAAGCTTAAAAGGCAAAAATAACAACATTACCATAATGGGAATGTTTATTTTGTTTCATAAAGATAAGGAACGAACTACATCATCAGAAACTGTTGCAGCACAAATATCCTGTTTACTGTCCCTTATCAGCCTTCCTTTTTCAATACGTAGTAACCTATAATATTGCAGCTTTTTGGTTCACAATTTGGTGCTTTACTGTAACAATGCCAGTCTTTGTAAATGAACCATTGGATTGTTAACCATACTTTCATACTGTATTTCATTCTCGCTTAGGCATAGAGATGACTCCCACATCTGAGAACACTTTGAAAGCTTCATTAAATGTTTATCAGTTAATAAGGATGGTATTCAGCAAACAGGAGAATATCAAACAAAGGAAAATATACTGCCATCCACAACCTCAAGGCGCCCCAAAGAGCTTTATAGCCCATTAAGTACTTTTGAATTGTCGTCACCTTTGAGATGTAGGAAATGCAGCAGCCAATTTGCGCACAGCAAGCTCCCACAAATGGCAACTTGTGTTTATGTTAATGCAATGTGTTAACCTGTTTTGATAATGTTCGCTGAGGGATAAATATTAACCAGGGCACTTGGGGTAACTCCCCTGCATGTCTTCAAAACAATGCTATGTGATCTGTTACATCCACTTGAGAGGGCAGACAGGACTCTCATTTAATCCCTAGCCACATCTTTTTTTAATTGGCAGTTTCAGACAAGCATTAGACCAATGGAAGATTGATTTTAAAAAAAATAGAATTGCACTGAGTAGTATACTACAGGATTAGACTGTTGGCTCTCATTATCAAGAGAAGGAAGCAGAAAGGACAAAATTTCGTTGTTTGAATTAGGTCTCATGTAGTTTGCTAACATTTGTGTGGATGAGGGTAGTGTAGTTGATGTAGTCCACATGGACTTTTGACAAGGTCCTGCTTGGGAGAATGGCCAAGAAGGTAAGAGCTCGTGAGATCCAGGGCAATTTGGCAAATTGGATCCAAAATTGGCTTAGTGGCAGGAAGCAGAGGGTGATGATTGAATGTTGTTATTGCGATTGGAAGCCTGTGATGATTGGTGTACCACAGGGATTGGTGCTGGGACCCTTGCTGTTTAGACGTGAACATAGGAGGTTCTCAGATGACACAAAAATTGGTGGTGTCATAAATAATGAGGAGGAAAGCCTTAGATTACAGGATGATATAGATGGGCTGGTAAAATGGGCAGAGCAGTGGCAAATGGAATTTAATCCTCAGAAGTGTGAGGTGATGCATTTTGGGAGGACTAACACGGCAATGGAATACACAATGAATGGTAGGACCTAGGAAGTACAGAGGATCAGAGGGACCTTGGAGTACATGTCCATAGATCCCTAAAGGCAGCAGCACAGGTAGATAAGGCAGTTAAGAAGGCATATGGGATACTTGCCTTTATTAGCTGAGGCATAGAGTATAAGAACAGAGAGGTTATGCTGTATAAAACCCAGTTAGGCCACAGCTGGGGTATTGTGTGCAGTTCTGATTACCACATTATAGGAAGGATGTTATTGCACTGGAGAGGGTGCAGAGGAGATTCACCAGAATGTTGCCTGGGCTGGAACATTTCAGCTATGAAGAGAGACTGGATAGGCTATGGTTGTTTTCCTTACAGCAGAGAAGGCTGAGGGGGGACCTGATAGAGGTATACAAAATTATGAGGAGCATAGATAGGGTAGATAGGAAGAAACTTTTCCCCCTTAGTAGAGGTGTCAATAACCAGGGGGGCATAGATTTAAGGTAAGGAGCAGGAGGTTTAGAGGGAATTTGAGGGAAAAAAAAATCACCCACAGGGCGGTTGGAATCTGGAACACACCACCTGAGGGGGTGGTCGAGTCAGGAACCCTCACAACATTTAAAAAGTATTTAGATGAGCACTTGAAATGCCATAGCACACAGGGCTACGTGCCAAGTGCTGGAAAATGGGATTAGAATAGATAGGTGCTTGATGGCCAGCACTGACACGATGGGCAGAAGGGCCTGTTTCTGTGCTGTATAACTCTATGACTATGATTTCTTAAATTATGTTTGTTATTGTAGGGTGGAGTCTATAATTCATACGAGGACACTGTGCTCCGCCATGGATTGACTGTGAATTACAAAGAAAACATTGACTTCCCCACAGTTTGGCAAGATTTATTCACTTTGCCATTTCAGTGCAGCTTAAGAGGTTTTGTTGACTTAAGCTGGTTTTTCAGCTGATGGGTTAGAATCATTCTGGGTTTCTGACCAAATTCTTATATATTTGGAGGAAGTTGTGAGCCTTTAGGTGCCCTGGCTACAGAGGTTGTCAAATTTCAATTCCTCTTTCTCATCTCCCTGAACAGTTTGGAAAATACCAGAGGGCTTGTCTAAAGTCAACAAAAACTGCTTGCATTTTAATTCAGGTATATTAAACCACCCTTTCCTGAAGATTAAAACGTGGGAGTCCTAATCAAAGTGGATATTTGGAGAGACCCTATTCACTTTGCAGAAGAAGCTAATCCACTCTGATAAAAGGTTTCCATTTTGGGGCATTACTTTTAACAGGTCTGGTGGTCTGCACATTTCAGGCTTAGCTCAGCTTTGCCAGACAGTGATTCAAAAATATTGGACAGTAACACCATTAACAATCTTTTCTAAACAACCCTGTTTCTCCTCTCCCTCCAGCTTATTAGGCACCCCATATTCAAGCAATAGGGGGCCAGTTATCTCAGTTGACTATATAGATGGCTACTGTGTAGTTCAGGATAATGCCAACAGCCTGGGTTTAATTCCCATTCTGGCTGAGGTAGACTTGGGACCTGCCTCGTTGCCCTGCCCCTGAGAGTGGAAGGCGATGAAAACACTGCTGAAGAAAGACTGCCAAGTAGAACAGCTCAGGATGAAGCATCAACAGACAATGAGCCAAGGCCAGACCTGCCTTTGGGCAGAGCACACATGATATGACATGACATTCAAGCAATGCAGCTTCTTAAGTTGCAACCATACAAGTTACAGGTTGCTACCTATATCTAGACTGACCTTAGCTTTAGGTCGTGTGCCTTCTTATATCATCATGTGGGTGGTACTGTACTCAGTCCCATGTTAACCCTTTAGGGGTTGCCCTTTTACTACACCCCCCCTAAGTCTTTATCCCCTACAAGTTACAGATGGTGGCCCATTGTAATAATACCACCATCAGCAATTAGGAGCTGTCTGCACTAACGCCACTTCCCTCCACTTTGCCTATATCCTTTTTATCCTTTTCAGTCCAGTTTTAAATTACATCATAATCTCATTTGCCATTTGTGATAAAGCACTCTGTGCTCTAAAAAAAAACTGTTTGAAAGCCACTATTCTAATTTCACCCTCCATTTTATTCACTTTGGGTGGGTCTTGAAGTACAGAAAATCTGAAAAGAATTTGATCGGTCCTGCTGTCACTACGTGTGATGTGTACTGCTTGGAAACCATGAAGCAGTCTTGTTGAAGTTACACAGAAGTTTTTATTAATATTGCTGAACTATCTACATATCTATAGTAGAGGGTAAAGGTATGGAGAGGGCCCTATCCCAGGTCATTACATGTTGCTACCTATATCTAGACTGACCTTAGCTTTAGGTCATGCGCCTTCTTACATCATCATGTGGTGGTACTGTACTCAGTCCCATGTTAACCCTTTAGGGGTTACCCTTTTACTACACCTCCCCCTAAGTCTTTATCCCCTACAGTTTGTTTCAAGTCTTACATCGCTATAAGCCTTGTGTGCTTAACTTTAGTGCTGCAGCTATAAACTATTCTAACTCTAAACTATTTCATGATTAACATTACAACATTAACAGCATGTATTAACAATGTTCTTACTACCCCATCTCCCCACTTCAACTCTTTGAAATTGGAGATTCGGCTGGGCTGGAGGTCTTGCACCCCTGCCACGTCTCGTTTGGCGTCCGGTCGAGAGAGTGGCAGGCACTAGAGGTTCTTGATCTTGGCAGTGGTTTTGAGGTTGTATCTGGATGTAGGTATGGCTTTACATGCTTCTTCCATTGAAGGTTTGCTGCACCACGCCTGGCCGGTCTGGCTGATGTGGTGATCATTTCTTTCTGGGTGGACGAAAACGGTATTCGTCAGATTGTCAGTGGTGTTTCTTCTTCTTCCACCTTTTCTGGTGTCTGGAAGCTCTCTATGGTTGAGGGAGAGCCATCCTGTGGATGGAAGAAGAGTAGGGAGGTAGCTCACCTTTGTGTAGTTGTGTTTGTGTGATGCTGCTGTTTCAGCATGCTGGTTGGTAGTGGTTGGGGCTGTGTGTTGGTTGGAGTCTCTACCATCTGCACCGTGGTCACTGGTGGAGGCAGACGCTTCTCTGGAGGTCATTCTGGCTCTGGTGTCACCTCCGCTAGGGGTGCTGCACAGTGTGTTGGTCTGGCCCTTGGGTGGGTTCAGGGACCTGAAGTGAAGAACAGATCTTTGGAAGGATGCCTTTCAGGCTTGGTGGAGACCATGGTTGTCTTCACATCTTCTGCTGGTTGAAGCAGATTGCGAGCTATGCAGGCGTCTCTGCTGAGGAGAGAAAAGGGCTGATCCTGTACAATTTGGGCTGTGGTTTAGTGGTATTGTCACAGGGCTAATATTCCAGAGATCCCGCGTAATGCTCCGGGGATCTGTGTTCGAATCCCATCGTGGCAGATAATGAAATTTGAATTCAATAAAAGAAAAATCAGGAATCAAAAGTCTGACCATGTGGTAAAGCTCCATCTGGTTCACTAATGTCTTTTAGGGAAGGAAATCTGTTGTCTGTACCTGGTCTGGCCTACATGTGACTCCAGACCCACAGCAATGTGGTTAACTCTTAAATGCCCCCTGAATGAGGGCAATTAGAGATGGGCAATAAATGCTGGCCTGTGATGCTCACATCCCATGAATATATAAAAAAAAATTATTGGGGAGGTGGTGGCATAGTGAGATCGCCATTGGAGTCATAATCCAGAGACCCAGGGTAATGCTCTGGGGACCCCAGTTCAAATCCCACCATAGCCGATATTGGAATTTGAATGCAGTAAAAAAAAAATCTGTCAGATCTCCCCTCAATCTCCTTTGCTCCAAGGAGAACAACCCCAGCTTCTCCAGCCTAACCTTGCAGTTAAAATCCCCCATCCCTGGAACCATGTTGTTAAATGTGCACCCTGTCAAGGACCCTCACATCCTGTCTAAAATATGGCGGCCAGAACTGGATGCATTAATCTGTCTGTGACCTCAGCAGAACTTTATCCAGGTTCAGCATAACTTTCCTGCTTTTATTCTCAATACCTCAATTTATAAACCCCAAGATCCCATATTTTCAGTAGCTACTCTCTCAATATGTCCTGCCACAAATCTTAACTACTGAACAGAAGCCACCTGGAAATACAATGCATTGGTATAACGATCGATACTGAACTGAGTTTCTGTCTACAGTTGCCTGCACTGTGGAGTGAATGAAAAATGAGTAATTTGTCAATAAAGACAATGACTATGCATTTATTTGGGAGAAGTTTAATGTAATAATTTAATTTAATGTGGCTAAAGAATGCAATTGGCTTAACAAAATACATTCTATATATCATCTTAAACATGTCCTCACTGTCTCATGTACAAAATGTGCAGAACCTTTGGAAAAATATGTTTGATAATGCTTCAGACTTTGAAAAACGTTATAATATTAAGTGAAAGTTGAAGGTATTTATTCATTTCTTTAAAATTAGCTTTTTAATGTCAAAATTTCCTCCTCACCTCAAGGCATGGACTTGCTGCTGGGTTACACTTTCACATACTCTTGTTGTCCTCTGGGCACAAAGTGTGCCAGAGCTAGGTGTAGATGAATATTGCAGACTGGTTTTACTGCAAAGGATTCAGATGTTGAATCAATGAGCCCAGTCTGCCAACAAGGATTGATGGGCAAATACCAGGGAAGGGTAGGTGCGTTGATCACCTTGCAAGCTAACGTGCACGCAATGTCCCAGAGCAGGCCGGGGTTTTGCGCAGAGCATGGAGATCATTCTGTTCAGCGTAGACTGAACGGTCAGATCCATGTGCAGAGCAATGTCACCCAACCTAATGAAGTCTCTGCGGACAGGGCTGACGGTCTCCATTGCAATTTACAACACTGCCAATGGAAGCCCAGCAAGGAGCCAGGTTCCAGAGTGACACATCTTCCTTCACTTTGCTCTCACGCAGAGCAGAGGAATGCTGAGACGCAGTCACAGGAGAGTGAGCTTGGCTGCTGACACCATGCCTGCTCCCCTGCCTCACTCTCCCCCAATGCCCTTCTTAGCGCCAAACACCCAGACTGCCCCCTGCTCCAAGCTGAGATGCTGCAGTCTGCAGCCAAGCACTCAAGGGCCAGAGCTGCTCCAAGTTGCTCAAATATCTGAGGAGCCCTCAATAGAAGCTCAGCCTTCCACCTCCTGGAACCATTGGATTGTGACTGGGAAGCAGAAATACAGGCTGAGTTATCCCCCAGTAATCCAGGGTGTTGCCCCTGCTGAGATGAGGTAACTCAGGACCGTCTAGGGATCGAACCTGGGCCAGTTCTTTATGGCCCACTGGGTTTTCAAAGGAGGCCCTACTTTAATGTTTTGATTCAATTCTTATGAGGAGAATTGTTGTGGTAATCTGAGGTGCAATACACCTTTAAGAGAATGTGAGCAAGTTGACCATGTGACTGTGTTACCCAATTGCTGTGTAGCGCGGGCTGCAATGTTAATCAGTAGTTTAGAATAAGGTCTGGTTGGAGAAGCACACACGGGCCAAAATTTTCCATTAGGCAGGCGGGCAGAGCTGGTGTTGTCACAGGCCGCACCGCCATTTTGTGCGGGTGGGCCAATTAAGGCCCGCCCAATGCATTTCTGACTCCCGTGGAGAGCGGGAGTCTTAAATTTGCGGCGGGCGTGTAAGACCGCCAGGTCCAATGGTCACCCGGTGGTCTGTTTAACAAAAGGCCCGGCAGCCTCTTTTAGGCTGTTCGCTATGGCCAGCAGCGGGTGGCACCGCAGGGGGTCTGAACAGCAGGCCGATGTAGAGGGAAGGCCAGGGGAGGAGGGCAGACTGCAGGTTGTGGGCCAGGAGCAGGGCAGGCTGCAGGGTAGGCCAGCAGGGGGTCAGTGTGCCCCTCGCTTTTCTGATGATTGCCTTGCTGCCCTCCTCGAGGAGGTGGCAGCACTGCAGGAGGTCCTGTTTCCCCACGATGGGAGGAGGAGGGCCCCCCCACATGACAAAGCGTGCCTGGGAGGAGGTGGTGAGCTCCTGCGATGTGGTGCGGTGCACCTGGATCCAATGCCGTAAGCGCTTCAAAGATTTGTTGCACTCTGGAAGGGTGAGGACCATGTTGGCATTGGGCATTTAACCCAGCAGGTAGCCTTAGCCTTTGAGGGTGCCCCTCCCACCAACCCCGCAAGTCTTACTGTCGTGACTACGTTGACTCATGTTGGGCATTTCTCGTACACTGGGTGGGCAAGCAGATAGTGACCACGCTTACATCAGCCTCAGTGGTTCATGAGGAGATGTGTTTTCCCTGCACTATGTGTTGGTCTTAGTCACACATGAGTAGTCTGGGGGCAACCTGCAGGAGATGCAGCTTGGCGCATACTCAGAACTCCAACCCATGTCCTATTCACAGTGATGAGATGGTGGAAGGGGACCCTCAGGGTCTCGTGGCCAAGAGCCATTTGGTGCCCTCAGCGCTGCACCTAGTTGTGCCTCCTTGCCATGGGAGCCAAGACCGTGTGTTTCTGAAAGTGATGGATGCAGAATGTGTCCAAGTTGGCTGTTGTTGGGAGGTGGGGTGGGGTGGGGGGGGGGTGCGGCTGCGGGGGGAGCAGCCATACTATATTTTTGTGACCGATCCGCAGTAGTGTGGACACTGGAGGCCTCAGATGGGCCACTGTGGTTGGGGTGCGATGTGCACGTGCAGAATACATGAGCGATTAGCCCCAGTGAATGGTGTTCTCTGTTTTGCAGGAGAAAAATGCGCATAATGCATATGAACATTCATGCACTGGAGGTGGCCAGGCCCAGCTGGTAATATTGAGCCGTTTTGAGCAGGAGGCCCTGGAGCTTGAGAGGCGCCATGCGCCCAGGCCCACAGGTGTTGGTGAGGCTGGGGTGGAGCGGCCAGGTATTTGAGGTCCACAGTCCCATCCACTCTGTCTTCCCACCAGCCAAAGCACTGATGATTGTTGGAATCATTAATGTAGCAACATTGTTCATTCACAGACTGATAGAGTTAGACGTGTGGGCCACAGACAAAGGTCCTTCGGCCCTTTGAAGATGCGTGTGTCCAGCACCTTCCAAAATTGCCTTATCCCATTTCTGACCACTATCCCCACGCGACCTCTGCATTCTCTCAACTCCAATCACATCCCTCCCGTGAAGCGCTGATCACAAATGAACGTAGAAATATAGCTGTGGCCTCAGCAGCGTTTTCTGCACTTGCAACATGATCTCCCTGTTCCTACATTCCTCGGCTAATAAAGGCAAGCTTGGCATTTACCTTCTTAAACACCTTATGTACCTGTCCTGCTACCTTAACAGACCTGTCGACATGCCCAGCAAGGTCCCTCTGATCCTTCTTACTTTCCACGGTCCTACCATTCCTCATGTATTCCCACAACTTGTTTGTCTTGCCCAAGTGCATCATCTCACACTTATCCACATAACATTTCATTTGGCATTCCTTAGGCCATCTGACCAGCCCGTTCTTATCTGCCTGTGATGTTTGGGCCTCCTTCTGACTATTTGCCACCCCACCAATGTTCATCTCCTTAGGTTCTGGAAGGTTGAATGTATTATGAGCCTGGGGGAAAGGGATGAAATGTGTTACTGTGTGCACGCTAACTGATCCACTGTCCTTGTTGTTATTTTCAGCATCATCAGAAGCTGCTGACCAGGCCCCATTATAGATGCCCCCTCTCACACCTGAGGGCCCTGAACTGTCACCTGGGTCACACCATTTCAGCGAGGCAGGCACCAGCGCAGCGACTACCACATCAGTGTAACATTGGCTAGTGTCCCGGGGCACAGTGGAGAGGGAACTACACAACCACTGGAGGAGCTGGCAGAGACAGAGAGTGCTGATGGTACCAGCAGCCAGAGGACTGCAGGGGACCAGGCACATGCTGAGTCTGGCAGTGATGATGTGCCTCTGGAGTCATCCGCAACGCCGCAGCTGCAGGAAATGCGGCCAGGTTAGCGGGAACATCTGGAAGCGTTGCATGAGACTATGCTTCGCTTGGTGTCTGTGGTGGAGGAGTCCTCGCGGAGCATCACTGATGCATTGAGCCTCATGTCAGAGCGCCATGCTTCCTCCATGGAGAGAGTGGCGACTCTTCTGGAGAGGAGCTTCCAGCAGAACAACCAACTTCTCCTGGGGATACATTCAGACCTGCAAGCCCTCACAGCGCCTGAGGCCACAGCTGGTCATTGGCAATGTGGGAGATGGTCTGGGCACTAAGTGTCCCAGCTCGGTGCCCATCCATCTACGGTGAGCAGGGAGGTCCGAAGCAACCTCATGTCAGCGCAGCAGCTGCCTGTCGTCTCTGCGGACTCCTCTCAGGGCGCTCCGGATGAGGGCGGCAGCTCCTCCGCCCCTCTCCCAGTGACCACTTCATCCGGTGAGGCAGCAACGATGACTGGGGAGATGCCGGCTGTGGAACTGGCCACTCACTCTCAGGCAGGACCAGCACAGGCTCTATGGGCTAGAGGACGGCCGCAACATTTTAAATTTAATTTGAGGTGTCGCACACCTAGGGACAGTCGCTTGCTAGGTAGCAGCCTTAAAGCAACTGACAGAGCACAGTGAGTTCAGGACGTCAATTAATAACACGTTAAGAGACCGATTAGTATGTGGGATTAATGAAGATGCCATTCAAAAAAGGCTGTTGTCAGAAACAAATTTAGACTTCATCAAGGCGCTGGAGTTGGTGTTCGCAATGGAGACACAGTCAGGGATTCAGAAACAATCAAGGGAGCACAAAATGGTGCCGAACTTCACATCGGGAGAGAAACACTGGTGAGAAACAGTGCGGAAGCGTGAGGCTCCGCAGAAAGGTGGGAAACAGCCACAATTAACAAACCAGCAAAAATCAATGGTTTAACAGAGAAAAACCACAACAATAATGGCAGAAGTGAAACCAAGCAGCCTGCAAACGAACAACAATTTAAAAGAATCGAGTGTTTCCACTGCTAGCATAATGGGCACATTATGCAATATTGTAAAGACAGATTCAGAGAAAACTTAAAGCAGAAAGGTAGAAACTGTGAAATCCACATAATAGAGGAACCTAAAACTTAAAAATGGATAAAACAGAGCTAATCTATGTGACAGTGGAAGTCAATGGGAAACCCATCAGAATAGAGGTGGATACAGCGGCACCCACAACAGTTAAAGGGGAACAAACATTCAAATATCTGAACGGAGGAGAACACTCATTAAATCAGGAAAATTCAGATGCTAAATTAAAGACGTATATTGGTGAAGACATATGAGGAACAGATACATGCAAGGTTCCAGTACAGTATGGAAATCAGTCTGTCAATTTACCCCTGATAGTGGTAGCAGGGGAGGGTCCAAGTCTACTTGGTCAGAACTGGCTTAAGGAAATAAAGTTAGAGTGGACCTAGAGTTTTCAACTCAGAATGAAAGACCTGCAAGAATTATTACAGGAATTTGTTTCCATTTTTGGGGGGAGCTTGGGAAGATTCAGGGGTTGCAAGCTCAAATCCACATGGATTCTGGGGCAACCCCCAGATTCGTGAAGGCAAGGTCAGTCCCCTATGCATTACGAGAAAAAGTTGATATTGAATTAGACAGGCAGGAAAGGTTGGGAGTCTTACAACCTGTACAATATTCTGAATGGGGGGTGCACCCATAGTTCCAGTACTAAAGCCTGACCAGAGTGTGAGAATATGCGGGGACTACAAGTTGACCGTTAAAAAAGTGGCCAAACTTGAGAGGCGTCCTATACCGAAAATGGTGAATTGTACTCCAAGCTGGCAGGGGAAACCGCATATACGAAGATCGACATGAGCCATGCTTACCAGCAAGTCGAACTAGAAAAGACCTCTCGAGGTTTTATGACTATCAACACCCGTAGGAGGTTATACCAATATACTAAGTTACCCTTCGGAGTCTCATCAGCTTGTGCCATTTTCCAACAGACAATGGAAAATTTACTTCAAGGTTTGCCCCATGTTATAGTTTATCTCAATGATGTCCTAGTAACAGGACTAACCGATAAAGAACACCTGGCTAACCTGGAAGAGATATTGAAACATTTCTCACAGGCCGCAGTATGTTTGAAAAGAGAAAAATGTATCTTCCAAGCAAAAGAAGTGGTTTGCCTGGATCACAAGGTGCCATGAAGAGATATTAATGTTATTGGAAATTATTTTTAAATTGGACTTATAGTAGGGTCCATGTCCATGTGTGTGTCTTAATTGGATTAAAGCCAGCTAGTCTGGGCACTTTGATGTATAGTAGTTTGAGATGTTAATTAGACAAACATAAGGAGTACAAAGTAAAGTGCAATTTGCATTTTTAAATAAACCATTCAAAAGAATGGGTAAAATCTTGCACCTAGCTGGGAGATACCAAGCAATGTGTTTATATTACTAATAAAATCGGTGGAATGAAAGGATTATTGTTAGGAGAGGTAAAGTTTAAAAACCTGGTAATACAATGGAAAATTTACATTCAAAGGGGAAGCTAAATATAAACAGAAAGGAGTTTGTGTGTGTCATTCAGAGGCATTTAAGATCTAACTAGCCTGTAAGCCTACAACTGTGTCTGCAAAGGAACCAAATTGCAAGGAACCTCATTTTGAATTCGTAAGGTCAAATGTGCTTTGCCTGGTGTCTGTTTAAAGTCTGAGTTATTGTTACCTTGGTGAAGATTTACCTGGGAGTGATTAATTTGGGGATTTGTTTAAAAGTTATTATGGTAGTAATTTTTAGACATATGTGTGTGTTAATTTGTTGTTAAATTAATAAATGTTTAATTTAGTTTTATATAAAAAACCTCTTGAGACTTGATGGGTTTATTTCTGAATTCAGAGCTGCATTTCAAACATTCCAATTGAAAATATAGGTTATGACCGTTGTTCAAGTTTCCCTCTGGATTTAAACAGCTCAACCTTAACCAATGGCGCCAGCACCGAAAAATGCCATAGAACTCATGCCCTTCTTGGGAATGATTAATTATTATGGCTGTTTTCTCCCAACTTTGTCAACAGTACTGGCTCCATTATGCGGCTTGCTTAAGAAAAACCTTGGCCAGCTCCACAATGATGGGCTTTTATGACAGTAAAACAGTTGTTACATTCATCGGCCCTGTTGGTACATTTTGACCCAAAGAAAGAAGTAATTTTGTCCTGTGATGCACCCCCTTATGGAGTAGAGGCAGCACTTTCCCACTGGGTGTCAGATGGCTCCAAACGGCCCACTGGTTACGTCTCAAGAACACTTAACAGTGCAGAACGAAGATACTCACAAATAGAGAGAGAAGGCTTATCCATTGTATTTGGCATTAAGAAATTCCGCCAATACATCCATGATCACCACATTACCATTGTATCTGACCACAAGCCACTACTAAGCTTGTTCGGGGAAGATAAGGTAATACCCCCAATTGCCTCTGCACAAAGATGGGCACTGATTCTAGCTGCTTACAAATGTACTTTTATCCACTGGCTGAGAAGCCAGGTTGCAAATGTAGCGCACTGAGCCGAGTACCTCAACAAGACAGCAATGTGAACATCCCAATTCCTCAAGAGCTTGTCTTGTTACTAAACTTTCTGGATTCGTTACCACTACCTACCAAACAAAAAAGAGAGTAGACAGATCGCGATCCAGTTTTGTCTCATGTAAGGGAACAAGTCTTACAAGGTTGGTCAAATGAGCCAAAGTCTGTCGACATGAAGCCCTGTTTTAACAGGAGATACAAGCTCACCTACCAAGATGGTAACTTGTTGTAGGGATTGAGAATCATTATGCCTCGAGAAGAAGAAAGCCATTATTGACCGAATTGCATAGTGCTCAGCACGGCATGTCTAGAATGAAAATCTTGGCACACAGCTACTTATAATGGCCAGGGATGGATACAGAAATTGAAAACTTAATCAAGAGCTGCATACAATGTCAACAGGTACAGAAATTGTCCCCTTCTGCTCTATTGCACCCCTGGGATTGGTCAGGAAGGCCATGGGTCCACCTCCACGTTGACATCGTGAGGCCTTTTTTGGGCACAATGTTCCTCTTGATTATAGACGCTCACTCGAAGTGGATATCTATGAGGTGAGGTCACCCATATCTGCCTCCACCATAGACAGATTGCGTCAGAGTTTTGTGATACACGGGTTACCAGAGATAATAGTGTCTGATAATGGAACGACATTCACCAGTGGGGAATTCCAAAGATTTACAAGTCTCAATGGCATAATGCACCTTACGCCTCACCACACCATCTTGCATCCAATGGTTTGGCTGAGAGGACAGTCCAGACCTTCAAGTCTGGTATGAAAAAACTGGATGGAGACTCTATTGCAATTAGATTATCATGTTTCCTACTCAGCTATAGGACTACGCCACACATGACCACCGGTATTGCCCCCGCAGAGTTATTGGTGAAGAGGCGTCTCAGGACACATTTGAGTCTCACAAGACCAAATTTAGAGGGGAGGGTAGAGGGAAGTCAGGTGACCCAGAAAAATGGACACAATTGCCACGGTCATGAAAGAAACTTCACTGCAGGAGAAGCAGTTTTTGCAAAAAACTTTGGAGATGGGCCCAAATGGCCATCAGGTGAAGTTAGTGTAGTGACAGGACCGCTTTCCTATCACATATCAGTCGAAGGTCGGATAATTAGGAGACACATAGATCACCTCAGGAAAAGGGAAACAGATATACAAGAAAGGATGTGCCAAGCATTCCCGTTGGAGTCTACGCCACACATGAAAGGAACTCCATTTGGATTGGTAGTACCTTTAGGATCCGTTGAGCCTGAGAGAGTCGAAGAAACAAACTTCCAGGTTCCTGCAGGAGATCCTAGTGGACAGACGACTCCTGAGAGGGAGGCCTCGGATAAACCATCTGAAGTCGTAGAACTACAACGTTCGACATGTTTGAAGAACCCTCCAGAGAGACTGAATTTGTAAATAGTTTATTTATGTAAATAGTTGATATATTGTAAAGATTGTAAATTGTACTTTTGAGTAAAGGGGAGGGATGTGGTAATCTGAGGTGCAATACATAAGAGAATGTGAGCAAATTGACCATGTGACTGTATTACCCAATTGCTGTGCAGTGCAGGCTACAATGTTAATCAGTAGTTTAGAGTAGGGTCTGGTTGGAGAAGCACACATTGTGTTAGTGCTCTGTGACTTGTGTGAATAAACAGTATGTGCTTCATTTTACATTGGTCTCTGCGTCTGCAGTATCTTGTTTACCAACTCACTCACCTGTAGATAGGCGTGCAACCGTGTTTACCAACTCACTCACCGGTAGATAGACATGCAACCGTGTTTACCAACTCACTCACCGGTAGATAGACATGCAACCGTGTTTACCAACTCACTCACTTGTAGATAGGCGTGCAACCGTGTTTACCAACTCACTCACTTGTAGATAAGTGTGCAACTGTGTTTACCAACTCACTCACCTGTAGATAGGTATGCAACCGTGTTT
Source organism: Carcharodon carcharias (assembly GCF_017639515.1). NCBI lineage: Eukaryota > Metazoa > Chordata > Chondrichthyes > Lamniformes > Lamnidae > Carcharodon > Carcharodon carcharias. The sequence goes on along the minus strand of NC_054481.1, from coordinate 15,798,881 downwards.
ACCAACTCACACACCTGTAGATAGGCATTTAACCGTGTTTACCAACTCACTCACCTGTAGATAGGCGTGCAACCATGTTTACCAACTCACTCACTTGTAGATGGGTGTGCAACTGTGTTTACCAACTCACTCACCTGTAGATAGATGTGCAACTGTGTTTACCAACTCACTCACCTGTAGATAGACGTGCAACTGTGTTTACCAACTCACTCACCTGTAGATAGACGTGCAACTGTGTTTACCAACTCACTCAGCCGTAGATGGGCGTGCAACCATGTTTACCAACTCACTCACCTGTAGATAGACGTGCAACTGTGTTTACCAACTCACTCACCTGTAGATAGACGTGCAACTGTGTTTACCAACTCACTCAGCCATAGATAGGCGTGCAACCGTGTTCGCTGAGCAAAGCGACCCGACAGAGAAGGAACATAACAACTGTTAACATAGCAATGCTGTCCTGCTGGAGATTGCAGTGGGTTAACAGTCTAAGGTTTTAAATACATCTCATGTTGTTTTTGTTGTGAAGTGGTCTTGTGGTGCAGTGGGCAGCATCCTGACCTCTAAGCCACAAGCTCTGGGTCTGAGTCCCATTCCAGGACTTGATAACCATGGAAGGTATGTTCGTAACAGGAACGAACAGGTTGATTACCAACCTGTAAATCCTTCCAAAGTGACTATGGCCAGTGGGAGAGTCTCCGAGTCAGTCATGTTCGACGCAGAGTGTTTTTCTTTCTTTATTCATTCACGGGATGTGGGCGTCGCTGGCTGGGCCAGCATTTTTATTGCCCATCCCAACTGCCTCTTGAGAAGGTGGTGGTGAGCTGCTTTCTTGAACCGCTGCAGTCCATGTGGTGTAGGTACACCCACAGTGCTGTTAGGGAGGGAGTTCCAGAATTTTGACCCAGCGACAGTGAAGGAACAGCGATATATTTCCAAGCCAGGACTGCGTGTGGCTGGGAGGGGAACTTGAAGGTGGTTGTGTTCCCCTGCATCTGCTGCCCTTGTCCTTCTAAGTGGCAGAGTTTGTGGGTTTGGAAGGTGCTGTCGAAGGACCCCCTCAAGTTATAGCCTCCAGCAGCAAGCTAGTGACATGTTCCAGGAAAAATTAGCTACAGAAACAGATGTAAGCATGTGCTTTGTCTGCCTCATGTGTCACTGGGTGTGTCATTGTCTTTTCAATAGCAATATTTTTTGAAGTGTTTATTTTGAAGGTGATAAAATTGGTTTCTGATTTCCAGGTTTCTGATTTTTCAAGCAAGAAACTCCAGAATGTAGCCAGCTGTCATGGAAACATTTAACCATCTTGTCCACCTTACCTCTTCTGAATCACTTGCTTAATCTTTCATGGACTTCCAGCCTTGAGAATTACAGGCTTTTCCAACAGGTTTTACCACTGAACAAGGGTCATACGGACTCGAAACGTTAACTTTGTTTTCCTCTCTCCACAGATGCTGTCAGACCCGCTGACTTTTTCCAGCATTTTCTGTTTTTGTTTCAGATTTCCAGCATCCACAGTATTTTGCTTTTATCTAGGTTTTACCATGGGCCAGCCACTAGGAGGCAGAGATTTTTCTGACAGGATTTACCCTGACCCACAATGATAAATTTTCTCAAAGGAGAAGATTCACCAACTGCTGCAGAGAATGAATATGAACTTGATAAGACTGACTGGAATTTAATAATGTGCCAGAATGCACTGACTTTGATTTTTCAACAATTAATTAATATCAAAATAATTATTTTAACAATAACAATTTTTTTTTAGAGAAGGTGTTACTTTTTAATGTAGTTCATAGGTGATTCACCTTTTGCAACTGGCAATTGAAGGTATATATTTATACATTTTCAGCAAACTTGCCCCTTTTATTTATGATTTTTTTTTGTTAATAGATCCTTAGGTAAGTGTCTATTGAAAAAAATTGTAAATTGAGCTTGGGGCATTAATTTTACACCCTCGAAACAGGTTAGTCAGCACGTTAAGAGAGGAATAAAGGACAGGTTAATGTTTCAGTCAGTGCCCCTCAGTAGAACTGAAAGTTGGACATGCAGTTTAATAGCACTGGAAAAGCTGGGGATGGAAAACACAAGCAAACAGCCGATACAGGAATCACAAAAGTTCATGTTAATGGGTGAATACTCTGCAACTTAATTGAAAAAAGCTGGAGATTGTCAGATGATCCATGGAATCCTGTCAAAGAGACAATGTACAGATGCTGCTGAAAGTTATTCAGAGATCCACCTTGAGAGTAAAATTGAAAGCAAAGGTGAGAGAAACTCTGCAAAAGTACAGACCTGGAATTAAAATGGAATAGCTGGAAACTGGAGGATTTAAGCTAAGATTTGAAGTTACTTAAAGTCAATGCTGAGACTATAATGCAGCAGAGTGTCTGAAATAAAAACGAGATACTGTCCCTGATGTTTGTATCAGGCTTGGGCAGAACTGTATGCGAGACCAAAGGTGGCAACCAGCAGCAGGGATGGAGGGGCTGTGGGTTCGGTGGAGGTTGAACTGGCGAGTCACAGAGTGTTCAGGGTCACACTTACAAACAGAACGGATGTGTTCAGCCAAGCGGTCATCTAATCTGTGTTTGGTCTCTGCAATATAAAGGAGCCTGCATTGCGAACATGGGAACACAGAAGTAGGTGTTGGTCATTCAGCCATTCAGGCCTGTTCCACCATTCAATTAGATCATGTACTTCGACTCATTAATCCACCTTAGCTCCTTTTCTGTTAATGCCCTTATTTAACACAAAATTATCCGATCTCAGTCTTGAAAGCTCTGATTGTCCAGACACCCACAGTCTTTTGTGGGAGAGAATACCAGATGTCCCCTACCCTGTGTGAAAAAAATGCTTTTTCAATTTTTTTCTAAATAGCCTAGCTCTAATTTTAAGATGATGTCTCCTCATTTTTGATTCCGCATCAGGGGGAATCATTTCTATCGACTGTCTCTAATCTCTGTAACATTTTAAACACCTTGATCAGATCAATCCTTGACCTTCTATACACAATGCACTATGAGCCAAGTGAATGCAACCTGTTCTCATAACTTATCCCTCTGAGTCCCTGTACCTTTCTGGTGAATCTGAGCTGAAACTTCTTCCAAGGCTAATACATCCTTCCTGGGGTGCAGTGTCCAAAACCAAAAACAGTGCTCCAGATGGGGTCTGACGCATATGACAGAGATGATAGCCTACTAGGTTAGAGGATGTGCATGTAAACTGCTTAGATTGAAGTGGGGACATTTGATAGAGCTGTGCGAGGTGATGAATGGACACGTGTTGTACCTGATGAAGCAGCAGATGCTGTAGGAAAAGGCTGGAGAAAAATTGGGATAGTGGAAGAGTGTGCAAGGTCATCATTATTTTAGGACATTTCTGGATAGCAGAGAGGGGATGGGAGAGGGGAGGGAAAGGTGTGACGCTCTCCTGAAGGTTAACATGTTTATCTCTCTATCGATGCTGACTGACCCGCTGCGTGTTTGCAGCATTACCCGTTTTCGTTTCAGAATTGCGGAGCTTACAGCATTACGCATTGTGTTTACTGGGATTTGGATCAGAAGCATCTGCTTAAAGGCCACCTGACAGGATGTTCTGGGTTGGATTTGAATCAGAACACTTTCTCCTCCGTATCCTTCACTAACTTCCTCGCTGTAGCGAATGCCTTGCATTTATTATGTATATCCTCTCTGTCCCTTTTAAATTGCTGGACAACTGCTACCAGATTCCTGTGAATCCCGCCCAGTCTGAACAACCTGGGATACCTGCGGAAATTTCTCAAACTCAAAAAATGTAACAAACAATCTCCCTGTTGAAGGACATGAGAAAGGGACGAGATCATTCGATGACAATTACTTGGATATTTCTGTGATCTCCCTTGGTTCCTTCCTTAAACTGTGCATGACCTCCCACTTCGCCTCGTTCATTTCCTCCTTTATTACTTCATCCCAATCTGCACACACATCTGATTAAAGTGTTTCTCTTCTGTTGCCCCATCTGACTTTGTTTTGCTGAGGGGCGAAAAAGTAATCCATATTCCTTAGGGAAACCACTTAATTAATTAGTTAATGGTGTGAGAATGTGTTCAAGGCTTGTCTACTGTTGAAATGTGTTTCTTTGTCCCATCCGGGATGTTATTCTGGGACTCAAGTTTGGGACATGAGCCTTTGTATATTGTCAGTAATTAAAAAGATCTGACCTTATGAATGTGTCCTGAAAGATGTCGTCATACTTAAACATTTAAGACATGGCTGTAACCCCAACCGTACCTACCGCTGCTGAGTGGGCTACTTTTAGCTTTGTTTTACTGATGAATGAGAAAGACTTTGAAGCTTACATTTAAAGAATTTGGATGGTGGTGCATGTAACAAATGCTGACGTGAAGAATAACCATGGCACCAGTAAGAGTGAATGTCCCAACAAGTTCCTTCATTAATCAACATCGTCTGTCCAGTGCACTTTTGTGTTTGGATGTAATACAGTAGTTGCTTGGTGAGTGGATATTGCTCTGTGTGTCTAATGACTCAATACCCTGAACTTTCTTTCATGGGATATGCTCCCTTTACCACCCGCACTGACATCAAATGTTACTTGCCCGTACATAGCAAATAAAACTTGCCCATTCTTGAGTTGGTAGTACAGCCTTTGTATATTAACACCATCTTTTTCTTTTAGTACCAGTGGCATGCTGACTGTGTGGTAAGATTAAAGGGACAATTTTAACCTCCTACTCATGGTGTAGTTGATTTTATACTCCAACTAACTTTACTCTCCAGTGAAGTCAAGTGGAAAATACATTGAAGGCAATATACTGTGGATGCTGCCAATCTGAAATATAAATTGAAAAGATTGGAAATACTCATCAGGTCTGGCAGCATAAAGAACTAGTTAGATGGCAGTTAATTGGCTGGATTAACGCAGAATCGTGGGGACTCCCCGGACCTTTGAAAATGACGGATGTGATGCGGATCGAGAAATCCGTTCCTCATTTCTGAGAGGTCTCGTTTTTGCTGGGAGAGGAAAAGAGGTGGGGCGTGGCTCACAAATAAAGGAAACGGAACTCAGCAGGGCTCTTTGAGATGAGTGCTGTGTTCAAACAGATCCTGTTTTTGCTGTAGTTAGGGCTTTATCCTAAAGTGTGGGAGTCGCGATTTTATGGAGGAGATGTAAATGCTTGTGAAGGCCGAATAAGGCCTGTAGAACTGCCAATCTGTGAAGTTATTTAAATCCCCTACCCCTTAACAATTAAAAAAACAGCCTGCCTGTGTCAGTGAGCGGTAAAAAGACTCAAGCTGTATAGTTATTTAAATCCCCAGCACTTGAAAAACTTGAAGACAAAACAGCTTGCCTGTGTCAATGAGAGTTGAAAAAAATTTGTTCTAACAGTTTCATTTCCCCAGTAGCTTCATTATATCACTATTAATGATTAGCTGTTTCCACAACATATCACTATCCCAGCAGGGGGTTGTAAGCTCACAATTTGACAGGTCGAAGAGGTTATTGAAGTGTTAGCTGTCTTGTTTGTTTGTCTGTTTGTTTTGATAAAGGATTAAGGATGTAAGGAGCTTTTAAGGTTTTGAATGAGCTTTCATGAATTTAAGTGTTTTTTCTTATTATTGTGAAGGCTGCGTTAGAGATTTAAACCTTTGTTTTATTTCATATCAACATGGTTCCTAAGGTCTACATATGGTGGATACTGGGTGAGTTGACATGAAGGAGTTAAGGACAAGGGGTGGTGTGTGGGGGCATAGGTTAGCATGAGTTGACATTAAGGTGGCATGGAGCATATGAAGCATCATGGGGGGGGTGGGTGGTAGACATGAGTTGGCGTGATGGGGGATGGGGACTGAGTGGAAGAGAGGTATGAAGGATGAGGGCTAGAGGGCATAATATTTCACAAAGCATAGAGAACTGAGGTGGGCATTTTAGCAGCCCTCCTCACCACTTGGCAGCCCTGTGGCTTCCTCCGATCTGAGGCCTGACACCCTCCCACACCCATTCCTTCTCCTCCTCCTCCTCCTCCTACCCCCCCCCCCCCCCCCCCCCCCCCCCCCCCCCCCCCCCCCCCCCCCCCCCCCGCCACCACCACCACCATCCCAAGAGTGTGAAAATTACACCATTCAGGGCACTTTTCTCCTGAGGTGAGTGCAGTGAGCGGGGAAATTTTCAGACTCATACTATTTTCCTCAGGAACGAAAATGTGACCCAATATTTCCGGTGGGTGAACTTTCCTCAGAACTGAAAAATATGACAGATATGACAGATATTAACAAGTGCAGATGCAGGGAAAGGAGGAAGGGGGAGGCAAGAACAAAATGGGAGGCCTGTGATGGGGTGAAGGGCAGGAGTGAATAAATGGCAAAAGGGTTGATGATGCAAGTCCAAAGAAACAAAAGACAGGTCTAATCTAGGGGATGTAAATAACAACAACATAATCATTACCAGTGGGTCCAATAAAATTGGTAATATAGGGTGGGTGTAAAACTAATGTTCCACTGCACTTTTTTGCTACAGTGCAAGTAGCTTGCCCCGTAACTTCGGCACTAGCGTTTCATGGAATGTGTAGCGTAGAATCAGGCCATTTTAGAACAGAGATGAGGAGAAACATCTTGAGCCAGAGAGTGGTGAATCGATGGAATTCAATGAGAATGGGGTTGAGAAACTTATCAGCCATGATTGAATGGCAGAGCAGACTCGATGGGCCGAATGGCCTAATTTCTGCTCCTATGTCAAATGGTCATTCAGCCCAACAGGTCGACACTGGTATTTATGTTCCACATGAGATTCCTCCCACCCCGCTTTATGTAACCCTAAAATAAAAACAGAAAATGCTGGAATTACCCAGCAAGTCAGGCAATATGTGTGGAGAGAGAAAAGCAGAGTCTATGATTTTAACTTTGTGTATGTGACTGGGTTTTGAGTGAATTAAAATCATCCCCAATGTTTCAGATCCACTATTTTGCCAAATCCTAGATACTGCTCCACGATAATGGCAGAAGATAGCAGGACTGGTGGGTAAGGTGGTTCAGGCACACGGGATACTTTCCTTTACTGGCCAAGCATGGAGCATAAGAGTTTATGCTGGAACTGCATGAAACACTAGTTACATCCCAGTTAGAGTGCTTCATACAGTGCTGGTCACATTACAGCAAGGATATGATCGTACTAGAGAGGATTCACTCATGTGTACTCTGCCCAAAGGCAAGTCCTTGGCTTATTGTCTGTTGTTGCTTCATCCTGAGCCATTTTTTTGCAGTTTTAGTCAGTGGTGGTTTGCCATTGCCTTCTACTCTCAGGGGCAGGGCAGGCTGAAGAAGAAGGGTCTCTGAAGGAGGGTCATACAGACTCAAAATATTAACTGTTTCTCTGTCCATAAATGCTGTCAGACCTGCTGAGTTTTTCCAACATTTTCTGTTTTTATTTCAGATTTTCAGCATCCACAATATTTTGCTTTTATCTTAACAGCCAGTTGATAGTTTATGAGTCACACATGGCCTTTACTGTCCTGAGCAGCTTGGACACAGGTCAATGTTAGTTCTGGTCTGGTCCGACTTCTTCTGTTTCTTTCCTTCTCTTTCAGCTGTCTTCTTTCTTATGTGAGCTTATGTACTGTGTGCTGGACCCTTTCAGAGAGCCCTTTTTTTATCCCTCTCTAACTCTGGTATTCAGGATTCCTATCATAGTCAGTAAAAGCAATTAACTCACACCATTCATAACACTGTCAATAGAATCAATACACCATTCAACTGTTACATCAATAGACCATTGATACACCATTCACAGTTACATCAATAGACCATTGATACACAATCAATAGGTACATCCCGAACTACAATTAACCATGCTTAACCATGCAGATGACTTGGAATCTAAATTGCTCCTTGGTAACACCTTTGGTAACACGAATACAAGAAAGTTTAGCAATACAATCAAAAATATGCAAACAGCCTCGTCATTTCGAATGGAGAAGAGCACGGTTGATGTTTTGAGTCCTCATGACCCTTCAACAGAACTAGGTAAAAATAGGAAAGGGGTGCAATATAAGCTGGTTTAAGGGGGGTGTGGGGTTTGTTGGGAAAAGAAGCCAGTGATAGGTGAAGATAACCAAAAGATGTCACAGACAAAAGGACAAAGATGTGTTGAAAGTGGTGATATTATCTAAAGGAATGTGCTAATTAAGGGTAGATAGCAGGACAAACAAGGTACAGATAGCTCTAGTGGGGGTGGGGTGGCGTGAAGGAATATTAAAAAGGCTAAAAGGTAGAGATAAAACAATGGGTGGCAAACTGGAGGAACAGCACCTCATCTTCTGACTGAGCACTTTACAGCCTTCTGGACTGAATATTGAGTTCAACAATTTTAGATCACGAACTCTCTCCTCCATCCCCACCCCCTTTCTGTTTCTTCCCCCTCCTTTTAGTTTTTTCCAATAATTTATATAGATTTTTCTTTTCCCACCTATTTCCATTATTTTTAAATGTATTTCCACCCATTGTTTTATCTCTACCTTTTAGCCTTTTTAGTATTCCTTCACCACACCCCACCCCCACTAGAGCTATCTGTGCCTTGTTTGTCCTGCTTTCTACCCTTAATTAGCACATTCCTTTAGATAATATCACCATCTTCAACACCTCTTTGTCCTTTTGTCTGTGACGTCTTTTGGTTATCTCCACCTATCACTGGCTTCTTGTCCCAACAAACCCCGCCCCCCACCCTTTAAACCAGCTTATATTTCACCCCTTTCCTATTTTTACTTAGTTCTGTTGAAGGATCATGAGGACTCGAAACGTCAACTGTTCTCTTCTCCACCGATGATGCCAGACCTGCTGAGTTTTTCAAGGTATTTCTGATTCTGTTTTTGTTTTGGATTTCCAGCATCCGCAGTTCTATGCTTTTATTGTCATTTTGAATTGTCCTTTTCCTGTCTCTTAGTGTTAAAGTGTACATTCCACAGATAGCCTGAATCACTTTAAACTGTTTGGATTTCCATTTTATCATTCTGAATTGTTCTAACTTCTTACCCTTTGTTCTTTAAATGTCTAGTTTCATGCAACATGTTATTCCTAAACATTGTGTGACATCCATTATTTACATCGAACCTAATCAATGCAAACTGTAATCTCCCATTAAAACACAGCCCATCAGTTAACTCTTTGCTGACCAAAAGCCCACATACATTTACAGGTACAGGTAGACACCATGTGCTCTATCTCCAGGACTTAACAACAGAAGAGAGGCGGGCAGGCCATAGAACCATAGAAGCATAGAAAAGTCAGGTGCATAAAGAGGTCATTCAGCCCATCATGTCTGCACCAGGCAAAAAGAGAAAAAAAAAATCTAGCCGCTCATTTTAATCCCAATTTCCAGCACCTGGTCTGTAGCTTTGCAGGTTACAGTACTTAAGATGTAGATCCAGGTACCTTTTAAATGAGTTGAGCGTTTCAGCCTCAACCACTAGCTAAGGCAGTGAATTCCAGACACCCACCACCCTCTGGGTGAAAGTGTTTTTTCTCATGTCCCCTCTAAGCCTTCTACCAATCACCTTAAATCTATGCCCCCTGGTAATTGACCCCTCAGCTAGGGGAAGAGTGTCTACCTTGACCATCTGATGCCTGGACCTATCAACCAATTTTCCATTTTTGTTGTTATATTTCCATCAATTAACCTATTGTATAATGACCATGTTAGTAAGGCAGGTCCTTTTAAGGATAAACCAAGACAAGATTCAGAGATTATTGAGAGCAGGTGATGTTCATTGAAGCCTGTATTTAAGAGTTAGGTTTTGCCCAGTGGAGCTCTGAAGAAGTCATATGGATTTGAAAAGTTAGTTCTGTTTCTCTCTACACATATGTTGCCAGATCTGTTGTTTCTCCAGCGTTTTCTGTTTTTATCTCAGATTTCCAGCATTTTGCTTTTATTTTGGTGTATAATCCTGCCGATGTTTAGGATGGTTTCAGATGCTAAAATCACAAAAATGTTTGAACTGCATTTCATCACATTCATGGAATGGTGAGATCCTTCAAACCTCATGTTTATGTGGCAGCTCATCCTTTTGTCTTTTATATGTCCTTCTATAAACTAATGATTCAATAGTGGAATCTTATCACAGAGCAGATGAGGAGAATGACTGTCAACAGTATAAGCTTACAACTTTGTACTTTTTGGCTGATGGAGTGATGGTTTTATTTTTTTGGATTTCACTCAAGATTTTGTTTTGGTCTTTGTGCTCAAATCAAGCCTGGATGCCAACTCCTCAAATATTATTTCTATAAAAGTTGCCCCTTGTACTTTTGCCTAAAAAATTCGTCTTGAAATTTTGGCTTTTAAATGGGTTATATTCAGTACATTAACCATATTGCCTTTATCTATGAAACTAGATATCTCTTCAAAACAAAACTCCATTAGATATGCTAAACTCTTTCTCTCATGCTCTCCCTCTCTCAAGCATGGCACTGCTCCCAAAATTTAATCTAAACTTCAACTGCATAAAGGTTCTGAAATTTGTCCTCTAACTTTTCTTCAACTTTTTTTTAATATACTAGTCAAGAACATAACCACTTGAGGCTGAAGAGAAAGATTGACTAAATGCTGTGAAGTTGTGCAAATGGCACATACTTGGAATGCAAGGCCTGCATAACTGCCAAGAGCCAAAACCTTGGGCTTAAAATATCAGATGAGCCAGGGCAAAAAAGAGAATTTAATGAGTACATGTAATAATCTAATTATAAACTTTAATTTAAAAAAATTATTTTGGATATTGAACGCTTCATTTGTGGAACTCCCCAAAATAAGTGCACAGAATCTTTCCTAATGAGCATTTGAGTGGCTTGTTTCTATTCTTCCCTCCTTTTGCTTGGTGGGTTCTCCTGATGACATTTAGATTGTGTGGGTGTTTTTTTAACAACAGCAGAACTTCCAGGTAACAGGGAGACACCCACTAGAGATGGAAAGGGGAGGAGGGGGGGGGTGGGGGGGAGGGAAACAACCTTTCTGCTTTCCTCTTTCTTCCTGTACTTGCAAGAGCCTCAAAAATCAAAGTGCTGGCAAGCCCTCTTAACCCATGCTGTGGTTCCTTTAATTAGAAATCCTTCCTTTGCTGGAATGGATTTGTCATCCCCCTCTCACTTCCTAATTAGTCAGGGAGCTCAAAGGGACAGCAGAACCTTGGCAAAGCTTCACCCATTAGGAAATAGGGCTGACCTGAAAATGGTCCCACTATTCTGGCAGGCACAAAGTCCACAAGACTCTACCCAAGTGTTGAAGATAGAGGGGGGACAAATACAAAAACCATTAAAAGTAGTGATTTAGTTTAATAATTAAGGCCATTGGAAAAGCAAAGCACTGGGTTCATGTCTGGAGGAATTGAACTGAAAAGCTGAGAAATTTTGTTAATCATGTAAAGAATCTTGGTTAGACTGCACTCAGTATACCATAGACAGTTCTGATCTCCATCTTTAAAAAATATATATAGAAGCAATGGAGAAGGTACAATTAATAAGGTGTACTGAAATGAGACGTTATACCTACCAGAAAAGAACTAGGTTGTGGCTCTTTTCTCTAAAAAAGGGGAAGACTGAGGGGTCATCTGATAGAGATCTTTAAGATTATGAATGGATTTGCTAAGGTACATTTGGAGATGTTTTCACTTGTATGGGAGACCAGAACCAGGGGTCATATATACAAGATAGTCGCTAATAAATCCAAGAGGAAATTCGGGAGAAACTTATTTACCCAGATAGAGGTTAGAATTTGGAAATAGCTACCGCAAGAAGTAGTTGAGGTTACTAGTATAGATGTTTTTAGGGGATGCTAGATGAGTACAAGTGAGAAAGGAATAGAAAAATATGATGAAGAAAGGTGGGGTTTGGATCATGTGAAGCATAAACCCTAACATGGAACTGTTGGGCCAAATGGCCTGTTTCTGTGCTATAGCTACAATGCAACTATTTAAGTCTTTAGCCATTTATTATTGGTAGTCTTATAGTATGTTCCCCTTCTCTTGCTTCATATATTCCCAATCTATTCAGCTCAGCTTTTCTGCTGTTTTTAGTTTGAGGCAATTGATGAGAAATAGTGTTAGGAAACCTATGACAGCCAAAGTGTAAGAACAGGAAGTAAGTGCAAATAGGAAATGCATGCTAGAGACAGACTTTTAATATACTGTATATAAATAAAAATTCAATTCAAAAAAATGTGCAGAACTATATTGAGAAGGGCTATGTATTTTCTCAAGGGCTCCCATTAATTCTAATATCAATGTTTATTATCATGTGGTCAGACTTTTCCACACCACTTTTTCATTGTACATTTTTTTGCTTCCCATGCCTTTTAACTAGCATGTGTAACAGGAAATCATTTGGTCCAAGAGTATAAGATCTTGCTGTCAACCCTGCATACTTTAGTTTTCCCATACTTTCTTGACCTCGCTCTGTATAAGATTCTCTTATTCTCTATTGCTTTACTCACCTTTCTAATGGTATTCCAATACAAATTTGTTCCCTTGTAGTTAGAACCATAGAATGTTACAACACAAATAGGTATTGTTGTCTTCCCTACAATTTATGGATTCCGCTTCAAAAACATAGAGGAGCAGTGAATTCCATTTTCTACTGACTCTCTGTTAAGAATTCTTTCTAATTTCTGCTTTAATTCTGTGCTTCATTATCTGAAAATTGCATCTCTAGTTACTGTCTCACCAACCTGTGGAAACAGTCTGTCACAATTTAACCTCTCTAACCTTGCAGTTTTCTCTATCGGGTTCATTTATTCAATCTTCTCAGCTTTTGGCTAAAGCCCTAACCATCCAAGTCTCCGCTCGTAACTGTAACTCTTTAGTACTGGTCAGATCTTAATGAATCCATGTTGTGCCTTTTCCATTTTTTAAATACCCTTTCAATAATGAGTCTAAAAACACTCCACAATACTTGGTACAAGACTTTAGTAACTGTAACCAATGTACCTTTTTTGGCCTTACTCTAATCTTTAGGGAACAAGGCAACAATTTGGGGGGCAAATAGAGAAAATCATTTAAATAGTTAGAGCCATGTTTATTTTCAGTGAGCAGGCAAAGTAAGTTAGGCTGTTTCATTTCTAAAATAATTCCTGAAAGGAACGCAGTTGCTATCTTTTGATAAGTTATTAGCAAATCAACCTGTATAAATTTCAAAACCCACAACCTCTACCACAAGAAGGGCAAGGGCAGCAGATGTATGGGCACACCACGACCTGCAAGTTCCCCTCCAAGTCACATGCCATCTGACATGGAACTATATCACTGTTCCTTCACTGTCACTGGATCAAAATACCGGAACTCCCTTCTTAATCATACTGTGGGTGTACCTACAACAGACGGACTTCAGCGGTTCAAAGAGGCAGCACACAACCGGCTTCTCAAGCGCAATTAGGGATGGGTAATAAATGTTGGCCTAGCCAGTGATGCCCATATCCCATGAATGAATAAAATATACATGTAACTAATAGTTAAGTATATAGATTGTTTCCTAATAAACATATGAATGTAAAAATGGCATATTGATTGTTACTAAAATTCCCCCTTAAATAAACCTGGTGGCTTTGCAATAAGAAATAAATGATGATGAAGCTGTGGGATGTTACTAGACTCTAACTACAGAGTGGCATCAAATGTTAAAAAGTGCTTTATTCTCAAGAAAGTAATTTTGTACCCCACGTTTTAAAAGTGCAGTATTGAGGGTGCCAACTTTCATAGGATAGATGGCACAGAAACAGGCCATTCAGCCCAACCAGTCCATGCATGTTAATGCTCCAAAACAAAAACAGAATTACCTGGAAAAACTCAGCAGGTCTGGCAGCATTGGCGGAGAAGAAAAGAGTTGACGTTTCGAGTCCTCATGACCCTTTGACCGAACTGAGTGAATCCAAGAAAGGGGTGAAATATAAGTTGGTTTAAGGTGTGTGGGGGTTGGGTGGGGGGAGAGAAGTGGAGGGGGTTGGTGTGGTTGTAGGAACAAACAAGCAGTGATAGAAGCAGATCATCAAAAGATGTCACAGACAACAGAACAAAAGAACACATAGGTGTTAAAGTTGGTGATATTATCTAAACGAATGTGCTAATTAAGAAAGGATGGTAGGGCACTCAAGGTATAGCTCTAGTTGGGGTGGGGGGAGCAGAAAAGATTTAAAAATATTTAAAAATAATGGAAATAGGTGGGAAAAGAAAAATCTATATAATTTATTGGAAAAAACAAAAGGAAGGGGGAAGAAACAGAAAGGGGGTGGAGATGGAGGAGGGAGGTCAAGACCTAAAGTTGTTGAATTCAATATTCAGTCTGGAAGGCTGTAAAGTGCCTAGTCAGAATATGAGGTGTTGTTCCTCCAGTTTGCGTTGGGCTTCACTGGAACAATGCAGCAAGCCAAGGACAGACATGTGGGCAAGAGAGCAGGGTGGAGTGTTAAAATGGCAAGCGACAGGGAGGTTTGGGTCATTCTTGCGGACAGACCACAGGTGTTCTGCAAAGCGGTCACCCAGTTTACGTTTGGTCTCTCCAATGTAGAGGAGACCACATTGGGAGCAACGAATGCAGTAGACTAAGTTGGGAGAAATGCAAGTGAAATGCTGCTTCACTTGAAAGGAGTGTTTGGGCCCTTGGACGGTGAGGAGAGAGGAAGTGAGGGGGCAGGTGTTACATCTTTTGCGTGGGCATGGGGTGGTGCCATAGGAGGGGGTTGAGGAGTAGGGGGTGATGGAGGAGTGGACTAGGGTGTCCCGGAAGGAACGATCTCTACGGAATGCCGATAGGGGGGGTGAAGGGAAGATGTGTTTGGTGGTGGCATCATGCTGGATTTGGCGGAAATGGCGGAGGATGATCCTTTGAATGCGGAGGCTGGTGGGGTGATAAGTGAGGACAAGGGGGACCCTATCATGTTTCTGGGAGGGAGGAGAAGGCGTGAGGGCGGATGTTAATGCTCCACTCCAGCTTCCTCCCATCATCTAAATCTACCATGCTAACCATCTATTCCCTTCTCCCTCAAATGCTTTCCCTTAAATGCATCTACACTATTCCCTTCAACCACTCCCTGTGGTAGCAAGTTCCACATTTGTACCGCTCTGGGTAAAGAAGGTTCTCCTGAATTGCCCATCGTTGGATTCCTGGCTTATATTGATGGCCTCTAGTTATGCTCTTTCCCATATAAGAGGAAACATTCTGTTTTTTTCAGATGGGACTTTAAAGTGAGGCCCACATACCTGCTTGGGTGGATTTAAAGATCCCGTGGCACTATATCAAAGAAGAACAGGGGGAGTTCTTCCCTGTGCCTAAGCCAATATTAATCAGAATCACAAAAACAGATTATCTGATCGTTATCACATTGCGGTTTGTGGGAATTTGCTGTCTGCGTTATCCTACATTTTGACAGTGACCACACTTCAAAAAAGTGCTCTGACGAAGAGTCGTACGGACTCGAAACGTTAACTTTGTCTTTCTCTCCACAGATGCTGTCAGACCTGCTGAGCTTCCTCCAGCAATTTTTTGCTTTTGTTGTGAAGAGTAGCATATAAATGCGAATCTCTCGGTTAAAGGGTGTTATCTCTCAGAGACAGCCCACACTGAGGTCGTCAACTCAAGTTTGGCGAAAGCATCTTCCATGCCCCAACAGGCCCGTGTCACGTGACGTGCTTGTTTCTACTCAAGCTCCAGGTGAAGGGACGCCTTGCGGGTAAAGCGCATGCGCCCACTCCGCCCCTCCCCGCTCCGCCCTTCCCTCCCTCCCGCCCGCCCCACCCGACACGCGGGGGCCGGCCCGCGCGTGCGGCGCGTCGTTTGGCGTCCGAGGCGAATGACCTCAGACGTTCACCAATCAGACGGTGGACGTGGCGACGGGAAGCCCGCCCCTGCCGGGCGTCTGACCAATGGGAGAGCGATGGAGGGTGGGCTGGTGGTGGTGGGAGAAATGTGTGAGTTTAGGTAGGGGAGGGGGAGAACCCTTAGGTGGTGTCGGCGGGGGCTAGGGAATGGGGGGCGGGGCCCAGACGATGGGGAGGGGGGCGGGGCTTGCGGGGGGGGGTAGGGGGGCGAACGGATGATGGTATCGGCGGGGGCTAGGGAATGGGGGGCGGGGGCTAGGGAATGGGGGGGCGGGGCCCAGACGACGGGGGGGGGGGGGGGGGCGCGGGGCTTGCGTGGGAGAGGGGTGCGAACGGATGATGATGGTGTCGGCGGGGGCTAGGGAATGGGGGGCGGGGCCCAGACGACGGGGAGGGGGGGCGGGGCCCAGACGACGGGGAGGGGGGGCGGGGCCCAGACGACGGGGAGGGGGGGCGGGGCCCAGACGACGGGGAGGGGGGGCGGGGCCCAGACGACGGGGAGGGGGGGCGGGGCCCAGACGACGGGGAGGGGGGGGCGGGGCTTGCGGGGGAGAGGAGATGGTGGTGGAGGAGGAGAAGCAGCAGCAGAAGGAGAACTACGCGCATGGGCATTAAGCTTCCGGCCATCAACGCCGTGGGGGCTTTTGACGGGCGCGGGCGGCGCGTCCCTTCAGTTTAATAACGTCAGCGAAAAGTACAAGCGGGGCGATTGTTGACGGCGCGGACAAGGTTTTAATGTGGCTCTGTGTGTAAATGTGAAGAGAGGGGGGGGGGGGAGGAGGTGAGGAGGAGGAGGAGGAGGAGGAGGGTGGGCGGGCGGGCGGGGGGGGGGTGGGGTGAGAGAGAGAGAGAGAGAAAGAAAGACCGGAGGAGGAAGAGGAGGAGGAGGAGGAGGAGGGGGGGGGGGGAAATAACAACCAAAAGAAAAAAAAATAAGGGGGTGGGGGCAGGGAGGAGGAGGAGGAGGAGGAGGAGGGTGGGCAAAGAAAAAAAATCCATAATATAATAATAACAAGAGAGAGAGAGAGAGCGAGAGAGAGAGAGAGAGAGAGAAAAAAAAATCCCCCCCCCTCCCCTCCCCTTTGAATAAATATTTATATGAAAAGAAATTGTGAACAATCGATTTATCATGGAGGATAAGAAAGATGAACACGAGTCAGAGATACAGGAACATTGCCCTGAACACTGGTTTTCCAAATGGGAGAGGCAGTGCCTGGCGGAGAGCGAGCAAGAGGAGCAAACCCAGGAGGAGAGGGCGTCGCTAGAGGAAGAGCAGACCCAGCAAAAACTTTGGCATTTATTTCAAAATTCGGCCACCGCCGTCGCCCAGTTATACAAAGGTACAGGACCCCGGCGGAGATCCAACAACCCCCCCCCCCCCCCCCCCCCTCCTCTTATTTTTTTTATTATTTCTCTGTTTTATTATCATTTTTTTTCCTTTGTTGTTTTCCTTCTTCTGGGGAGCAAATGAAGGACGAGAGGGAGAGGGAGAGGGAGACGAGGAAGGTTGGGGGGGAGGGGGTGAGGAAGACAGCAAAAAATAATCTCCTGTTTTGTCGGTGTTTTTTTATTTTTCCTTCCCCACACACATTGTTTTAAAAAATATATATATATATATATATTCAGTTTTTTTGGGGGGGAGGGGGTTGTGTATGTGTTTTTGGGGGGGGGGGGGGTGGGGAAAGAGACCCAAAGAAAAAACAGTCGCAACCAAAATGGCGAAATCAAACATGGCCGGCGAAGTGTCTCCCTCTCTCTATCCAACAGGGGTTGTCCATCTCTTTTTTTTATATAGTGTGTGTGTGTGTGTATATGTGTGTCTAGGTACTCAAGTTTGCATTTATTGCTCTCCCAATTTTCCCTCCCCCCCCCCACCTCTCCCCATCTCTCCTCTTCTCACCCCCCCCCCCCCACCCCTTCTCTCTCTCTCTCCCCCCTCCCCTTCCCACCAAACCTTATGTGTTTTTGTAGATCGAGTCTGTCAACAACAAGGGCTGTCACTATGGGTCCCGTTTCAAAATGCTGCCTCGGCTGTCACCAATGTGTATAAAGGTAAATTCAAACCCTTTCCTGTTGGCTGCAGTTATTTGTCACTTATGACTTTTATTTTGTGTGGGGGGGTGTTAAACTCTGCACTCTAATGGGGGATGGACTCTTTTTAATGTTTGCATGCCTCCTCCTCCTCCATTAGAAGTACAGTTTAAAAATAATGTAGAGTGATGCTATATAATTTAATTGCAGTTCCTAATAACCACCAGCAGCACATATGTGCCTCAATGAATTATCAGGATTGAAGATGAAGCATTGAGATTGTTTGAGGCTTAGATGCAGAAGCTTGCTTAATAATTTGTAAAAAATCATGTTTGCGTTTTTTCCTTTTTAGTCTGAGTGTAACTTTCAAGAAGTGAACTTAATTTTGTTTATTTTTTTGGATTTTTTGGACTTTTTGATTGGATTTTACTTTCCTGAATAATTTTACTGAACTGAGATCAGGACCTCCCCTCTCATTCTGGTGTCCCTGGCATGACTCATGGTTTTGGGAAAGCTAATGCAGTCAAAACAAAACTGCTGCAATACATATCCATTCTTGCAACAAACGTTTGTGAGCCATTTTATTGTGACAGTAGTTGCTTCCAGTTAATTATTTTTCACTAAGTTAAAATTCTGTTCCGTTTAGTATTTAACGTGCAGCAGTTTGCACTTTCTTCTGTGGGATGACGTGGTTTTTTTATTTGACAGTTGGGGGAGAATTTCAGTTCAGAGGTAATAGCACCTGTACTTTGGTTCTATGGATGGCTTTTTTCTCTTGTATAACATTTGTGTAATTACATGATAAAAATATTAACCACAATTGTGTGCACGACACTATATATAACACATGCATAAACATTGATTTTAATTTTCAAGTAGATCTTCCAAGAACATTTAATCTGTTGATTGCATTGCAATGCAATTGTATTAAAAAAAAATCATTGGACTTCACATTTTTACACTTTAAATTGTGCAGAGCATTTACTGAGCAATTCTTGAAGTAGAGAGCGATAATAAAGAACTAGGAGCTGCCTGCAATCCTACTAAATTTTGACACTTTTTAAAAAAAAGTAAATTTAAGAAAAAGTCCCATCCTCTCCTGTCAGGTTTCTGAATGCCATTGTTAGGTTAAGTGGAGGTCTTTTGTTTCCTGTTCTAATGTTCTGCACCATCCTTTACATGGGCCACAAGAGTGTTCTTAATGCTATGCCCATCCTAACAATGCAAAACTCATCAAAGCCTGAAGGGAAATTTGAAAAAGAAAATCAGTTGTGTGTCTGACTGCTTCATGCCACAGTGTATTGGAGCACTCCAACTAGCTACATTAGTTCAATGGAATCTCTGATTTTACATTTTACCCATCTGTTCTTTAGCAACAGAATAATGCATCGTGCGTTTTGTTGTGAAATATTTCTGATCTTACAAAACAATATGTAGTCTGGACATACGAGCACTGCAATGGGCGTGTTAAAAAGAAATATACTTGCCAAAATCTGACCAAGATTAGTTCAGTATATCTCAAAAATTGGTTTATTCAGAATTCAAATTAAGCATTTTGACAAAATGGTGAAGGAAGTGTTAATTTGAATTAACCAACTTCACAATACAAGTAGCAGTCATTTTACAAAAGGAACTCTTTGACTAGCATGTTAGTTTGAATGGGCAAAGATAAGATTAAATTTTTTTGGCATAATTAGCATTTTTTAAAATTGCAGTTGTAGTATTGATGAAACTTTCTTGAGAGTTATTATGTTCTTTCTTGCTTGACAAGACCTGAGTTATAGTGATTTGGTCAAATGCCTAAGTGGAATGCGGTTTTATCTGGACCTTCCAGAAGCATATTTGGGCCAATGAAATTTAGTCAGTTGTGGAAATTTTAAACGTTCTTCTTTTCTGTAGTTTCTACACTGATTTCCAAATTGTTAGTAAGACAGTACAGTTTTAACAAATATGGATTGGAGCAGAAATTTACTAAAATCTCCAGTGGTACATATTAGTAACTAACTGGGCTTCCATATCCTGAGATTCAATTTCTTACCTCTGTGCCTTTGGAGCATCTGCTGTACAATCCCCATGTTGCAAATATTGTAATATTGAGAAAGGTTCTTTAATACATTTTCAGTTTTGGGCAGCTCCCATTGAGTTTGATCCCTGTATGAGTGCACACAATTACTTCTGAAATAAACGCAGTGTGTAAAACTGCCTGAAAAATGGACTCAGAAGCGGCATTCTTTTTGGTGATCAAAGGAGCTGGATCTCTTTGCATCTCAAGTTAGTTGCGTTCAAAGCTTTCACATTTCCATCAATTAGCTTGACTCAAGTGAGCTGTGCACAAAGATTTAAGTGCATGAGATTTTTTTTAAAATAAAAATTAGTTTAGTGTGAAGTCCTTATTTTTCATAAATTGGTGTCCAGTAACACATTAACCAGTTTTAAATTGCTCATTTTTGTTTAATCTTTGCTTTCCATTTCTTGGCCCACTTGGTAGCCTACCTCCCGAGTCACGAGGCCCACTCCAGACACATGAGCACAAAAATCAAGGCTGCCGCTCCAGTGTAGTACTGAGGGAGTGCTGCGCTGTCAGGTGCCGTCCTTTGGATGAGATATTAAACCGAGGATCCTTCTGGACGTAAAAGGATCCTGTGGCACTATTTCAAAGAAGAGCAGGGGGGTCCTCCTGGTGTTCTGGCCAATCTTTAACCCCTAACCAACATCACAAAAACAGATTATCTGCTCATGATCGCATTGCTGTTTGTGGGAACTTGCTGTGCACAAATTGGCTGCTGTTTCCCGCATTACCACAGTGACTACACTTCAAAAGGTGCTTCATCGGCTGAAAAACACTTTGGGCCGTCCTGAGGTTGTGAAAGGCACTATATAAATACAAGTCTTGTTTCTTTGAATCTCAGTACGTACTGTAGCTGAAATAACCTTGATGTGGTTATGTTCATTATGTTTAATCAAATGAGATATAGCCACAAATTTTGTAAATCATGCAAATTTGGTGTCAAATTTAATTCCCAAATTCTGTAATCTTGAAAGAATTTGGTCTTAGAAATTAGATTGTGCTGTCTAGAATGTTTTTGATTCAGAAATTCCTAGCTATGCTGAGAAATTTGTCGCTGTTTTTGTTTCAGAAAGTATTGAAGCTCATCGCCGAAGCTATGACTTAGGAATTCAGGTCGGTTATCAACGACGTAATAAGGATGTATTAGCTTGGGTAAAAAAGAGGAGACGAACCATTCGAAGAGAAGATTTGATCAGCTTCTTATGTGGAAAAGCTCCACCACCACGCAACACCAGAGCTCCCCCTAGACTGACAGTAGTAACCTCTCCCACTAGAGCACCTACAACAGAAACTAGTTCATCTGTAGAGACTGACTTGCAGCCTTTTCGTGAAGCCATTGCACTACATGGTAATTATAATGTTAAGTGGTTAAGCACTTGGGAAAAGTAGATGTGGATTTCTGAGAGCTGCTAGTTCTCTCTTTGACATGCACAGGCTGAATTTCAGCATTGTCAGACAGATTGTATCTCAATTTTGACTACAAAATAGTTTAACTGATGGCATTGTGAAATGTTGCTATATTGTAATCTGGAAATCCAACATAATTCATCAGCTGCTCCTGCATCACGATAAACATTAATTACAATTACAGCCAAAAGAGCTGAATGGGAAATGGATTCAAATGTTGTTTTAAGATTTATGCTTTTAAATGTTGGTAGCACACTGCATTAGATTGCTATCCTGATCCAATGCAAACTCATACAAATGGTACAACTGAGTAAAGAATAATTGAAGATGAGTTGGGCAGCACGTCTGAATTTGTTCATTGACTTTCTGCTATTGTAATTATAGTTATCAGGTCACAGCCAAGTGATCCACACGCATACCCTTCTAACTCATTTTTGACCACCTTTTTGTTCAAGTTTTGTAGAAAACTTCTAGTGTCTAGAGATGCAAAAGGTAGACAAACCACAAGCTAATGTCTGTTTTCCATAGCTTGTTTTTCCTGGGGCCAGAGGCTGTAGCTTGATGGACACCACTCTGCATCAAGCATGGCTGAGCAGATATCTCTCATGCTCTTAGGCCTGCCATAGGCATGTTGGAAGGGCTTGCAGCTTTATAATCAACCTGTTTGGCCACATTATGAAGGCATCTTCTGTGGCCACCAAGTCCTGGAGTAGAACTCAAATTTGGAGCTTCTTGCTCAGAGACAGGGACGCTACCCACTAACCACAAGACCTCCCTGTTCATGATATATCCAGGCAAATTAAGTTTTTGCATCAAGAGGTTTAAATTACAGGTGCTTTGGGTGGGTGCAAAGGCCATTCTAGTTTGATGTATTAACATCCAATGTCAGATTTTTCTGTATTCTTTCCGTCCCTCCTCCTCTCCTGGAAAGAGGTGCTCGTATGCTATCTGAAACTGCATTTCCACTGGTGCTTCTGCAATTAGGAGTGCAAGAGATCAGTGTTCATGAATTGGCTGCTTGTATTGGCATTGGTAAAACCAACACCTTTTATCCTGGGAGCAGGATAGTGGACTCAAGATTTTCTTTGGTCATTGAATGCTGTCAGAATAAGGGAGCTGGTTTTAGCCATGGACCCATATGGAGACCCAGCATTCAGAAACTTCTCCTTCAATCCAAACATCAAAGTGCCTCATATGTACCTTGTCATACCACTACTAGTTACTAGCATGGCCTACCTAGTATATTCCTGGGAACTCTAAATAGAACCAGTTTAGGATGGCTGCCTGATACTCTGTTTAAAAAAAGAGAGAATAACGTAGTCTTCCCCACCTAATCCAAATACCCATAACTCTGCAGATTAAAGAAAAAAATCCCTGTTCATTTATTTGAAAGTGTAAATGTGATGAGTGCACTCTGTTAAGTGTAGGGTTGTGGCCTGTTTCATGCCGTGTTCTCTTTAAATTTAGAGTTAATGTAAATTTACTTAGCTCTTTAAGCAATCCAAAGCTGTTGATGTGATTGCCTACCCCAGTTTGTATACCCTAACACAGGAAGCAAGTTATGTGAAATCAGTTATCCAATTTGGAGCCTGTGCTAACATTTTATTCAAGTATTTGTGGAGGTTGTATATCATATTGCACAGATTTGACACTTCGTGACAAAGACAAACACCATCCCAACAAGTTCTCAATTGAGTTCCTCCTTTGTTATGCAGCTAGGAATAGTGGAAATTCTAATCTTTTATATTATTTACCCAAAACATTTTGCAGTGGTGATAGTCTCATTTTGTTGTTTCAACCTGTATTTTTATAAGCGATATTCAACACTGAATGTTCACAAATCTTAATTTCCCTCCTTTTTTTAATCTATCTTTTTGTCTTTCCTTATTTTGTGGGGTCACTTGCATTTTTGTTCCATTGATATCAGTATCGCAGGTGACAACCTTGCATCAGCCTAAATAGTCACTGCTCTAAATGAATATTTCAAAAGCTTTTTCTGCCTTGTATGCTAAAAACCTGCTAAATGCTGAGATGAGTTTTGGACTGTTTATCCAAAACCGCATGTTTCCATTTCTGAAACTTCGCTCCTGTCTCAGCTCATAGGCTGCTGGAATCCTCTTTCAAGCCTTTATTGCCTTTAGACTTGCCTATTCCAATGCAATCCTGGCAAGCCTCCCACACTCTGTAAACTTAAGATCGTTTTAAACTCTGCTGCTCATGTCTTTACTCACACCAAGTTCTGTTCACCAATCACCATATGTTCACTGACCTACATTGGCTTCTGGTTAAGCAACACCTTAATTTTGAAATTCTCTAAATTTCAGTTTTCAAATCCCTTCATGGCCTGACCTCTTCCTATTTTTGTGATCTCCAGCCCCACGGCCCTCCAATACATCAGTGCTCACCCAGTTTTGATTTCTTGAGCATCTCCGATTTTAATCGCTTCACCATTGGTTACTGTACTTTCAGCTGCCTAGGCTGTAAGCTTTTGAATTCCCTCATGAAAATTCTCAGCCTCTCCACCTCTCCTCAAAACCTGCCTCTCTGACCAAACTTGTGAGCTGTTGGCCATCTGCCCTAATTTTGCCTTTTGTGACTTGGTGTCAGATTTTGCTTTACAGCACTCTCGGATGCACCTTGAGATGTTTTATTATGTCAAAGGTGCTATGATTCTACCCAGGCTGCAATGCTGCATGATTAGAATGTGAATCATCCTGGTTTTTTAGGCATTTTCATGTTTGGCATTGGAAGAAATTGTTGAGAAAAATGTCAGCAACAGCCTCTTTGGAAATACAAGCCAGCTAGCTATGAAGTAGGCTCGGCAGCATGAGGGAGCTGAATCAATATTCTTGGTGGTGTACCATATGTGGGCTTGTGAATGCATTCTTATTAATTACTATCGCTGTAATTTTCTCCAAGCCTTTGAGATCTGCGCTCCTCCAATTCTAACCTCGTGTACATTTCCTGATTTTAATTAATCCTTCATTGGCCTTTCGCTGCTCTCACCCTAAGCTTGTCTGCCTGGCTACCTCTTTAAGATGTTCCTTTAAAGCGTACTTCTTTGACCAAGCTTTTAGTCATTTGCTCACGCCTTAAATGTCTAGGTGTCAAATTTTGTTTCGTAATGTTTCTGTGAAGTGCCTTGAGACATTTTATTACATTAAAGGCATTATATGCACAAGTTGTTGTTGTAATGATTCAGGCTGTCACTACTTAGAGGCTGAGCTCCTGACCCATCCCCCACCCCCTTTATTGTTGCCATCACTTGAGTTTGGGGGTGGGGAGGGGGTGGGGGGGGGTGGGGGGTGGGGGTGGAGAGATGGAAGAGAGAATGAACAAATCGGTGGGACAAGACATAAAGACCTTAATCATGAGTAGCTGGTGCAGATAGTGAGATTTCACTTTTGGTATTTATTTTAGATTCTTGTAATTTTCAGTAAAATTCAGCAGTTTTTTGTAACCCTTAATTTCCTGCTTATTAACCATATTTGTTTTGCGTTCCTTACCCTTTTCTGAATTGTGTTCGTATGAGGTTAATTCAAACCTCGGGAGAGATGGGTAGATGTGAACTACAGCACTGAGCTTAAGGTGATGGAGGGAACAGGTAGGCTGATGCATGGTGGCTGTTAGTTGTTAGGTCACGTCTTTAATGCCTGACCAGACGAATTGTGCAATTTATCTTTGGAGGCTGGGAGACATGTGTAAAGGAATAAAATGGCCACAGTTTGTATTTGAGCAACTTGTTTGACCCATCAGTTTTGAAGCTATTACCCAATTGCATTGGGGAAGTTTGGCTGAGAGCTGTTTCCCAGAAACTTCATAAACTGATAATAGTAATTGGGGCAGAACAGAAAATGTCAATGCGGCATTGCTTTTGTGTTGCAGGAGCAGTACTCTATGTAGTGTATATTTCAGTAATTTGGGTCGAGCATAAATTATCTTTTCACAATTGATTCTGAATTGAATCTTTAATAGATTCTTAGCCTCTGCTAATTTAGGTGGAAGAGCTTTGTGTAGTCCTTGTCAATTTAATTTGAATTTTTAAGATGAAAGCAACCAAGTATGGTTAGTCTGATCTTTAATAATTGGAAAAATGCTTAGAAAGTGCTAGTGTTATTGATGTGCTAGAGAGTTATGGGAAGAACTTGAAAGATTTTGACAAGTTTTTAAATCACATGAAAACCATTTCAGGTTGTCAAGGGATTGCTTTGAAGAATGCGGACACTATTTCTATGCAAGGTTATATTTGATATGTAGTCACTTGGCAGGTACTGTTTTGGTTTGCAAATTGTGTGGTAATGGAGGGCTGTATTTAAGCACCCAATTCAGAAGTTAAAATGGTTTTCTTGTGCAATTCACTATTAACAAAACCACTGGACATGGTGGTTTCTGCTATCAACGCAGGTTTAAATGTATCTTTGTTTCATAAAATGGTGCAGCCTTCCCCCCCCCCAACTTAAAGATTGCTGAGCAGCTTGCTACTTGGGTTTAACCTAAGAGTTTAGGTAAAGTCTAAGTATTGCAGTGGTGCGTACAGACATGTCTGTGTTTGCTTTCAGTGGGGGAATCCATTCATTTTCTCCCCTGACCATTGAACTGGTTATGATCCTCGATGCTGCCTCTTTGCATCAAAGCTGAATTCAAGACAGTGATTGAATCTTTATCTCAGTATTTGGTGGTGCACCAGTTAGTGATTTATTGTAAACACCAACTCAGTTTGTTTAACTCCCTTAACCAGGTTTTTATGGAATTGATTGAAACATATAAGATCTTGTGGAACCTTGACAGGGTGGATGTGGAAAGGATGCTTTCTCTTGTGGGAGAATCTCTGTTCAGGTGTCACTGTTTAAATGGGCAGCCCCTTATTTTTAAGGTAGAAATGAGCAAAATTGTTTTGCGGGTTGAGTATCTTTGGAACTCTCTTCCTCAAAAGGCAGTGGAAGCAGCATCTTTGAATATTTTTAAGGCAGAGGTAAATAGATTCTTTTAAGTAAAAAGATGAAGGTTATGGGGGTAGGCGGTAATGTGGAGAGATCAGATCAGCTACAATCTTATTGATTGGCAGAGCAGGCTCAGAGTCAAGTGGCCTACTCCTAATTCGTACGTTTGTATTGAATTTTTGCCCCACTGGTTCTGAAAGTTAGTTTTAGTTGGGTGTTGAATTTGCCCAGGATATTTAATTACTGGTAAATGACAGTGTTGTTTACCAGTTGTTTCCAATACCTATGTTTGAGATGATAGCTATTTGTTTATGCTTACGTTATAAATTTGCTTGACGCCAATTTTGTAACTGTTATTGGATGTCCGAGATATGTGCTCATCTGATTCTGGCCTCTTGAGCACCCCAGTTTTAATGGCTCAACCATCGGTGGCTGTGCCTTCAATTGCCTAGCCCCCAAAGCTCTGGAAATTCCTCCCTAAACCTCTCCCTCACTTTCCTCCTTTAAGACAGTCTACCTCTTTGACCAAGTTTTTGCTCATCTAACCTAATATCTCCTTATGTGGGTCAATGTCGCACTAGTTCTGTAATGCAGCTGTGAACTGCCTTGGGACATGCACTTTATAGGAACCATAGCCTCTCTGGTATGTTGTTAAAGTGACAGGTGCAGCCTTCAATGTTGAATTACATGTGGCTATTTGACTGAGAGAGCATCTTAAGAGTTCAGTCGTTATGTCTGACATCCACATACTTACTTGCAGTAAAGGCCATTTGATAGCAGCCAGGGGCAGGAACTCTGGTGCTCTCTCTGCAGTTTGTATCTCTCCCTTTTTGGCTCTCCTCCCTGACTCATGAATGAGGCCAGGAGTAATGCCTCTTTGTTTTTTGTGGCTTTTATTCCTTGGATCAATTCATCGAGTCATTGACGAAGAAACCCTTGTGAAATACTGTAATGGTGTTTTTCAGGTAAGAGAAGCTTTGACCAAGGTACCATTAACTTGTTTTACTCACTTACGATGCTGCCCAGTGTTAAACAGGCTGCCAACATTCACTGGTATATACATTAAAAAAAATGACTGCTTGGCTATGATATTAGAGGGAGTTATAGCTCCTTTCCCTGTCTGCATCAGTATTCCAAATAAAATGATGGTAGTTTTGAACCAGTTTTTTTTTTCTCTCACTGTTGACTTCTGAAGACGAGCTTTGTGAGGAACAGTTCCATGGGTTTTGTTTGGTTGAGGTAATTCAGCCATGTGGGCATTCTTTGTGTGAACTTGGAAACTGAGCATTCGTAGGTTATTTTATCATCAGGGAGTGCCAAGTTGAATATTTGCACATCAGTTTTAGGCACATGTTACTGTTACATCTTCAACTGGAATAATGGAAAGATTTGTATGCAGCCTTTACATTTATAACCTATTATGTACCAATTAAATTTGCTAAAAATTCTGTTCCAATGTCAGCTATTTTGGTTGGATTTTTACTTGGCTTACTGGATCATTCAGTAATGGGAAACATATTCAGCTTAATGGTCACATAAGCCTAAATGGTGTTGGCTTTTCATGAGATTTAATTGTGTTTAGAGGTTCTGCTAGTTTCATGTATGCCTTTTCACTATTGCAACAAGGTGATTCTATATGAAATGTCTGCTCCCAATACAGTTTCAAGCAGACGGTTAAAGGAAAGAATTGAATACAAGGTTGTGACTGTTGAAATTAACGTTAGTATGCAATTTCTCTGGCCAAAGTTTTACTGTTACACTCCCTTGCTTTCACTGCTCTGCTCCTTTCTCCCTAACACCCCATCTCCCTCTCAACACCCTAATACCCCCTCCTCCTACCCTGTCTGTTTTCTGCTGGTCGTTTGTTATTCTCTGAGCCTTAATGTTGACTGTTGACCTCCTCATTCAGGCAACATGGCAACACAACCTGAGCTGATCCTATTCTCACCCCTAGCATGCACTCTCAGCAATGAGGAGTAAGTAATCACAATCAGGAGTAAGAACTCTAGCCAGATGTTTCTCCCTGTTTGTTTTGTAATGCATGGGCTCTGATTACCACTCTGAGATTGGTTTGCAACACTGAAAGGGACTGAACCAGGGAACTTGTGGTTCAGCTTTTTATGGGTAAAATGCAGCCATTGGAGGAGACCCTACTTTACATTTCAATAAATTATTTTAGTTATCATTGGATCTTTGATTCTGACACCAAGGTAGCTCATTCGCTGGATTGAATGAAGGTTGTTCACATTACTGCTTCTTTATAAGTTATCAAACACTACTTGCTCTTGGGAAAGTACTATTGATGCATTGGTCATCTCAGACCTGATTTAAATTTTGGTGAGAATGTGTTGTTTTGACAGGCTTCTGATATGTGCAATATTGCTGCATCAGCAGTTACTCTGAACCCATCTATTCGTTGGCCTGAATGATTAAATGGGATTAGCTGTGTCTTCAAGATGTCTTTGTGAGTACTGAAAAGCTGGTAGTTTCTTAAAGTGGATTGGCAAAATAAGTGAATTGGCAAAATAAGGAATTTGGTCAGTGAACTACATCAGAACCATTGCTATTTAAACTGACGATTCTTAACGCTTTGCTTTTTTTGTCTCCACAGGTCTTAGTGGGGCAATGGCTAGTATAAGTGTACGCTCAAGTACTCCAGGGTCTCCCACTCATGTAAGTGGTAGCTCCAACACTTCTCGCAGGAGAAATGGACTCCATGACGTGGATTTGAACACTTTCATATCAGAAGAAATGGCGCTCCACTTGGACAATGGTGGCACTAGGAAGCGTACCTCAGCCCAGTGTACTGATGTCATCACAGACTCCCCAACGCACAAGCGCAATCGAATGCTTTGAACTTTTATATGGTCGCTGTGCTACTTGAAAGCCACTTGATACTCGACACTTTCTTGAATGGAAATGGAGGGCCATCATAACTTGTTTGATTGTGAAAGTACAAGTGAATTCAATAATGATTGCCATAAAGGAAGTTCTAACTAATGCAGTAGATGCCTCTTGTAATTATGGCTTTCCCAATACTGGTCTTGTGACAGAGGACATCCAACCATTTGTGTAGTAGTTAGCAAGATCATCATAGGTAAACACATTAGATTCCAAGCTAAAGTGACCTTAACTTGTTTCCTTTTAAAAGGAAGGGGAATATTGGATGTTAATTTGGTTAAAACTGTTAATTGCCCTTTTTATTTCCTTCTGTGTTGACTGTCTGCTTCAACAGTATTGCCAGTATATCACTGATAGTCTATGTTAAAATGGCATCTTCTGTCAAATCTGCAGACTTCCATTTTACAGCACTGTACTAAGACAGTACTGGTTTTTGTATAGTGCAAACATAAGTTGTATCAATATTGGACTATTTTTAGTTAAACTCAAGCAGCTGCTAATTCTGTGGATTGTGGAAATGGTGCTATGATGGTCATGCAATTAATACTAAATATCAAATCAACATAAAGATCTTTATTGGATTCACTTCTTGTGTTTTAGTGTTGCAAAAATTACAACAATAATATTGACTTTCCCATAAAAATTCTAAAAAAGTACTCTTATGTTTAAATATATAAATATATATAAATATATGTAATGTATATACTAAGCATTTGGATGCTGGTATAGTACTCGTGCTACATAATGTAAATAAAATGTGCACACCAAACCCTGGAGTGGATATCCGAAATTAGAATTGCATCATGGTCAGTTTAAACATTTCCTTCACATAGTGGAGCTGGTCCAGTCAGTCAGGTAGTTCGTGGGACGGAGTCTTTGACAGTGGGTAAAAAAATTACAACTTGCTCAGTTATTTGTGGCCTGCTCACTTTCAAAAATTGTCTACAGTAGTCTGTTAAAGGAAGTGAACTGTTTTTCGTATGAAGATATGTTTGTGTAAACATACTTGCATAAACCTGGTGAATTGCTTTTCAAACCAGTTTTTCACAAAATAGTTTATTTCTGTAACCTCTGCTTGCATTTTTGTGGAGCGATGTTTGAAGAAGGATACTTTAGCCTTTAAGTCTCTTTTGGAGGAATTTTAACTTGTGAATTTACACTGTGGTAAGCAGGCTTAGCAAAAAACCTTTTGCTATCTACCCTAATTTTAATGGAGCAACCCTTGCTTCAGCTAATTTACTTTTTGATAAAAAGAATTCCACAACTGAAGGTCACTACATAATCCAACAACTTGCACAGAAACTTAAGAGCTGTTGTACACACACACTAACTCGAGCAATTTTGCCCATTTGCACATGCAAATGCATCTCCTGGCAACTATTTTGAGTTGTCTTGTTTTCTCACTGGGAAACCTATGCAAAGTGCAATTTAACTGTTTTAAGTAATACTAAGTTTGGGGGGTGGGGGGGGATGTTGCCTGTTACACCCACCTGTTTACTGGCATTAGGAGATCCAGCCACCCTATAAGATGGCTTTTTTTCCAGCCAGAAGCAGTTGGGGTATGCTGCAAGTCGCTTTTTTTTCCTTTATACAATAGAAGTATAATTTTTAGGTAGTTTAATTACCTTCCACCTACAATTCGCTCTTTCCCCATTCACCGACCTCAAGCCAAGTATAGGTCATATTAGTAAGTATTAAAATATAGCTTCATAGTTGGTTGCTGGAGAAGCTTTATTTTAAAAAAAATCAATCTTTGAAAGTGCATGAAGGACATCTGATACAGAAATTCTTGCAAAAATCAAATGGTGAGAACTCGGTACATCTGTAAACACTGGCGACCTATACGAAATTTTAACAGTTTACTTTCTTGGATACTGGGCTAATTTTGAAATTGGTAGTGCTGGGAACTGTCATATGATCAGTTTGACTGATTTTAGGCAAAATGTGGAGTTTAAGATGTATTAAGTTGTGTGGGGGGTGGGGGGGGGGTGGGGGGGCGGTGGGGGTGGGGCATGTAAAATAAATTTGCTCATGCTACAGTTTCAGAGAAAACACCTTTTGAACCAGCATGTTTTTCTGGGGGTGGGGAGGATGAGCATTGAGTTTGAGGAACATTTTCGGGGCGGGGGGGTGGGAAACTTGTGTGCATTCTAAAAGTCAAAATAAGGCTTTCAGCAAACTTTGCACTAACAGATTTTCAGTTTACAGTGACTGACATTTGCATGTGTACTTTCTTCTCATCACGTTATTACCATAAGCCCCTCTTGCTCTTTTGCGGGAGTTTATTTTTGCCACTTTTCTAGCTTCATGTATAATGTAAATCAAGGTAGGGATAGACCACCACCACCGAGGCGATTGATAAAATTCCATAGAATGTTTTGATAAAATTGAATTTTAATAGTGTGCTGAAAAGGTATTGCCTAATGCCTTGATGGTGTAAAGCTACTTGGATGGCTTTCTAAGTTGCACGCTGTTTGTTTTTCTTGTTAAGTCGTATTTTCATTTGGTGGAAACCACTGTAAGCTGTAATTGCCATTTCAAGAATAGGTAGCACTTAATTTTTAATGAGTAAAACTGTACCAAACTGTTATTTCATCTAACTGTAGCGTGCACTTGGAGAAAGAATAAACACCATGCAAATCAGACATTGCCTTTTTCAATCGCACTTGTCTACTTGGAATTGATTTTAAAATTTGCTTCTTTTTAGGAGTAAATTTTCTGTCTGCCTTCCCCTCCAATTCCCTCCCCTCGAGTTGCACTTCAGTTTTCTGGAGGAGAAATTAATAAATTCAGATTGGAAAAGAAATGTTCTACCTACACTTATCTGTGGAGAAATTAGGGTCACTCGATCTTTTCAATGCAGCTCTGAGATGGCCGAATTTTTTGCCGGTTGGTTTCAAATATTGTATGCTTGCAGCTATTGCGTTACAGAAATTAACAAGTTTTGGTTTCCTTTTCTTGTCCTTTTTCATTTTTTTCTTATGTAAGTGTGGGCCTTGCAGCAAAGTCAGTTGATGGTGCACCAAATCTCTAAGTGCATGATACTGGTACCAATTAGTGTTCAGGCATAAGTTAGATAGCTTTCAAAATGTGCAGCGTTTGCCATGTAATATATTTTAATTTTAAACAATGAACGTGAAGTCAAAAGCTTTTGATTGAAAATATAATTTTTCCCCCCCGTTTTATAGCCAAAATGCTAGCTTATAAGGTTTAATGGAGATTTTGGCTTCTTTCAGACCCCAAACTGTTTTACTTCATACACTCAAACAGCCCATCATTGAATACTACTGTACTTTTGGAGTGTCTGATTTTAAGTATGATGGTAATAAAGAGCTATGAATTGTATTATGCGTCCAGTTTGCCTGACAATGTTTCAGCCAGTAGATTATAGTTGCTTTCTGTGCTAGTTTCTTGTTTTACTGCTGAATAACGATCAGTTCAGTATTTGTTGTTTGATTGTATTTTCCCTGTATAAAAGTTATTTCCTGTGAAGTTGGTTCCCTTTGACAAGCATAGCTCTCTTAACTGGAGAATGGAACAATGCAAAACCATAAATAATCTGTCTAGATCCTCTCTGACAGGGTTTGAATAAGGACGTGAAGGATTTCTGCCAGCATCTCCCCTTTTTAATGTAAAAAGTTAGATTTGTAAAATTATTTTTCTGGAGCAAAACGTGCACATTGGAATTCAAACAGGAAGCAGTAGCATAGTACAAAATGCAGCTGTGTAACTAAGCATGTTAAAATGGGACACTTGAGTATCACATTTAAATGTCTTTACGTTGCTTCAAAGACTGCATCAGTTTGCCCCTATAACCTGCTGCTTTGGTCTCATTGGGTCATGCAACCGGTTGTGAAGGTTGGCATATTATCCACTCCCAGACCAATTCCATTGTTATATTGAGCTGTCAGGGCATGTGTGCAGTTAGTTAAGGATGATTGTTTTTTCCTGCTTGTGGAGGGATTATTATTGGCCTTAACACCTCCTCATTGGCATGAGGGCTCGGAAACACCAAGATTTGTTTCTGTAAAATCTGTACAGACAGTTCATACAGGATATTGCACAGATCAGGTGCTTTATACAGTTTGTGTAAAAGACCTATATAACCTGAATGCTACATCAATCTCTGCATATTGTTGATTGGTGCATGGTGCCAATTAATCTGTAGATTATCATTTGCCTGCAATGCAGAACGCATGCAATGTAGTTAGTTGAACAATTAACTGTAGTAAATTATTCCAGTGCAGTGTAATGGTTTCTGCATCATAGGAGTAACAAGACTGTTTGATACGAACACTTCCTGCAAAACACTAGTCACCTTAATAATGTGAAACTTAATTTATGGAATTCCTAATAGCTGCATCATGTGCTTGTGTAGAAACAAATATCTGCATGAGTTTTCTATCTTTGTAACTTCCTGCCTGTCCTCACCACATCATGCATCATTCTCGGGTCTCCTGACAAACACATCTTATAACCAATTGGTAACTAGGTACAGTGTAGACTAAGCGTTTTGGATCAAATAGTGGACTATTGTGTTGACTTTTAGTAAGCAAATGGTATTTTTGAGTTCAATGAAACATTGTATTTTAGGACGCATATAATTTATTCTTTGATTTGGAGCAGGCATTAAGATCAAGGGACTGACTAGAATTTGTCTTTATTGATGCCTTGTACTTAGATTGCTGTAAAATAGTCCTGGCTATATTACTTATAGCACTGATGTAATGCTTTTGTTATGGATGAGTGCCAGGGTGTAAAGTCATATTGGTAACAGGATCCTAGTTTCTTGCAACTGGTTTTAAGTTTTTCTGCTTGCTCACAGTAAAGATAAAGACTGGTCAATCTTACCAGAGCTTTTATTTTGTTCTGACTAGATGCCTTAGAGTGACTCTCCCTCCTATTTTTTTCTTACAGACTGGAGACACACCTGGCCTCTTTTCATTAACTTGTCATAATTTGATGACTGACTGTGTAAACTAATTTGCAGAGGATTCTATCTGTCATTTTGGGACAGTTCATTACGAATGCCACGTGACATTACTTGCAAATTGGGCAACACAAAGTTTCTTTTGCAATTCCCCCTATGTAAATAATGGCAAAAGAGAGGTTTATGTATTTAAACTATAAAATGTGAAAAAACAATTATGGAAAAAAAAACTGGTATTGGGTTGAATAGTGGATTGCCAATCCTTTTCCTTCTATTTTCATATTCCTGGGAATTTGGAATCTAATGGGACAGGTGTGAACAACTTGACTTACGTACATTGATGCCAGTTGTCTTCAAGTATATTAGTGGTAGGGGTTTAAGATGAGTGGTGCGATGGATGGATTAGCTAGAACTGTGAGGTCAGTTTCAAGCATATATGCTTGGGGGAACAAACGGGGGAAGTAACGTAGGTAGCTTGTAAGGGAAAGCTTTAGGTATATGGAGACAAAGGTGGAAAGGCTGAACGAGGTTACATCAAGTCTATAGCACAGAAATGGATCATTTGACCCAACTCATGCTGGTGTCTATTCTCCACATGAGTCTCTTCCCAACCTCTTCATCTAACCTGGTCAGCATACCGTCCTATTCTGTCCTTTGTGTAACAATACAATTTGCCCTTAAAAATATATGCTATTTAGGTGAACTATTACTTGTAGCAGAAGGTCCCATATTTGTTTAGCAGGGCAAGGCAGTAAAAAATGCAGTCAGGATGGAAAAAGGCAAAAAAAAGTTGTACTAATCCCATCCCACACTAATCTTGCTCCCTCTTTGTATTTTTGATTTCCTTTGGTTGGCGGTAACAGAGGGTAATAATGTTTCCCCATTCAAACTACAAAAGCCTTTTATAATTTTAAATAGCGGCAGTAAATCTCTAAACCATTGTTGCTTCAGTGAAAGTAATCTCAGTATCTCAAGTCACTCCCTCTTTATAGTTTCTCACCCCTATCATCGTCTTGGTGATTCTACATTGGTGCTTTTTATAGCTTTAATGTTCTTGTAATGGGTCATCCAAAACTAACTCTGGTTTAAACAGTGCCTTGTACAAACTTTTAAATTTGCTCTCATACTTTATGCTCCTATCTATAAAGAAAATAGGAAAACTTCAAAAACTTGGATTAGAACGCCTTAGTGGGTGTAGAAGATAAAACTAACAAAATCCAAAGGGCATTAAATAAGGCTTTCTGCCACTATGTTATTTGTGAAGGAGTAGTAAATATAGGGGTAGGACTAAGAGAAAGTATACAAGCTTGAAGAGGCAGGATTTGACATAGGTATCAACAAAGTATTTATCTTGGTTTTTGGAGAAATTGAGATTGTCAAAGCACCTGTGGCAAAACCTGGGGATTCCAAGAGAAACTAGGAATGAACTCGTAGCAACCCTGATTAATTTTCCAACGTTTGGTAGAAAGGAGAACTTCTGAAGGAAAGGGCGGCCCTTGCCTCAGTCAATCAAGAGCTGACTTGTTTACCAATTAGCACCCATTTCTCCTGTAGTATAAATTGTTACACTTGTTTGAAATTTGGCATTCTTGTGTTTGTCCTGATGAGCATTAACTTTGGCAACATGTCTCTTTTCAGCAATATCAAGCAAGAGCTGTTCAGGCTGTTGGACTGGAGGGTAGCAAGTGTGGCACCCTGCTACAGAGGTAGATCTAAACCAGGAAATTATAGACTAGAGGTCTTTCACCCTTGTTGGTGAATTGATGGGCACTGAAATTTCATAGCGGATGACCCAGTCACTTGCCATAACTATGGGAGACCAGCAAAGCCACTGGGGAAATGGCTTTTTGTGCTGTTTTGCCCAACACACCAGTGTTTGGCTATGCAGTTGTATTGGAAGATCAAAAGAATTCCCTTGGGATTTCCAGGCCTAGACTTAGAGGATGAAATTACAAAGCACTTGGAGAATCTGAGGTATTACTTAAGCCCTCTTGCGGGTTTATGAAAGATAAATCATTTCACCAAATTTATTGAAGTTGTTGGAAGAAGTGAGGATAAAGGCGATGCAATAATATCCATTGAATAGATTTTCAAAAAAATGCAACAAGAGTTATGACATATTAACACTTGCAAATAAGGGAAATGTGTTAGTGTTGTGAATATGCAGTTGATAATTCATATTTTTAGGATATATCTTTTAGTTTTAACCCGAACTGAAGGGTCCACAGTCATAAGGTCCTTAAAGAAAACTGGAGAATCGCTTAGCCAAAAGCTAATGGAAGGATTCCCATGAGATTTCATGCTTCGAAGAATAGCTGGAACACTGAGGAGAATTGAAGTGAATTCCGGAGGGCTGTGGCACATTATTGGGCTGGTCCCTAAAGAAGTGAATGAATCTTCAAGATTCGTATAAGGGAAGTCTTGGGACAGAAGTAAAAAGCAGAACTCAGTTTATAGCTTAAGTCTTTATAAGCTAAGTTAATAGTGTTTACTTTGTTTAATTATTTTTGATATATAATAAAGTTTGTTTTTGTTTATAAATGTGAAATCTTGTGGCACAGTTCT
This sequence comes from Carcharodon carcharias, assembly GCF_017639515.1. Lineage (NCBI taxonomy): Eukaryota > Metazoa > Chordata > Chondrichthyes > Lamniformes > Lamnidae > Carcharodon > Carcharodon carcharias. The sequence goes on along the minus strand of NC_054481.1, from coordinate 15,762,195 downwards.
TTTGGTTAATTGCTGGGTCTTTGGATTTCTTCTTTAAAATTAACAGACCCTCATGGGATCATAATGGTATTGTCACTGGACTGGTATTCTAGAGACCCAGGTTAATTTACTGGGGACCTGGGTTCGAATCCCACCATAGGTGGTGAAATTTGAATTCAATAAAAATCTGGAATTAAAAGTCTGATGATGACCATGAAACCATTGCCAACTGTTGTAAAAACCCATCTGGCTCGTTAGTGTCCTTTTAGGGAAGGAAATCTGGTCTACATGTGACTCCAGACCCACAGCAATGTGGCTGACTCTGTAAATGCCTCCTGGCCAAAGGCAATTAAGGATGGGCAATAAATGCCAATGATGCCCACATCCCATGAGCAAAAAAAAAACATTAGAAAGGTGGTTGGAGGGTATAAACCAGAGGTCAGGGGAAGAGGTTTCTCAGTTTTGACATAGGTGCTCGGGTTATATTCACCATATGCATAAACGATTAGTGAATAATACTGAAATTTTGTTGACTGTATCAAGTTTAGCATTTCAACAAAGTATGACAATGGCAATGAAAGACTATGTAAGTGTAGCGATAGGCCAGCTGAATGGGCATTGAGGTGGCAGATACAATCCAGGGTATCCAAATGTGAAGTAGCACATCCTCTAATCTTACTTGCAAGGAGAAAGCACATCTGAAGTGATGCAATTTTAAATGTAGTAGAGGAGGAGAGGTTGTGAACATTATTAAAGGTGACAGCTGAAGTAAATTTAAAAAGGGGAGGCGGTTGCATAGTGGACTAGTAATTCAGAGACCCAGGGTAATGCTCTGGGGACCCAGGTTCTCATGATGATGATCACAAACACATTGTTGTGAAAACCCATCTGGTTCACTAATGTCCTTTAGGGAAGGAAATCTGCCATCCTAACCTGGTCTGGCCTACACGTGGCTCCGGTCCCACACCAATTCTAGTGGTAGATTCTTAAATGCATCTGAACAAGGGCAATTATGAATGGGCAATAGATGCTGGCCTAGCCCGCGATGCCTACATCCCATGAATGAATTAAAAAAAAAACTCTTAAAATGGCAAACAAAATCCTTGGTTTTCTCTAAAGAGCCACAGAACCCAATTGTAGGAAGATAAAATTAGAAGACTCCAATTGGGACTAGTTGGATTAATGTATGCAGTTTAGGTCACCTCAGAAGATGCACATATAAAGGGTGGAAACAATAAAGCATAATTTTAAAAAAACCCTTCAATTTATGTCGAACTTTTTAAAACCGCACCGCCTCAAAACGCTTTACAGGCAATGATGTACGTTTGAAGTGTTGTCACGATTGTAATGCAGGAGACACGGCCTCTAATTTGCACATAACAAGCTCCCACAAACAGCAATTGTGGTATAAAGGTTTCACAGAAGGGATGTGCTAATGAATGATGTAGATGATGATGTAACACTGACATCAGTCAGTCACATGCCAGCCTCTCTCTCAGGAGAATGGGCATTGAGGTGGCAGATACAATCCAGGGTAGCCAAATGTGAAGTTGCACATCCTCTAATCTTACTTCTTGATTCAAGCCTAGGAGCAACATGCCTACTCTGAAACCTGTTTGGAAGTTGTGCTAATGAACAAGTGTTAGGCAGATACCAAAGTCTAAGAACCAAATCCCATGCCTAGAGTCCAAGTTATAAGGACCCATCTCGGAACAATAAGGACCAGATAAAATATTTTTGTCTGGGGGATACATATTGGCCATGAGACCAGGGATAACTTCCCTACTTTTAGAAGTAGTGTCATGGTATCTATTACATCCACACTGGGCCTCAGTTTAACATTACATCTGAAAGACAGTACCTCCCCCTCAGTACTGCACTGGGATTCCAATCTTGATTTTTGTACTCGAGCCCCTATGGTGTGATTTGAAACCGCAATCTTATGATTCAGAGGCAAAACTGCTACCACCTTGGCAACAGCAAGTTGTGGCTCATAATAAGGGTTGAAGAAAGACTTGATGAGAGAGTCTCATCCCCGGAGCTGAGAGAATTGAAGAGCGGCCTGAATGGGGTCTTCAGTGTCATCGGGTAAACAGTGATGGATTATTTCTATTTGTCAGCGAGAGCAGTAATCAGAGAGGATACATTTTAGATATCTGTTCTGAGATGGTCCCTCTGTCTGTGGATTTTTGGTGTGGTACTTGGTTACTAGACAGACTGTAATCATACTCTGGTACCTGCTTAACTCTTGTTTATTAGTACTACTTCTGAACAAATTATAGATCAGGCATGGTGTTCCAACCTCGCTCTCAAGAGAGTCTAACACATGACTGACTGATGTCAGTGACACTTTATCATCTACATCATACATTAGCATATCCCATCTGTTAACCCTTTATACTACACCTCCCCCCAAGTATACTATCCCACTTTCAACAACAATATTAAACTATATCTTTAACTATTTAAATTGCATTCCTGTAACTTTCGTTTTACAACTATAGATTCTAACCAACTCAACTCCTACTACCCTTGCCCCCCCCCATCCCAAGTCACAGTCCTGGGGGATTCAAACTCCCACTGTATTCTTGGTCCTGAGGGAAGCTGTCTTGGAAACAGAGGTTTCTTCTGCAGTTGGTAGGGATTGGTCATTTGCAGAATAGGACAACACTTTATCAGCATCTCTGGTAAGTAGAGTGTAGGTTTCAGGATGACTGAACTGCAAGGACAATGAGGACTTTTCATTAAGAGACTGATCAGAAAGAGAAGACCAAAGAGAATCGCCCATCGGACCCTCTGGGACTAGAAGTGGAGAACTCAGGACTCTGAGAAACTAGTTTCTCCCTCGCACCATTCGGAAAGACCTTCAGAAGAGGAATGATCTTCAACTTCAGGGAAGACTGTCACACCCGTATCTGCAGCATTGAAGACTGAAAAGACATTGAACATCTGAGATTTCCATGAAGCTAAACGACAGAGGAATTTGGTTATTTTTTTCCTTTAAGCCTTTCAGTCAAGGGTGAAGAGATGAATTCTCAAAAGTATTTTGGGAGGACTGTCTACCTTCTCTAGGCAGTGGTAAGGGAGCCACGTTTCTGAATGAGGCTGCTCCACTATGGGCAATGGGAAGAATTGCTGAGGATATGGAGATGAGACAGCTTCATCATCTGTAAAGAGACAAATTTCTTGTAGTTTATTAAATTGGAATCAAAATCCCTGTACAGGATTCTACAGCTTCAGAAGTGCTAAAGATTCTGCAGCTCCAGCTCTGGAGGGAAGAAATTTTTCCTTTAGGCTCCCAGTTAACTCTTTTATACCAGATTTGGTTCGTGTCTTAAACGCGGACTCTGGTCAAATTCAAATGGGTTTTCCTGGACTTGAGCTCCCAATTTCTATTATGGACAGGAGGGGGTTAATTTAAACAGCACTAATTTCTCCTCTCACCACCCATTCATAAGCAGAAAGGTGTTTTGATTTGTTTCCCTCTTTTTAAGAGGTGGCATATTTCCCCAACCCATCGGTTTTGGTGCGACCCAATTTTCCATTGATAATCCCACAGCAAACTCGAGATAGGATGAACGCGGGAAGGAGTGTTCGCTATGTTACCTCCACATTCAGACAGAAAGGAAAGGGACGGAGAAAAGAAGGATTTACAGTACAGAGACCACTGAGAAAAATAAATATTGGTTCACATGTGCTCCAGGGTCCAGAATCAAATTCCAGTGAGGTATTCCTTCACGGAGATCGGCGGGTTGAAAACCGATGCTGTATGAAAGGCTTGTCCAGCATATGTGGCCCACAAACCCCCGGAGCCAGTTTTCAAAATTCGGGTCATACAGGTGAGTTTGGAAAATTCTGCTCACTAGTATTCCTATCAACAGTGTTTCAGAAGGATAGGCAGGAAGGAACAGGAGGTGGTGTAGCTTTGTTAGTAAAAGAAGAGATCAATGCTATAGTGAGGAATGATATAGACACTGGAGAGCAAGACATAAAGTCAGTCTGGATGGAAATAAGAAATAGCAAGGGAAAGAAGTCCCTGGTGAGAGTAATCTATAGGTCCCCAACCAGTAGTTCAGTAGTAGGGCACAGTATAAACCAGGAAATACTGGGAGAATGTAAGAAAGGCACGGCAATAATCATGGGTGATTTTAATATGCATATAGGCTGGACTAATCAAATTGGCAAGGGTAGCCTCGAGGGAGAGTTCATAGAGTGTATTAGAGATTGTTTCTTGGTGCAATATGTTGTGGAACCAACCAGGGAGCAGGCTACTCTGGATTTGGTTTTGTGTAATGAGATCGGATTAATTAATGATCTCATAGTAAAGGATCCTCTAGGAAAGAGTGATCATAGCATGCTAGAATTTCAAGTTCAGTTTGAGAGCAAGAAACTTGAGTCCCACACTAGTGTTCTGGAGTTAAACAAAGGTAACTACATAGGCATGAGGGCAGATTTGACCCTAGTGGACTGGGCAGGAAGACTACAAGGTAGGACAGTTGATGAACAGTAGCAGATATTTAAGGAGATATTCAATTCCTCCCAAGTAAAATATATTCCAAAGAGGAAGAAAGATGGTAAGAGGGGGAAAAAGCATCCAGGGCTAAGCAAGGAAGTTAAAGATAACATAAAGGCAAAAGCTAAGGCATACCAAATTGTAAAGGTCTGTGACAGGCTGGAAGATTGGGAAACTTTTCAAGATCAACAAAGGATTACTAAAAAAATAATAAAAGGAGCAAAGGTAAATTATGAAAGAAAACTAGCACAAAATGTAAAAACTGATGGCAAAAGCTTCTACAAGTATGTAAAAGGAAAGCGAGTAGCTAAATTGAATGTTGGTCCCTTGGAGAATGCGACTGGGGAGTTAATAGTAGGGAACACAGAAATGGCAAAAATGCTAATACAGTATAATATAATATAATAATCAATATTTTGCCTGTTTTCAAAGTGGAGGACAATAGTAACAGGTAGTGCAGAGGGTATAGAGAAGGAGGAACTTAGAACAATCACCATCACTAGAGAGAAAGTACTGAGCTAACTATTGGGATTAAAGGGTGACAAGTCCCCAGGACCTGATGGCCTACATCCCAGGGTCTTAAAGGAAGTGGCAGTGGGGATAGTGGATGCATTGGCTATAATATTCCAAAAATCCCTGGATTCTGGAAAGGTTCCAGTGGATTGGAAAAATGCTAATATAACGCCCTTATTCAAAAAGGTGGGGGGAGGCAGAAAGTAGGAAACTATAGGCCAGTTAGTTTAACGTCTGTCATTGGGAAATTGTTGGAATACATTATTAAGGAAGTAGTAATGGGGAAAGTCAAAATGCAATCCATCAGAGTCAGCATGGTTTTATGAAGAGTAAGTCGTGTTTGATTAATTTGCTAGAGTTCTTTGAAGATGTGACAAGCAAAGTGGATAATGGGGATCCTGCAGGTGTAATATATCTGGACTTCCAGAAGGCCTTTGATAAGGTGCCACACAAAAGATTAATACACAAGATAAGATCACACCGAGCTAGAGGTAATATATTAGCTTGGATAGAGGATTGGCTAACCAACAGAAAGCAGAGAGTCAGGATAAAAGGGTCTTTTTCTGGATGGCAAGCTGCAACTAGTGGGGTGCCACAGGGTTTGGTCCTTGGGCCCCAACTATTTACAATCTATATTAATGACTTGGATTCAGGGATAGAAGGTACTATAGCTAAATTTGCAGATGACACCAAAATAAGTAAGAAAGTAATTTGCAATGAAGAAACAAGAAATTTACAAATGGATATGGAAAAATTAGGTGAATGGGCCAAAATTTGGCAGATGGAGTTCCACGTGGATAAGTGTGAGGTTATCCATTTTGGTCGGAAGAATAAAAAGGCGACTTATTATTTAAATGGAGAGAAACTTCAGAATGCTTCAGCGCAGAGGGATCTGCATGAATCACTGAAAGCTAATATGCAGGTACAGTAGGTAATAAGGAAAGCAAATTGAGTTTTGGCATTTATTGCTAAAGGAATAGGGTATAAAAATAGGGAAGTGTTGTTGCAACTATACAATGCATTGGTGAGACCACACCTGGAGTACTGTGCACAGTTTTGGTCCCCTTACTTGAGGAAGGATGTAGCTGCATTGGAAGTGGTTAAGAGGAGGTTCACTAGATTGATTCCAGAGATCCGGGGCTTGTGTTGTGAGGAGAGATTGAGCAGTTTAGGCCTATAATCACTAGAGTTTAGAAGGATGAGAGGAGATCTAATTGAGGTATATAAGATGCTAAAGGGGATAGACAAAGTAGGTGTGGAGCAGATGTTTCCACTTGTGGAGCATTCTAGAACAAGAGGCCATAGTTTTAGGCTAAGGGGTGGTAGATTTAAGTCAGAGATGAGGAGGAATTACTTTTCTCAAAGGGTTGTGAATCTGTGGGATTCACTACCTCAGGGTGCAGTGGATGCCGGGACGCTGAATACATTTAAGGAGGAGATGGACAGATTTTTAATTAGTAATGGGTTGAAAGGTTATGGAGAGAGGGCGGGAAATTGGAGTTGAGGCCAAAATGAGATCAGCCATGATTGTATTGAAGGGCAGGGCAGGCTCGAGGGGCTGAATTGCCTACTGCTGCTACTGGTTCTTATGTTCTTATGTTCAAATGAGGGAGAGGAAGTCTCTGATTGGAGGAGCGGTGAACACAGCATTGGTAAGTCTGCTGAGGGCTGCCAGGCCAGAGCAGCAAAGGTATATCTGTGCTCCAGCCTGGAGAGCCTTGTATGTTGGGCCGGTGGACGGTGAAATTTTGGCGGGCAGAGGTGGGGGTGACGTTTTGGCAGTCTGGGAGGTTGAAGTTGCATTGGGCCCATGGAGGATGTCATGATAATCGTGGATTGTGGTAGTGGACTCCAGTATTAGATACTATATGGTGTACTAGATATGGGGTCACCTGACCTGCGGGCTGAAGGTCAGATAGAACATGACGGACCCTGCCTTGATAGAATTCAGTTACGGCAGAGATATTTGTTTATGTGAGGAAAATGTGTTATCAATAAAGTTGGCTCAGCTACAATGTCAACAGCCTGTGTGCATCATTGAAACAAAAAACAAGACATGGCGTCAGAAGTAAACAAGACACGACAATAGAGATTCTGAAAGCACCGACAGAGCTCAATCTGGAGGGAAATCTCGCCGAAAACTGAAGGATGTTCCGGCAGTGATTCGAGCTGTACCTCACAGCGGTGGGCAGTGATAAAAAAGACCCTCAGGTACAGTCTTCTATCTTTCTTCATGTACCAGGGGAAGAAGCCCTAGAAGTCTATAACACACTCACCTTTGAAAGTGAAGAGAAACAAAATGATTTGAAAGAATTAAGGGAAAAATTCAAAGCCCACTGCAGCCCTAGGAAAAACATCATATATGAAAAATACTGATTTTTTTATGTGCACGCAAGGCAGTGACAAGATTAGTCAGTGTGTAACTGAGCTGAGAAAACGAGCTAAATCTTGTGAATTTGGAGAGCTTGAAGAATCACTCATCCGAGATAGAATAATTTGCGGAATCGCAAATGACACTCTGAGAGAACGGCTTTTGAGAGAAGTTGATCTCACGCTGGAGAAAACAATAAAGAGCGGGAGAGACAAAAAAATGCCAGATTAAACAGATGACAGAAGATGCTAATACGCACACGGTCAAGCAGTTAGATGCAGTTAAACAGAAACGGTCCCGGGAAAGAACAAATAGACAGCCTGAACAAAACTGCTGTTAAAATATTTAAATGCAGCCAATGCAGAACAGAGCATTTACCATGTAGTTGTCCAGCCTATGGAAAGCAGTGTAAGAACTGTGATAAACTAAATCACTTCGTTCAGATGTGTAAGTTGAAGAAAGTGCACACAATTGACACAGACACTGAAACAGAACTTTTCATTGGTGCAGTAACAAAAAAATTCCAAAGGAGACGAATGGAAGGTTGATTTAAAAATTGACAACATGATGGTGAATTTCAAGTTTGACACAGGTGCACAAACAAATGTCATTCCCATAAGCCTATATCATAAGGTAAGCAAAGAAAAACAGCTAACTAAAACAGAAGTGAAGCTGTCTACTTATACAGATGAAAACATTGCAGTAGAAGGCAAGTGCAGACTTAAAGTGAACTACGAGAAACAGTCTCAAGCACTTCTATTCATAGTGGTGAAAACTGATGCCAAACCCATTCTTGGAATCAAAGCTTGTGAAAATCTGTAGCTAATCAAGAGAATAATGACTGTCACTGCTGATGACATCCTGACTGAGTATAAAGATGTATCCCAGGGGATTGGCTGCCTAAAAGGAGAACATACCATCAAGATTGACGAAACTGAGACACCCAAAATACACCCACCCAGGAAAATACCAATAATGTTGAGAGAGCGACTGGAAGCAGCATTGGACAGAATGGAGAATTTTCACACCAGAGGGAAAATTGAAGAACAGACAAAGTGGGTTAATCCAGTTGTATTTGTAGAAAAATCAGATGGAATCTACAAGTCTGTCTGGATCCCGGAGACCTAAACCAGGCAGTACAAAGAGAGTATTACCAGCTGCCCACAGTGGAAGAGATCGCGTGTAAGCTAGCCGATGCTAAATACTATTCAGTCTTGGATGCGAGTTCAGGCTTCTGGCAGGTCAAGCTGGGTGAACGCAGTTCCTACATTTGTACCTTCAGCACACCACACAGGCGATACAGGTTTTTAAGCTTACGTTTTGGTATTAATTCAGCTCCAGAGCTGTTCCACAGAACAGTGAAGCAGCTGTTTGAAGGGTTAGAATCATAGACGTTTACAACACAGAAGGAGTCCATTTGGACTTCATGTCCACGCCGGTCAACAAAGTTCTGACTACACTAATCCCATTTTCCAGCGCTTGGCCCATAGCCCTGGAGGCTATGGCAATGCAAGTGAATATCTAAATACTTCTTAAATGTTATGAGAGTTTCTGACTCAATCACCCTTTCAGGCAATGAGTTCCAGACTCCCACCATCCTCTGGGTGAAAAGAATTTCTCCTCAACTCCCCCCTTAATCTTCTACCTCTTACTTTAAATCTATGCCCCCAGTTATTGACCTCTACAAATGGAAAAAGTGCTTTCCTATCTACCCTATCTATGGCCCTCATCATCACCTCTGTCAGGTCCCCTCTCAACCTTCACTGCTCCAAGGAAATCAACATATAGCTCACTGGGGCAAAATGGATCAAAGGCAATAGGGAGAAAGCGGGAGCAGGCTATTGAGTTGGATGATCAGCCATGTTCATAATGAACGGCAGAGCAGGCTCGAAGGGCCAAATGGCCTCCTCCTGCTTCTATTTTCTGTGTTTCTATGTAACCCCAGCCTATCCAACCTTTCCTCATAGCTCAGACCCTCCAGCCCAGGCAACATCCTGGTAAATCTCCTCTGCACCGTCTCCAGTGCAAACACATCATTCCTATAATGTGGTCACCAGAACTGCATGTAGTACTCCAGTTGTGGCCCAACCAGCATTTTATACAGCATAATCTCCCTGCTGTTGTAGTTTATGCCTCAGCTAATAAAGGCAAGTATCCCAAATGCCTTCTTAACCACATTACCTACCTGCCCTGCTACCCTCAGGGATCTGTGCACATGCACACCAAGGTCCCTCTGATCTTCAGTACTTTCCAGGGTCCTACCATACATAATGTAATCCCTTGCCATATTAGCTCTTCCCGAGTGCATTACCTCCCAATTGTCCAGGTTGAATTCCATTTGCCACTGCTCTGCCCACCTGACCAGTCATTGATGTCCTCCTGCAGTTTGTGGCTATCCTCCTCACTATTTACCAACCTAACAATTTCCGTGCCATCCGGAACCTTTTGATCATACCTCCTACATTTAAGTCCAAATCATTTATGTACACCACAAACAGCAAGGGCCCCAGCACCGAGACCTGCAGAACCCCACTGGAAACAGACTTCCAGTCACAGAGACATCCTCTGCTTCCTGCCTCTCAGCCAATTTTGGATCCAAAGTGCCACTTTGCCTTGGATCCCATGGGCTTTGACTTTCTTGACACTTTGCCATGAGGGACCTTATCAAAAGCCTTGCTAAAGTCCATGTAGACCACATCAAATTCATTGCCCTCATCAACACTCCTGAATACCTCCTCAAAAAACTCAATCAAATTTAGCAAACACGACCTTGCCTTAATAAATCCATGCTAACCATCCCTGATTAGTCCATGTCTCTCCAAGTGCTGATATATTCTGTCCCTCAGAATTCTTTCTAATAATTTCCCCACTACCAAGGTTAGACTGACTGGCCTGCAATATCCCTTCCTCCCTTTTTGAATAATGGGACAACGTTAGCAGTCCTCCAGTCCTCTGGCACATCACCTGTGGCCAATGAGGTTTTGAAAATTACTGCCAGGGCCCCTGATATCTCTTCCCTTGCCTCCCTCAACAGCCTGGGATACTTCTTATCTGGGCCTGCAGATTTATCCACATTTAAGGCTGCTAAACTCACACAATAGCTAGGTACTACTCCTCTCTCTCTATGTTAATTTCCTCTAATATTTCCCAGCCCTCCACCCTGATGTTTATTTCTGCGTTGTCCTTTTCCATTGTGAAGACCGACGCAAAGTATTCATTGAGGACTGTACCCACATCTTCCAGGTCCACACACAGATTACACAGAGTTTGAGAGACTGAGTGTGTGTGGTGGGGGCTAGGAGTTCAAGAGATTGAGGGTGTGGGGGGGTGGGGGATAGGACTGCAAGAGATTGTGTGGGGCAAGGAGTGCAAGAGTCTGAGGGTGTTGGGAGGGGGGGCAGGGAGTGTGAGAGACTGTGTGTGTGGGGGGGGGGCAGTGTGAGAGACTGAGTGTGTGAAGGGGGTGAGGAGTGCAAGAGACTGAGTGTGTTGTGGGTGGTGATGGGGTGCAAGTCTGCCTTGCGACCATTCTCTGGTTTCTCACTCACTCTCACCACCATCATACATCAACACATACACACACACCAACTCACAGTGGGTGAGGGTGAATGAGTGAGCACCTGGAGACTGGGAGTGAGTTGGACACACACACACACACACACACACACACAGACCCTCTCACACTCTGATCATTTTTATAAGTTACTCTTTTATAAATTAACAATTTATTGCTTAAATAAAAACAAAAAAACTGCGGATGCTGGAAATCCAAAACAAAAACAAAAACAGAATTACCTGGAAAAACTCAGCGGGTCTGGCAGCATCGGTGGAGAAGAAAAGAGTTGACGTTTCGAGTCCTCATGACCCTTCGACAGAACTTGAGTTTGAGTCCAAGAAAGACTTGAAATATAAGCTGGTTTAAGGTGTGTGTGTGGGGGGCGGAAAGAGAGAGAGAGAGAGAAGTGGAGGGGGGGTGTGGTTGTAGGGACAAACAAGCAGTGATAGAAGCAAAAACAAAAACAGAATTACCTGGAAAAACTCAGCGGGTCTGGCAGCATTGGCGGAGAAAAAAAGAGTTGACGTTTCGAGTCTGTTTTTGTTTTAGTTTTGGATTTCCAGCATCCGCAGTTTTTTGTTTTTATCTCAGTGATAGAAGCAGATCATCAAAAGATGTCAACAACAATAGAACAAAAGAACACATAGGTGTTAAAGTTGGTGATATCTAAACGAATGTGCTAATTAAGAATGGATGGTAGGGCACTTAAGGTATAGCTCTAGTGGGAGTGGGGAGAGCATAAAAGATTTTTAAAAATTTTAAAAATAATGGAAATAGGTGGGAAAAGGAAAATCTATATAATTTTTTCTTCTCTTCTTTTCTTCTCCGCCGATGCTGCCAGACCTGCTGAGTTTTTCCAGGTAATTCTGTTTCTGTTTTTGTTTTGGATTTCCAGCATCCGCAGTTTTTTTGTTTTTATCTCAGTGATAGAAGCAGATCATCAAAAGATGTCAACAACAATAGAACAAAAGAACACATAGGTGTTAAAGTTGGTGATATTATCTAAACGAATGTGCTAATTAAGAATGGATGGTAGGGCACTCAAGGTATAGCTCTAGTGGGGGTGGGGAGAGCATAAAAGATTTTAAAAAATTTTAAAAATATTGGAAATAGGTGGGAAAAGGAAAATCTATATAATTTATTGGAAAAAAAAGGAAGGGGGAAACAGAAAGGGGGTGGGGATGGAGGAGGGAGCTCATGACCTAAAGTTGTTGAATTCAATATTCAGTCCGGAAGGCTGTAAAGTCCCTAGTCGGAAGATGAGGTGTTGTTCCTCCAGTTTGCGTTGGGCTTCACTGGAACAATGCAGCAAGCCAAGGACAGACATGTGGGCAAGAGAGCAGGGTGGAGTGTTGAAATGGCAAGCGACAGGGAGGTTTGGGTCATTCTTGCGGACAGACCGCAGGTGTTCTGCAAAGCGGTCGCCCAGTTTACGTTTGGTCTCTCCAATGTAGAGGAGACCACATTGGGAGCAATGAATGCAGTAGACTAAGTTGGGGGAAATGCAAGTGAAATGCTGCTTCACTTGAAAGGAGTGTTTGGGCCCTTGGACGGTGAGGAGAGAGGAAGTGAAGGGGCAGGTGTTACATCTTTTGTGTGGGCATGGGGTGGTGCCATAGGAGGGGGTTGAGGAGTAGGGGGTGATGGAGGAGTGGACCAGGGTGTCCCGGAGGGAGCGATCCCTACGGAATGCCGATAGGGGTGGTGAAGGGAAGATGTGTTTGGTGGTGGCATCATGCTGGAGTTGGCGGAAATGGCGGAGGATGATCCTTTGAATGCGGAGGCTGGTGGGGTGATAAGTGAGGACAAGGGGGACCCTTTCATGTTTCTGGGAGGGAGGAGAAGGCGTGAGGGCGGATGCGCGGGAGATGGGCCGGACACGGTTGAGGGCCCTGTCAACGACCGTGGGTGGAAAACCTCGGTTAAGGAAGAAGAAGGACATGTCAGAGGAACTGTTTTTGAAGGTAGCATCATCGGAACAGATGCGACGGAGGCGAAGGAATTGAGAGAATGGGATGGAGTCCTTACAGGAAGCGGGGTGTGAGGAGCTGTAGTCGAGGTAGCTGTGGGAGTCGGTGGGTTTGTAATGGATATTGGTGGACAGTCTATCACCAGAGATTGAGACAGAGAGGTCAAGGAAGGGAAGAGAAGTGTCAGAGATGGACCATGTGAAAATGATGGAGGGGTGGAGATTGGAAGCAAAATTAATAAATTTTTCCAAGTCCCTACGAGAGCATGAAGCAGCACCGAAGTAATCATCGATGTACCGGAGAAAGAGTTGTGGAAGGGGGCCGGAGTAGGACTGCAACAAGGAATGTTCCACATACCCCATAAAGAGACAGGCATAGCTGGGGCTCATGCGGGTACCCATTGCCACACCTTTTATTTGGAGGAAGTGAGAGGAGTTGAAGGAGAAATTGTTCAGTGTGAGAACAAGTTCAGCCAGACGGAGGAGAGTAGTGGCAAACCCACTGACTCCCACAGCTACCTCGACTACAGCTCCTCACACCCCGCTTCCTGTAAGGACTCCATCCCATTCTCTCAGTTCCTTTGCCTCCGTCGCATCTGTTCTGATGATGCTACCTTCAAAAACAGTTCCTCTGATATGTCCTCCTTCTTCCTTAACCGAGGTTTTCCACCCACGGTCGTTGACAGGGCCCTCAACCGTGTCCGGCCCATCTCCCGCGCATCCGCCCTCACGCCTTCTCCTCCCTCCCAGAAACATGATAGGGTCCCCCTTGTCCTCACTTATCACCCCACCAGCCTCCGCATTCAAAGGATCATCCTCCGCCATTTCCGCCAACTCCAGCATGATGCCATCACCAAACACATCTTCCCTTCACCACCCCTATCGGCATTCCGTAGGGATCACTCCCTCCGGGACACCCTGGTCCACTCCTCCATCACCCCCTATTCCTCAACCCCCACCTATGGCACCACCCCATGCCCACTCAAAAGATGCAACACCTGCCCCTTCACTTCCTCTCTCCTCACCGTCCAAGGGCCCAAACACTCCTTTCAAGTGAAGCAGCATTTCACTTGCATTTCCCCCAACTTAGTCTACTGCATTCATTGCTCCCAATGTGGTCCCCTCTACATTGGAGAGACCAAACGTAAACTGGGCGACCGCTTTGCAGAACACCTGCGGTCTGTCCGCAAGAATGACCCAAACCTCCCTGTCGCTTGCCATTTTAACACTCCACCCTGCTCTCTTGCCCACATGTCTGTCCTTGGCTTGCTGAATTGTTCCAGTGAAGCCCAACGCAAACTGGAGGAACAACACCTCATCTTCCGACTAGGCACTTTACAGCCTTCCGGACTGAATATTGAATTCAACAACTTTAGGTCGTGCGCTCCCTCCCCCATCCCCACCCCCTTTCTGTTTCCCCCTTCCTTCTTTTTTCCAATAAATTATATAGATTTTCCTTTTCCCACCTATTTCCAATATTTTTAAAATTTTTAAAAATCTTTTATGCTCTCCCCACCCCCACTAGAGCTATACCTTGAGTGCCCTACCATCCATTCTTAATTAGCACATTCGTTTAGATAATATCACCAACTTTAACACCTATGTGTTCTTTTGTTCTATTGTTGTTGACATCTTTTGATGATCTGCTTCTATCACTGCTTGTTTGTCCCTACAACCACACCACCCCCCTCCACTTCTCTCTCTCTCTCTCTCCGCCCCCCACACACACACCTTAAACCAGCTTATATTTCAACTCTTTCTTGGACTCGAACTCAAGTTCTGTCGAAGGGTCATGAGGACTCGAAACGTCAACTCTTTTCTTCTCCGCCAATGCTGCCAGACCCGCTGCGTTTTTCCAGGTAATTCTGTTTTTGAATTTATTGCTTAATGCACTTTTGTTCAGCAGAACAAAGATCCAAGGACAAAGAAAAGTACAGCACAGGAACAGGCCCTTCGGCCCTCTGCGCCAATCATATTGCCCGTCAACTAAAACATTTTAGCAGGTGTTTCTTTCCTTAAAACCACAGTTTTTTTTTTTGGAAATTCCGTTTATCGTTGGCCAAACCTTATCTTTTCGCAATGAGTTCATCAGCCCCTTGAGTGAGTAAAATATGCAAATATGGCAATGCTGCCTCTCGCGAGCAAAATATCGCGCGAGTGTGCGATGACACCGGGACGTTCACCCAACGTCATCACGCACTATTTTACTCTCGTTCGGGTCGGGTGCGCACCCGCCCGACGAGAGGAAAGTTCTGCCCCATGTGTGTGTGGCCTATGATTAATTTTGTCTACGTGTGAATAGCCCATGATAAGGAATAGGTTCCCCACCCTTGGCCTAGAATCATAGCATGAAAGCTGCTTCCCTTTTGGCTGAAAACATTCTGTATAAAATGAATTCTTACAATCTCAACTGAATGATTATTGAATCTGGTCCCACAGCGCAGAACTATGCCTGAATTGTCACCAAACCAAGTGTTCCTTAAGAAGTACAATGAGTAAGAGGGACTACTGAGACACTGTGAAGGGTGAATTACTTTCAAACTGTTTTACACGATTTGAGACACTATGTAAGAGTGGTATAGCATATCTCAGCATTGATCACCATTATCTTAATCAGAACCAAAAATAAAGTCCTCCCCATCTCCATATACCAACCATCAGGGTTTTAAGATGGCTGTCAGGGTTCCAACACATGAGCTAGTTTGTAACAAGATAAATCAGCTTTTTGTTCCTTGCTGCAATGATCACCATTAACAAACCATTTCAGATACAAGGCAGAACCAGAGGCTATCAGATTAGTCACATAAACTGGAGGGTGGAACTGAAGGGTAGTAAACCCAATCACATTTGGCCAAAAGTGGGCTGATAGAACAATCAGTCAGACCTCCCCTTCCCTCATCTTGGTTGCATTCATATCAGCAACACTGAACTTTTAAGATGAGCTGATAGTTTCTGAGAATAACTGCTACAGGGACACTTACTTAACACTTTTCACCAAAGACGTTTTATATATAAATAAATAACAGGTTAAAAATGTTATTTCTCTCAAAGGAACTTGACTGTTGTCTTATGTGAAGTTTAGTTTCTTTTTAGACTGGTTATAGCTGTTTTGTTTTCCACAGAGAAGAAATGTTTCACTGGTCTGGATGCATTAACTGGCTTTATTCAAGTATCTCTGCCTTGATGTAACTGCCAAGGTTTGGAATTATAACAGGAAATGGGGTGGGAGTGACATGTGTTTTACTCTGTATTCTCATATTTAGGATTCCACTACTATGATGTGAGATGCAAACCATTGCGTAGCCTGTGGCTGAGTTTTGTTGTGCTCCGTGACACTTGCGTTTCCAGGGAGACATATCACAGTGCCCACATTAGCATGGTCAACATCTGCAGACTGGTGTTCATACTGGAGCAGGCTGGAGAACTAACAGATCAACCTCAGAGCACAGAGTTCAACAAACTGTTCCTTCTCCTGCAAGCTACACTTTACCACACTTCATGTTTTTCTTTAACTTATTCTGACATTTTGGATTGGAGTAGCACCCCCTCCTCTTATTGTCTTGCTTTACATTTTAAACTTGATTAAAACCAGTTTGGGAGCAGATGGTCAGTAATGAGTTCCTCCAGATGTGGCACTGTTGCAGTGTATGGGAATGGAAGACAGTGGCAAGGAATCCCTATTCATCATGTCACTAAATTGGTCCTTCTTATATCAAGGGGAGATCTAGACAAAAAATAAACTGCTTCTAGTTAAATGTTCCATTCATAAAAAAGCTGTATAACAAGATGTTATTGACAATCACCAGTGAGTGTACAGGGTATATCTCTAGCATCATGTAGTGGTTCATTTCTGTAAATGGAGTTTGACAAAGTGCATATATTTCCATTTACAAACTCTTCTTTCCTATCAGATTAAAGGACTGGGGTGGGGGCTTGGTAAGTGGGTGGCATGACAATTGAGAATGTCCAGCAAGGTTGTTGTATGGTGATCAACCGGTGTTTTTGCTGGCTGGGGAGTCTAAATCATGTGGGGGGGCAGGCACCATCTCAGGAGAAGGGGCTAATTGTTTAGGACTGAGATGAGGAGAAATTACTTCACTGAAAGGGTTGTGAATCTTTAGAATTCCCTACCCCAGAGAATTGTGGGTGCTCCATCGCTGAATACATTTAAGGCTGGGATAGACAGATGTTTGGCCTCTCAGGGAACTCAAGGATAAGGGGCAAAAATAAAAATAGCTGGAGAAACTCAGCAGGTCTGACAGCATCTGCGGAGAGGAACACAGTTAATGTTTCGAGTCCGTATGACTCTTCGTCGGAACTGAGAAATAAAGAAATGAGGTGGAATAGAAGCTGGTTGAAGGGGGGGTGGGACAGGTAGAGCTGGATAGAGGGCCAGTGATAGGTGGAGGCAAAGAAGAGATTGCCAAAGATGTCATAGACAAAAGGACAAAGGGGTGTTGACGGTGGTGATATTAGCTAAGGAATGTGCTAATGGGGACATTAAGGGTAGAAAGCAGGATGAGCAAGTGACAGATAGCCCTAGTGGGGGTGGGGTGGAGGGAAGGGATCGAAATAGGCTAAAAGGTAGAGATAAAACATTGGATGGAAATACATTTAAAAAGGATGGAAACAGGTGGGAAAAGAAAGATATATATTAAGCGGAGTGGACGGGAAAATGGAGTTGAAGCCCAAGATCAGCCATGACTGTATTGAATTGCAGAGCAGGCTCGATGGACCACATGGCCTACTCCTGCTCCTGTGATTAGAAATGGGTATCTTGGCTATGCATTTCCTTCCTGAACTCAACTGAGAAGAATTTAGTGATGCCACTGTTGTATGGGTCAAGACCTGGTCAGTCTTTAAAAAAATTTATTTTCATGGGATGTGGGCATCGCTGGCTGGGCCAGCATTTATTGCCCATCCCTAATTGACCTTGAGAGGTGATGGTGAGCTGCCTTCTTGAACCGCTGCAGTCCATCTGTGGTAGGTACACCCACAGTGCTGTTGGGAAGGGAGTTCCAGGATGTTGATTCAGGGACAGTGAAGGAACGGTGATATATTTCCAAATCAGGATGTTGACTGACATGGAGGGGAACTTCCAGGTGGTGGTGTTCCCTTGCCCCCGTTGCCATTGTCCTTCTAGATGGCAGAGGTTGTGAGGTTGGAAGATGTTGTCGAAGGAGCCTTGGTGAGTTGCTGCAGTGCATCTTGTAGATGGTACGCACTGCTGCTACTGTGTGCCAGTGGTGGAGGGAGTGGACATTGAAGGCAGTGGATGGGGGTGCTGATCAAGCAGGCTGCTTTGTCCTGGACGGTGTTGAACTTCACACAATCGGCACAGACTGTGGGTCAAACCTGGAACCCTCTTGATTTGTCCATTTTAGAGTCAATAAATAGATGGAGTTTAGTTGGCAGACTTTTTCCTCGATTGCACTAGCTACATTCCATCTCCTAGTACAAGGGGTGCACTGGGTGTTTTTTAATGGATTATTTTTTAATTGCATCCGCATATGAAGTAAGCACCTGGTTTTATATAGTTCCTTATCACATCTTCAGAACATCCTAATGTACTTTGCAAGCAAACTCACAGCAGCCAAGTTGAATACAGTGTGAATACACAATTAGGAACTAAGAAAGAATTTGCATTCTTGCAGCGCCTCTTGCAAGTTTGGGATGTGCTTCATAGCCAGTTAAATACTTCTGAAATGTTGAAATGTAGACTAACGTGGTCAGAACTTTGAACCCCACAACCTCCTACCTACAACAACGTGATAAGTGGGCAGTTTTTTGTGGTGTTGGTTGCGAGATAGCAAGTAAGATTGGACAGTGAGAATTCTATTTTTGTTCACAGCTGTGAGTGCAATCTGAATTTGAATTGCTCAGCCTACCTAACTCTCTAGAATGCACCAGTAGCAGCCAGATTAAAAGATGAAAACTGTAGCAGTTTCTGCTCAAAGGTTTCTCAAAGTTATTTGAAGAAAAGCAAGAGGATGCATTTCAAAATTTTTATTCAGGTGAAATGTATATTGAGTTATTTTAAAACAGAGCCCCTTTTCTGTTGCAGGAGAGTGAACAAAATAAATGATGAGATACACGTTTTGTGTTTCATAATCTTCATAATGCACATTAAGCTCAGTGGAATGGTATTTTCCTCATTGTGACTGAGGTCATATTGCATAAAAAATTGCTTGCAAAATAAAAAATTAAGGTTTGAAGCAAACAAGCTCTAATTAACTATCACACTTGATTGGTATCTGTTGATGGTTCAAAGATGTAAATATTCTATTTGTTAACCAATCAGCACCATTTTCTCCTGTAGTATAAATTGTTGTGATTGTTTGAAATTTGGCATTCTTGCATTTGTCCTGATGAATGCAAGACAAAAGGTTTCAAAAGCGTGTCTTCTCTTTTCAGCAATATTCAATCTTTTACTTACTAACAGGGACACATGGAATGTTCTTCTAGAATCCCCAATGTCTTCCCAAAAAAATGCACACTTGAGGGATATAAACTTGCAGAGCCATGGGATGGACTGAATTGTTCCACAGACAACTGGCATAGACTCGCTGGGCTGAATGGCCTCCTTCTGTGCTGCAGTGGCTCTTTGGCTCTATCAGAGAAAGAGCGAGACCAAATACTGATCAGGAAACCAGGAGAACCCCAGAGACTGTTTTGGTTATTGCTGCGGAATGGGGAATCAGGATCAGTCATGGATTCCCCCTCCCCCCCACCCCAATCACTTTGAACTCTATCTGTTATGTATGTCAGAACTCTGTCCAATCTCACTGCAAATAATTATTTTGCCTTTTGCTTCTTTTGCCAGCACTTTAGAACTGTGTCCCTCTGGTTCTTGACCCTTCCGCCAGTGGTAACAGTTTCTTCCTTCGTGATTTCAAACACCTCTATCAAATCTCCTCTCAACCTATTCTTCACTGTGGAGAACAACCCCAGCATCTTCAATCTATCCACGTAACAGAAGTCCCTCATTCCTGGAACCATTCTCAGAAATCTTTTCTGCATCCGCCCCAATGCCTTCACATCCTTCCTAAAGCACAGTACCCAGAATTGGGCACGATACTCCAGTTGAAGCTGAAACGGTGTTTTATAAAGGTTCACCACAACTCCCTTGTTTTTGTACTCTATACCTCTAAATATAAAGCAAAGGTTTCTGTGTTGAACATGGCTAGCGCCATGTGGCAGATGAACTAGGTAAATTCTGTCTTAAGTGGGTCCTCTGACATCATTATCTTCAGATGCCAATCGGGCACCATGATATGACCCGCCAGTCAGAGCCTGACCAATTTCAGCCAGCATAGACATTGGACATGGTCCTCGGCAGTTGTGGGGGAGATGGTAGTGTGGTGGTGTGAGTGTGGGCTGACAGTGACCTGCACTCTTAATATGCTGACAGGAGGAACACTTGTGAGTCACCTGGCTCTGTATTGAGACAAGATTAAAGATAAACCTCACCTGAAAAATACATCTGCTTTAGTCTGTTGTAGATGATAAAGAACTGGTTGCAGCCCTGGCCCTATCTACTCTGTCTAGACCCCTCATGATGTTGAACAACTCTATCAAATCTTGAGTATTGCTAGAAAAAAGAGACATGTTGGAGCTTTTCACCTTGCACTCATCAGGCCACTTCACAAGAATACCAATTTAAGGGGAAAACAATTATTAAACTGTATATGAAGAGAATGCAGATTGGTTGGCAAGTGAACTCTGATTGGTAGAGGCATTGCCATGGAGAATGCACCAGCGATGGTGGCTGATAGTTACTAACGCATTCACCATGGCAGTGCCTCTACAAATCAGAGTTCACTTGCCAATTAATCAGCACTCCCTTCATATACAATATAAATTGTTGTTTTCCCTTTATATTGAATTTCTTGTGAAGTGTCCTGATGAGTCCAAGACAAAAAACTTCGGCATGTCTCTTTTTTCAGCAATACTTAAGTTCTGTTCTACCAAATGATCATTTCTATCAAATCTGTTCTCAGCTTACTCTCCTCCAAGGAGACCAACCCTAGCTTCTCAAATCCATCCACATAATTAAAGTTGATCATTTCCTGGTTTCGATGTGTCTCAATGAATTTTAGCTAATGGACCCTGAAACACTTGTAGGGCCCTCATTTCAATGTTGTAGCGAAGCCTGAGTTCATTTTAAGCAACTACCAGGGCAAGGCACCGACAAATTTAGAAGTGGCCTGAACACGCAGACAGTTCAAGCCCAGACTGTCACACTGCTAAATTCATTATCTTTGGGTCTGTTTTAGGACCAAAAACAGCCGCAATGATGCTCAATTTCTCCCACTTCTAGCATAGTGCAGGGACTTTCCAGATCTTAACCACACGTTCAAAACAAAAAAGACAATTCTTTCATAAACCCCTCTACACCTCATTCTCCATTAGGGATAATTACACTCGGACAACTCCTTTGGGCAGGCTGAAACCAAGCATATTAGTTTCGTTCAAGTAGCGCCAACCTGATGTAACCAAACTACACTTCAATCCCCATGCTCAAAACAGCACGTGGAAGAATTTCCTTCCTCAGAGGGCTGGTTAATTTATTGCTACAGTGGATTTGCACCCCCCCCCCCCACCCCACACCCACCCACCCACCCACCCACCGCAAGCACTGGACTGAGACTGCTGGAATCATACATGCATGATCCTTACAAAACCTTCAACTCCCTCCTCCTGGATTCAATCCAAGGTCATATTGTTAAAGAACGGGACTGACTCAATCGCATCCATCTGATGCCCTTGTACTGTTTCAACAGGCTTAACTTTAGATTTAAGGTGTTGGGGGAGGGGGGGGGGAAGAGAGAGAGAGAGAGAAGTGGAGGGGGTTGGTGTGGTTGTAGGGACAAACAAGCAGTGATAGAAGCACTGCTTTTTTGTCCCTACAACCACACCAACCCCCTCCACTTCTCTCTCTCTCTCTTCCCCCCGCACCCGCCCCCCCCACCACCCCCCCCACCCCACACACCTTAAACCAGCTTATATTTCAACTCTTTCTTGGACTCGAACTCAAGTTCTGTCGAAGGGTCATGAGGACTCGAAACATCAACTCTTTTCTTCTCCGCCGATGCTGCCAGACCTGCTGAGTTTTTCCAGGTAATTCTGTTTTTGTTTTGGTTTTCCAGCATCCGCAGTTTTTTTGTTTTTAACTTTAGATTTGTTGCCTTTAATTAGACTGCCTTTATCCTGATTAACTATGTAGAGAGCACAGTTGGACACAGTGTAGAATTAGGGTGGCTAGGCTCCTGTTTATGAAATATGAATAAACTTGGGTTCGGTAACAACAATCTGGAAACATCAGGATACTTACTGATGGATGTTTGAAATAAGTAAGTTCCTCAATGTTGACTTGACTCAGTTGTTGACACTGTTGTCCTTGACTGAGAAAGTTAGCTGTTCAGGCCCAAATAGGGAACTGAGTGAATCAAGGCCAGTGCTCTGTGCTGCATTTTTAGAGCTGTGCTCTAAAGCTGAGGCCCCATCTTCTTCCTGGGATAGAATTACTTTTTAAATGGTTCAAGACATGGAAAATTTGGTTTGAGATGGGCCTGGATATCCACGTATGTTTTAAAATATATATTTTAATGGAATGTAGGTGTCACTGGCAAGGGCATCCCTAATTGCCCATGAACTGTGTAGCTTGCTGGCCATTTCAGAGGGCAGTTAAGAGTCAAGTCGGCCAGACCAGGTAAGGCCAGCAGATTTCCTTCCCTGAAGGGCATTAGTGAACCAGATGGGTCTTTACAATAATCAATGGTAGTTTCATGGTTACCATCGCTGAGACTAGGTTTATATTCCAGGTTTATTGATTGAGGTTAAATTCCACCATTGAACCTGTGTCCCTAGAACATCCTCTGGATTATTAGTCTGGTGACATTACTGCTAGGCAACTGTTGCCACCATCTTTCCCCAACCTGCCACCTGGCTCAGAAAGATCCCAATACAAGCAGAGCAATGAAGTTCACCCTGACAAACATCACCTGGGCACTCACCTTATTACCTGTCGGCCTTAGCTCCAGATCCCGCTTCCAGGTCAGAAAGTCATAGATTCAAGCTCCAGAATTGAGCTCCTTATCCAAGCTGACCCTTCATTGTGGCGCTGAGGAGGCGCTGGCACTATTAGCGGCTCTGTCTTCTGGATTACCTAGTGAACCCAGGCCCGGCCTGCCTTCTAAGATGGGCTTTACAGGTCTTTTCCATCAGGGTCAGAGCTCCGGTTGGAGGTTTGGGTTAGGGAGGGGGGTCAAAGTCAACTTGGCCTGACCCAACTATGACAATGTCCTTCGATGACATATTGCCATTCACGTCCGATTCAAAATTGCAATGTGATTGCGATCAGCAAGTTAAACATTAAGCAAAACCTTAAGGAAAAGAAAAATTACACAGCACATGGTTAGGATCCGAAATGCCCTGCCTGAGAGTGTGGTGGAGGCAGGATCAATCTTGACTTTCTAAAGAGAATTGGATAAGGGCCTGAAGGGAAAAAAAATTGCATGGCTACAGGAAAGGGCAGAGGAGCGGCACTGGCCAAATTGCTCTTACAATTAAAAGGCCTATTAAGGCCATCAAAAAGGTAATTAAAAGAAATATTTTCACTGCCCATCCAACCTTACAGTTGGCGGGCAGGCAAAAAGGCCAAGCGGCCTTTACACTTTTTAGGAAACCTCATCCACGGGCAGGATGAGGTTTCCAAAAGCAAATAAAAATAAAATAAACATTTTATATCATTCATATAAAATGAGCAGCCGCTTTTCAATTCAATTTTGTTGTCAAAACTTTAAAAAAAAACTCTCTCTCTCTACACTAACAAAAATGCCGGGCATTTTAAGACAGAATCTTCTCAGTGCTCTGTCATTCACTCACTGGAATTCTGTGCTTTGTTGTTGGTGCAGTATTGTAAGTCTGTCACTAGAGGGTAATGTGACACCACAAAAATGGTTTTACAAGCTTTTCATCTGCAGTGGAACGAGAATAATCTAATATCCTGGTTACTGGGGTGAACTCATAGTTAAACAGATAACTTTCTCATGCAAGGTTCAGTTTAGCAAGCTTTTCGCTAGTCACCAGAACAGTTCCCTGAGGCCAGCGGATCTATGAACAAGAAATGGAGGGAAGTTGGGTTCCTGCAGTGAGTGAAAACTTTAAACTTATATTATGCAAATAGGTGACCTGGACCTGTGTTAATTGAATGTATTGGAGATCTGTAGCCAACAGGGATGTATAGATTACATCAAATGTTGAGTTTTTTTGACCCCTTATACTGTGTGTATAACTGAGGCAATATAGCCAAAATCTTATGCAACAAAAACAAAAATTGCTGGAAAAACTCAGCAGGTCTGACAGCATCTGTGGAGAGGAAGACAGAGTTAACGTTTCGAGTCCGTATGACTCTTCATCAGACTCTTCTGATGAAGAGTCATACGGACTCGAAACGTTAACTCTGTCTTCCTCTCCACAGGTGCTGTAAGACCTGCTGAGTTTTTCCAGCGATTTTTGTTTTTGTTTCAGAATTCCAGCATCCACTTTTTTTTCCTTTTATCTAACTTCTTAAATTGCTTTATGTAATAGAACAAAGCATTGTTGCTGGTGTGTGTGTGTGTCTCTCTCTCTCTCTCTCTCTTTGTCATGGTTAATTTGGAACTTGCAAAGTCCACTGTATATCGACACCTTCCCAACGCCAACAAGAGACGATTGAAAGGGGGGGTGGTGTTTGAACGACAGCTTGACCAACAGTTCTAGCCTGATCGCACTGTCAATCTTTTCTCAGCGTTTTGTGTTTTTTGCGGGTGCCTCTTCATAAAGTGACCTCCCTCGATGTTTAACTGGTTCCCTCCTGGTTTCTGCGTCAGCTCGGATTGAGAAGCTGGGCAGGTGAGCCTTGAAAGCCTGAGGTGGGGGAGGGGCCCTCTGGTTTCCCGCCAAATCCACGGTGAAGGGGCTTTTGGCCAGGGGATCCGCTGCGGAATCTCCGGCGTGGGGCCTGATCCCCAGCTATTGCTGACCGCTGCTCCCAATCAGCTGGTCGGAGACGTGTGAGGGGACCTGGGGAATACTTCACGGTGACTGTCAACTCACACCCTGTCGCCTTGGAACCTCACTTGGCACGGGGCTCCCTGGAGATGTGTTTTTTATGTAACTGGTGGGGAAAGTAAGATAAAGCAGATGGTCCAGATTCGAAGCTTTGGTGTAAAATGTCACAATTCCTTTTCCGCCCGGGTGATCTTGTTTGCACGATAATTAAGTCCGGAAGCACCTTGCTCGTGAACGGTGGGTTGGATTCCAGTTCCCTGTGGGTCCTGGGACAGAATTTTACCCCCCGTGGGTGGGGGGTGTGCCTGACCAGAGTGAGCGTCCCATCGTCATCGCGCACTGGCGCGATATTTCGCTCGGCGGGTGTGCACAATGATCGGAAGCGTGCCTGCCGACAATTAAACAGCGCAATTAAACCCATTAACGGCGCAATTGTCTCCGATTTTGCATGGGCCCCGTCCAACCTTACGGTTGGCGGACGGGCAAATCGGTCAGGGGGACTTCACATTTGACATCGAACCTCATCTGAGGGCTGAATGAAACTCCGTTAGGAAATAGAATTTAATAAGATCTGTGGACAGCATTATTATGAGGTGTACTTTCAGGTGCTTGATTGCGACGTGTGTGGACGTTTTTTGGCAGCTTTTTAAACCTCACTTTGATCACCTGAAGGTCGGCAGCTCCCTGAGGCGGCCGTCTGCCCTCAGGGGGCTCTCTCACAGCGCCCGCCCGCGCCCATGGTGACATCGTCGCCCGCCCTCTTCCTACGCCCCCCCCACCCCACCCCGGCAGTGCTGAACTATTCGGGGTGCGTTTCACGCTGGCTGGCTGTCAATCGGTCAGCCAGCGTGAAATTGCGGCCGGGGGCCGATCGCAGTCGGTGGCCGCCGGTCCTTTCCCTGACCGGTCCCACCGATCGCGTGTGCCCGCCAAGGGTAAAATTCAGCCCCTTGTGATCGTAGTAACTGTTGCAGTTATTTCTACGGCCACATGGTGGAGACATTAACATCCCTTACAGATACTCGGAAGTGTTTCTGCTCAGGATTCCCACCTTGTGGCCAAGTGCTTGACTATCTCCAAAATTTTAAAGCGGCGCTATTTATTTCTTTCAGTGAATTCGCCCTTTGGATGCGGACGCAGCTGACAATGCTGGGCCTTTGTTGCCCACCCCTGGTTGCCCTGAGAAGTAGTGACCCAACTGAATGGCCACTTCAGAGGGCAGTTAGTCAACCACCCACATGGAGTCACATATAAGGCCAAAGCGGGTTAGGGCAAGAGGTCTTCTCCCCTAAAGCGCACTAGTGAAGCATTTCACACCAATCTGACAGTTGCTTGGCCAATTTTACTGATAGAAACTTTTTATTTTCATATTTTCAAAATAATGTTATGATACTTGACCAGACCTCCAAGTTGTTAGTAAGATCTGGTCAGGGACCAATATGTTTAAAGTAGACAAGGTTTGAGATTCAAGACACTCACTAAGAGAAGAAAGCCACAAGATTCCACAGATTTTGAACAAACAAAGATAAAATTTATTACCCAAGATCAGAAAGCTAAAACAATTTACAATATCTATTTAGTACTCTAACATTCAGGGTAAGTATGGGGTATGTGTGAATTAACAAGCATTCTGTGGTCAAGCACACCACATAAGTAGCAGATGTGACCAAAACAGAGTCCACAGGTTTCTCAACAACCCACCCAGATGTCAGTAACACTGTGAGTCACCTAAACTCTGACTCCCTCACAAGAGATTCCAGCCTTCACATTCGAAGATCTAACCTGGGAATTCTCCCCAAATGTTGCTCCAACTTGCACAGCATCAACAACTGCCCACATCGCAGGGTTTCAACCTTGTCTCCCGAGATTCCATTCCCCAGGATTCCCGAGGGTACACTCAAGCACCAACTCACAAGAACAACTTCAGCCCTTCTGCCATACCGAGCAGAACACTACTGCTCCAAAGGGGAACCTTTACTCCAGTGGCCTGCAGCATGGAGTCAATAACCTTGAGTTGTCTTCTTGAATCTTCAGGTCTTCCCCTGAGACTCTTCGATTACCAGGGGTTCTCCCTGACCCCTCTTCACTTAAAGTCTTCCACCTGCAGCCCTTTCCCTGTTTGGAGACTTTTTCTCCGTTTCTATCTTATTTTTACCTTAACTTAACGGGGACCTGTCTCTGTCCCCAACCTGGGACTGCCCTTTGGGACCTCTTCCTGTTCCCTGCCTGGGGCAATTGTCTCCAATGGTGTTTCGCTGCCAGTCACATGACACAGGTTTACACACCATTTTCCATCTCTGCACTGGTGAACTGGGCCTGACCTCGGCCCAAAGAGCTTACACGGCTGCCTTGCTCATGTGTAGCCTGCTCCAGCTCTGCCTATGTGCGGAAAGTCCAAGATTTGTTGGGAATTGGAGTTGCTGAGCTCTGCTCTTGCCCTCAAAGTAATTTGTATTTCATAACAATAGACTTACAAATTTCTCAAATTCTCCCCTAGGGGGAAGTTTGAACTCAATTATTAGCCCAGCCTCTGGGATTACTACTACTGCACAATCACTTTATTTTATATCGGTTCACGAGATGTGGGTGTCGCTGACTAGGCCAGCATTTATTGCCCATCCCTAATTGCCTTTGAGAAGGGAGTGATGAGCTGCCTTCATGAACCACTGCAGTCCATGTGGTGTAGGTACACCCACAGTACTGTTAGGGAGGGAGTTCCAGGATTTTGACCCAGTGACAGTGAAGGAACAGCGATATATTTCCAAGTCAGGATGGTGAGTGGTTTGGAGGGGAACTTGAAGGTGGTATTGTTCCCATGTATCTGCTGCCCTTGTCCTTCTAGGTGGTAGAGGTCATGGGTTTGTAAGGTGCTATCGAAGGAGCCTTGGTGAATTGCTGCAGTGTATCGTGCAGATGGTACGCACTGCTGCTACTGTGCATCTGTGGTGGAGGGAGTGAAGTTTGAAAGTGGTGGATATGGTGCCAATCAAGTGGGCTGTTTTGTCCTGGATGGTGTCGAGCTTCTTGAGTATTGTGGGAGCTGGACTCATCCAGGCAAGTGGAGAGTATTTAAACACACTCCTGACTTGTCCTTGTAGATTTTGGACAGACTTTGGGGAGTCAGGAGGTGAGTTACTCACTGCAGGATTCCTAGCCTCTGACCTGCTTTTGTAGCCACAGTATTTATATGGCTAGTCCAGTTCAGTTTCTGGTCAATGGTAACCACCAGGATGTTGATAGTGGGAGATTCAGTGATGGTAATGCCATTGAATGTCAAGGGGGGATGGTTAGATTCTTTCTTGTTGGTGATGGTCATTGTCTGGCACTTGTGTGGCATGAATGTTACATGCCACTTATCAACCCAAGTTTAGATATTGTCCAGGTCATGCTGCATGTGGACATGGACTGCTTCAGTATCTGAGGAGTCGTGAATTGTGTAATCAACAGCAAGCATCCCCACTTCTGACCTTATGATGGAAGGAAGGTCATTGATGAAGCAGCTGAAGGTGGTTGGGCCTAAGAGACTACCCTAAGGACCTCCTGTTGTGATGTCCTGGAACTGAGATGATTGACCTCCAACAACGACAACCATCTTCCTATGTGCTAGGTATGACTCCAGCCAGTGAAGAGTTTTCCCCCTGATTCCCATTGACTCCAGTTTTGTTAGGGCTCCTTGATGCCACATTTGGTAAAATGCTGCTTTTTGATGTCAAGGGCAGTCACTCTCACCTCACCTCTGGAGTTCAGCTTTTTGTCCATGTCTGGATCAAGGCTGTAATGAAGTCAGGAGCTGAGTGGCTCTGGCAGAGCCCAAACTGAGCGGGTTATTGCTAAGCAAGTGCCGTTTGATAGCAATGTCGATAAAACTTTCTATCACTTTGCTGATGATCAAGAGTAGATTGGTAATTGGCTTAATTGGATTCGTCCTGTTTTATGCGGACAGGACATACATGGGCAATTTTCTACATTGCTGGGTAGATGCCAGTGTTGTAGCTGTACTGGAACAGCTTGGGTAGGAGCGCAGCTAGTTATGGAGCACAAATCTTCAGTACTATTGCCAGATTGTTATCAGGGCCCACAGCCACTATCCTATATGCTTCATTATTTTTTATTTTTTATTTTTTTTGGTAATTTATTAGGGAAGCGGAACAGGGGAAACCAAGACATGGTCTCCCCATACACACGGTAGAGGGAGCCCCCACCACCTCCCCAGTGCAAAAATTGCCTTTTAGGAAAAGAACACCCATAATCCAGGTTCTTGCTTGTTTCCATAGTTACTAATTGAGTGCCAACTGTTGCTCCACTGGTAGCACTCTTACCTCCAAGTCACAAAGCCCTAGATTCAAGGCTCCCTCCAAGCCTTAAGCATAAAGGTCGATGTACTCTAGTGCCAGTCTGAGGGAGTACTGCACGGTCTGAGGTGCTGTCTTTCTGATGAAACATTAAACTGTGGCCCCATCGGCCTTCTGAGCTGGATGTAAAAAATCCCCTGGCTCCATTTTGAAGAGGGGCAAGGAAATTATGCCCGGCGTCCCTGTCAATATTTATCCCTCAATCAACGTCACAAAAACAGGTTATCTTGTCATTATCACATTGCTGTTTTTGGGAGCTTGCTGTGCCTCCTACAAAAGCATTTTGAGACGTCAGGTGGGTTTTCACTTATTCTTCCATGGGGATGTGGGCATCACAGGCAGGGCCAGCGTTTATTGCTCATCCCCAATTGCCCTTGAACTGAGAGGCTTGCCCAGCCATTTCAGAGTCAGGCATATTGCTGTGGGTCTGGGATCACTTGGGGGCCAGACCAGGTAAGGATAGCAGACCTCCTTCCCTGAAGGGGAATTACAATAATTGGTGACAGTTCTCTGGTCACCGCGATTAGTTTTCAATTCCTGATTTTAACCTCCACCAACTGCCGTGATGGGACCCATGTCCCCAGGGCATTAACCTGGGCCACTGGAGCACTCGTTCAGCGATATCACCGCTAAGTCCTCTTAAGGTTGCAAGTCATTTTTTTAATTGTTAGCAGTTGGTGTACGAGATCTGTAAAAATAGATGACCCCCCCCTGATGACAGTCAGCACATCGTAGGAATTACACTCCAAGGGTGCCTCCCGTATTCATGTGTTACTGACAGAATACTGTGGAGAGGCTGGAAATGAAAGCAGCTCATCATTGGCACAACGATTTGGGGTTTAAATTCGACGGAACAAAAGCAAACCAAAAAAAAAAATGGAAAAGAAGCTTTGGTGGAGCAAGAGATAGTGAGCCACAGAAATACAATAGCCGGAAGAATTAGGGATTTCATTTTAAATATAATTTTGGAACATCATCCTAAAACTGCTGAAAAAGGACAAAGCTGCCAACTCCTCTCACGTTTGGCGATGAGAGGGTGTTTATTTCGGTTTCACCTGTTGCGATGCCTGTTTAAACGAGTGCGTGATCGATCTGGTTCTTAATCACAAATTTCACTGATAACGCCTGCCTGGTGTCAACACCTGCCTGGTTCTCTGTGGGAGCTTACGGTTGCCTGAAAGCGTAAAACATGCCGACGCCAAAAATCTCGAGCACAGCACTTCGAACAACACAACTCAAAACAGTCCTGTAGCAGCTGCTGTTCTGAGGAGAACCATTTCATTTCTGTCAGGGTTTCCCTTTACTAATTTTGCCAAGATGGCTATTTTGTAACCCGAGTGCTGTGGACAGAAGTCCCGCTGCAGGTTCAGGACTTTGGGCCTGAAATTCTGACTGACTGACTGACTGACATCTTTTTCTCCAGTGCTGCTGCCTGACCTGTTGTGTATTTGCAGCTTTCGATGCCTTTGTTTTCCGATTGCCGGCATCTTGGCTGATTTTTACTTCATCGGCACCATTTGTCCTGGCCGTTGATACCAACTGTGTGATTAGCTTTGCATAACGTGGAGTTTACCTGATCGCCGAATCACAGGAGGTGGCCATTTGGCCTGTCGTGTCTGTGCTGGCTCTCCGAATGAGCAACTCACTTAGTGCCATTCCCCCGCCTTTCCCCCCTGTAACGCTGCACATTCTTCCTTCTGTCGTGGTGAAGAAAGAGACATATCGAAGCTTTTTGTCTTGCGCTCATCAGGACTGTTCGCAAAAATACCAATATAAGAGGAAAACAACAATTTATACTGTATGAGAAGAGAGTGCTCATTGGGTGGCAAGTGGCATTGCCATGGAGAATGCACCAGTGATGGTGTGCAAGATGAAAAGCTTAGACATGACTCTTCTTTCAGCAATACTCAAGCTCTGTACTACCACACAACTATTCTTCCTTCTAGTCATAATCCAATTTCTCCTCGAATGCCTTGACTGACCTTGCCCTCCACCAGACCCTCAGGCAGCACGTTCCAGATCCTAACTACGTGCTGCATGCGAAAGTTTCTCCTCATGTCTCCATTGCTTCTTTTGCCAGTTATCTTAAATTAATGCTCTCTTGCTCTTAATCCTTCACCATGAATTAGCTTAAAACCTACCTCTTTGACCTGCAAGTTTTCGGTCACTTGCCCTAATATCCCCTTATGTGACCCTGTGACGAATTTTGTTCGATAATGTTCCTGTGAAAGGTCCTTGGATACTTTACTATTGTACTGAATGTGTTACCATTGAATACAGTGTGCCTGCAAGATATGGCTGTTTTGCTTTGCATTAAGATCCAGGGGGAACTTTTTGGACTCAGTGAGGTTGGAAAAGTGAAGCATTAATAATGTGGCAATTTAGATTTTGATATGAGGCTGAAAATGACCTTGTGAAGGCATAAGTTAGGCAGCAATTAGCGGGCAAGCTTTAAGAGCATCTTACAAGAAGTTACAGGATACTGTAAACCAGGGTATGGTGTAACAGGCAGCACGCAAGGAGCAAAAGATATGAGCCTCCCGCATCTCGTGTCTCTGTGATGTCCTCAAACCCTACAACCCTCCAAGATCTCTGTACTCCTCCAAATCTGGCTGCTTGAGCATCCCCAATTTTCATTGCTCCACCGTTGGTGATTGGGACTTCAGCTGCTAAGGCCCCAAGCTCTTGAATTCCCTCCCCAAACCTCTCTGCCTCACTACCTCTCTTTCTTCCTTTAATCCTACCCCTTCAACCAAGCTTTTGGTTACCTGTCCTGACATCACCTTACCAAGGCTCGTTGTCAAATTTTTATGGAATTGTGCAGCACAGAAGGAGGCCATTCTGCCCTGTGCTGGCACTTTGGTAGGGTTATACAAATAGTCCCACTCCACTGCTCTACCCCCATAGCACTGCAAATTTGGTTTACTAATCAATACTGTGAAGCGCTGTGGGACTGTTTTAATAAGTTTCAGGTGCTATATAAATGCAAGATTCCATTGTTGAGTTTATCTTCTTAGTAACAACTTGCTACTTTGCTGGGTGAACCATGTATGAACAGTAGAAACCACAGACAGACAGCAAAAGAGTAATACGCATGGAGTGTGTCGTCTCGGTGTGTGAATATTGAGAGCACGATTCAGGGCCTGGGAGGAAGGAATGAATGAAAGTCATCGTGGTCCCAGAGGACCTTAGGCTGCCCTCTCATTAGAGAGAGAGATGACTGGCGGTGAGCTTAACCTGAGGGTCATCACACCTCAGGTGAGGGGGTGAGGCTGAGAAGGTGGGGCCTTCATGGATGACCTCAGCCCACACGGGAATTGAACCCACGCTGTTGATGTCACTCTGCACCACAAACCAGCCGTCCAGCCAACTGAGGGGAAGGCGGGTTTTACCAAGAGAGGGTTCAGTTTATTTTCTAACAGCCTGGAACCTGCCACCCTCCCACAAAAAAAAATTAATGATGCATTTTCCCATATAGTCACTGACACGTAAACCTGAGACTAAGGCTCTATAAGCACTCGTCTGCCACAAAACAAGCTGCATTTGAATATCATACATTACAGCTGTGAGCACGATTCCAAAAGTCCTTAATTGGCTGCAAAGCGTCTTGAGGTCATGTCTGTCTCACCATCAGTACAAGTCTTTCTATGAACCTAAACATAAGCAAAACCTTGCCGATTTTAAGAGGGTGAAGAATGTTTTGGTGTACAATACGAGTGGTTAAGGAAGAATTTCCCATTGGTGGGAGGGTCAGTAATCCAAGGAATACAGATTTAAGATACTTGGTTAAATAACTGGGGTGGCAATTGTGAAATTGTTTTGCACAACCATCTTTTTATGATCTGGAATGCACAGCCTGAGAAGGTGGTGGAAACAGATACAACAGTAACTTTCAAAAGGGAGTTCAGTAAAGGCTTGAAAAGAAAAAAAAATCCAGTCTAAGAAGGGGATTGGGACTAATTTGAAACATTTTTTCAAAGCTGGTACAGAGAGCTTGGTCCAAATGACCTCTTTCTGTACTGTATAATTCCAGGAACTGTAATACAAATCGAGCTGGAGGCTGTAATATGGTGATAATTAGTAAATGCAGTATTTATAGTAGCTCCATAATGCCCCAATTGCTTTTCTGTGGGGGATTTCTTTGCTTCAGGCAATTCAAATTTAAGCTTCTCCCATAGTACACAGCTCCAGATGCTGCACTCTGACCAGCACCAAGTCATCAGCCCCATTCATTTTGCAGCATCTCACTGATTATAACCATCTGCCTCCAAACAACTTCCTTCCTTCTTTGGAAACAAGCAGACAAGTCTGAGCCACTCCGGAGCTGTACTGAGAGGGTGCGGCACAGTTGGAGGAGCTGCTTTCCAGTCAAAATATTAAGCCTGCCCTCCCAGGTGAATGTAAAAGCTCTTATGGCGCTATTTTAAAGAAGAGCAAGGGCGTTGTTCTCCCTGGTGTCCTGGCCAATGTTTATTCCTCAACCAACATCACCTAAACCGTTTATCCAGCCATTAACCCATTGCTGTTTGTGGGAGCTTGCTGTGTGTAAATTGACTGCTGCATTTCCTATATTACAACTGTGACTACACTTCAAAAGTATTTTAGTTGGCTGTCTAAGTGCTTTGGGACATCCATGAGGTTG
This sequence comes from Carcharodon carcharias, assembly GCF_017639515.1. Lineage (NCBI taxonomy): Eukaryota > Metazoa > Chordata > Chondrichthyes > Lamniformes > Lamnidae > Carcharodon > Carcharodon carcharias. Next base: position 15,728,246 of record NC_054481.1, on the reverse strand, counting down.
TGGAAGCAATAAGAATTTTCTTTATTCTTCTATGGGTGTCACTGACAAGGCCAGCATTTGTTGCCCATCCCTAATTACCCTCAAACAGAGTGGCTTGCTAAGCCATTTCTGACAGCAGTTAAGAGTCAAACATGTTGCTGTGCGTCTGGAGTCACATGTAGGCTAGATGAGGTAAGGATGGCAGATTTCCTTCCCTAAGGGATATTGGTGAACCAGATTTTTACACCAATGGCTTTGTGGTCACCATTAGCTTTTAATTCCAGATTTAACAGCTGTGGTGGGATTTGAACCCATATACACCAGAGGATTAGCCTAGATCACTGGATTACTAGCCCAGTGACATTATCACTTTGCCACCATCTCTACCCCCACCCCCAAGCTCTTTCTTTCCTTCTTTTTCATCTTATTTTGGGATTTTTTTAAACCCCTTCTTCCCCGCTACCATACGAACCTGTTATTTGATCATCTTGCACACAATCGATGATTTTATTTAATAGAAGCATCCCTGTGTTTACAGAATTGTAGACCGTATGGATGTGAATTGGAAATCATCCCAAGGGGAAAGTAGACCATCCAAAGGTTTGGTGTGGTCAGACTTCTGAAAAGCCGGTGAGAAAGTCCTACACAAAATAGAAATACCACATCAGCTGAAAGCAGATAGGCAGCAAGAGCAAGAATTGGGAATGGATGAGAAATTGTCTAAAGTATTGGAAGCAGTGGATAATTGATAGTGGAGAGGGGTTGAGGAAGGGAACGATGGAGCAGGAAGAGACCATTCAGCACCTGAAGTCTGTTCCGTCATTCAATTAGATCATGGCCGATCTGTATCTTTACCCCATTTACCTGTCTTGGTTCTGTAACCCTCAAGCTCAGTTTTGAAGTTTTCAATCAACCCAGCCAATTGTACGCAACCTGTCTTCATAAGTTAACCCTTTTAACTTCAATATTGTTCTGCTGAACCTGCACTGCTCCCACTCCAAGGGCCAATATACCCTTCCTTTGGTGCGGGGTGCTGACTAGAATGTCCAGGCATCATCTTCGGGCCTCTGACCACTTCCGGTTTCCACTAATGACTTGGTTTGACAAACATCAGAAGGCCACAAGAAACATTGAGCCTGCTCAGGCATTCGATAAGATGATGGCAGATCTGACTGTGGCCTCATCTCCACTTTGCTGTCTGGCCCCCATGACCCTTGACTCCCTTGCTGATCAAAAGTCTGTCATAACTCAACCGTGAATATATTCAATGGCCCAGCCTCCACCGCTCTCCGTGGGCAAAAATTCCAAAGTCAAACGACTCTCTGAGAGGGACCCCCCTCCCTCCCTCCTTCCTGTTGCTCGGAGGTCACCCTCCCAGTTCCTCGCCGGAGTCCGGCCTCAGCAGGGGACCCATCTGCCTTCGGGACATCCCTGGCAGCGCCATGACCTTTCCCCCAAGTGACCCATCAATGGGGCTAATTGAAAACCCACCACTGCCAGGCGGTAGCCTCTGCCTCTTTGACTCTGTCTCCTAACCCGTCTCAGTAGGCCAGGGAAGTTCAGCACCATACGTTAATGAACACATTCCTGGTGCAGTCCTGACCATCAGCTTACTGGTAGTGAGGACAAGTTTCCTTTCGATACAATGAGCGCCATTTTTTTGTTTTTGCTCCTGCTCTTCTGCTTATGTGCTCATTGGCTCCATAATCAGAATCTAGCTGTACAGTTAACATTGATCCTTTCATTGCAATCTAGGAGCTGACATGCCCCCTCATTACAGAATGCTGAAGCCTTCTTGCAATGGGAGAATTTCTACTGAAATAACTGGGGCGCAGTTTGCATTATAATCTATCTAACACACAGCTAAGGGTCTGATCTCCTGAAAAAGTTTTAAAAAAACAGCAGAGACCCGAAGCAAATGTTAAGGTTCATGTGCCTGACACCAGACCTGCCGAAGCTACTGCTCTGCCCTGAGCTCGGTCGCCGTGGGAGACTCCCAGAAGGAGAGCGGAAACGCTTCAGGAATGACCCCAAAGCATCCCTGAAGAGGTCAAACATCCCCACAGACTCATGGGAGACCCTGGCGTGGGACTGACCCGAATGGAGGAGGCTCATCGGGAGGGTGCTGAGCCCATCGAGAGGCTTCGAGGGGAATGTCCAGAGGCAAAATCGAGGCATCAGAGGGGGTGCACAAACCCCCAAACAACCCTGCATAACCCTTCGAACCCCAGGTGTGGCAGAGCCTGCAGATCGCACGTTGGACTTATCAAACATCTCAGAACACATCGAACAGGAGAGGAAGCAAGTTATCCTCGGTCCCGAGGGACTGCCTAATAGAGAAGGAAAAGGTGTTAGATCTCTTTGTACCTATCCATATCTGTGCTTATCTTTTACGTGCATCTCCTTTCTTCCCTGAATCCCTGTGTTCGATTTCTGCTCTGCATTCGGTTGGCTGATTCGAGTTGGGATTGTTTCAGGATCACCAGAATAAGCTTCAAAGTTCAAAATTCAGAAGGAGAAACCTCAGTCAGGATTCAGCCTCCTGTCATCCCCACTAAAAAAAAATGTTGCATTTATATAGCACCTTTCATGTCCTCTGGATGCCCCAAAGTGTTTTATGGGCAATTAATTACGTTTGAAGCATAGTCAGTATAATAGCCAAACACAGAAGCTAATTTGCTCACACCAGAAGTTCCACAAACAGTCATGAGGGAATGAACCATTCACCTCTATTTTAGTGGTGTTGTTTGAGGGGCGAATGTTGGTCAAGAAACTAGCGAGAACTCCTCTGACCTTCTTCGAATAGTGTCATGTGATCTTATATATCTAACTTGTGTGGGCCTTGGTTTAACATCCTATCCAGCAGGTGGTCCTTTCAAATGAATGCAATATGAACTGAAGTGTCAACCTAGATTGTGGGCTCAAATTCTAAGGTAGTACTTAAACTCATAATGATTTGATTCAGGTGAGTGTGCTCCCAGTGAGCTGAAGCCGATAGCTGGACATTGTGGGTGTGCAGATACTAGTGAGACAAGGATGGGGCTTAATTTCAATGCCTCTTATAATTAAATACCTTCCAAACTCACTGAATCACAGAATCTCTCAGTATAGAAGAGGCCCTTCGGCCCATCGAGTTTGCACCGACATGTGAGAAACACCTGAATTACCTACCTAATCCCATTTACCAGCACTTGGCCCATAGCCTTGAATGTTATGACGTGCCAAGTGCTCATCCAGGTACTTTTTAAAGGATGTGAGGCAACCCGCCTCCACCAACCTCTCAGACAGCGCATTCCAGACTGTCACCATCCTCTGGGTAAAAAAGTTTTTTCTCATATCCCCCCTAAACCTCCTGCCCCTCACCTTGAACTTATGGCCCCTCGTGACTGACCCTTCAACTAAGGGGAACAGCTGCTCCCTATCCACCCTGTCCATGTCCCTCATAATCTTGTACACCTCGATCAGGTCGCCCCTCAGTCTTCTCTGCTCCAATAAAAGCAATCCAAGTCTATCCAACCTCTCTTTATAGCTTAAATGTTTCACCCCAGGCAACATCCTGGTGAATCTCCTCTGCACCCCCTCCAGTGCAATCACATCCTTCCTATAATGTGGCGACCAGAACTGCACACAGTACTCCAGCTGTGGCCTCACCAAGGTTCTATACAACTCCAACATGAATTCCCTACTTTTGTAATCTATGTCTCGATTGACAAAGGCAAGTGTCCCATATGCCTTTTTCACCACCCCACTAACATGCTCCTCTGCCTTCAGAGATCTATGGACACACACGCCAAGGTCCCTTTGTTCCTCAGAACTTCCTAGTGCCATGCCGTTCATTGAATACTTCCTTGTCAAATTACTCCTACCAAAGTGTATCACCTCACACTTTTCAGGGTTAAATTCCATCTGCCAGTTATCTGCCCATCGCTGTCAAGCTTCTCACACAAAGAGTTAGACAGTGGAGATCTGTTGGTTCTGAGAGGATCGTAACTTGATGTGAGTTGGTTCCAATCAGACAGGAGGGGGAACAAAAATGAAATAATTGCCTGTTTCTGGTTTGGATGTAAAACAAACTCATTGAGAGTTGTATTGAACGCAAGGCTCAGTGGAGCTGATGCAGTGAGAAGATGGAGTGCTCTTCAGACTGACTTAAATCCTTGAAACTGGTACAGTTACCGCTATATGTTCTTGTTGTCTTTTGGTTCCCAGATTTTGTTAATAATCACACTTTAAGCTTGGAAAAATCAGAAACTCTTTATGCTTAATTTTGCCAGGCCCTCTGGTTCAATAGAAGGACAGGATTGAATTGGTTCTGTAATACTTCACATGGGACTCTAGTTTAGCTGTGAACTATAGCCTGCTGGAACACTTACATGTAACACATTAGTTCCTAGCTAAGTAGTTGCTAGCTGTTTAAAGATATTTACAGATAATACAACAGGTAGGAAATGGCAGTGTCAAGTTGAAGTAAAATATTGATCTCTGTACCCTGAAAGTAGAGTAGTAAATAACACAGAGCCACTGCTAAATCAGTTAGCTTTAACAAGACAAGTACTTTGGATACAATGAAAGATATGTTCCCAAAATCATATAACATTATCACCCCCAGTGATTGGCTACAGAACTAAACATGGAGTATTATAGTTTAGAACGAGTGACTGCTTTGAATAAGAGCATCACAATAACCCTGTGTTGAAGGCAACGGTCACTGGAGTTTCTTTGTGTGATTTACATTCTTTTCAAACCCCATTGTTATATGTAGAAAGAACACAGTCTGTAAGACCACCTGCTTAACTGAGTAAGGAATGAGAGAGTGGTCCAAGTTGACTAACTCCCTGATTTGCTTTTCTGTCTCCTGCTCCCTGTCAATCCTTCCTGGAACTGGAGACTGATCACGTGGGGATCTTTGGAGTGTGTCCTCCCTTCTGGTGCTCTCTGGCTCAGTGATTGTTACAATGTTGTGCCGCTGAGGCACTGAATTCAAAGGAACAGATGGACTACGCTGGACAAGGGCTAGTTGGTTAATTGGCATACACTGTGGAATATCGCATTGTGCATCATGCAGTTAATTAAGACAAGGTCCATGGAACACTGCAGTGCAACAGAGAAATGTTTATATTTTCTGTCTGATCTGAGTGCAATTTGCTTTCAGGCAAGCAAATGAACTCAATTTTTAACTCAGCACCTATCAGGTTAACACATATAAGCAACAAATAAACACAGTGATTGCTGTTTTCTGTAACACTCAGGATTGTGGCTGCAGGCTGTCCACAGCATAAAGAAATTCAATTAGTTCATTAGGCCATAGCAGTACATGTAGATGTACATGTTAAGGGTGGCATAATAATACATCCCATTGAAATATCACTGCATTGCGCCATCATAGTACAGCCCAATGAAATGGGATGAATGTATAATTGGATTCCTACCTGATATGCAAAACATTCACATTTTGGTCCAGAGATGAAAGGTTACCACAGAAAGAATCAAAAAATGTAATTGGACCTCATTTAATACTCTGCTCTCCTTAATATTCATTAGCTGATGCTGAGCAGTCAGAAGATTACAATTGTGGAGCTCCCCTCCCATTATAAAAACAGCCATCAACACCACAAGGATGTGCCTGAGTAATGCGAGGAGGTGAAAAATAGGGAAATTAGATAGAGAAAAATAATTGTTGGTTCAAACATCTAGATTTTGAGAAGCTATCTTTTCCTTCTGTTCATTGTATGGAAGAAGCATAAAATATGAGGGCAGTTCAATTGTTGTAGTTTTGCAGCTGATACTCCCATTGGTACTACTGCAAAGCCTTGCTTGTTATTTGTTAATGGCTATTTTTGTGATATTGTTATCAGGCTAGTAATCCATAGGCTTGGGCTCATGCTCCAGAGATGTAAATTCAAATCCCATTGTAGCAGTTAGAGGAATTTTAATTCAACTAGTTCATATTTCTCATTAATATTCATGAAGCTACCAGATTGTCTTAAAATCCCACCTGGTTCACTTAATGCCCTTTAGGGAAGGAAATCTGCCCTCCTTACCTGGCCTGGTATACATGTGACTCCAGACCCACAGCCATGTGGTTGACTCTTACCTGCCCTCTGAAATGGCACAGCAAGCCACTCAGTTTCAAGGGCAAGTAGGGATGGGCAACCAATGTTGAGGATGCTCATATTCCAAGAAAAAATTAAAAAAAAAAAAATACCATGGATGCAGCCTTTTCTTTCAATTAGGCACTTTATAGTTTTCCAGACTCAACACTGAGCTCAGAAATTTCAGATGGTAACCACTGCCCTGTTTTTTCAGACTGCAGCTGCTGCTTACGATTCTGTTGTCATTTATTGCTCATGTCGAGCCAACTTTTGTTTCTTTTCTTGTCCCATTACCACACCCCCAATTTGTCCAAGGTTACACCATCATTACCTTTGTCATTTAAACTCTCCTGCCTTCCACCATATCACAGACTTTCCCTTTTGATATTCCCTTCCACCACCCCCCCCCACCTTCACTGCCTCAGTACTTCCTTAAAATCTACTACATCCCTAACTTTTTCCAGTTCTAACAAAAAGTCATTGGCCAGAAAATGTTAAGTCTGTTTCTCTTTCTGTAGATGTTGCCTGCCCTGCTGAGTATTTCCAGTCTTTTCTGTTTCTCTATCCAGGCCTCTGAGAAGTGAGAAGCGATCTGAATATTACCAATGTAAAACAGTATTTATCTGCCTTGTGGTTTAACTGGAATCTTCAAGATTGTGGCAAACGCTGAGGAAATTATGGAACATTTTCGCAAAGGTCTTCCTACCTTTCAGCGTCCTCAGGGACTTGAATGAAGAATGAAGCCAATCAACATTTCAGCACTGATTTTTTAAAAAAAATTGTAAACAGAGGGGTGATACAGATCCCTGCACATCTCGAAATAATGATGAGTGTAACAAAAGCACAACACGTACCTTTACTATAATCCCTCAGTCTGGCAATGAGAACGAGAGACAAAAACAAAAATACCTGGAAAAACTTAGCAGGTCTGACAGCATCTGCGGAGAGGAACACAGTTAACGTTTCGAGTCCGTACGACTCTTCAACAGAACTAAGGAAAAATAGAGGAGAGGTGAAATATAAGCTGGTTTAAGGTGGGGTGGGACAGAGCTGGATAGAGGGCCAGTGATAGGTGGAGATTGCCAAAAGATGTCATAGACAAAAGGACAAAGAGGTGTTGACGGTGGTGATATTAGCTAAGAAATGTACTAATGGTGACATTAAGGGTAGAAAGCAGGACAAGCAAGGGACAGATAGCTCTAGTGGGGGTGGGGTGGGGGAATGGATCGAAATAGGCTAAAAAGTAGAGATAAAACAATGGATGGAAATACATTTAAAACTAATGGAAACAGGTGGGAAAAGAAAAATATATATAAATTATTGGAAAAAGAGGGATTGGAAAGGGGGTGGGGATGGAGGAGACAGTTCATGATCTAAAGTTGTTGAACTCAATATTCAGTCTGGAAGGCTGTAAAGTGCCTAGTCGGAAGATGAGGTGCTGTTCCTCCAGTTTGCGTTGAGCTTCACTGGAACATTGCAGCAGGCCAAGGACAGACATGTGGGCAAGAGAGCAGGGTGAAGTGTTGAAATGGCAAGCGACAGGGAGGTCTGGGTCATGCTTGTGGACAGACCGAAGGTGTTCCGCAAAGCGGTCACCCAGTCTGCGGTTGGTCTCTCCAATGTAGAAGAAACCGCATTGGGAGCAGCGAATGCAGTAGAGAGACTTGTTTGTCCTCCACCAGTCTTTCCTCCTTCATGATTCTTAATGAACTCTCTTCACAATTGTAGCCACAGACTGCACCCATGCTACACTCTGCCTATCCCATCCTTTTGCTATTCTTCTTTAAACACAGTAGATTAAAGGGTTTTTCACAAATACCTTGTCAACTCTCATCTCACTCGGTTTGGGTGAATCCTGGGTTTCCCCAAAATGCCCAAGCTCCCAGTGTTTCATTTAAAATAATTCTGATTAACCGCCATTCTCTTATGGATCATCTGGGTTATTTATTGTGAACTGATGCTAGTGTAAATTAAATCCACCTCAGTAAGGCCTTGTCTGTAGGCATTGATTTAGATGTGGGAAGATCTGTTTCAATGCTGACTGGCAGCAGAGCCACTGTAGGATGTCCTGTCCTGACTGACATAGTTGCTAAAGATATCACATGCTGAGGCCTAGGGGGAATCTTCTATTTCTATCATCTTAATGAGGCCATCTTTTGTCAAGCATTCTTCTGAGTCCATCAGAAGCTTAAATTCAAGAACATTCAATTCAGCTCATAGCACAAAAACAGATCGATGGGGTGGAAGACTATTTTCTTGTGTGCGATACAAACAGAGACTGTGAGCACTGAACTGTAGTGTGAGATGGTCAGTTCCATTCAAACTGAGTGCTGTGCCCAGAATGGACCAGTAGACATTGTGTAAGTCAGTCCCTTGGTGCCAGGGAATAAGAGGACCTGATTAGTGTCAGACATAAGGTTAATTAAAAGATACATTTAAGAACATAAGAACCAGGAGCAGGAGTAGGCAATTCAGCCCCTCGAGCCTGCCCCGCCATTCATTACGCCTATGGCTGATCTCATTTCAGCTTCAACTCCAATTTCCCGCCCTCTCCCCATAACCTTTCAACCCATTACTAATTAAAAACCTGTCTATCTCCTCCTTAAATTTATTCAGCGTCCTGGCATCCACTGCACTCTGAGGTAGTGAATTCCACAGATACACGACCCTTTGAGAAAAATAATTCCTCCTCATCTCTGATTTAAATGTACCACCCCTTAGCCTAAAACTATGGCCTCTCATTCTAGAATGCCCCAGAAGGGGAAACACCTGTTCCATGTCTACTTTGTCTATCCCCTTTAGCATCTTATATAGTTCAATTAGATCTCCTCTCACCCTTCTAAACTCTAGCGAGTATAGGCCTAAACTGCTCAATTTCTCCTTGTAAGACGAGCCCCGTATCGCTGGAATCAATCTAGTGAACCTCCTCTGAACCGCCTCCAGTGCAACTACATCCGTCCTCAAGTAAGGGGACCAAAACTGTGCACAGTACTCCAGGTGCGGTCTCACCAATGCCTTGTACAGTCACAATAACACATCCCTATTTGCTCTTGGGAAGCAGTTTCATGCTGAATAAGCACAGAATGATTTGAAAGAAGATACAAGACTGCTTTCCAAATTCAACTTCAAAGTGGGGGGAGATAAAGGTTTGTTGGACCTTGCCCCATTTAACCAGGGTTGTAGGATTTATGGTTTTGTCCTTCTAAGAACCCAGAACTTTCTGTCTTGGAAGCAAAATCCATCATTGACAATAATGCCATGTTATTTTCAATGAGTTTAATTATGCCCTATGTGGGCATATTTTCTGCCAGCCTTTAATGTGAGTGGTTTTGTTTTTAGTCATGGGACATGGGCATTGCTGGCGAGGGCAACATTTATTGCCCATCCCAGGCCATTTAAGAGTCAACCACATACATTGCTGTGAATCTGGAATCACATGTAGGTGAGGACAGCAGATTTCCTTCCTTAAAGGACATCAGTGAAACAGATGGCTTTTTTATATCATCATTAGACTCTTAGTTCTGGATTTTTCTTTATTGAATTCAAAGCCCACCATCTGCTATGGTGGGATTCAACCCAGATCATTACCCTGAGTTTCTGGATTACTAGTCCAGTGACAAAACCACTAGACCACTGCCCCCATCAGTGACCAAAGAGAAACATACACCATAGTCACTTAAAGGAAAAGGAATGACGTTCTCTTGGGCTTTATTCTGAGTAAAGTTGACATGTATCTGACCAATCTTTATTGATTTCTGGGTTTGCAATGTTAAATCATTGCATTGACCCATAAAATTCAGCTTGTAAATCATACTTTTAAAAAGTAAAACTAGTGTAATTTATGGAAGGAGGTTCGTGGCCAGTAACTACCCTACGTGTGGTTATGTTGCAGTGCACTGAGGTATGTTACTACCATGAGTTCTGTAACCCTGAGTGTGTTACTGAGTTAGCATTTTTCACCTGCTGTTGGCTTCAATAGTTTAGTGCATTGCTTAAAGCACAAATAGGGCAATTGTTGGGGACAGGTTTGACTAAAATGAACCAGACTGTTCTACCCACTTGCATGATAAATATGAATTAGATCTGTAATATATCTAGTGCCTGACATTTCATTATCCACAAGACTTTGCATGCTATGGCAAATGAACATAATATCTGATTTTATATATTTATTACCATGTCCACATCACTTTAGCTGATACAGTTTTCAGAAAAAATAATTAATTTACCTCATTAAGATTCTTATTTTCTTATCTCTGCCCTGCCCAAAGATGGATCATTCCAAATTTCTCTGGCCCACATCTCTGACATTTCTCCATAGGTTATGTCCCTTTTTAGGAAACGAGATGGAAAGATTTTGGATGAGGAAATCAATGTTTAGAGAATGGGGTTGGTAGTGGAATCCAATTGCAGGAATTCCGATTATCTTCAGTAAGAATTGGGTCGCACTGTGACATTGCACTTACTACCTTTTGGCAGTAAGACATATTTGGTGATGGAGCCAGAGGAAATACATCAGATAACAGAGATCAGACTTACTCGCTTTACGTTGTATGTGATAGGAAAAGAGTATTTCTCATTTAGAGCTTATCATCAAATAGTGTCCTGTGAAGCAGCTCCTGGCTTGAGGCAGAAACAAGTAGTAAGATATATTACCCTGTACGGTTAGATTAAGATGAGCTACATTTGGTTTCTGGGACAGTTTGATTGTGCGCAGCTAAGCGGCTTCTCAAATTATGGTGATAAGGCTCCAAAGCAGAAAATGTTTTTGCAGTTTTGTGTCTGGTTCAGGTCGTAAGTTTCAGGCTGAAGTACGTTGACCCCAATATTTACAGTGAGGTGAGGATGGTGTGGAGCAAGCCAGGTTGAGGGGCGGGGAGATCGAGGTGAGTATGGGGGCGATTCCATGGCAGTCTGGCGATCAGGAGCGCATTGGACTGCACGCATTGGGGAGGGATTTGATCATGACAGGTTAGCTTGAGTTGGCTCTGGGGGAGGGGAAATGCTTTTCCCCCAGGCCAACAAACAGTGATGGAAAAGTTGTTACCTGCTGGATCTGACTATTCGTCTTCCTTCAGCCACCAGCTTCTCCAAGCTTTGGAAAACCCAGTCCACAGTCATTAAGTGCAGAAGTTCATTAAAACCTGGTGCATGCAATCTCATTAACATATTTAAATTACCAATATGCAACATGGGCCCCTTCAGCCTATTCTGTCATTCTGTGAGATGATGGCTGATGTGTGATCTAACTCCATATACCCGCTTTTGCTCTTACTAACTTAGATTGATAGATTTTGGTTACTCAAAGTTTAAAAATTAACAATTGACAATTTGCAGACGAGAGTTCCAAACTTCTACCAGGCTTTGTGTGTTACTCACCTGTCCCACCTGTTTAAGGCTGGTTGGGGTCAGGTTCAGAATTTTGAAAAGTTAACACTCCCCCTCCTGCTCTTCCTTGGTTTAATTTTTTTTATTTGTTCATGGGATGTGGGCATTGCTGGCAAGGCTGGCATTTGTTGTCCAGCGCCTTCCCTTGAGAGCAGTTAAGAGTCAACCACACTTCTGTGGGTCTGGAGTCACACGTAGGCCAGACCAGGCAATATCAGAAGATTTCCTTCCCTAAAGGAAAATTAGTGAATCAGATGGGTTTTTTTTTAATGTCCATCATTGATAGTTTCACAGTTACCATTACTGAGACTATATGACATCTTTTAAAATTGAATTTAAATTCCACCAGCTGCTGTGGTGGGACTTGAACCTGGGTCACCAGTGCATTAGCATGGGCCTCTGGAATACATGTCTAGTGATATTACCACTGTCTTTCCTCTTAAAATTCCCCTTCTTGAGTCTAACAGTTTATAGGGGTAGGTGGTGGTATATTGCTATTGTCACTGGACTGGTATTCCAGAAGATTCAGGGTAATGGGGACCTGGATTCAAATCCCACCACAGCATCTGGTGGAATTTGAATCCAATAAAATCTGGACTTTAAATGTCTGATGATGACCATGAGACCATCGCCAGTTGTCATAAAAACCCACCTGGAACTCTGCCATCCTTACCTGGTCTGGCCTACATGTGACTCCAGACCCACAGCAATGTTGTTGACTCTTAAGTGCTTTCTCAGCAAGGGCACTAAATGCTGCCCACACTGAAGGATCAATTTTACAGAACTTGGAGACTGACCTGCCTGCCCTACCTCCCAGCCTCCCAGACCCATCTAAAACTGGTTGGAGTCGTGTTACCACTGGCAGTGAGTCACGGGTCACCACCAGAGATCGGGAGAAAGCATCCTTGGAAAATTGTACGAGGAAATTGGCAGAGCTCAATGTTTCCTGACTGCATCTCTGCGAGTAGTGGCGCTATTCCTGACCATTTACAATGCTGCTTATCTTTGTGTTACTGGCTTTTTACCCTATCAACTAAATCATTAATAAATATGGTGAATGATTGAGAAACCAACAGAGATCCTTGCAAGACGATAATAATCAATTAAAATATCTGGCCATTGGCCCTACTTTCTGGGCTGAATCCTCCCGGCCCTCTGGAGGCAGCTTGTGGAGGTGGGGCCCAGAGGACACTTTGTACATTTGCACGTCCATTCAACTATCCAACCCCTTGCTGCCTCCGAGCAAAGTGCTCAGAGGTGGGATCAAAGTGAGTGAGGTTACCTGGCAGTGGAGGGTAGTCAATTAGGCCTATTAAGGGGCCATTTGGGAACATGACTATGGAGCCATTGGCGTTGGTGCACAGGCCTTTGATGAGGCTGGAGCCCAGCAGGTCAGTGGAAGCAGCCTCCTAGCAGCAGCCAGGGGTCTATCAACGCTTCCTTTAAATTACCGCCACCCCCCGCCACCCCACCAAACCACACCCCCCCCACCCCACCCCCCCCACCCCAACTTCCACCCACCTCCCCCAAAGCCACTTCAATCATCAGGCCATAGCCATGGCTGCAGGGTATCCTATGGAGGAGATCCTCCTCCACCTTGATGTGCATGGCAGCTGTCGGCATCCTTTATTTTAAAATTTTCATCGTGTTTCAGAGGGCACCTCCCAGGCCCTTGCATTGGGCCTCCTCCTGCTTCCCTGGTCTGCCCACAGTCCTTATTTTGGATGGTGCACCCAGAGGAGGCTTCTTCATTGGCTACCTCCGCAAACATCTTGGCGTTGTTCAGGCAGCCAGCACCCTTGGTGTCCGAACCCGCATTCAAACTCGATGCCAGAAAAACGTAAAGGAAGGGAAGATTCCTCCCTTTATCTCCTGCCACTCAGCCAATTTCCTAACCAATCAATAATCTGTCTTCAATTCATGAACATCTTTAGGTAATGGTCCCTTATGAGGGACTTTATCAAATGCCTTCTGGAAGTCCATGTAAATAACATCCATGGACATTTTCCCTGTCCACTACTTTAGACACCTTTTTTTTGGAAGAAGTCACAGTGAAGATAAACCAGGACACCTTTTCTTTGTGCTGAGCAACATTATTCAAGGGAGGAATTTCAGCCCCAAGCTAACTTTGTCAGAAAATACAGCTGAGAACATGGCATCTACCAGATGCGCAAAGCGTTAATGTTTTCAGATGCTTCATAATAAAATTGTTAATTCCGTGTGTTTTATGTAACAAAGTCACACTGGGAAGTTGATGGTGTATGGAGAATACACCAGTCACAGCAACAATTATCAGTTAATAGGTTCAGTGTTACTCATTTCATTTCCTATATATTATCATTACCGAGTATATATATTTCATATATCTCATTTGCTTTTTGATCCCTCTCGGCCATAAGGATTGTCCTGATCAGACGCTGAGCCATTGTTTACATCTATGAATAATAAATCAGTATTTGTCGGAGTTGTTTTGCATTGACTGAATTATTATTGATGGGGTGTTTGCATTAGAGTTCTGTTAAGAGTGGGTAAATGTCTCTCGGCAGTATCCATTGCACAATTGCAACAGACTCCTGCCTCGTTACTGTCATCTATCTTATTACTGCTGCCAAAAAGATTAATGGGAGAAGGTACAAGTGTTTAAATTGGTGAAGTAAATAGATAAAATGTTGTGGGATTTATATATCCCAGCTAAAGAGTTAGATAGCAAGATTGGAAGGAATGGTTTAAATAGGGCATTAGATATTGTTTTGTCTTGAGGGAGTTGGTAGCTTTATTTGGAAGACAAAAAGAAAATGATGGAAAGACATAGCAGGTCAGTCAGCCTCCCTAACAAGAGCGAAAGTAAGGTTATGATGTGTGGACCACGTTGTAAGCTATTTAAGTGTGATTGCAGCAGATAAGTGTAATAGTGGCAAACCTTAAACTTGACTGGAGTTTCGGATCCAGCTTGTCCCGGTTATCAGAAGCAGCAGTCTCAACGCAAAAGTAACAGGATTCTCCATACTACGACAGCTAGATTATTTGAACCATTTTCTCAGGAAGCAGTTAAAGAAGGACAAGAGCAGGTCTTTCGATAAGTTCTGACAAAAGGCTGTAGGCCTGAAACATTGGGCCGAATTTAATGCCCACCACCCCCCCTCCACCCCCGCCCGCAGCGAGTTTGGTGGTGGTTTCAGGCATTTAATCGAGTAGGGACCCTGCAGCCATTTTACGTCTGCCCCGATTAAGTCCATGGTGGGAAGGTCCGGTGACAGCCTTCTCTCCCTGCCACCATTTGAGGCCCTTAAGTGGGCAAATAATGTCCACTAAAGGGCCTCATCCCACCACTGCTGTTAGCAACCCTGTGATGGGTGGGGTCTCCAATGCGGGGAGCACAGAAAACAAACCCCACATGGGGTTTGCTTGGGGCACAGGGCAGGGAGGGGGGGTGGGGGTGAGTCTTTTGTTGTCAAGCACTCAGTGCCTGATTAAGGCACCCAACATCGGAAACATTTAGGGGAATTAGCTCCCTGCACGCAGCCAAACCTGCCTTCACTTCCTGGGCCACACCCCCAGCCAAACACCACCCCCCCACCACCCTGCTGGAGACTACATCATTATTGAAGGAGAGTAAAGTATTGACAACTGAGAAAAGCAAAGAAAATATTGGGAAACAATGAAATAGGAATGAGAAAACCACAACAAAGATATGGAAGGAAAGAAAGAATTGAACACCAGAGGCGTGAAGAGAAACTGGTGATTATTAAGCTCTATGGTCATTGAACATCACAGTTACAGAGTTGGGGTGGAGTTGCAGGCTGTTTATTCAGATCAGAAGTAATCTTGATATTGAGATAAAAAGAGTGTAAAATTTAAGTCTGCCAGTTTGAGTTTGACAGCAGAGTAAAAGCAGCATATTAAATTAAATGAGGGTGTACTTAGCACATGAATCTTTTAACATGCTTACTTTGTTTGGCAGCAGTCTGCCTAACAGTACCTTACTGGAGCTACCTCGTCCAGATTAGTCTAAACGTAAGGGAATTCATTTAGGATTCTTTGCTGAATTGGTGCTGAAGTAGGAACTCCTGTTGCTCATTTGCACTAGGCGGTTGGATGAACTGATTGTTGTTGGCTTCATCATGGTCAACCATTACCAGTCTTGGCACTGCATGCAGGATTCAATCTTTTTGACAGTGGTTATGTCCTTCTGATTACAGGTCCAAAATTATTCTGATTAGAACTCTCCCCAGTCTCTTACTGCAGCTCTGAAACACTGTTAAGCTCATGAGGGTTAGAACAGGGTATCCACTTGAAGCACTGATTGGTTTGGAAGCATAATCCTTCTGGGATTTCCTTATGAATTAATGTAAATGGTGATTTATTAGTTACCACAATATAATTTCACACATTAGCTATCATTTTATAATTAGGATCATAGAATCATATAGCACTGAAGGTGCTGACAATTGGAAGCAGCAGCTCTCCAATTAGTTCTACTCCCCCGCTCTTTCCTGGGCCTGCAGTTGTCTCCTTTTCAATAATTTATCCAATTCCCTTGAAAAGTTAATCATGAAACTGCTTCCACTGCCCTTTCAGGCAGTGCATTCCAGATCACACCAACTCGCTGTGTCAAAAACAAGGTCTCATCTTTTCTCTGGCCTGTTCCCCAATTACCATAAATCTGTGTCCTCTGGTTAATGTTGCCTCGCCAATGGAAACGGTTTCTCCCCATATACTCCACCAGAACATCTCATGGTTTAGAATGACTCTATTAAATCTCCCCTTAACCTTTCCTGCTCTGAGGAGAAAATTAGAGTTAAGTTGATCACCCCAAACATTAAAGTGGATTCTGATGTTTCTTCCCTTCCTTGTTCTTGCACTTGGCCCTCGAGCTCCGCTGCTTCTTCCGAGATCTTGGCATCAGCATCTCGGTAGCAGCTGACTACTTTGAGCAGCTCATTACTGTTGGCTGATCTCAGGCAGATGATTGTCCTTTTGAGGATTCATCCTGCCTGATGCTGTCGGTCACCTTGTTAATTAAATGTAGGGTTTACAGAGAAGGAGGAACTGCAGTTGCCTATTTGAAATAAATCAGTAGTGGGTTGATGGGGGGTTGCCTCTGTGTCACTTGCAGACAGGCAACTGAGCAAGTGTTTCCTCAAATTCAAGGTGGACTGTTCATTAATCAGGAAAGTGTCTCTTATCAATATGTTAGTTTGCGAGTTTCAGATTTGGAAGCATATGATGGGAGCTTATTCTTTCTCTTATGAGAGGCTTGTTAATAGGATTCAAGCCAGTTGGTGAAGCCAAAACCAAGACACAGAGCTTCTCTTTATTGAGAGAGTTTATTGTCTTGTTCAATCTCACAGCTCACCTCCCACTTAACCCAGTGTCCCAGCTATCTCCTATTCATATGTGCTCAAAAGTAATTAATACACATCACCAGGTGCTCTTAGCCTTAATAATGTAATTGACATTAACAAAGCTTAACAATGTAATTGACAAGACATTAACAAGGCTTAAGTGGTTCTGGCCCTCTTAATACATGGTGACATGGTGATAGAATAAGACAAATTCCATTTTTATTACAGGAGGTTCTGGAAATTTCTGTTGTACTTTCAAGACTAGGATTGATGCTTCTGACCATTATCCTGACATTCCCTCTGATAAGTTCCAATAGTTTATGTTGACTGAGTACATCAAATTCCTTCTGCAGTTTGGTGGATCGTATTCAAGGATCTGATCCTTAATCCGACTAGAAGGGATCTGATTTATTTAGTTTGGATTTGAAAACCGCCAATGAGCATCATTCTATAGCATTCTCCAGTCAGGAATTTCCTCACCCCACATATGAAGAAGTTTTGTTCCTGTAGTGGTTTTAGAGAAAACTGAGGAAAGGCAGCCAAGCTCAAATGAAATAAATCGATGACCTGTAACTGCACAAAGGCTTCAGGCCTCATAAACTGTAGCTCCATTATTAATAGATGTAGTGACATGACTGGAATTTAATGCAGGTTACATTTCCACTTGCACTGGAGACTGTGGGGAGTGTGATATAAGATGAATTCCCCAATGTTAAATTCCAGCATCTACTTCACAATGAGAAATGTGCCTCTTCACCGCAGGCACTGACATGGCCACCTGTGTCTGGACCTTCCAAGAGATCATTTAGCGTTAATTCAAGGCTTAGAGAATGCCGCAGAAAAGTACATTTTAAAACAAGAATTTAGTGTCTGTTTCCATTTAAACTTTGTTAGCTGTTGTTTACCATTTCATTGAGCTGCAGAAAATTGCAGCACCTACAGAAGGAGGCAATTTAACTCGTGCCTGTGCTGGCTCTGTGAAAGAGTTATATTCCAACACTCCTGCTCTTTCCCCAACGCCCTGCAATATTTTTTCCTTCAAGTATTTATGCATTTCCTTTAGAAATTAGTTACTGAATCTGCTTCCACCACCCTATCATGCAGTGCAATCCAATTATAATAACTTGATGTGTAGGGAAAGGTTGCTTCTCGCCCCTGGTTCTATTGCCAATTACCTTAAATCTGTTCCTTTGGTTACTGTCTCTTCTACCGGAGGAAACAAATTCGCCTTATTTACTCTATCAAAACTCTTCAAACCTATTTTGTCAAAATGTTCTTCCTATATTTAAACTATGCAGCCCATATCATTGGAGCTAATCTTAGGTACATGAGTCCAGATTTATTTATTTGCTATGTGCTTTATCTTCTTTGTATTTCCTTACAGCTATCTCTGTGGTGGCCAGTTTCATTTTATCTTTTCCAGTTTGTGTCTGATCATTGACCGCGACTTTTATTCCCTTATTTAGCATTACCCATTAACGCATTACTAATGTATGTAGGAACGTAGGAAGCAAAGCATTGCTGAGAGAGTGCCACACTGTCGGAGGTGCGTCTTTCAGACATCAAACTGAGGCTCCATCGGCCACTCTAAGGTGGATGTCAGGTCTCGTGGGCACAATTTTTCTCTCGTCGGGCAGGCACGCGACCGACCCGACCGAGCTTAAGACGACGCGCGACGATGTCGGGCGAGTGTCCCGACGCCATCGCACACTCCCGCGGTATTTCGGTCGGCGGGCAAGCGCGGGAGCCGGCAGCCACATGCCGACAATTAAGCGGCCCTATTAAGGACCTTAATCCACTAATTGACTCAAACTTTTCGCTGCCCGTCCAACTGCTCGGTTGGTGGGCGGGCCAAAAGGCCAAGCGGCCTATGCATTTTTGGCGAAACCTCAGCCACGGGCCGGGATGAGTTTTTGACCAGTGATTTAAAAAAAATTGAAAAATTTTAGCGCTCATGTTTAAAACGTCCCTGTTCGTGTGACAGAGTCACAGGAGAGGACGTGCTTTCATTATTTTTAAAATCTTTATTTTTATTGTTAAAAATCTTCAGCTCCCTGAGGCGGCTCTGTGCCTCAGGGAGCTTTCACTGCGCGCACCCCTGTGCATGCGCACACTTCCGCGCTTGTGCTCCTGCCGCTCCCACCCCGGCAGCGCTGAGCACCACAGCCCGCATTTCACGCTGACTGTCCGTTATTTGGCCCTGTCGGGGCCCGATTGCGGGCGGCAGTCAGCTTCACGACCGCTCCCCGGCCCGTTCGCCGTCCGGCCCAATGAGGGCAAAATTCCACCTCATGCCACTATTTGAAGAAGCGCAGGGAAGTTCTCCCCAGTGCCTCAACCAACATCACTGAATAAGATTATTTGGTCACTTATTTCATTACCCTTTTCAGGAGTTTGCTGTGCATGAATTGAGTGCCACATTTCCTACGCTCCAACAGAGACTACACTTCAAAAGTACCTCTTTGTCTGTAATGCCCTTTGGGATGTCCTGAGATTGGGAAAGGTGCTATACGCATTTCTGAGTCATTGACTGTTGCAACACATTCAACAGTCTAGTTTTAATTTCTCATTATATGCCTTTCTTTCATGCCACAGTACTTCATTTCGTATTGGTATTTCTAGCGTTTACAGGGTTTGCCACTTTACAGATTGGAGATCAATTTACCTCGTAAAAGACTGTGATCACTATTTATTTCAGTACCACAATAGATTTGTATAGCTTTCAAAGTGATTAATTGCCTGGCATTGTCAGCTGCAAAGGCAGTTAGAGTTTTGACAAAAGAATCACATCACTGAAGTAATATAAAGACTTTGATTTACCATTGTCCCTCGTGCCAAACTGGCATTTAATCTGTTAAAGCCAGACCCTGCTTATTTCATTCTGGCTGATGGTTGCATAGCTCAAACAAGGATTTTTGCTGGCTTGATGCCTAATCCCTCACTTGGCTGGCAAAGGTCTAATCTTCATTTGGCTTGCTCGGTAAGGGTGTTTCTGCCAGTTACTAAACTAAGCTGTCACTGACTATCAAGTTAACAGAGGCATACAAACTCTTGGTACTGTGGTTAAAATTATTTCAATCATCTGGAGGGGCGGTTGATATGAGTGTAGAGGAACTTGATGCGCTGATGAAGGTGACTCATCACTGGAGTGGAAGCAAGAACACTCTGGTGATGATTCATATCCGTCACTACAACAAATTCTGGCCCCAGTGGGTTTACAGTCAACATGTTCAAGCCAATTGGCAAGAGTTGAGTGAATTGGATCATTGTGAAAATATGAAACACTTGAATGAAAATATATTCGAAGGCTTGAAAAAGGAATTGTTGTCAGTTTAGGAAAGGATAGCAGCTTAAGCCCTCTGATTTTCAAAACTTTAAGCTGCTTTCCTTCAGTAAATTGACAGCAGTCAGCGCTATGTCTGTCCTGGCAAACACAAAAGTCAGTGAAGTCGGGAATCAAAAGGAAATCAACGTGGTGTGACAGTTTCCAAGGCAACTTCTGTCTACACTTTTGCACTGAGACAAATGGTAGGATCACATTTGGAACACCAATGACGTTTATGAATGAAGTTTGTGGCTTTGAGAAGACCTTCAGTTGGTCCCAGTATTGGCACCATCAAGGGATTATAATGTGTTACTGAACCTTTAGTGTGTATGATTTTTGTAACTGACAGTAATGCATTATTGCCTGATTATTTATCTTCTTCTCTAGGCAGCACCTCTGATTATTTGAGGGTTGCTGAACCATTTCTTGTGCCCTGACTTCCAAGTTCGCGGATGATACAAAACTAGGCAGGAACGTGTGTTGTGAGGAAGATGTAAAGCGGCTCCAGGAGGATTTGGACAGACTTAGTGAGTGGGCAAGAACATGGCAGATAGAATATAATGTGGAAAAATGTGAGGTTATCCACTTTGGTGGAAGGAACAGATGTGCAGAGTATTTCCTAAATGGTAAGTGATTAGAAAGTGTAGATGTACAAAGGGACCTGGGTGTCCTTGTCCATAAGCCACTGAAAGCTAATATGCAGTTGCAGCAGGTGATTAGGAAGGCTAATAGAATGTTAGCCTTTATCATAAGAGGATTTGAGTACAGGAGTAGTGAAGTTTTGCTCCAATTTTATGGAAGTTTGGTTAGACCGCACCTGGAGTACTGTGTGTAGTTTTGGTCCCCTTAGCTCAGAAAGGATATTATTGCTATAGAGATAGTGCAACGAAGGTTTACCAGACTATGTTATGAAGAGAGATTGGGGAAGCTGGGCCTGTATTCTCTAGCGTTTCGAAGAATGAGAGGTGACCACATTGAAACCTACAAAATTCTTAAAGGAATAGACAAGGTAGATGCAGGTAAGATGTTTCCCCTGGTTGGGGAGTCCAGAACCAGGGGACACAATTTCAAAATAAGGGGGAAGCCACTTATGACCGAGATGAGGAGAAATGTCTTTACTCAGAGGGCTGTGAACCTTTGGAATTCTCTACCCCAGAGGACCGTGGAAGTTCTGTCATTGATTATGTCTAAGGTAGAGATTGATAGATTTCGGATTAATAATAACATAAAGGGTTATGGGAATAGTGTGGGTAAAAGGCATTGAAGTGTTCAATCAGCCATGATCATATTGAATGGCGGAGCATGCTTGATGGGCTGAATGGCCTTCTCCTGTTCCTATGATCCTATGTTTACTATGGGGCAAGGCAAAGAGGCAGGCCCCAAGTCTGCCTCAGCCAGAACGGTGATTGAACCCTGTGCTGTTGGCGTTATTCTGAACCACACGCTCGCTGTCTAGCCAATTGGTCCCCCTGATTAATTATGGAGCGCGGATTTTCTGTCCAAGGAGGAATGGGTGCCAGAATGAATGAACGGTAAAAACTGGGAGATAAGAATACTGGTCCGAACTGGTTTTGTATACCTGAAAATGGAACACCAGTAAAAACTGGGAAATAAGAGCACTGGTTCGAATTGTTATTTACTTCTGGGTCACAACATTGGGTTCTTCCAGGCTGCCATGAATGGCATTTGTTAGCAGTGCACATGAGGCCGGTGATACTTCCTATGTCAGGGTCGGGGACTTGACCATTTTTTCTAAAGAT
This sequence comes from Carcharodon carcharias, assembly GCF_017639515.1. NCBI lineage: Eukaryota > Metazoa > Chordata > Chondrichthyes > Lamniformes > Lamnidae > Carcharodon > Carcharodon carcharias. The sequence continues at coordinate 15,706,357 of NC_054481.1, read as the reverse complement.
GACAACGATTAACGGTAGAAGGCTCTTCATTCATTCCCAGTGTCCGGATCCCCAACCATGGATAAAACTCACTGTTAATGCCCACGAAGCGCATGGGCTCCTCCCACCAATGGAATGGAATTTCCGGACAGGTGCAACCCTTTGCATCAGGTTGCATGTGACCATCAGAGCTATGTCACGTGGGTAGATGGCGCAGGGGCTGGAGTTTCCCATCCCGAATTGCAATGGAAGGGAGGAGGGATAGCAAAAACAAAAATGGCGTCGGCGGACTTCGTACCGGTCTGCCGCCTCCTGTTCCCGACTCTGATGATTTTCCGAGGGTGGGGAGAAAGCTGGGAGCGGGGAGGTGGTAAGGTGAAATTGCCTGCCCTGTTCATTGGACGTGCTGAGATCATTAGGGAGCTCGTCAATAACCCGCCTTTGGAATTAACGAGCTTTTTGTGAGGAAGGGCGGCCATTTGGAACTCTCTGAACCTGACCAGCTGCAACCTGGCGGGGACAGGGAGCAGCAGCACAGGAACAGGTCTTTTTTAATACAAAGGAGGTGAGAGTTTAGAGAAAAAAAACTATTGGGCAGTGATGAAATTTCAATAATCACCCATTCCCTATCCTATCTCGGTCCCAGCTCTCTCCTCTTTGAAGATGAAAATCCTCGAATTGCTTTAAGACCAGGCACTGATGGCAGCCACAGGAAGGCCTGCCAATTCAAGCCACAATCTGGCCCACTTCCCTGGTGTCCCACCTCCATTCCTGTCCCCGGCAACCACCAAACCCCCCCCCCACCCTCCCCACTCCGCCACCCCACCCTGCCTTGGCCACTAATTAGGTGGCCGACCCATTTCTAGGGTCTTTAAGAGGTGGAAATCGCACCTCATGGCATGCTGGAGATGCAGGTGGGTAGACAAGCCGGATTGTCTCATATGTGGGAAAATCTGGCCCCAGGTTCCCTGAAAGCTGCCAGTGTGCATTTGCTCCATGTCGGTCCTCCTAGACGACCAGAGATACCCTCTTGACCCGAGGTGCATGTTATTTGTGCGGAATCCAAAAACTGTCACAGAAAGACATATAATGAAGCACGTGTGCTTACAAAGATACAAATTTTATTTTTGCGCTGCTAAAAGAATGATTCTATTTTCTGCATTGGTCCAGGGATAGATGTTGAACCTTGCAAAGGAGACTCCAAAATCATTACTGTGTACCCCATGCTGACCAATATAGGAGAGGACAGCACATTAAAAAGAAATTCAGTCATGGGTTGTGGGCTTCGCTGGCTGGGCCCAGCATTTATTGCCCATCCATAATTGCCCTTGAGATGGTGGTGGAAAGCTGCCTTCTTGAACCACTGCAGTCCATGTGGTGTAGGTACATGGCAAGGGGGGTGGGTAGGTCATTGTGCAACTGCAGTTTTCAGATGCAGAAAGCTAGTTAACCAGAAGATGCTGGTTTAAGGTAATTAGCAAAGCAATCTTGTTCATCCTTTTGAGGTGAAGGTGACCCCTGTTCGTCATCGGGGGTGTTTGGTCGGGTTCTTGTGGATGTGTAAGTGACTGCTGAGGCTGATCTGCACCCGGAAGGTTCTGTTGCAAGTAAGATAGGATACTGCAGACGATTGCGTTTTGGGCAAATTGCTGGCTCGAGACTTCCTCACCTTGTTTTGTTCTCTCTGCCTCTGAAATGCGTTTGCTATCGAAGGAGGCCGCACCATTTTACATTTGGTTGCACCGGCTGCAGCGATCCCAGGCGACCTTCGTCCAGGACTCGAAGTCGATATCAAAAGCCCAAAGTGAGACTTTCAGTGTCCTTGTCGCGCTTCCTTTGACCACCACGGGAGCGCACCCCAGACTCAAGCCCCACCCCCCCACCCCCCATAGAAGATGGTGGGTCAACATGACAGACACTGAAGTGCTCACCTGCACTGGCATGCCAAGGGTGCACACTGTATTGAGACGGTCAATATAGTTGGACTGGTCATGCGGCCAGAATACTTGACGTTCGCTTACCAAAATGAAAGCAAGAGGGCAAGAGGTGACATGAGGAAATGTTTTTCCTGCAGCAAGTTGTGACCTGGAGTGGAAGCAGTTTCAAAACTAACTTTCAACATGGAATCGGTTAGATACTTGAAGGGAGGTTTCTTTGTTTTGACAGATTTAGGGGAAAGAACAGACAGTGAAGCTATTTGGATAACACTACCCACGAACCTGTGCAGTTACGATAGACCGAATAGCTTCCATACATTCTATGATGCTATGATATGAGGCACGTGCAGGAAAGGGGGACCGGCGCCGTAACAAGATGTACATCAGCTGCAGTACATGAAGTCAACTGTGCTCCAACAGGATGTATATGTACCAGTGTGCAGGTACACCACAAGCTATGGGACATATCTAGTAATTGAAATTCAATTATTCAATAACTGTTGCAGTCATTAAAATGTTATTGAAGGGACATTGAATGCCAAGAGAGTGGAAAATTAAAATGGAGAGTGGTAAATTAGACATAAAGCAGGAGAAATGTATAAAAAAATTAATTAACTGCTTCAAATGAAGATACGAAGTTGTGCAGATTAGTCTGGAGCAGTGAAGGGGGACAAAGGACAGCCGTTGGGTTAAATAAGGCTGGGAATAAAAACAAGAAAGATTGCAAATGACTAAGACCACAAAATGATTTCTTGAGAGTGGTTTTAACATTCTTGATAAAGATTTCCCCATGTGAGTAATCCATAATTGATGGCAGCCTTAATAAAGTTTGAACATAAACTAATTTTCTTCTCCCCGAAAGAAATAATGTTTAAATTAAAATGTGTGAAGATCAGGTGCAAAGACCCCAGAGTGATAAATCTTTCCTGGATGTACCTCAATAATATTTGAAGATGATGAGTGGGCGACTGGAATGAAATTGTGATGACAAGGTTGCTGGGAGACAAAAAAATGATCCGAGTTTATCAACGCTGGTTTGATCTAAACCAATCTAAACCCATAATGACTTAATTGGGTGTTCAAAATATTCTTCCTCACAATGATCAACTGCTCCAATTATTGGAAGTTTTAAGCCCTGAAATTTCTAAGTGCGGTAGCAGGCGGGTAAAACAGCCACAATGTCGGGTTTTCACATATCGTCCGGAAACTGCCTCGTTATTTATACACTCCTGGGAAACACGTCGTTTCCATGGTGGGCAGCCTCTCATTCGCGCACCCCCACCACCCCCCCCCCCATCACCCCACTGCTGCATCAACCCCAGGCGCCATCTTTAAAGTCCAGCGGCAAGCACGCATCTCAGGTCTCCTGGCTCCCCACTGCTGCACGGAAGACAGGGCCCTGAAGCTGAAGACGACTGTAGACCCCCAGGTTCAGCGACGCGTCTCCCGGACAACCTTTGGACGCTGTGGAGGCTTGCCGGGATGTCCTCTACCCCTGCTCTGGCCGCAGGATGGGCAGCAACAGCACTAACCCGGCTTGGGAGGCGGTGGTAGCGGTGGTCAGTGCCAACGCCCTGCAAAAGAGAACAGCCACCCAGTGCCGCAAGAGGATGAACGATCTCATCCATTCCACCAGGGTAAGTTACTCTTCTCATCACTGTCAACTCACACACTCACAAACCCATCACACATCCACAGGGATCTCACTCACTGCCAGTTCAAGAGTCATCACCATTCACTCACACACACACTCACCTTCATTGTCCTCATCCCATCCATGAGGCCATTCACCACCCACACACGCCAGGCATACTTGTCATCTGGCCTGGCAGGTACCCTGCTTACACTCTCTCCATCTCTATCCATGCAGGCCAAGCTGGCACACAACAAGAGAGAGTGGTCACAGACTGGTGGTGGAATGCCGGAAATCAAGGTCCTCATGGACCTTGAAAACAGAGCCATCCAGCTGGCCGACGAGGATCTGGACCAGTCCTGTGCTGATGGTGAGGTCAGTGCTGCTCTACCAAGTGAGGGTCCAGCAGTGCAACATCAGACAACCATGCTGTGAGTGACGTGTCCTGTTTCACAGGCCACTGCCATGCACTAATTATCTCCCCTTGCTTTCACAGGCACATCTGCCAAACAGCTGACAGAGTCCATGGCCCAGGGCCGCCAGTCAAACCCTGAAAAAACCTCTGAAGAGGAATCTGGAGGCACCCTCCCTGAAGCCCCATCACAGCGCTCACCCATATCCTCCACCAGCGCAGAGACACACACCTCGGAGGGACCTAGCTTTAGAGTAGCCCTGGGATCACAACCTGGTGAGCACATCGCACTATCTGATCCACTGCAGGCGGAGGCAGGGAGTTCCCAGGTCCCCGGCACTCGGAGGACTGCTGGAGGCCAGAACTTTGCTGAGTCCAAGTCAGATGAGGAGCCTCTGGACTCGGGCATGTCACAGTTGCTGGGAACATCAGGAAGGGATGTCCACTGCACTCCTCAGATTGTGAGGCATGATGGAGGACTCCGTCCGCCTTCAGTCCCAGGTGATAGCGCCGGCATGTCAACGCACCAAGGTCAACACTGGTAGGATAGTGGCCACCATGGAGACCCTGGTCCAGGACTTTGTTCCCGCACTGTTTCATGGGCTCATCTCCATCGCTGATGCTATAGTTGGCCTCCAACATTGTGTATGCGAGAGGGGTGATGGGCAGCTCAATCTCACTCCAGCTCCTCAAGGAGTCTGCCTGGTGCCCTCGGGCACCCAGAGGGAGGAGGATCAGCAGGTGCACACTCCGGGGCCATCCATCCAGGTGACTCGGGGAGTGTCCGGCCCATCCAAATCCCCTCTTCCTGTGACCTCAGCAGCTCCAGCTCCACAGGCCGAGTAGGGTGCCGCTGTCACACAGGCCGGGGCCCTCCAAGTCTCAGCCCTCCAGAGGACGCCCGCCAAAGTCATCACAGACAGGGTGTTGCAGTCAGTAAGCTGCCTCCACCTCCGCTGTGGATATCTGGGGAGTAACAAGACGGGATTAAGTCAGTTAAGGAGAATTAGTTGTGCAGCCTGGGCACGGGTGTTAGTCATTTATACATAATGTTCACTATTGTCAATAAACTCCCAAGAATGTCTCCCTGCCTATGGCTGCTTGTTCTGATGAGCAGTGTTCATGTCACTCAGATGTGAAACCTTTCTGCACAAGATAAAGGCAGGTGTCTCAGTCCAGGGCCTCTTCCCTGTGCTCTGTGCAGCCTTCAGACCAAAGTGATGGTCCAGCCTCACGCTCCCTGGAAACATTACTGACGCCTGCACCTCGATGAGGCTTGTCATTGCTGCCAGAATGTAGTGCGCAGGCATCACAGAGTTCTCTCAATCTCTCAATGTGCTCTTAGCACCTTTATTGAGGGGCTGGCCCCCATCTCTTCAGCCTCTGTGAGCACTGATGCTGTGCTCCACCTCCTGAAGGGCTCAAGTGCTGAAGGCAGACAAAGCATTAGATGGTTCTAAAGTTTCATGGCTGCGTCTCTATGATATGACCCTGATCACAGAGTGCGAGAGAGCTGCCCTCAGCCAAACAGGAGTCAGACACTCTCAGAGGCTATGTGAAGATCTATGGAGTGTCCTCACTCTATGTTGTCATCATCCTCCTGCAATCAAGTGACTTATTAGGGCCTCTACTGCGTCTCCATGACAGGAGTATTTTCATAGAGGGTACTTGCACTTCATAAGCCAGACTGGAGTCAAACGTTTACAGATACTATGTGAGGATCTATGGGGTCACCTCACTGCATGTTGTCATTATCTTCCACAAATCTAGCAGCTATGAGGGCCTCCGGAGTGCACCTGCCTTGTCTAGCCAGCGCGAGGGCCTGATCCCTGTCATTGTCGCCTCTGAGGACCTCCTCAGCCTCATCCCCATCAGCATCCTCCTCATCAAAGGAGACCTCCAGGTCCTCCATCTCCTCCTCAGCCAGCTCGTCTCCCCGTTGCAGTGTCAGGTTGTTAAGGGCGCAGCAAGCGACGACGATGTGTGACACCCTCTGTGGACTGTATTGCAGGGCTCCACTAGACCGGTCCAGGCACTGGAACCTCATTTTCAGCATCCCAATGGTCTGCTCCACCAAGTTGTGAGCTGCAGCATGAGCCTCATTATAGCCTCGCTCTGCTGCAGTCTGATGCTGCAGTACGGGTATCATCAGCTAGTCTCTGTGGGTAGCCTTGTTCCTGAGGAACCATCCCTGCAGCTTCTGTGGACCCTGGAAAACTCGAGGGATCTACTAGCAATTCTGGATGTAGGCGTTGTGCACACTCCCTGGAAACCGTGCGCACTCCTGCAGGATGTGTTTCTGGTGGTTGCACACCAGCTGCACATTCAGCGATTGGAGGCCCTTGCGGTTAATGTAGTTGACTGTGTGTTGCTATGGAGATCTGAGCGCCACATGAGTGCAGTCGATGGCACCCTGCACCTGTGGGAAACCTGAGATCTGGGTGAATCCTATCGCTCTTATATCCTGGCTGTCCTGGTCCCAGGAAAAATGCACAAAGTTGTGTGCCATGGAGAAGATGGCATCAATGACGTCATAGATGGGTGGAGGCTTGAGAGATCCCACAGAGGTCACCTGTGGAGCCCTGAAAGGAGCCACTGGTGTAGAAATTGAGCGCCATGGTCACTTTAACAGACACATGCCTTCCATGACCTCATGGCACCAAATCCTGCAGTAACTGGCAGAGGTGACTGACCAGCTCCCTGGACATGCACAGTCTTCGGCGACCCTGGTTCTCAGTCATCTGCAGGAATGAAAGGCGGTGTCTGTAGACCTTGGGTGTCTCTAGGCACCGACCAGTGATGCCTCGCTGTCCTTCTTGGGTGGTGTGTGCAGGCACCCCAGCCGCCCCTTCTTCCTGAGGGTGCTGCTCCTGCCTCGGCACAGCCGATCGCTCTCTCCTCCACCTTCTTCACTCATCAGGCACACAGCTAGTTCACCAGGCTCCCTGATCCTAATGTACTCCTCCTGCAGGATGAGAGAGAGAGAGATACGTAGTTAGTGTGGGTGCACTAAGAACCTGTCCTGGTTAAGTGTGATGGCCGCTTAACACTTTCTGGGGAGTGCTGGTCACCATTTGAATGGCCAATGATTAGTGCGCTGCAAGGCTGCCCTGTTAGCTTGAACCATGTGGGAGACTGGTCCAAACCGGGATGCTGACATTGCAAGGGGGCTGTGAGCACCTCCAGCAGTGACTGCTCCATGGCCCAGCTTTAGCAAGGAGATTGTACAATGTGGGGGAGAGGGGGATGGGTGGGGGGTGGGGGGGGTGCAGGGTGGGGGGGGGGAGCGGGATGGGGGTGGGTGCGGAGGGGGAGAGGGGATGGGGGGGTGGGTGCAGGGGGGTAGAGGGGGACGGGGGTGCAGGGTGGGAGAGAGGGGGACGGGGGTGCAGGGTGGGAGAGAGGGGGATGGGGGTTGCAGGGTCAGGGAGAGAGGGATGGGGGGGGGTTGCAGGGTCGGGGAGAGAGGGATGGGGTGGGTGCAGGTTGGAGGAGAGGGGGAGGGTGGGGGTGCAGTGGGGGTGAGCTCTGCAGAGCTTGGTGGCACTTTGATACCTCTGTGTTGGATGGATGGGCTGATTGGCTAGGAGCCCGTCCCCAATCATATCAAGATAAAAACAAAAAAAACTGCGGATGCTGGAAACCTGAAACAAAAACAAAAATACCTGGAAAAACTCAGCAAGTCTGACAGCATCTGCGGAGAGGAATACAGTTAACGTTTCGAGTCCATATGACCCTTCGTCAGAACCCAACCATATCAATGTGGCTGTGTCTGAACTGTCTCAGCTGCAGACGAATGGTCACTTTCTACAGGTTTCACTAATGTGTGGCCACTTCCCTCGCCCATTCTAACCCCCCCCATCCCTGAATGCTTGTGCGCTACATTCAATGTCAGGTCTGCCCTTGCCTAACCCCCCTGCCCCTTGTCTCAACCAGTTGTGTCAGCGACAAGACTGCCCTTAACCACCACCCCCTGCACCCCCCCCCCCCCCCCACCCAACGCCACCAGTTGCCTCAACAGCAAGGCTGTATTTGTCCCCGACTCCCCCCCCCCACCCTCAAAAGTCATCTCAGAGGTGGGGCTGCACTTGACCCCTGATTCCGCCCCCCCGCCCCCCCCCCCAACCCATCATCAGTCGTGCAGGGTGGTACTTAATCCTGACCCCTCGGCACCCCTAAAGCTTGCAAAGCAACAGGGCGACCCTGGCGAGCTCTGCAGAACGTTGCCGGGCACTCACCTCCAGCTCACCCAGAGTGCAGGCCGCCAAGTGCACGTTGCCTCTGTGCCGTTGTGAAACACGTTGACGTGCTTTCCTGCCGATGTGGGCGGACGGTCCAGCAGGGGGTGCAAGAGCTTGGCGGGATGGCCTGATAATGATATGCTGGTGTATTACATTGAGGTTTTGGGTAACCTATGGTGGGAAACGCAGGCCACCGTTGGTGGGCTGAGTGGACAATCGCGACCCGCCTTCCTGCCGTAGGGAAACCGATCGCACCATACCGTCCGCTCATGCCACCCATCAAGCCCGCTACCAGCGGGCACGGAAAAGTCCGCCCCATCAACTTGTGAAGTGGGCCAATTGTGCCGGCGCCAATGTAACCACTTTACAATCCAATGAATGAGTATTGGATGGGTTTGACAACGAACAGGTGACCCACTCCAGAGCCAGGCTTGGGACATTGTAGTGAAGCATTTCACATTTTAACACCACCTGGAAAAAAAAATCGTTGAATTTTTCTGAAAGGGTTTTGTTTTTACATAGACAAATCTAAATGCCCTTCAAATATTTTAAATGGACCTTGCTTACCAGTGCAAAAACAGAATTACCTGGAAAAACTCAGCAGGTCTGGCAGCATCGGTGGAGAAGAAAAGAGTTGACGTTTCGAGTCCTCATGACCCTTCGACAGAACAGTTCTGCTGAAGGGTCATGAGGACTCGAAAGGTCAACTCTTTCTTTCTCTGCCGATGCTGCCAGACCTGCTGAGTTTTTCCAGGTAATTCTGTTTTTTTTTGGATTTCCAGCATCCGCAGTTTTTTGTTTTTATCTTGCTTACCAGTGGACAGATTCTTGCAAGAATTTATTTATTTTTCAATTCAGACAATAATAATATAATGATTACATTTATGTTGTACCTCATCACTCTAAAACATTTTACATTTTGATTACTTATGAATTTCATTGACTTTTTTATTTCCAACTTAAAACTGGAAGCAGGTTCAATCGTAACGTTCAAAAAAGGATGGGGCAAATACTTGAAAAGGAAAATATTCCAAACTTATTGGGATTTTTCAAAGAGTCAGCACAGACCTAATGGGCTAAATGGCCTCCCTCTATCCAGCTCCACCTGTCCCACCCCCCCTTAAACAACTTATATTTCACCACATTTCTATTTCTCTTTAGTTCTGACGAAGAGTCATTTGGACTCGAAACGTTAACTCTGTATTCCTCTCCACAGATGCTGTCAGACCGGCTGGGCTTTTCCAGCTATTTTTGTTTTTGGCCTCCTTCTGTGCTGTGTAAATGTATGAAATTATACAACTTACTAAGGATGAGATCGGACATCTGAGTTGCTGGTCTAACACCAAAACTGCTACATTGCGCTGATGTAGCTGGTGTATATAGGTCTATGACGTCGTTTATCAGCATGATTGTACTTACCCAATATCAGTCTGAAGGCAAGGAAATGACTGACTACAGCCACTTATTTCACTCCATATTTTATTAAAATTTATTACTAATATTTTACAAATTATGTTATAAAAGAAATGACGAACCCCATAATTTACTTTCCTTTGACTTTTACTACATTTGCCATTGACCTGCTCTCAGATTATTTGCATCTCAGTCTGAATCCAGAATTCCGCAGGTTCTAGAATGGACAAATGGATTGGAATGTAGCAAACGTAACTCTGCTATTCAAGAAAGGGAGAAAGAGAGGAAACAGGCCAGTTAGCTGGACATCAACTGCCACAACTTTGGTGGAAGATTGACTGGTATCCCAGTGACCTGGTCTAATCAGTCATTGAAACATTTTCCAGATTTCCATCGATCTATTGAAGTGATGGTGAGAGATTGAGTAACCCCCATAAATATTCTCTGCCCCAACTCTTATGGGGATATCACACTTCCTGTTGTTTAAAAACCCTGTTTTAAGATTCAAGCTACATTGCAATAAAACTCCAGCATTTTTTCTTGTGCTGATTTGATGAGTTTGGCAGTGGATTCTTTGGACTCTTTTTATTGAGCAGTCCTATCCCTCAAAAGCCCAGAAAAATAATTCAAATAGAGGCCGGTAGCTGTCCGTTGCTGGCAGCGACAGCGATAGTGGTTACCAGTAGTGCTCCAGAGTCTTCACTGGAGATTATTGTGGGATTCCCAGACTTAGGTGAGTGAGGGCGGGATGGAGGTTTTGGGGAAGGGGGTCATGGGATAGGGGAGCAGGGGAGGGGGGTCGGAGGCAAGGGCTGGAGGTGGCTTTCAGGGGCCTTTCCTCTTCCTGAGTCCTCAGGGGCATGGAGTGCCTTTGAATGATGGACCTCCCCCCTAGAAGGCTACAGACAAATCCAACAGGGTCAGCTTGGTGGCTTTCAGGAGGCACAGGAAAGCTGTGCTACTCACGTTTAATTCCTGAGCCACCACTAAATTCATTTTCTTTATTCGCTCATTCATGGGATGTGGGCGTCGCTGGCTAGACCAGCATTTATTGCCCATCCCTCATTGACATTGAGAAGGCGGTGGTGAGCTGCCTTCTTGAACCGCTGCAGTCCGTGTGGGTGTAGGTACACCCACAGTGCTGTTAGGGAGGGAGTACCAGGATTTTGAGCCAGCGACAGTGGAGGAACGGCCGATATATTTCCAAGTCAGGATGGTGAGTGGCTTGGAGGGGAACTTCCAGGTGGTGGTGTCCCCGGGGTTAAATGGTGTCAATTGGCTCATTAACGAGCCTAATTAACATCCCACTGTGAGCGGGTGAGTTTCCTGCATAGATCCCTTCCAGCCTCCAATTTAACCGCAGGAGGTTTACCTGCCACCGAGAGATCGATGTGCGGCTTCTCTCATGATTAAGAGAGTCCAGCCACCATGTTTCCCAGTGCCACGGGCTATATTAAATCCAGCCCATTTTGCCTTTTCCCTTAGAATGACATTCATATTAGCCTGGGAGCTGCTCATATTCTTGAGCCTCGAAAAGTTAGTGGTAGATTGTGAGCATGCGAGGGGAAAAACGAGGTGAGGTATATGGTGTGCATCCTTAAAAAAAAATAAGCAGCATCTGGACATCACCCCGTGGGAAGATAGGCCCACTCCAACAAGCGGGCAGGCTAAATGTGAGTTCTGATGAAAGCTCATTGATTCGTGAAACGTTAACCCTGTTTCGCTCTCCCCAGATCCTGCCTGAGCTGCTGAGCATTTCGAGCATTTTCTGTTTTTATTTCAAATTTCCGGCGTCTGCAGTATTTCGCCTTTTGCCTATGTTAGCAGAACTGATGGTGAGTTTGACCATTTGGTGGCAGTGTTGGTACAGTTACATGTTTAATGTGGCATCGACACCTTTTATTCCCCCTTTTAATTCAGGCACAGGCCGAACAATTCTTTTCTTTTTAATTCTAACATCATTGCCTTTCATGAGCTGTCCTTCATTTTGCCAGGTTGACTTTGTCCGATAACTATGGTATGGCGATCTCCGATAAGAAGAGCGAGGTGTTAGCGATATCTAAGGCCATGAGGTCTATAATTTTTGTATACATTCAATTTAGAATCTCTAAGGTTCTGTGTTGACACTATTAATTTATAATGAAACGTAGCCCTTGGCAACGAAGGAACGATATAAAGAAATAATTGCTGGTTATTGCTGGTAAACTTCAGAAGATGTGGTTTTGGGGGACGGGGAGCAATTGGTGTTCAGAGTGCAGCCAAACTAGTCCGACTAATATGTAATTGTTTAAAAACAATGCTTTGTGAAGCAAAATCATTTGTAGCAGGAGTGGGGAAAATACAGACATCGATTAAAAGCATAAACTTCAAATTTACTGTTTGCAATATGGAAATTTCTGCATCCCTATGACATTCCTTAGTCTGTGGTTTTAAGGCTAGTGTTAACCCACTTATTTGAAAGCAAACAGGTTAAAATAGCAGACTGTCATGTAACCATGATGAGCATTTAGTGAGTTGATATTCACAGAACATGATGTCAATGTAGTATAAAGGTATCTGGCATAGCAAGGGTTAATGTGGGGCTGGGAAACTGTACCACTGAAGAATTTGCACCTCATGGGATTTTAAACCAAGTTGGACCTCTGTAACTACTCGTAGCAAGTTCTTTACTTGGGTTAGGATTGCCGAAGACATCTCATTGTCAGATGGTGGATTGGGGGAATGGGGAATAGCTTGCAGCTGCAGTTCTTAAAGGGCTGCAACTTCTAGTTAAACAGCTGCGTCACTGTTGCTGTGCAGAGATGTGACTGGATAGTGCGATACAGCACTCCTGCTGCAGGTGGAAAAACTGCAGCCACATCTTCTGACATCCCAGTGGAACCTCCTCACACAAGTGATGTCCAAGCTCTTGAGTCAGAGTGAATGCAGCACCAGGTGTCTTTAGAGGACACGGGAATGAATGAAAGGAACAATTAATAGCCTTAGGCAAGTAAGGCCAGAGGTCGTGTGGATCAATGGGTCTGAGCCAGAATGAGCCGGAATCTCTGGGTGTGAGTCCCACTTCCAGGAGTTTACAGCCATGGAAGTTCATTCATAACGTGGCCAAACAGGTTGATTATCAACCTGCAAATCCTTCCAGAGCAAGAGTCTGCTGGTCAGCCATGCTTGATGGGGAGTAGTGCAACTCAAGCTAAAGTCTCTGGTGACAGGCTATTGACCTGTCCCAGTAAAAACAAGCTTTGGGAAACAGATGCGGGCATGTGTTTTGTTTGCCGCATGTGTCACTAAACTCGAGAAGCATTTAAAGTCTAAGAGAGTAAGGTTAACCGGAATCGGCATTTCTAATTGTGGTAGAGCAAAATTCTGAATCTGTGGAGCAGAATTATTTTGTTTTCATTCGTTTTTTTAAGCATGCCTTTGTTCTGCCATATTCGTTTTGTCAGTAAATGACCAAACCCATCTTGATTCTGAATGACTATTATATTTCTAGGACTTACCTGTTTATCACTGGGCCTTTTAAAACGTGAAGCTAGTAATAGTTACAGGAAACCAACAGTGTTGCTTATTCTTCATTATAGAGTATTATTACTTGATTAATTTCTGAACACTTTATATTAATCTTCCAGAATGTAAGGTAATCTAACCAATTTATAATAGTGTCAGCCACAAAAAAAAAACTTGCATTATCCAGGCCTGACTTTTTCCCGCGTTGGGCAGGCTCAGCGGGAGCGTGTGGGGGTGGTGGTGGAGCTGACCACCGGCCGTGATCGGCTCCGTGCCGCCCTTTTACGCAGGCGGTCCAATGAAGGCCCACCCAGCAAAAGACGCGCTATCTGTGCGGGCGGGGGAGGGGGAGGAGGGAGAGTTGGGGCCATGAGATGGGGCATGTTTTTAGATTTCAGAAATTTTTTTAAATTAATAAAGGTTTTAGGAAACCTCATCCCGCTCATGGATGAGGTTTCCTAAAAAAAAACCATATAGGCTGCTGGGCCTTTTGTAAGGTTGGATGGGTAGCGTAAAGTTGACTTTAATTACTTCCTTAATGGTTTTAATAGGCTGTTTAAACATCGGCGGGCGCGCAGCCAACTCTGGTGTGCACCTGCCGAATGAAACATCGTGAGGCAGCGCGATGATGTCAGAATGCCTGCCCGACATCATTGCGCGTCATTTTACCTGTCAGCGTGTTGGGTCCTCCCCCGCACGCTGACTGAAAAATTCAGGCCCAAGTGTTTTTTAGCATAGAACAAGCTCCTATAGGGGTTTAATGGTGAACCAAAAATGGACAGGGGAATGTGGAGGATGGATTTATGTGGGAGGGTGCACGGGCAAAAGCTTGGTAAGGAGGCAAGTTTTAAATAGGATCCTAAAGCAGAAAGGGAAATAGTGAGGGAGAGGGAAATCTCTCAATGCTTGTATGTCCTGCATAATGGACAGAAATTCCTTTAAGGAAACACTCTGTTCCATCCCAATGCTGCTTGCTGCTGTGATGATTGGAACATTTCCTCTACAGTCTTGAAGTTGGCTGGATTCAGCGAGCTGACTCTTTCTAATAATTTACAGGGCTCGGTGACTCTGAGCAATTTCCTGCTTAACCTGGTGGAAGGAAGATTCACAGAGCCTATTTCCATTTAACTCACTTCCCCCTTGCTTGTTATTTTTTTCAAGACAGTCACATTACTGGAGGAGCGTTAATACTGGTTTTGGGACCTAAGCAGTAGATTTTGTCAACATCTTGACTCTGAATTAGCATTTCTTAAGGGTTTTATGTGGGATGCTAAATTTAGCTCACTTTGAATCCTCCAAAATAAAGTCAGCACAGATTACAATTATAAGAATGAGACCCCATCCAGCGACCAATAGGAATAAAGTACATCAATGCCTCAGTTACTCACCTACCTTTGAATTACCAAGGACTGCCCCAAAACAACTGTCCTTATTATCAACTACAAGCCAGACGATATAACCGTTCATGTAATCACTTCCAAACAACAAATTAGATCAATATTACCACAGCAAAATTGGTTGGGTTTATTTCAGGATAAAATAGTGTTAGATTCATAATTAAGATACCACGTTATGTGGAAGGTTGCTTTGAGTTGGGACAGGAATTCCAGTCCAATTCCAGTTTGAATCCAAAATAAGATTTTATCAGTTTTTTTTTGCTGGGTGAAGGTTTAGTCACTATTATGTTGACAGCTTCTCAGGTCTACGACCTTAGCAATAGGCCTTCAACCCCAGTTTGTCAGTAGGGTTCTTCTCTTGTTATCTATGACTATAAAAAACGTGGGCCAATGTTGGATTACTTTTGATTTTTCTATACTTCTCTTTCAGCATTTTTTAATATATTTTCTACAATTTCAACTCCTTCTCATTTTCTCATAATTTTGTAAGACTTTACCTTTTCTAATTCCACTAGTCAGTTAACACCTGTGGTTTATTTAGCAAGGCTCAGGTAGATTGAATTTGCCTTTCTGTCAGAATACTGCAACCGAAATAGCTTAACACAGTGAATTTCTCATTATATAGGATTTGATAAGGTGCTATATTTTCTTTCTTGCTTTTTCTCCCTCTCCCAACAGTAACACAAAAACTACACCTAAACAAAGGGGTGAGCACAGCATATATGGCACGCTCCCTTTTATATATTTCAAGATTCTTTCTTTCCTTCAAGCATTCTGATTGTCAATTCATTCTGGAACTTTTTCTGTTCCAATCATTTGGACCTTATCCGTGGAAACATTTCCCAATTAATTGTTCCTTGTTCGCAAGATTTGTTCTGACCTATGAACCTGTGCTGATGCTTAATACCCATTGCTAACACGTCATATCTGCTTTTTTTTTTAGTTCTGTAGCTCTTGGATCCACTTTCTGTTTTGCAGGCTCCTAGCCCAGATGTGAAGGATATGGAACTGGTAGAAAGAAGAACCGTAGCTTCTTTTGTAGGTTATCCAACCATGATGGTGTACAAAATGCTTAAGCTTGACTAAACTACCAGCATGCTTTGAGAAATTGGGAGCAGGGCTGATGGGACGCAGCTTGTCATCCTCCAACTTGCTGAACTGTGAGATGTTCCTGTGAAGTCATTTTCTCATATTAAAGCCGGACAATGTTATCAGTAGAAAACTAAACACACCTTGAAGGTCTGCAGAACATGTCAGCCGCCAGTGTCCTTCAAAAAGGATTGGCACAATTAATTGCTAGCCAACAAATGAAGAACTCAAGCTTCATATCCGGAAGATTGCCAACTCGGTCGACTTGACCGGGCGTGGTAGCTGCTGCCCACTTGCTTGGACTCCACCCAGCCAAGACCAGCAAGGTGGAGCAGGCTCAGGAATGGTGGTGGTTGGAGTCAGGCTTGCTGGGGAATCAGTCAAGCAAGGGGCAGGGGTGGTGCTTGGTGACGGGAGGAGTGGGTGTTTCAGTGGGGAGTGGCCGCTTTCTGCTGGGGCAGAGGGCCTTCCCTGGGCCACACTCTACCTGACCAGGTGGGTCCCCCAACCCAAGCCCTCAAGGGGGGCAAGCAGGTTTTACGGGGCGGCCTCCTCACGTGGCAGAACTGCCCCCATCCCCGCCACTGGCAGACCCCGAGGGAAAGAACAGTAAAAACTGGGAAATAAGAATGCGGGTCCGAACTGGTCTTGTATACCTTAAATTGGAACACCAGTAAAAGCTGGGAAATAAGAGTACTGGTCCGAACTGCTTTCTCCTTCTGGGGACAACAACGGCACAAAGAGGCCTTTAAGTGGTCTTTAATTGGCTGTTCTCAATCTTCGCCAACTCTGGGTGAATTTGATAGAGTGGGGAAGGTGATAGACACTCCACTGCCTGCCTGCTCTCCCGATTCCAACACCCTGCCATACCTCCTGCTCCTGTAGACCGGATTAAATTCTACCCAGAGAGCGGCACAGGGCCTTGGTTTAGCGTCTCATCCAAAAGTCAGTACCTCCAATAGGGCAGCACTCCCCTGCTGCTGCATATGATTGTCAGCCTTTTGACTTGTGTACTCAAGTCTCTGGACTTTGAACCCACAACATTTTAACTCAGAGGTGAGAGTGCTAGCAACTGAGCCAGATCGCAGGCTGGGTTGGAATAATTTAAGGTCTCCTCATAGAGAGGAATATAGGACAGGAAAACCAATCCACTGACGGTTTGGTCTTCCATAGATGATCCTAAATGCAGTGGCAATGAATAATATGGCATCCTTTCAGATACTGTCAAACAAAATTAGACACAGATTAAAGAAATTCCAATTTTTTATGTTTGTTAACTTGATCTGAAATGTTTTAGCGAGGACTTGCATAGCTTGATGGGACCCCACAGATTTTTTGCTGTCAGTAATTTTACAGCCTAAGAGACATCTGGATTTTTGTAGCTGCTTAATGTTTTTAAGTCTTCTACTCACCTGAGGCAATTTTTTCAACAGCTGGGAGGCCGTAACTGCTTAATAAAGAAGGTTAATAAAAAGAACACCATTTACATTTTACAAAATGGCACACGGGATCCACTGCAGGGGAATGTTAAAAGCAGCTATTAAAAGTGTGTAGATTTGAATATGGTACATCCACTATATGTGAAGAAAGCGACGAAGAATCAACGATTCCAGTTTATCTTTCTCCATCATCAATTTTATTGCTCAAAAAAATGAGTTCTACAATGGGCCTACATCATTTACTATAAACCCACAATGAACAATTCAAATTCTAGGGAGGGGATTTACCTGATATTGACTCTCTCAGAACAGATTCCTCAAGTACTCCAGTGTCCTGCTATCTCTGTGTACAAAGCACTCAATATAGTTTTTCCCTTCTCTTCATAGATGGGCAAATGCCTTGCAGCTCTCAAAGATTATGACAAAGCATCCTAATGCATACATTAACAATCCTAGGCTTGAAGACGCACTCATTACCAGGCAAGCTGTCCAGCCATTTAAACTTATTGTTTCCAAATTATCTGGAGACATTTTAAGGCTGTGGCTGATGCTAAATGGAAGTGGGTTGCCTGTTGTAATGTCTGATAGAATTCCATCACGACACAGTCTACTGAGTTTATTACTATGCGTGACAGCCACTTCCATTACCTCTCCTCCTCTGGGCCCAGATATATGGCATCATGTGCTCCAAACTTGTTTTCAGCCAGTGGATATGCTCCAATAATTTGCCAGGATTTACAATATGCTTTATCTCCCAGCTGGTGAGTGTGTTCTTTTTTGCTGGAAATCTTCACAGGATCTGGTTACTTTGAGGCACAGAGGGAGAAGAAAACAACACAATTTGTTTGGGAGCAGTGTGGGGGGGGGGGGGGGGGGGGGGGGGAGGTGGGGGGAGGGGTATAGAATCATGGAATAATTACATCACAGAAGGAGGCCATTTGGTCCATTGTGCCCATGCCAGCTCCCTGCAACAGCAACTCACCTAGTTCCACTCCCCACCCCGCCCCGGTGTAACCCTACAGATTTTTCTCTCTTCAGGCGGTTATTCAATTCCCTTTTAAAAGGCTCGATTAAACTTGCCTCGACCACACTCTCGGGCAGTGCATTCCAGATCCTAACCACTCACTGCGTGAAAAAGTTTCTCCTCACGTTGCCATTGCTTCTTTTACCAAGGACCTTGAATGTGTGCCCTCTGGTCTCGATCCTTCTGCTAACGAGGACACTGCCTCTCTACTCTGTCCAGATCCCTCTATCAAATTTCTGCTTCATCTCCTCTTCCCCAAGGTGAACAGCCCCATCTTCTCCAACCTATCCAGGTAACTGAAACCCCTCATCGCTGGAACCTTTCTCGTGAATCTTTTCTGCACCCTCTCTAATTCTTCGACATCCTTCCTGAAGTGTGGTGCCCAGAACTGAATGCACTACTCAATTTGAGGCCGAACCAGTGTCTTATACAGGGTTAACATAACTTTCTTGCGGTTGAACTCTATATGTCCCCACTTATAAGGTCGCTTCCTTTTTTTAATTTTATTTCTTCAGTTGTTACTGTATTTTGCATTGGTTGACTGTCTATGGGCAGTTACACGGGTTGGTGGGGGGTGGGTGGCTTTCAAATTTGGATGGAATTGTTGGTGCCAGACATAGGGAGACCCAAGTAAGGCCCCTCTGGCAGGAAGTGTCAAGGCAGTGCTTGGATGGATAGCGGAATAGCCTTGAAACCCTGTGTTAACAGGCTGAATACTTGAGAAAAGAGCAAAATGGGTTGTTATAGTGGAGGTGATGGTGTAGTGGTATTGTCTAGTAATCCAGAGACCCAGGGTAATACTCTGAGGACCCAGGTTCGAATCCTGCCACGACAGATGGTGGAATTTGAATTCAATAAAAATCTGGAATTAAAAGTCTAACGATGAAACCAATGCCAATTGTTGTAAAAACCCATCTGGTTCACTAATACCCCTTTAGGGAAGGAAATCTGTCACCCTTGCCTGGTCCTCCATGTGACTCCAGGCTCACAGTGATGTGGTTGACCCTTAAATGCCCTCTGAACAAGGGCAATTAGGGATGGGCAATAAATGCTGGCTGAGCCAGTGACACCCACATCCCATGGATGAATTAAAAAAACAGCAAGGGAAGAATAACTCATGACCAATTGGTATAATCAGAACAACCCCGCAGTGGGTTGGTTGATAACAAACAACAGTTAAGCATAGGCCTCTAGGGCCAATTTCCAGCTTGGCCAAATTGGTCATGGACTTATGTATTGCACAAGATACCCTTGAGTGAGAGTGTATGATTAAAAAGCCTGGGGCCTGGCAAACTACACTTGCATTCTGCTGGCACCTACAAAATAAGGAACAGTCATAACTGAAGAGGTAAGATAGCTGCTGAGCGGTGAGAAATGAGAAAAAGAAACAAGTCTAAGCCCAGTGTTCTGCCCAACAACAGACTCAGGAAGAAAAGGATATAAACCATCCGGATTTGCAGTAATCAGCAGAAGAACCACAAACAACATTTGATGCAGATGTCCAAGAAGGACCTCCTCAACTCTCCTGGAACAAGGGTCTAATTATGTTTGGTTCTGAGTTGTGCTCCCCGGGTTCAGGCCATAGGACATTGTTATCTGAAAAAACTGCCATGGCTAAACGTTAATAAAGTTATTTAGTGTTTAATACCATTCTAAGGCCACCTGATTTTTGAATTTTTGTGCCCAGATAAGAGAAAAACCCTACAGTAGTGAAACTAAGGAGATTAAATTTCATTTGTATGAAAATTCAAATATCCATACTAATAGTAAATGTTAATTATGGACTGGAATTCTTTTAAATTTTACAGAAAAAAGAATCCAAAGGTAACAAAAAAATTAAGCATTACCAGCTGGATTATCTCATAACAGAACATATATCAGGCATTTTTCTTACTCGTTCATGGGAAGTGGGTGTTGTTGGCTAGGCCAGATTTTATTGTCCATCCCTAATTTCCCTTGAGAAGGTGGTGGTTAGCCGCCTCCTTGAATTGTTACAGTCCATGTGGTGTAGATACACCCACAGTGCTGTTAGGGAGGGAATTCCTGGATTTTGAACCAGAAACAGTGAAGCAATGTGATATAGTTCCAAGTCAGGATGGTGTGTGGCTTGGAGGGGAACTTGTAGATGGTGGTGTTACCATACATCTGCTGCCCTTGTCTTTCTAGATGGTAGAGGTCATAGGTATGGAAGGTGGTGCCAAAGGAGCCTTGGTGAGTTGCTACGGAGCATCTTGCAGATGGTACACACTGATGCCACTGTGTGTTGGTGGGGACAGAGTGAATATTTGAAGTGGTGGATGGGGTGCCAATCAAACAGGCTGCTTTGAGGCATTGAGCATCTTGTGTTGTTGCAGCTGCACTCATCCAGGCAATTGGAGATTACTCCATCACACTCCTGATTTAAGCCTTGTAGATGGTTGACAGGCATTGGGGAGTCAGCAGGTGAGTTAGTCACTGCAGAATTCCCAGCCTCTGACATTCTTTTATAGCCAAGGTATTTACATGGCTGGTCCAGTTCGGTTTCTGGTCAATGGTAGCCCCTAGGATGTTGATGGTAGGGGATTATAATGGCAATGCCGTTGAACATCAAGGGGAGATGGTTGAATTCTCTTTTGTTGGAGATGATCATTGTCTGGTACTTGTGTGGTGAAAATGTATCAGCCTAACCCATGAATATTGTCCAGGTCTTGCTGCATTTGGACATGGACCGATTCAGTATCAGAGGATTTGCAAATGGTGCTGAACATTGTGCAATCATCAGTGAACATCCCCACTTCCGACCTTATGATGCAGGAAAGGTCCTTGGTGAGGCAGCTGACGATGGCTGGACCTAGGACGCTACCCTGAGGAACTCCTATAATCATGCCCTGGGACTGAGATGATTGATCTCCAACAACCACAACCATTTTCCTTTGTGCTAGGTATGACTCTAACCAATGGAAAATTATCCCTGTGATTCCCAATGACTCCAGTTTTGCCCGGACTCCTTGATCGGTCAAAAGTTGCCTTGATGTCAAGAGCAGTCACTCTCACCTTATCTCTTGAGTTCAGCTCTTCTGTCCATGTTTGAACCATGGCTGAAAAAGGTCAGGAGCTGAGTGGCCCTGGCAGAATCCAAACTGAGGGTCAGTAGGCAGGTTACTTCTGAGTAAGTGCCAGTTGATAGCACTGTCAATGAACTCTTCGTTCATTTTGCTGATGACCAAGAGTAGGCTGATGGGGCGGTAATTGGCCGGGTTAGATTTGTCCTGCTTTTTGTGTACAGGACGTACCTGAGCACTTTTCCTCATTGTTGGGTAGATGCCAATTTTGTTGTACTGGAACAGCTTGGCTAGGGACGCGGCTAGTTCTGGAGCACAAATTTTCAGTACTATTGCTGGAATATTGTCAGGGCCCATAGCCTTTGCAGTTTCCAGTGCCTTCAGCCGTTTCTTGATATCATGTGGAGTGAATCACATTGACTGAAGACTGGAATCTGTGATGCTGGGGACCTCCAGAGGAGGTCAAGATGGATCATCCACTCGGCACTTCTGGCTGAAGGTGATCGCAAATGCTTTAGCCTTATCTTTTGCTGGGGATGGGGATGGTAGAGTAAAGGTTAACATCAGGAGCACCTGCTACTCATGTAACAATGATGCAATGTCACATGTGTAAGAGACTGCACTCTGGAGGGAAGCAGAATTACACCGTTGTATAGAATACTGAGATGTAAATCTATAAATAAACAAGAATGGTTTTTACAAATAACAGCCTATGGTAGAATGCCTAGGCAAACCCTAAACCCCATCTAGACCCCGAGCTCAAGATGAAACAGGGATATTTGTGGAGCTACCTCTTCCAGTTAATTGTTCAATTGTCCACTACCATTCATGACTGGATGTGGCAGGGCTTAGCATCAACTGATGGATTTGCAAGAAACCTACTGAAGAGTAATGTTGTATGAATAGCATTGAGCAAAAGGTCAGAGGTCACAAGCATCTCGAGGGATCCTAATGATAGGAGCAGCAGTCTTGCGCCAACATTACTGAAGCCACTAGCTCATTGGAGTGGCTGAGCTGGTAAATCATCTTTAAGAAAAGCAATGTGGGTTGACAGTTGAGAAATGAATTCAAGGCAATCTTTGTATCTGACATTAATAATTAATCACCTTTATCATATGTGGCATTTTAATCTATACATTGCAGCTTCTGAGTCTGCATTGTCAACAAGTTATTCCTATCAACGTTGGCTGAATATTCTCTTCTTTAAAGCAGATTTAAGAGGCAGTGCTGAGTGCAGTGTTAAACTTACCTCACGCCAATTTACTGGTACCTAAACCTTAACAACTCACCAACTGAAATATCTGATATTTCTCTTTTTTAGAAATGGGGTACTGATCTGTCCCTGATTTTAATTACAGGCACAATTGTTGGGTGGGTTCACAATCCAGAGTGACTCTGGAATTCTGTCTATGGCCGGAGGACAAATTCTTTATTTGTTCTGTAATGCTTGGTTTAATTGTGTTTTACCAACAAAAGTTTAAGACTTACATCTACAGTCTATGTCTTTCAGTTTCTTCACTAGTTTTTCACAATGGTACACATCATTATGCTAATGGGCAGGGCCTTAATTACAGGCATGAGTTCGCTAATCACCTTTCGTAAATTGGGCTTAACCAGGATAAAAACCAACAGGTGACCACTGCTTTTACAGCTGGGACAAGCTGACTGGTGGCGAGCACCTCCAACCAGTAGTGGCCAACCGGTGAGCAACCAGTGTTAACGATGTCCAATTGGAAAACTCAACTGCCCGGCAACCGAGAATCAACTGTTTTCAACTGGCCCCGGTTCCCGGGTTGGCACTATTTCACCAGTTCCGGTTAAACTGTTTCTCCCTGCTGGGTGGTGAAGGAGGTAACAAGGATTGTTAATGCAGAGGGACTTTGTGTAGCTTTACAAGAGAGGGGGATGAGCAGATCATTTGGAGCGTTCTGCTGTCGGTTGGTCCCTGGCATCTCGGCCTCAAAGGCGTTGTGCTGACTCAGCTTCTACTTCTATCTCTGCCTTAAGTGCTCCTAATCAGATGATGATTATTACTTAAGCTCTAAGTCCCTCCTCTAAATGCAATCTCCTCTATAGCCATGTTGTGCACATGCCGAACAACTATAATGATGCAGGATACTTTCTTTGGGATATATTTTAGGGAGCTCCCATGATCTGTCCAGCCATTTTAACTGTGCACCCATCCCATTCCCAAATAAGGTTAACAATCTTCCCATTATTTTCCACCATTCAGCCTAATTTCTAATTCCCCCACAAGATTTGCTGAAGGTTCCCATGGCTTTGAATTTAATTATAGCCTTTTTGTGAGAATTGTTGTCAAATGCCGTTTCAGAAATCCTGGTAGAATAGTCCAAGAGCCAACACTGAATTATTACCTTCTCAAAGAAGCAGAGGAGAATGATTTTTTCCTCCTCAATACATACCAACTGCTGTTATTAGATTCTTGCTGCACAGATGATTATCAAGGTTACTGCAGATAACCAATTCCATTATTTACATTGAATTAAAGTAAGACTAGTGGTTGTTTGAAAGACTTGCATATGCTTCAGCCTTTTCTTTTGCACTGATGTGCTGGGCTCCCCTACCATTGAGAATTGGGATTATAAAGTATTGTATCTTTCACAGCCTCTTCACAGCAAAGCACTTGCAGCCAATAAAGTAGTTCTGATGTGTAGTCACTGTTATAATGTACAAAATGCAACAGACAATTTAAACAGAGCAAGATCTCAGACAGCAATGAGATAATGACCAGTTAATCTTTTTCAGTGATGTTGGTTGAAATGTCTATGTTGTCACCATTTTTGAATTTGCATACCACTTCAGCCTGCTTCCAATCTATTGTGAGCTCTCCAGTGTCCCATGGTCCTTCCATAATGATTGTTAACACTGAATAAATTTCCGTCTTAGTCGCTGTCAGCACTCAAGAATAAATACCATTGATTGCTGGAAGTTCTTTGCGTTGAGCCCTTTTAGCCTGCTTTGGACTTCCATCTAAGGCTATCAATTTTGCTTGGTTGAGAAAGGCCCATGTCTTCCCTAGTGAACACTTGGAGGGAGTAAGGCATTTATTCAGAATATAATTGAGTATTGCCGAAAAAAGACATTCTGTCGAAGCTTTTCATCTTGCACTCATCAGGACAATTACAAGAATACCAATGCAATTGTTCTGATGAGTCCAAGGCAAAAAGCTTTGACAAAATGCCCTTTTTCAGCAATACTGAAGCTATGTACTACCAAACAACTATCAGAATATTTTAAAATATTTTGTTCACATCTCCATTTTGAATCCATTTGGACCTTTTGTTATTTGCACCTCAATGCCCTTGCTGTTGAATTTTTACTGCTGTGCACTCCCATGGTATGAAACTCTATACTGAAAGCACTAAATCAGAAGATTTACTTCTGGGAATCTTACAATTCACTCTTCATTTTAACAAGAGTTTTCCTCTATCTTTTAAAGTGGTAACCAGTGAATTATGCTTTTTGTTTCTCTGTTCACCTGTGGTGCAATGGTTAAAAAAGGGATCAAAGTGAGGAGTAGCCATTAAAGTGCCTTCAATAAAATTAGTGCAGCCAAAAAGAAAAAGGTTTCTTGAATGCTCACAAACCACAAAGATTATTGCACAAAATTGAAGGGCAGGGGGTAATCCTTCAATTGAACTACCAGATCACGCATGTAATTGATTTCGACTATTTTGCACCTGGAGTAAGTCCTTAAAACATCATTAAAAATGACCTCCTCCAAGAATTTTAAAATGGGTGCAAACGAAAGACACACTGTGTGACAATGTTAAACGTGACTCTGCTGTTAATGAGACAATTCAAAGGTGCATGCCACCATTGTCTTTGAATGGATCACAAACCGTTGAATTGTGCAGCCATCCAGTAAACACTGTCCAGATGGTACAGAAACTGCACAACAGTCATGAATGAATGAACAGAGGCAGATTTCTCAGGGCAGAGGCAACAAGCTTGTTAATTTTTTCTTGGGGTGGGGCAGGTGATGGGGCTTGGGGGTGGGGGGGGGTGGTGCAGTGTTGCGGGGTGGGGGTGGGTGGATAGAGCTGATTTATATAAGCTAGCATTAACTCCACTTTAGCTAAAACACGATCGTCTGTGCTGGTTTCATCTGATGCACATGCATGGACAGATACACAGGCATGCAAACACGTCGTGCAGCCACAGGCATGTGCAGCGGCAGGCAAGCGCATATACACTGACATGCACACGTGTGTGCAGATGCAAACAGGCAAAGAGGTGGTTGTGATAAACAAATGGTACACCAGTGCAGAGAGTGTGCCTGCTGGAAGAATCGACCCAGCTAAAAAGATTAAAAGAACTACATCAAACCTCTGGCTGTATCAAACCCCAGTGGATGTTGATTTTCTTGCTTCTGGTAAGCTATCAGAAAGATCACTGTGCCTGGGATCTGGCTGCTGATAAAGCGGCATGTATAGTCAAGATAACAGGAAGTTAATTGGGCCTGAAGGTCCTTACTTTGGATGCAACATTGAACACTAATTTACTGTAAATAGCAATAACATATTCAATTGTTCCTGCTCTCTCTACTACAATTAAAGGCAGAGTAGAATAACTGCGGTGCATTTCTGAATAATCGACACTTACCAAAAACTGGATTCCCCAGTTTTCTTCCCTCCTCTGATCAGTTTTATGGAATATTTCCACAGTCAGTTCCTCTGAGTTCGATCCAAGTGGCTGTTTTCTATCTGCATCTTTGAGAACGAGGGCTGGGTATTCAACCATTGTGGCACCCCAGCTGTGCCCAGCCTAGGCAGCTGCATACCTACTTTTAGCAGCAGAGGTCACTGATCCACGATCTGTGGTGGAAACCCTGACAAGGTCCTCTTTGTGCCACTTCCACTTGGGGGACCGGAAAAGGCCAGTGCGATTCTCAGGACAGACCAGGTGACCCAGACTGGCACCTTTCTAATTCGGGTGCGTCGTCACCAATCAGGTCAGTGGAGTGGATATAATGTGAAGGAGTCTCAGTCTCTGTGGCACAATTGGTCAGTGTGTTCGGCTGTTAACCAAGAGGTCGAT
The DNA here is from genome assembly GCF_017639515.1 of Carcharodon carcharias. NCBI lineage: Eukaryota > Metazoa > Chordata > Chondrichthyes > Lamniformes > Lamnidae > Carcharodon > Carcharodon carcharias. Next base: position 15,680,187 of record NC_054481.1, on the reverse strand, counting down.
GGTCTGAGACTCTGCAAGGGAGGCGTTTGCACTCTTTTCATGGGCACTGTGGGGGCTGGGGTGCATCATTTCTCCCCAGGACCACATTTTGATTTAAAGTTAGTTAGTTTCCTCTGGGAGTTTCATTTATGGTTGTTCCCCACCCCCCTCCCACCACCCCCCCACCACACCACCCCCCCGCACCCCCCACAACCACCACCTCCCCCCCACCCCCACCCAACGGATTACAATCCACCATTAATACTTCCCAGTTGATAGAGTGGTCTGTGCAAATGAAGTGATGCTAATTCCTTAATTAGATCTGACTATGGGAATGTAGGAGCTGTATCATTTTCACCTTTTATCATTTGAGCTAAGCTGAAGCTAAAGCGGGCAGAATGACATTTCATGTGCAAAATCTAGGCATTGATCTATGACCATTTGAGATAGATTGACTTACAGCTTCTCCTGCTTTTGTTAAATGATTACCAAGCACATTTGTCCTAAGGATTGTTACAGTCAGTCCCCAGGCGAGGTCCCCCAATTTGTTAACTTCCTGAACTGGACCTCAAGTTTGTTATGCTCCCGGGAGAGGAGGAATGAGCTGGCTCCCCTTCTTTATTCAACCCCTTCGGTTGGTTGCGACAAGGCTAATTTAAAAGGGATCCCTTTCCTTGTGGATACCTTTCCCCAGTCCAAATATATTTATGCTTTAGAAGGAGCCAATTTAACCAGACTTTCTTGAGTCAAAGAAAGAGTAAGTTTATTAATTACTAAAACCTAAGAAAAAAATAAAAATGTAACACACATACACATAAATCAGAAATGAGAAGTTAAGAGTCCAAAAATAAAAGTTTAAAAAGATATACAAATCAGTCTTTGGCTTGTCCATGAGGAGTAGATGACGAAACGTCGCAGCCGTTAAGTTGGGTGATTCCGGTAAAGCTAACTTTGTCAGTTTAGTAATTGGTTTAGAGAAACTTGGTTCTGCAGGTTGGCTGAAGAAGCTGTCCTATTTCCTTTTTAATTGTGGCTTTGCTGAGCCCTGCCTCTGGTAACAGAGAGAGAGAGAGAGCCTTCGCCTGCAACTGCAGTGGTGACTCCTTGTGCTGTCACTCTCCCAGCACACTACACTGCAGACAGCTTTTAAACTAATTTTCCCCTGTGTATTCCTGTAAGGGAAAAAAACTACACCTTGGCACCCAGAGTCTGTTTTCTTTGATCTTGGCTATTTTTCATATTCTGAATCAACAGGAGATGGATTTTAGATGCCTGGTGAGATGTGGTAATCTGTCTTTTGTCTCTGCAACCGAAGAAGATTGAAGTTCAGTCTTTTGCATCTTTCCTATCTCCCTTTTAAACGTCTGTTCGAAGAAGGCCATGACACCTTTTTAGGTGTGACATTCCATGTTCTCTCAGGACAGGCCGGTCAGGATAATCCACGTAGGAAGTTTCCAGAAAGTGGTCACTTTACATTATCAGACATTGTTTGCTCAATGTCCTTGCTTGTATTTCTTTAAAAACACACACGTCTTCCTTAAAAAGTTCAATATACCCGTAAGTAATTTGCGGCTGTAATCGGCTTTTATGACAGAATGGATTTATGTTATCAAATAAAAATAAGTTAAAGCATATGCAGGTTCAGATAGGATTTTAATGATTGGTTTCATTCTGGAGTCTTAAGGGGTAGTTCTTCATTTGTGTGATTGTGTATAATGGATGGCATCGACTCATCTGCTGGTTCTGCTTCGCTCCTGATTTTTAATTACATTGAAGTTATTGAAATGAACATCAGATTTAAGCTGTGACTTGTGGCTAAACTAGAAGGGTGGTAGCAACGGATTCAACAGCAACCTGCAGAAGGAATTAGAAATATAATTGAAAATGAAAAACTTATAGTGCCAAAGGGAACAAGCAGGGGAGTAGGTCTAATTGGATAGCTCTTTCAGCGAGTTAGCACATGCGTGATGGACTGAATAGTCTCCTTCTGCTGTACACAATTTTGTGATTTCATGTTACAACAAAATATAAAAACATACTAGTTTGCAAACAGTTACTACTCATTTGAGTACAATAATCAAGGAAGCAGTGATGTTCCATCAGTTATGCTGTTGCTGCAAAGTGGCACAAATTCATTTCAGCTACTAATGCCTCAGTGTGGTTTGATGCTGACAATGCAAAATTCCACCTTAATAATCATCATAGCATGCTAAGAATAAATCTTCCCAACCTGACCAATTGCAAAAAGCACAAGTGTTGTTATGGGTGTGAATTACTTGAGTTTACAAGGCAATGGATTGGCAATTTGATTTTTTATTTTGCTTGGCTGCACTTTCAGGTTAATAAATCTAAAAAATTTTAATTAGCATGTTGGTATAGCGAGGCATAAACAATACATCATTATTGACTGGGAAGTGACTTAGCATTGGAAAAGCAGAAGGTGATCGATGGAAAGGGTTTCAGAAGAAGACCAGTGACTAGTGGACTTTTACACAGATCCGCATATTGTTTATACAATTCATAAATGATAGGGAGGAGGCTATTTCATAATAATATTAGCAAAAATGTTGTTTGACAGACTGCCTTTCTTCTAAATAAGGCTTTAACATGAGGGTAAGCTTTGGTAACTCTTCATTACCACATAATCTAACATTCATAAGCAACATGTCTATATACTTACAAAGGGGAGATCCATTGGTTTTTTTTAAGGACTTTGCACAAAGTCAAAAACCCTTGGAAATGGAAAGCTGAAAACCCCCAGGATAACTTGCAGACTTATGTTTGAACAAAGGCATACTCATTAGCATCTCCCCTCATAACGTAGCAAAGCCTCTCATGTCAATAGATCTCCTACCTCTAAAGAAAAACTAAATCTAGTTCTAAAGTCTCTATGAGGTTATACTGGGAAATCAGAAGAAGCACCTTCAGAAAATCATGGCCATAAACCCCAACTCTTTTAAAACTCAGCTCTCTGTATCCTAGTCTATTCTGCTAAGTCCTACCCCTCCTCACTGATCCACACTGGTTGCCAACCCATATGCATTGAATTTAAACTCCTCATCCTTACCTGAAAATCCTTCCATGGCCCTGCCCCATCCTATCTTCCAACCTTTTCTCAGTTACGAGAATGATTCCAAGGATGAAGAACTTCAGTTACGTAGATAGTTTGGAGAAGTTGGGACTGGTCTCCTTGGAGAAGGGAAGCTCAAGAGGCAAGTTGATAGAGGCATTCAAAACCACGAGGGGTCTGGACAGCGTAGTTTGAGAAAAACTGTTCCCATTGGTGGATGAATTGAGAATGAGAAGGAGCAGATTTAGGGTAAAAGAAGCAGTGGAGACAAGAGGAGATACTTTTTCATGCAGTGAGTGTTTAAGATCTGGAATGCATTATCTGAGGGCATGGTGGAGGCAGGTTCAATTGAGGCATTCAGCAGAGAATTGGATTATTATCTAACAAGGAAGAATGTGCAAGGCTAAGGGGAGAAGGCAAGGGAATGGCGCTAGGCGCATTGATCATTCAGAGACCAGTTGAGGACATGATGGGCAATGACCTCCTTTGGTGCTCTGACAATTCTGTGATTCTGTGACAAAACAGCTATTGTGGATGTGATTAAACAGATTTAAAAAAATACTAGATTGGGCCATCTCTGCTTATTAATAAACTCACTTCATGAGGGACGTATCTTGGAACTATCAAGCAGCAGTATGACTTTCAGAATTCAATTGTCCTGCAAGTTCTTAATGGCAGTGTTAATATATTTTGAGCCACTGATAGCCCCATCAGTCTCATGCAGTAAAGCCTCTCAGCCGTTCAGTTAGTTTTGATTGATAACTCTGAATGCTGATCTAGCACTGAAGGTGCTTAGTGATGTTAAGCATCAATGTCGTTGGGGACTTTTGTGTCACAGATGATAAGACTGAATTCTTAGGACCTGGAATATCTCAGAATTTGCCCACCTGATTTTTGGACAACTATGGTTCCACTAGGCTCAACGGGGAGAATCTTAACCTAAGTCCCTGGGTGGAAATCCTTTGGGATTCCATGGGACATTGACATTACACCCTGCACAACATCTGTTGATGTCCAAAGAAAATAAAATTGGGCTGAATCTTACCCCCGCCTTGGGGGGGGAGTTGATGGATGGGAGCGTACGGGCGCGCTTCCGATCTGTGCCCCCAATCGGAGGCATGGCGCCATTTTACAGGGATGGGCCAATTATGGCTATGTGTTCCCTGTGCGGGTGAGGGGGGAAATCCCAAAATCGAGAGTGTGCTCTTTCGCACATGCACAGGAAAGAGCGCACTCATCTCCCTGAGGCTAAGTGCAGCCTCAGGGAGATCGGCTGTACATCTAAAGAAGATAAAAATAGAAAAATAAAATTTCCCTTACATGTCCCCTCATGTGACAATGTCACATGAGCTGGGACATGTCCATAATTTTTACAGAATCTTTATTACTGTAACTAGTAGTGATTATAGGATCTCACTCTCATCAAGGAGTTCTTATTGGTGTGATGCTCAGAGAAAAATTGTCTGCACACATGGCCTACACTGATAGTCTTTATTTTGGGGTTTGGGTCAGAGTGATTAATAAAAATCAGTGAGTCTGGCCACTCTGTACCTAGTCCCACTCCACCCCAAGTCTAGATAATGTATTGGACTGAGTTTCTCGCTCCCTCTTCCCTCCTTCCCCACTCCCTCAGCTTTACTAGCAGAGATTGCGGCATCTGTTGGAAACTCTTACAGCCAGACTCGGACAGGAGAACAACCGGTGAAGAAAGGAAATCAATGAGAAAGGGAGTTGAATAACAATGAAATGGGGAATGCATGGTAATGAAAGAGAGGAGGATGTGGAAATGGATGATAATTAAGGAGAGAGGGAAGAAGGGCAGAAATGACAAGCACTGGGGTAGGGGACAAAGGAGAACGGTAACAGTGTGAGGAAGCGGAAGGAACAGTACCAGGCTTTTTTGACAGTACCACCCAAACCTCTACAGCCTAGGACAAGGGCAGCAGGCACATGGGAATGCCACCAGTCCCAAGTTTACCTTCAAGTCACTAACCATCCTAACTTGGGAACCATATCACCATTCCTTTACTGTCGCTAGGTCAAAATCCTGTAACTTCCTCACTAACACCACTGTGGGTGCACCTACACCACATGGACTGCAGTGGTTCAAAAAGACAGCTGACCACCACCTTCTTAAGGGCAATTCGAGATGGGCAATATATCCTGTGAATGAATAAAAAATATACTATGAAGGGAGGAAATAATGGCAGCATGAACAGGAAGGGTTGGAGGAGAAGACTGAATCACTATGAAAGTGTGGAGTTGACTAGGGTGCAGTGTCTGTGTGTGAACCTGCTCTGGAGAGGGTAGAGTAGCTTTTCCAACCACAGGAGATGGGAACTGGATGTGGCAAAGCGACTGTTGAGGAAACCTTTGAGGAAGTAGCCTGTAAGTAACTGGTTGGCCTGGCAAAAATCCAAATGTCACTCCTTTTTCCTTATTTTTATGATTAAAGGTTGGATTGTCCTGAATCCATGCTGGGAAAGTTTGAGTGAGACTTCTATCCGACACACAATCCCCCCAAAAGCCTGTACCATTTTCCTGGTCATTATGTACGCAGAACTAACTCCCAGTGCGATTCCTGCCAGCGCGAGTGTCGTGATCAATTGTTTTGTGTTTGATCAGGTGAGTCCGCTAATTGATCTATGCCTACTGTGCTTGATTAGTTAAGCCTGGGTGGGGATTCAGAACAAAGGAAACAGACACCACAGAAGCTACTTGGAGCAGAGCTGTAAGTATGAGTGCAGACGGTTTGTGCTGGAGAGATATTTTGAAACACTTGTAAAATAAACCTGTAGCCCACATAGAAATGGGTGTACTTCCTGCATTGTGTTATGACGTGGCAAGTGATATGTGCCAGGTAGACCAGATCCACAAGGGAAACTGGCCATCCTATCACAACAGTTTTGCAATTTATATTTATTACGAGAAGATTTGGGCACTGAATTCAGGGGTAATGAGTCCACTAACTCCTTTAGGGATTTTAAAACCAAATTGAAACATTTATTAGCAAAAAAAAAGATTTCAAGCACTTACATAAGATTACAGTTACTTAATATAACAAATCCCAAATTTCCTAATTAACTTGACTCCCAACTAAACACCCCCTTTAAGGCAACAGCTCAAAATAGATTTTTAATTTAAATGGCAAGCCAGCATGTTTACCATAGCACCCACTCAACAGTGGAATTCCAAAGGTTTTTCTCCAACTTTAGTTACTGGGACACAGCAGACTTTTGCAAACATGGCCAGAGGCTTCCTTGAGGCTATTTTACACACTCCGTTTAGTTCTTATATGGCCCCCCAACATAGACTTTCATTCCTCTTTATATCTGTTTCTTTCTCTTTAATCTGTAAATTCCATTGTTCCGTATGTCTTTGGAAATGTACTTTTTCCATAATAGAAAAATATTTCATGTTGCCAATATGGTCAGCACCTTTCGGGAAAAATAAACATAATAACCTTGTCCTATTTATCTTTATAGCAGTGAATATCCTACCATCCCTTTGAAAGCCAAACAACTTCTTCACTTATCAAAAAAATGCAAATTTCCTTCACATCCTTCATGCGGAGACCTCATCCATGTTTATTCATTAGCATTTCAAATGCCTTTTACTCCTAACTTCTTTTGATAATTTCAAGCTTGAAGTCTATCTGACTAATTAACTTAATTAAATCACACAGACAGAACCATCTACACTCACACCCATAAGCCTACTTTACAATAAACCACAATAATATTACGAAAATTATTATAGTTTTGTGACAATTGCTCTGGATATACAAATATACAACAGTGAGGGAGCCCAGGAAAGCAGGGCATTGGTGCAGAGATGAGGCACTAGAACGGGGCTGATGGGCACCAAAGATCAGAGAGGGATGCCTGAGGTAGAGAGAGAGGTGCTCGCTCCTGAGTCCCCCTTCTCTGGAAAGGGACATCCTGAGGCCAACTACCACTGCCCTAAGGAGCACTGTTGCTCCTCTATGCTTCTTGAATGAAAGAATCAGCAGCAAAAGGTGTGATTTTGGAGGGTGGCTAGGATACACTTCCCTCCAAAGGAGTGTCTGGCAGCTTCACTGGTAGTGGCAGAGGATGGAAAATAGAGGTCAGGGTGAGAATGAGGGGATACGCCTCACTATCTGATTCCTTGCTACTATTTCTGCTGCTGTACTACCTGACTTGGGTGGGTATAACAGGAAAATCCAAAATTAAAAATCTATCCCATACAGAGTGCGAAAGTACCTGAGAATGACACATTTTAATGTAAAAGCTCATATATAGTCTCTCTGGAGGAATAGCCCTAGAAATGTCCCACAGTTTTGGGCCTTCACCAATTGGATTGCCTCTTCAGGATTTCACGTGCTTCATATTTACACTGTTTCTCCAGCACTTATGCCGATCTCCTGCTGAGAAATGGAGATTACTATCAGTACCCACGACTGTGAAAGCCTGTGTAAGTACTCCAGAGGCACTGCAGGCATCTTATACGCACTAACTTTGAGAGAAGGGAGAGCGGGGAGAGGCGTTAGATGGGCTGCCGGCGCCTTCTCGCCCATTTTACCCAATCACACAAAGTGAAGCTTTACCCAAAGAGTAATCTACGCATGGGATGACCTCTAGGCTGAATGGTGGAAAGCAATGTTCTGGAATCATTTATGAAACAATTAGATATAATGATGGCTGTGGAGGTTTGTTCTGAATGGCTGAGTTCAGATGGCTTTAATGCACATCCATCTTATGATCTGGTGACTGCACGTTAATCGGTGCCAGGACACGGCCTAATGCATCATGTTATACTGCACTGTTCTCTTGACATTCTTGAATAGGGTGGCTCTTTTTTTGCCCACAGTGATTAATTTGTTTGGGTTCCCCAGCTCTTGGTACATTTTTTTTTCCTCCTGAGGCTTAATTCCTAGTTGAAATCTGACAACTGCTTTCTCCTGGGGATCCCCAATATTTTGGCCAGGGGTCGGTTGCAGGGACTCAGATCTTAAAGAGAAATGTGCGGAATCGACAAAGGATATAAAAACCTTTCATGATTGTTTTTGCTTGACAAGGAGTTTGCAGTCAGCCACAAAACTTATTTTTAGCAGGATTTTCAAATGTCATTGTGACAAAGAAGTGACTCATTTCCTGCCTTTGGATTCATTATGGTGATGTAAATTTGCACCAGCTTTTATAGAGTAGGTACAAGCACTGAACTAGTGCGAATGGTAGCCCACACTAATTTCTTCGGGAAGGAGTTAGGGGTTGGATTCTGCTGAAATCTGACTTCTTCCTATCTGCCTGTGTGCCATATGGTAGCACCTGATTTGGTCACAGAAGCCAGCCTCTCCAGCTGTCGGCATTCTAGAACACGGCACCAGAACTCCCTCAGGCCACGGCTGCAAGTCTTTGCCCCCACAGCTGACCTTCTTAAAGGCTGCACTCCAAATTTCCACGTACCACAGCAGATTGCACTCATTTTACACTCCAGTCTCTACTCCAACGAATAAACAAATAGACCGACCCAATAAACTCTCATGTAAATATCTCTCCAGGCCATCAGTGGATACAAACCTCTTCCTATTTACTTCCTATGTATTCGCTGCATTAATTCCTCTCACCCCCACCCATGTAATTTGCAAAGAATGGCTAACTATATGGTTAAGAGAAATAAGTTTTTTTTTTTAGAATAGGTTATGTTTCAGTCCATATTCTGCAGTTTTTGAAATGATACTAATATAGCTGAGTCTACTTTGGAACTCACTCCACCACCTACAATCAGCAGTGAGATGGGTTAGTCTGACTCCCTGACTGTGGGCCACAATGTAAAAGGTGAACATCCATTTTCAAGGTTCTATATGCCTTGAAAGATAGATCAGGGAAGCATTATTAATATTTTGATATACTGTGAAGGGTTGCAAAGATGGCAAATTATGATAAATACCCTGTTTTTCACTGCACACTTATACATTTATGGGTTCTATGTCAAATAAATCTTCCGTTGGTTTATAGCCTCAGTCTTGGACTGATAAGTTATACAGTTTTCAAAATTAATTCATTCACAGGATGTGGACATTGCTGGTTAGGCCAGCATTCGTTGCCCATCCATAATTGCCTTTGAGAAGATGGTGATGAGCTGCCTTCTTGAACCACAGCAGTTCATGTGGTGTAGGTACACTCAGGGTGCTGTTTGGGAGGGAGTTGCAGGATTTTGATCCAGTGCCAGTGAAGGAACAGCGATATAGTTCCAAAATCAGGATCCTGAGTCACTTGCAGGCGAACTTGCAGGTGACAGTGTTTCCATGCACCTGCTACTCTTGTCCTTCTAGGTAGCAGAGGTCATGGGTTTGAAAGGTGCTGTTGAAGAAGCCTTGGCACCTTGGTGCAGTGCATATTATTGATGGTACCCACTGCTGCCACTGCATGTCAGTGGTAAAGGGAGTGAATGCTTAAGATGGTAGCTGGGATGCTGACCAAGTGGCTTGGGATGGTGTCGAGCTACATGAATGTTGTTGAAGCTGCATTCTTCCAGGGAATTGTACAGTATTCCACCACACTCCTGACTTGTGCCTTGTAGATAATGGACAGGCTTCAGGGAGTCAAGAGGAGAGTCACACCTGACTTTATGATAGACTTTTGTAGCCATAGTATTTATATGGCTGATCCAGTTCAGTTTCTGGTCAATGGTAGCCTGCAGGATGTTGATAGTGGGAGATTCAGAGATGGCAATGCCATTGAATGTCAAGGGGAGATGGTTAGATTCTCTCTTGTCGGAGTTGGCCATTGTTATGATGTGGCAGATGTTGTGTGCCAGGCAGATCGTATCCATGAGGGAAACTCGATCTCGCTATCACAACCATTTTGCAATTTGTATTTATTTTGAGATGCATGCCCTGAATTCAGTAGTGATGAGTCCACAAAGACTTTGGAGATTTTTTTAGAAAACTAAATTAAACATTTATTAACAAAAGGAAAGATTTCAAGCACATACATAGGTCTACAAATTACTACTATAATAACCCCTGAAACCCTTAATTAATCTGGCTTCCAGTTACACCCCTGTTAAGGCAACGGTAAAAAAAAATGATTTAAACAGATCCAGGCTGGTCAACACAACACCCTGGACAGTAGAATTTAAAATGGCTTTTCCCAGCTTCAGTTTCTGTAGATAGCAGGCATGATGCACAAATACTGGAGGCTTTTCACACTTCTGGTAGATCTTACAATGCCTTCCCTGATACATCACTCATTCTCCTTTATACATGTTTCTCCTTTTTAATGTAAACCCCTTTGTTCCCAAATGTCTTTGGAATTTTACCTTTCTCATAATAGAAACATTTTCATGGTGCTAATATTATCAGTAACCTTTGGAAAAAGTAAACACACTGCTTTGCCTAGCTAGGTGTAACATCTTACCATCTCTTTGACATTTAAATTACCCTGAATTATCTAAGAATGAAAATTCTCCTCACTTCACATTCTAAGACTTTAGCCATGGTTTATGTATTTAGCATTTCAAACTTGGCTTCTTTTGATGAGTCAATCCTTCACCAGCTGTCTCCAATTCAATTAAATCACACACACACACACACACAAACTACCCAAATTTCACTATTAACCTACTTTTACAATAAATCACAATAATATTATGAAATTTATTATACTTTTGTGACAGTCATTGCCTGGCACTTGGGTGGCGTGAATGTTACTTCCCACTTATCAGCCCAGCTCTGAACGTTGTCCAGGTCTTGCTGCATATGGACATGGACTGCTTCAGTATCCGAGGAGTCGTGATTGATGTTGAACATTGTGCAATCATCAGTGTGCATCCCCACCTTATGATAAAACAGCTGAAGATGGTTGGGCCTAAACAGTGCCCTGAGGAACTCATGCACCAATGTCTTGGGGCTGAGATGATTGACCTCCAACTACCACAACCATCTTCCTTGATGATAGGTATGATCCCATACTTGATTACATGCTGCCTTAATGTCGAGGGCAGTCACTCTTACCTCACTTCTGGAATTCAACTCTTTTGTCCCTATTTGTATCAAGGCTGTAATGGGATTCGGGGGCGAGGGTCCTAGTGGAACCCAAACAAAACATTGGTGAGCAGCTTATTGATGAATAATTGTCCCTTGCTAAAAGTGTCAATGGCACCTTCCTTGCTGATATTTGTGAGTAAACTGATGGAGTGGCAACTGGTCAGATTAGATTTGTCCTGCTTTTTGAGGACAGGATGTACCTAGACAATTGTGATGTAGATGCCAGTGTTGTCGTTGTACTGGAACAGCTTGGCTATAGGTGCAGCTAGTTCTGGAGGTAAGTCTTCAGCACTGAAGCTGGAATGGCTTCGGGGCCCACTGCATTTGTTGTATCCTGTCCATTCAGCTATTCCTTGATGTTATGTGGAGTGGATTGAATTGGCTGAAGAACATAAGATTATGAGAAATAAGAGCAGGTGTAGGCTATATGTCATCTAGCGTCTGCTCCACCGTTTTATAAAATCATGGTTGATCTGATTTGGACCCCAACTGGGGTAGAGAGTTCTAAAGATTATTAACCCAATGAAAATAAAATCCTCTGCATTTCCATATAGTCAACCTCTTATTCGGGAACCATGCTCCCCGGTTCTAGATTCCCCACGAGGGGAAAAAATCCCCTCAGGACAGCTCTGTTAAGCCCCTTCAAAATCCTGTATGTTTCAATAAGATCAGCTCTCATTCTGCTAAAATCCAATGAGTATAAGTCCAACCTCTCAACCTTTCCTCTTAAAACAACCCCTTCACCCCAGGAGTCAACCGAATGAACCTTCTCTGAACTGTCTCGAAAGCAAGTCTATCCCTCCTTAAATAAGGAGACTAAAACTGTATGCACTATTCTAGGTGCAATCTCAACAATGCCCTGTAGATTTGTAGCAAGACTTCCCTACTTTATACTCCATCCGCAACCCCCTTGCAATAAAGGCCAACACTCCATTTGCTTTCCAAATTACTTGCTGCGTCTACCCTCAGACTGACATCTGTGATGGTGGAGACCTCAAGGGGAGGTTGAGATGGATCATCCACTGGGCACTACTGGGCACTACATCCACTTGGCACCACTTGCTGAAGATGGTTTCTTAGACTTTGGCCTTTTTTTTGCACTCAAGTGCTAGGATCCAACATCATTGGGGAAGTTGATGTTTTGTAGAGCTTCATCCTCCTGTTAGTTGTTAAATTATCTATCACCATTCATGGCTGAATGTGCCAGCAGTGCAGAGCTTTGATCTGATCAGTTACTTGTGGGGATCACTTAGCTCTGTCTATTGCTTGTTCCTTCCACAGTTTAGCATGTATGTGGTCTTGTGTTGTAGCTTCACCAGGTTAGAACCTTATTTATAGCTATGCCTGGTGTTGCTCCTCTACATTCCTTGGAACATAGGAACAGGAGAAGGCCATTCAGCCCCTTGAGCTCGCTCTGTCATTCAATGACCTGCAACGTAACTGCCTTTGCTCCACATTAATTAATACCTTTTGTTAATAAAAATCTATCAATCTGAGGTGAAAAACTAACAACTGATTAGCATCAACTGAAGTTTCTGGAGGAGAGTTCCAACTTCTAAAACTCTTTGTGTGTAGAAGAATTTCCTAATTTCACACTTGAAAGTCTGGCACTAATAATTAGATTAAGCCCTTTATTTCAACAAACCTGAAAATCTGAATAGTCTTGTGCACGTTAGTTCACCGGTGGGAGGGCTGGGCCTTCTTTTTTCCTGCATGACCCCTTTTGTTATCATGGTCACCGCTGGTCTCCTGAGGAGCTGCCTGTTCTAATTAGCAAGGCAGCAGCAGCAGACCCCAACATGGCTGACTCCTGCCTTTGCGGCTGCTGCCAGGCAGGAAGCTCCAGCCTCCTGGTGCCTCTAAGTGGGTGCCGAGCTTGCCTTCTGGCCAACTGAATTTAAAAATAGTGTTGCTATTGTGACACATGGTCAGGACCTGGAACTCATGTGGGTGTTGCGTTCCTCATCCTGCTTTAAAAATCTGGCCTAGCTTTTTAATATCTGATTAATTTAATGAACCAAATTTAAATTCCCTAGCTGCCGTGGTGAGATTTGAACATTTATTCCCGATCATTCATCCTCTGGATGACTAATCAGTAACTTAACCACTACACTATAGTACCCCCTCAAAGTTCATATGATAAAGAATATTACCATATGGCACCCTGTGGTACAGTCCAGTAAGCTGTTATTCACTGAGAAGGATTCTCTATTTGTTCCCTGTGTCTCACTATTGCCCACCTAGATATTGATTAAGTTAAGACACACTCCAGAACATTGGAGGCCCTGAGGTCCATTTATGGAAATGATTGGTGACACTGAACCCCTTGGAGATAATCTAGCATAGAACCAAAAAGCACATGATATAAAAAAATAGCAACCGAATAGAGAACAGGTTTAGGTTTTGGGTGCAGATCTTTTGTCATCCTATTTGCAGAACAAAAGCAACAGCAACTGAAATTCACTGACATCTGCCTTAAAAACCTTCTGGGAGAAAGTCACCTACCTAGATTGCCCAGTTCATCATCACACAACTTGTGCAATTCCCTCTGTGATACCAGCTCACAGCTGGACAAGTCATATTCTGACCTAATGAGGATAACAACAATCACTGGAGGAGTAGTGCTGAGACTATAAAAGCTTCACTGCATGTATTGGCTGCATGGTTGTTATCAGAGCAAGTTTCTACCTTCAGTTATTGTCAGGCACGACTTTATTTATTTTTTTGACTGCTGGCATACAAAAGTTGGATTCAAGAGCCTTTTTTCTCAGGTAGTCTTCCCCTTCCCTAGTGGACCTGATTTCTGGTGAATGTTTCCATTCAATTCACTTCTCCTGGCTCATATTTTCCAACTTGTTTCATGATAAGAGTAATTCCCTTCGAGTTGACTCTGACCTCCTGTGCCTCAGCTTCCGACTTGTTCCCCACGCAGCCCCAGCAATGTCCTCTCTAGTTCTCCTCACAGATTCCATCAGCTCCTGTCTCTTTCTGTCCCATCCCTTAGTCAGGCACTCGCAAGTTCCAGCTTGGTTTTCATTAGCCCCCTTCCTCTTTCCAGTCCCAAGTCTCAGCTTGGTCCCTGTGAGTTCTCAGCTCTGCCCTCGATAACTTGGTGCAACAGCCTCAAAGGGCTGAATGGCCCATTCCGGGTCCTTTATCTTAGGTTTTTTAGTGACAGCAGCTGTGCTTGCTCAGAAATCACTGCAAAAAGATAATTGCAATCAAAATGTTTCTTTATGTTACTCAATGTGGAAGCAATGTTGCACCCATTGCAAATGCATGAAGAAATTGCTAATTGAGCAAATGGGCTCTGACCCTTAAAACTTTAGTGGGAAAGAGAGCTAATCTATATGGCCTTCTCTTTAGAGAATATGAATCAATTTTCCCTACTCTATTTTATATGGAATGTACCTATGTTATCTGGTGCCAGAATGACCTCTTAGTAAGTCTTCACCTTAAAAAAATTTCACAATAGTTTAATCCAGAAGTTCTTTGAAACTATTAAAAATGTAATTAAGGTAGAAGCAGCAGAAGAATCCTTCATTTGAAGCCTCAACTAAAATAGCTATAAATATTTTTAAAAAGGGAAACTTGATGAAAAACAAAACACGCCTGATGATGAAATGACACAAGCATTTCATCATAGCCCACATCGTTCACCTGCTGGTTGCCTCTCGGGGGATAAATTTAGACCCTGAAAATGGGCCTGGGGATTGCAGTGTGTGACTAGCCAGTGGCCTTTGACTGCATGCATACTTTGTGCTGCCTGCAAATGATTTCAGTGTCCAGCCAGTATTGACCGGCTGTGCACTGAGTTAGGGGCTTGTACCGCAGGTGGCACCGAGCCTCCACTGCATAGAACTTCATCACTTCAAGGGGAGGTGCAGTGTGGCTGGAGCAGGTACTGGCAACCGTGCAGGAAGAGAACATGATCCGGGTAACATTGAAGAACAGCAAACTTTGTTTGTGTGACAACACACCCGTGAAGTTCCTTGGGATGTTTTAACTACATTAAAGGTGCTACATGAATGCAAATTGTTTTTGTTCCCTTATATGCATTATCTCATTATAGGAATATAATTAAAATCAGGAAATTCAGATATGGATAGACAGGACTCAAGGTTTAAGTTTCCATGGGGCTATAAAAATTGGCTAAATATAGGTAGCACATTAGAACAGAGCATCAGTAGATGTCTTGCTATTGATCAACTGGTACCACCATCTATTTTGAATTGTAGGGTTAGCAAAAGCTAAAGGGAGAGTATTTTGAGCCCTTTGGAATGTCTAATCCTCCATATGCCATCAATGATCAAGGCTGTCTGGTTAATCACCAACAGTGCCTGAAATACTGCTAAACCCCCTGGTATAGAGAGCCCACTGCAGAGGATTCACTCATCTCTAATCTCCTGTCACTGCATGTGTCATCTTGGAGCTAGTGTAATCTCGTGGCGACTATAATTACATCCATGCAAAGGAAGATAGTAATTGGACAACTAACAAGCACATGCTTGAGCCTGGACTAATTGGATGGCAGCTACCAGGAGCTCCTTTTGATTGGCAATGTGAATGAACTACAAGATGGGCAAGACCTGCAACATGTCCGAGCAAACTATTGTAATTACTGGTGAATTTTAACACCCTGGGTACCTGATTTTTGCCCAGCTACTGGCTGGATATTTGATTATTGGTTCTCTAGATGTCTACTGAGGAGATGACATTATTGTTGCTTAAGGCTTTGACTTGGGGCACAATTTTCTGCCTGTCGGGCGGGTGGTCCTGACCCAATCTCCGGTGGGTGGGGAGCCGATCCCCGCCGGAGAAGAGGGCCCCACCGCCATTTTACGTGGGCGGGCCAATTAAGGCCCATCCAGCGTGACACCCAGCAGGAAGCACTATGCAGTTCCTGTGCTAGTGGGGGTGGAATTCCCCAAAAGTGAGAGTGTGGTCTTTCGCACATGCGCACCAAAGAGCGCAATCTCCCTGAGGCTAAGTGAACAAAGAACAAAGAAAAATACAGCACAGGAACAGGCCCTTCGGCCCTCCAAGCCTGCGCCGATCATATTGCCCATCAACTAAAACATTTTGCACTTCCGGGGTCCGTATCCCTCTATTCCCATCCTATTCATGTATTTGTCAAACTGCCTCTTAAACACCACTATCGTACCTGCTTCCACCACCTCCTCTGGCAGCGAATTCCAGACACTCACTACCCTCTGCGTAAAAAACCTGCCCTGCACATCTCTTCTAAAGTTTCCTCCTCTCACCTTAAATCTACGTCCCCTAGTAATTGACTCTTCCACCTTGGGACAAAGCTTCTGACTATCTACTCTGTCCACGTCACTCATAATTTTGTAAACTTCTATTAAGTTGCCCCTCAATCTCCGTCGCTCTAGTGAGAACAATCTGAGTTTCTCCAACCTCTCCTCATAGCTAATAACCTTCAGACCAGGCAGCATCCTGGTAAACCTCCTCTGCACCCTCTCCAACCTCCATATCCTCTGGTAATGTGGTGACCAGAATTGCACACAATATTCCAAGTGTGGCCTAACCAAGGTTCTATACAACTGCAGCATGACTTCCCAGCTTTTATACTCAATACTCTTGCCAATGAAGGCAAGCATGCCATATGCCTTCCTGACTACCTTATCCACCTGCGTTGCCACTTTCAGTGACTAAGTGCTGCCTCAGGGAGATCACTGACAGTTTTAAAAGCATTAAAAATAGAAAAAAAAAATCCTTAACATGTCCCCCTCATATGACAATGACACATGAGATGGGACATGTTCATAAATTACACTAAAACTTTAATAAACTTTTTAAATCCCTGCATGAAACTTCATCCCGCTGGTGGATGAGGTTTCATGTTTTCTCTATCCCCTGCCGGAGCTCCTGGCCTGCCCGCCAGCCTTAACGTTGGACGGGCAGATCCTTTAATTGTATAATTGATCCTGTCAATGGCCTCAATTGGCCATTGACAGGTTGGCGGGCCTGCAGATGATTTTGCTGCACCCCCACCTTCCTGAAAATTTAAATGGGGCGGGGTGTCATCGGGGGTTCCACCCGACATCATCCCGCGTCATTTTACGCGTCAGTGAGCAGGCCCTGCCCCCTGCTCGTTGACGGCAAAATTCAGCCCTCGGTCATTGGTCTGGTGAGGTGTACAGAATACATTGCCAGGTCGTGGTATCCTCATCTGATACCTGCTTGTGTGAACATGCAGCTGTGTCATCTATTGGCATTGTGGAGATGTGGGCCAGTATTCCCCGGAATTGCATCGAGGAGACAAATTGTTGGTGTCCCCTTATATGCAGTGCACACTCACTCATTATCGGGATATAATTAAAATCAGGAAATTCGGATATGGATTGACAGGATTCAGGGTTTAAGTTTCCATGGGGCTATAATAACTGGCCAAATATGTGTAGTGTACTAGGACAAAGCACCAGTAAGTGTCCGGCTATTGATCAACTGGTACCACCATCTATTAGGGCACTGGATTGTAGGGTTAGCAAAAGCTAAAGGGAAAGTGTGTGAGCCTTCCTGGAATTTAGAAGCAGCTTTACAAATATTTAGAAGGCACAGACTTTGTGGATGAAGGATGGAAAATGTCTCAGCCTTTCTGCTGCCTTCTATTCCCGCCAGCACTTGACTGAAGCGACATTTCAACCTGGGCAATGCCGCTTCTGCATCCTCCTCTCCTCCCTTCCTCGCTACGAGGGAACAGGTTACTTCCACCGGCCACTCTGTGGAAGTGAACCTAACTCATCCTAAAAAAAAAATCGGTTTGAGCGACAGGCACAGTCCTGAGCCTCACGAATGCTACTTTGAGGTTTTCCATCGCTGTGTAAGATCAAAAATCGTGTGAGATAAAACTGCTGTAAGATAAAAATTGACAGCAGAGATGGTAAATAAATGTCCTCGGTCAGCGACAGACAAATTTTTAAGTGTCATCTTCAATACAGTTGAGAAAGCTGAGCCCTTTGTGTATGTTCATCCTGTATTTAAATTCACTTAGGCTGTTATATCATCACAGACCTTGGACTTGTCATTTCGGCTTCAAGGGGGATTCGCCAGCTTGATAGATGCAAATGTTCACTCAAGGTCATCTGCTCATATTGATTTGTCAGTGTCGACCATTCCGAGCCTCTTCATTCAGCTCAGGTGTAATCACCTATCGACCTGCAGCTTTGAAATTGAGCTTGATAGAGGCCATAATGATCCATTTAAGTATGAAAATAGCACAAATCATTCGTGCATTAGTGAATTTTAGTTTGCAGGAAAGGTCAAATTAACAACTGAAACTTCTTTTTCTAAGCCATGTTCATATTGCAAATTGTTTCTCTTAGCTGTTGGGAAGCGGGTTGTGCGATTGGCTGATACTTTTTCCACACTTGCCGATGGTTGAAAGAGTGGTGGGGTCCAAATTCTGCCTCTCAACCTGCATCCAGTGGACCACTGAGCTTATCTAGGGAGTAGCTGATCAAGACGAGGGAGGTCGGAGTTTCGATCTCCACACTACACCGTCAGCTGGGGCACTGTTAAATGGGTACAACTACCGTCGGTGCCCTTGGGCTCTTCCCTGATAGCTATTTTCTGATCGTTCACTGTGAATGTTTACATTATTTGGCCTCTGCTCTGGTGCAAATAGAAACTGAATGCCAATGCACCTCTTACTCTTCTAGCAAGACACTTTATATAGAAATTGAGAACAAAATACATGTAATTTGATTAGGTACGTATGAATGATGTATATCTGTAGTTAGGCTTGCCTCTCCCAGAGATTTCCTGCCGTCAAGATGGTTGTGATGTAAACAGCTGTTATTGGTAATTTTGGATGTCTCAGCTAGGGGTAGTAAAACTTTCAATGTTTAAGTCCAGTCATCTCATGAGGGTGAACATAGAATTGATTCGATTTGTATTGGATTAGTATCAACCTGATACCTTAGTGTTCTAGTGGAGATAGCTGTGGGCAGTGCCCACATCAGTGCCCTTGATGGTCATACAAAATGGTTTGGTGCTCAATTAGGGAGGTGA
The DNA here is from genome assembly GCF_017639515.1 of Carcharodon carcharias. Lineage (NCBI taxonomy): Eukaryota > Metazoa > Chordata > Chondrichthyes > Lamniformes > Lamnidae > Carcharodon > Carcharodon carcharias. Next base: position 15,661,072 of record NC_054481.1, on the reverse strand, counting down.
GTAGCAGGAGATCAGATGGAAAAGCTGATGAAGCCATGAGGTTTATGGCCCCTCTTTCTGCATTACACCATTGGGGATGGAATAGTCTATTCTAGACTGACTGCAAGGCTGTAATCCCCCTGTCTTTCTGGCCTATTAAAAATCAGCTGGATTCTCAGCCTCCACAGGGTCTTTAAGCTCTTTCCGTAAACTGCCATTGAGTAAATAAATAGATACAAACATATCAACATAGAGCAGGAGTAGGCCATTCAGCCCCTTGAGTCTGCTCCGCCATTTAATAGGATCATGGCTGACCTGATAGTAACCTGAAATCTGCATCTCACCTACCCGCTTCCCCCCACATACCCCAGATCTCTGCTTTGATGAAATAGACCCTTTTCATTAATACCAAAAGTCAAATGACCATCAAGGGCACTCACCCTGAGACAGCCCACAGCAATCTCCACTAGAACACTAGGGTATCAGGTTGATACTAATCCAGTACAAATTGAATCAATTCCATATCCATCCTCATGAGATGACTGGACTTATACATTGAAAATTTTACTACCCCTAGCTGAGACATCCAAAATCACCAATAGCAGCTGCTTACATCATAACCATTTTGACGGCAGGAAATCTCTGGGAGAGGCAAGCCTAAATACAGATATATATCACTTATATATAACTATTCAAAATACATGTATTTTGTTCTCAATTCCTATATAAAATTGGACAAGTGTCTTGCTAGAAGAGTAAGAGGTGACTTGATTGAAACCCTTAAGATCCTGAGGGGTCTTGACAGGGTAGATATGGAAAGGATGTTTCCTCTTGTGGGAGAACCTAGAATTAGGGGGTCACTGTTTAAAAATAGAGGATTGCTCATTTAGGATAGAGATGAGGAGAATTTTCTTCTCTCAGAGCGTTTATGAGTCTTTGGAATTCTCTTCCTCAAAAGGCGGTGGAAGCAAAGTCTTTGAATAGTTTTAAAGCAGACCTAGATAGATTATTGATAAGCAAAGGACTGAAAGGTTATCAGGGGGTAAGCAGGAATGTGGCGTTGAGGTTACAATCAGATCAGCCATGATCTTATTGAATGGCAGAGCAGGTTCGAGGGGCTGAATGGCCTACTCCTGCTCCTAATCTGTACGATTGTATGTTGAAATGCACTTGATGTATTATGGGAACTGTGGGAAGAATTTTTGGGCCGGTGAGTGGGGGTGGGGCCTGTTCACCGACATGTAAAATGAAGCGTGGTGATGTCAGGCGTGTGTCCCAACATCACCGCGCGTCATTTAGATTGTCAATGCGGCGGGTGCGCAGTCGACTCATGTGCGCGCCGACCGAACTGTCAAAGGCCTATTAAGGCCATTAAGAAAGTAATTCAAGTTGTTAAGAATGCTGCCTGCCCAACCTTAATGTTGGCGGGTGGGCAGGTGAAGAGCCCAAGCGGCCTTGGCATTTTTCATGAAACCTCATCCACGGGCGGGATGATGTTTCATGAAGGGTTTATTCATTAAATAAAAAATTTCTGAAAAAATTAATGGACATGTGCCAGCTCATGTGACAGTTTCACAGGAGGGTGCATGTCCTTATAATATTTTTTTTTACCTTCCTTCAATGTTTCAGAAGTGAAAGTAATTTCCCTGAGGCACAGAGGTGCCCAAGGGAGATTTCCGCACCCTTTTGTGCGCATGCGCGAACGAGCGCAGGCCCTGACTCAGGGAATGCCATCCCCACCAACCCCCCCCCTCCCCCCGCCCACACAGGGAGCGTTCAGCACTTCCGGCAGCACGTCACGCTGGACAGGCCTTGATTGGCCCGCCCACTTAAAATGGCTGCACGGCCCCGAACAGGGGCGCCGATCGGATTCGCGCCCGCCCCAGTACAACCCCGCCCATGGGGAGAAATTTCTGCCCTGTTTTTCTGTGATTATCAATATCATTGGTGAAATGTCACACTTTATTTTAGTCAGAAAATGACCTTGCAGCCAACCCCAACTCCTCCATCCCTTCCTCCACCCCTCCACCTCTCCATCCATCCCTTCTTCCCTTCCTCCACCTCTCCATCCAGAATGCCTTCCCTCCCAACAGGGTAGATGCAGGAAGGATGTTGCCCCTGGCTAGGGTGGGGGAGCAGGGGTGGGGGTGGATTCTAGAAACAGGGGACACAGCCTCAGACTAAGGGGCAGGCTATTTAGGACTGAGATGAGGAGGAGTATATTCACTCAAGAGAGTGGTGAATCCTTGGAATTCCCTACCCCAGAGGGTTGTGGACGCTTAGTCATTGAGTGTGTTCAAGACATAAATTTCTAGATATTAAAGATATCAAGGGAAATGGGGATAGAGCGGGAAAATGGCACGGAGGTATTTAATAGTGGCAATAGTGGCAGTATCACTGGAGTAGTACTCCAGAGACTCAGGGTAGTGCTCTGGGGCCCCATGTTCAAATCTCACCACTACAGATGGTGAAATTTCAATTTGATAAAAAAGAATCCAGAATTGAAAGTCTGATGATGACCATGAAACCATTGCCAATTGCTGTAAAAACCCATCTGGTCCACTAATGTCCTTTAGGGAAGGAAATTTGGCTGACATGTGACTCCAGACCCACAGCAATGTGGTTGACTCTTAAATGCAATTAGGGAAATAGATATGGGACATAAACGCTGGCCTAGCCAGCGATGCCCATGTCCCATGAATAAATTTAAAAAAAGGTAGAATCAGCCATGATCTAATTGAATGGCGGAGCAGGCTCGAGGGGCTGAATGGCCTGCTCCTATTCCCTACGTTCCCTCCAGTTTAGTATATTATGGCCTTCAAATGTCCAAATTTCCGGAGATTTTCTTAATACGATTTTGGATTCATCGCCCAGCATTCAAATCCTGACTATTTAAACTCTTCTCAAAATTTGAGAATTGCAATTATTTTGGCACGAAACCACTCAAGGTCACCTTCCTGAGAAAATAGCCCAGCAAATAAATGATCAAAGAAAAAACATGAAAGCACTTGCTGATCTAACAAGATATTCTGAAAATGACTGTTGGTTCTTTTTTTTTCACTCTAGTCAGAAGATTGAGTTTGCAGAGTGACAAGAGTTCTCTACAGCTTTGATGTAGACAGTTCTCTGTAGGGTATTTAATCTTCTGATCTGCACAGGGAAGATTAGAATTTGGAGAAGCAAATTTCTCTCCCTAACAGGACTTTTTTTTTTAAAGCCGTAATTGTTGGGTCTCTAAATACCTTAAAAATCATCAGCTGCTGTACCGCTCCTTGGCGTTGTCTGGATTTCCATAAGGTGGAAGCAGTAAGGTGGATAGCAAGGATCTGCAGACAGTGCTGGAGTTGAGGCAGCACACCAGGAATTTGCTGCAGCGTTAAGGTTAGCTTTTACCCTCTAATTTGCTGACAAAGCTGCATTTATTCCTCTCAGTTTGAAAATCTTGATTACCGTTTATGCTCCGGGAGATGCGCCTGGAAACTATTTTGATCCGATGTTACCTGATGATAAAACACTTACAAATTTGAGCTTCGAAAGATGGGGCAGGGTTTTCCGCTTGGCATGCGGGTGTGCGCCCGACACGCCCGAGTGTGAAATAAAGCACGCTGATGTCGGCCGAGCGTGCCAATGTCAACGTGCACTCTCGCGGTAGTTCGGTCTGTGGGCGCGCTCCAGAGCTGGCAGTGCACCCGCTGGCAATTTAAAGGCCTATTGAGGCAATTAAATTAACAGCTGTTCTACCCACCTAGCTAATCCCATTTACCAGCTCTTGGCCCATAGTCTTGAAGGTTATAATGTGCCAAATGCTCATCCAGGTGCTTTTTAAAGGGTGTGAGGCAACCCGCCTCCACCACCCTCCCAGGCAGCGCATTCCAGACCGTCACCACCCTCTGAGTAAAAAAGTTTTTCCTCACATCCCCCCTAAACCTCCTGGCCCTCCTCTTGAACTTGTGTCCCCTCGTGACTGACCCTTCAACTAAGGGGAACAGCTGCTCCCGATCCACCCTGTCCATGCCCCTCATAATCTTGTAAACCTCGATCAGGTCATCCCTCAGTCTTCTCTGCTCCAATGAAAACAACCCAAGTCTATCCAACCTCTCATCATAACTTAAATGTTATCCTGGTGAATCTTCTCTGCACCCCCTCCAGTGCAATCACATCCTTCCTATAATGTGGTGACCAGAACTGCACACAGTACTCCAGCTGTGGCCTCACCAAGGTTCTATACAACTTCAACATGACCTCCCTAATTTTGTAATCTATGCCTCAATTGATAAAGGCAAGTGTTCCAAATGCCTTTTTCACCACCCCACTAACATTCCCCTCTGCCTTCAGAGATCTATGGACACACACGCCAAGGTCCCTTTGTTCCTCAGAACTTCCTAGTGTCATGCCGTTTATTGAATACTTCCTTGTCAAATTACTCCTTCCAAAGTGTATCACCTCACACTTTTCAGGGTTAAATTCCATCTGCCACTTATCTGCCCATTTGACCATCCCGTCTATATCTTCCTGTAGCCCAAGACACTCAACCTCACTGTTAACCGCCCAGCCAATCTTTGTGTCATCTGCAAACTTACTAATCCTACCCCCACATAGTCATCTATGCCGTTTCTATAAATGACGAATAATAGGGGATCCAACACAAATCCCTGTGGTACGCCACTGGACACTGGCTTCCAGTAACTAACGCACCCGTCTGTCATCACCCTCTGTCTCCTACAACTAAGCCAATTTTGAATCCGCCTTATCAAACTACATCAACTACACTACCCTCATTTACACACCTGGTCACCTCCTCAAAAAATTTAATCAAATTTGTTAGGCATGACTTCCCTCTGACAAAGCCATGTTGACTATTCCTGATTAAACCTTGCCTCTCCAACTGGAGATAGATTCTCTCCTTCAGAATTTTCTCCAATAGTTTCCCTACCATTGACGTGAGACTCACTGGCCTGTAATTCCCTGGCTTATCTCTACAACCCTTCTTAAATAGCGGAACCACATTAACTGTTCTCCAGTCCTCTGGCACCTCCCCCATGGCCAGAGAGGAATTAAAATTTTGGGTCAGAGCCCCTGCAATCTCCTCCCTTGCCTCCCTCAGCAGTCTGGGACACATATTATCCAGACCTGGAGATTTGTCCACTTTTAAGCCTGCCAACACCTCCAATACATTGTCACCCCCTATATCAATTTGCTCAAGAACCTCGCAGTGTCTCTCCCCGAGTTCCATACCTTCATCCTCATTTTCTTGTGTGAAGATGGATGTGAAGTCTTCATTTAACACTCTAGCAATGTCCTCTTGCTCCACCATAGATTGCTCCCTTGGTCCCTAATGGGCCCTACTCTTTCCCTGGTTATCTTCTTCCCATTGATATATTTATAGAATATCTTGGGATTTTGCCTACTTTTACCAGCCAGAGCTTTCTCATATCCCCTCTTTTGCGCCTGGTCATCCTCCTCCTCCCGCCTGCACAGGTAGTGCTCAGCGCTGCTGCTCGTGTTCCACGCTGGGCAGGCCTTAATTGGCCTGCCAGCATAAAATCGCAGTGCGATTCCGACCGCAGATGGCAGTCGTCTTCCCAACTGCCTGCGCCGAGCACCCCCAGCCAAGGGCAAAATCCTGCCCTACAGGGTAATTTTCGGAGTACGCAGGTATAGTAAGGAACCTTGGCAATGAATATCGATGGATGGAAAATCATGGGCAATGGCACAATAATTGTTCATGATGTGCTGCCTGCAGGTGGCGCTCTCCACCACCAGTTGCACAGGAAATCAGCCTCCTGTAAATTTCTAATACCCAAGCACTTCTCTGTCACCAATTCTCTCCATTAGCAGTTCTCCCCTGTTCAACTCTCCTCATTGCTCAGGTAGTTCCATGGAATGTTGCAGTGAGATGGAAGCTACAGTGACTAGAACTTGAATAAGCTTAAAGTGTTGCAATTCCTGGCTCAATCATGGTGTCCAGCAAGGCTGACAACACAATTTGGTTTGAGATTAACATCGTCGAAACCCTTTGGGGGTCAATTTGACTCTGTGTTATGCTGTAAAATGGATGGTGTCAATTCTGCCCTCCTTTATACACCTTTCCTGACTTTGATTTCTATTTGAAATTTCATACTAGTTCCAAAACTGAAATCATCTCCCATTGTCTTTACAAACTCTAGAATGGTATGCCAGAAAGATTATGTACCTGACATGCGAATTAAAAACTGAAGTGATTTCAACAATATCAAGGCTTTGGAGCAATACATTAGCGAATGAAGCCGTCCTCTTTAAAAGCCAGGGAGCAGGTTATTATTAGACTGGTAGTGTGTAATAAGACAGAATTAATTAATGACTTTATTGTAAAGGATCATCTATGCAAGAGCGATCATAGCACAATAAAGTTTCACTTTCAGTTTGAGGGTGAGAAACGTGGGTCTAAAACTAATGTCTTAAACTTAAATTTAGGCAATTACAAGGGTATGAAGATGGAGTTGGTTAAAGTAGACTGGGAAAATAGGTAAAAGGTAAGATGATAGAGAAGCAGTGGCAGACATTTAAGGAGATATTTCATTATTCTCAACAAAGATATATTTCATTGAGAAAGAAAAGCTCCATGAGCAGGATTGACTATTCGTGGCTAACTCAGGAAATTAAGGATGGCATTAAATTGAAGGAAAAATCTTAGAATGCTGCGAAGGTTACTGGCAGGTCAGAAGATTTGAACATTTTTAGAAACCAGCTTTGATTTGAAATCAGATGGTGTAAATATCTTTGGGCATACAATCGTGGGGTTAGGCAATATGGAATGTGCAAGTTAATTTATGAAACACTTTAAAACTTCTTTATTTCAGAACATTTTGTTCTCTGATCATCAGAGACAGTAAATGTTGATTTAATATATAGTACCTTGCAAAGTAATTGGCCAAGCTCATATTTATAGAGGGTGGATGATGCGAGGCTGGCCAGGAGAGCATTGGATTAGTGCTCAGCATTAGATTCCTTACGTTCATGTCTGGAATGCGTATCCATCACCAGGCACGACCAATGTGGGATTCCCAACACAGGTTGGGATTTTCTAGCCCAAACACTGACGGGTATTGTTGTGCACAGGACAGGAAACTTTAGAGAGCTGTTCGGCTCTCCGGATTTTCCTGTCCGGTCCATGACAATGCCCTGCAGTGTCGAGGCTGGAAAATCCCGCCAGTGGTGTGAGCTACTCACTGGAAAGCAGTCAATGGGACTGGGTCAGAAAGTCTACTAAATTGAAACAAGGAAGACTGTGAGTTATGGATTGCTTTATCCAGATAAAATATAAGCCAGGATTTGTTTGGATGTCAAGGTTTCTTTTCTCATCATCTGAGGAGTTGGGGGTGAACGCCTTGCTGCCCATACTGGCTGCCCCACAGCCATTTACTGCTCCGATGAGCGTTAATTAACAGCGTTAATTCTCCCCCCTCGCTCGGGAGGAAGTTCCACCTCAGAGAGGTGCTGGCCAATCCGAAGCTGCAGCAGGCAGGACCAGGGTTGCAAGCAGTCCCCAGAGTCTATGTTTGGAATCCGGACCAGGTAATTCTGGGGGTCTCAGGGTTGGGGAGAGGAGGTGAGCTCTGGGAGGATGGTGAGGTGGCGGGGGGAGGTGGTGGGGTAGAGGGTGTTGGTGGAAGAGTGGAGTCAGGGTATTGGTGGAGAGGCCAGAGGGAGGGAGCACCTTTAGGGCCACACACTTTGTGGGGAGGGGGGGGAGTGGCAGCCGATGTTGGAAATAGGCTGTTGTTAGAGACCCCCCTCCGCAACCCCTGCCTCCCTGAGGCCTGAGCAGGTTCACTTTTCAGGCCTCCCCCCTGAACTCCTCCTGCCAGCCTGAAAATCGAGGCCGAGTGGGGAAAAGGTCCTAAGTGGTCATTAATTGGCCACTTAAGGACCTCAATTGGGGCAAGAGCGTCTGGCTGGTCAAGGCCTCGCCTGTCCCAGTGTAAAATTGTGGAACAGTTGGGATGGGAAGGCCATCTGAAGAATTTTATGGACACTCCCCACCTAAAAACCTGTCGGCAAGGCAACATAAGAATCTGGCCATTGACTGGGGACTGTGCATTATTTGTAGCTTTAAGGAATATAATGACTGTAGCTTTACGACTTTTTCGGCAGAATTTTGCCCTTGGCAGGTGGGCGTGGGTGGTTGGGAACCTGACTGCTGCCTGTGATCGGGACTGGACTGCAATTTCATGCTGGCAGACCAATTAAGGCCCACCCAGTGTGGAACGCAAGTGGCAGCACTGAGTGCTGCCTGTGTGGGTGGAGAATTGGGGGGAGAGTGTGAGCAGGGGTAGTGCGAGTGAGGTGAGTGCGAACTTTGTGCATACACGCAAGTACGCGCTTTATAATCCCCCGAGGCACAGAGCTGCCTCAGGGAGATGAAGCGTTGTTCAAAAAAGAAAATAAAAATGTAATATAACGTGCCCCCTCAGGGACATATTATTAATTCAATTTTAAAACTTTTATTTTATTTTTATTTGCTTTTGGAAACCTCATCTGGCCCGTGGATGAGGTTTCCAAAAAAAATGCAAAGGCTGATTGGCCTTTTCGCCTGCCCACCAACCGTTAAGTTGGATGGGCAGTGAAAAATTTAAGTTAATTGATTATTTAATGGCCTTAACAAGCTTTTCAATTGTCAGCGGGCGCGCTGCCAACTCCGGCGCGTGCCCACCGACCGAACTATCGCTGGACTGCGTGTTGACATTGGCATGTTGGCTGAAGTCAACGCGAGTCATTTCAAGCTCGAGTGTGACGGGCACGTGCCTGCTTACCGAGTGAAAATTTCTGCCCATTGTGTTTTATAGTATCATGTGACTGTGTGAACAAATCAGCTCTAAGCACGGCGAACCTTAGAGTGAGAGTTCTTCTAGTTGTGGAGCTTGATGGAAGCATGTAACTGCTGCTGCAGCCTGTAAATAAAGTTTGATGTTGCTATTGAGAAACCTGTCTGGGAAATCAAGTCCACAACAGTCTGGGAGCATGAATATGGGGAATGAATAGCTTTCTTGTTTGTACAGTCCACACATTTGAATAAGCCTGCAATCAATTTACAAATATTTATTGAGAAAATAAAATAACTTTTGAAAGGCACAATCAACATTTTCTAAGGATCAGAGATCAAGATGCTCTGAGATCGAAAAGTTTTCATGTGTTCCGTAAATATCAACCTGCACATTCCATAATGCCTAATCCCACGATAGTACCCCCAAAGATACTTATACAATCTGAATCAATGATATACTCTCAGGATGAGAATATTTTGAATTTTATCTGGTGCTTAAATTTAAAAGCAGCTTTATTCCCTTTTCTTTTATACAGGCAGCAAGTTAATCGCAAGGAGGTCTGTCCCTCTTTTTAAAGAGGAATGCTTTCTTGGCTAATGTCTTGCCCCAACATTTTGATATTGTTGAATACAATTTAGTATTCAGCCTACAAAAAGGCACATAATCCCTCTGACACATTGCTTGTCTTTTTAAACAGGCTGCGTTTGATGCCCACACTGTGCTTACGAAAGTTCTGTGCTGGTGGTAGGCCCAGGTTAACGACCACCATCATTATAGGGGGCAAGGTGCACTTATTTATTTGCAGGAACTATGTTCCATGCATCAAAATACAGTGGCTGTCAGTACTTTGCTAAAATCATATTTGGTTCTGCAATGTCATTAATTCGCTCTATTTTTCCAATACTTCCTCTCTACTTCTCTCTCTCTCTCTTCACCTCACTTTGCATTTCAGTCCCTCGGCAAGATTCTTTCTCTGCACATGTATCTCTCCTTCTCTGTGTGGTTCATTCATTATATTTGCATCACACCAGCATTCTCTCTCTCTCTCGCTCATCACCTGTGCTCTATTTGTATCTGTCTGATCTTTTCTCTCAGTTTCTCTTTCCCTGCCTGTCTCGGTCACTCTCCCTCTCTCTCTCTCTCTGTTCTGTCTTTCTCCCTGTATCTCTCACTGCTTTCTGTGCCTCTCTCCCTCTGTGTTCGCAGTGGTTATAAATTGCCAGACGACAGAAATCATTAAAGTGAATTGAAGCAACGGTGCATCATCTCGGCTCGCTGACCCCGAAGGAGCAGGGCAAAGGTTCGAGACATTGCCCCAGAGAGTTGGCCCCGGGTGCCATTCAGTCACCAGGCCTTAACTCCAGGATGGAACTTTGGATTTGCCTGCTTCAAGGGGTGGTTGGAAGGTCTCAGTGAGCTGCAGATGCTGGTGTCAGTGCCCCACGCTGGCTTTCTGCCCGACGGTGGGACAGCACAGAGATCGAATACCGCTCTCCAGGCGATAACATTTTATGACATTTTATGACATTTTTATTTTGTTCATTAGATTTTTTAAACAGTGCTTCATCTCCCTGAGGCAGCTCCGTGCCTCGGAGATTGAAGCGCTCTTTCACAGGCATGCGTGAAGTTCGTGAAGGGCCTGCTTGCGCTTCCCCCCCCAGCCAGCACAGGCAGCGCTCAGAGCCCATAATACCACTTAAAGGCAACCTCCATCCTTTACAGTGAGGTGCACTCTGGCTGCTAATGAAAGCAGGACGTCCTTATAGAGATATCTGAAGAAGGAACAGTGAGGGGCATCGAGGTTTATGGGCTCTGCACGGTGCCTTGGTGGATGGAAGGAGGGACATCTTCTCCACGACCCCTTGCCCCAGTAGATAGAAAGCTCTCTAGACACCTGGCTTACTGGCATGGGAGGAGGTGGTCAAGAGCATCAATGCCTGAAGCCTAGCACCAAGGAGGTGGTTGCGGTGTCGCAAACCTGTTAATGATCCTACCAGAGTTATCAAGGTAAGAACGCTGCTGGCTTGAAGCTTATACTTACAGCTGTATCACTTACACCCTCCTTAATTACATCAAGCACAGCACTTGCAACACTCCCCCCTTCCCATCTTGCTTTGCTGTCCCACACTCACTGCACCACATTATTCTCACACTCGCCACCATTACAATCATCCCTCACTCACATCTTTCACGCTCATTATCAGCTACACAACCATGACACTCCGCACACTATGCAACAATTTCACCAACTCATTCTCATTCTCACCTTGCAGGAGTAGGGCACACGGAATGTGAGACAGCTGTCAAGAATGGGAGAGAAAAGTCCTCACTTGCGAACGATTGAAACATGTGAGATCTTGAGGGGACTTAGCAGGATAGATGCTGAGAGGTTATATTCCCAGGCTGGAGAGTCTAGAACCAGGGGATATGGTCTTAGGTTTGTGGGATCTATCAATTAATACTGAGATAAAGAGGAATTTCTTCACTCAGAAGGTTGTGAATCCTTGTAATTCTCAATTCCAGAGAGCTGTGGATGCTCAGTTGTTTAGCATATTCAAGGCTAAGGTCAATAGGTCTTTGGATGCTAGGGAAATCGAAGGATATAGAAATCGAGTGTGGCAGTGGAGTTAAAGTCAAAGATCGGATATGATCTGATGAATGGCAGGCTAGGCTTGATGGGCCCAATTGCCTACTCTTATTTCTCATGTTCTAATGAACCCTGTCTCCTCTGGAGGGACATCTGCTGGTGATTATGGGCAGTGGCGAGTTGACCCCATCGTCACTGGCAATACTGAAGGAGGATTTCTTTATACCTAACCCTCTTTATCCTTTCTGACTTCTCTCTTGCCCCACACTCCCTGCATGGAAAGGTGCAAATCCTCTCAAGAGTAGCTTCTCTCTCTTACAGCACAAGCTAACCATTGTCCCTCTCTTCCAGTCAGTGAAGAGGCTAGACCGTTGGCTGGTGCAGCATCACTCTATCTCATATCTATGCAGATATAATGGCACTACATGGACTGTAGAGGCTCGATCAGAGAGTTGTCTGTGTGTGGTGACTCACAGGAGGCAGGAGAGGTAGATAGGACACCAGAGGTTCCAGCATGTTGGGAGGTGAGGCCGCAGACTGGCTCCAGCGTAGAGAGATGCAGACTCCAATGGCCCAGGCTACAGAAGAAGGTTCATGGACAAACACCAAGAATTCCTTGTACAGCTGGCCAGAGATTTTGTGCGTAATTTAATGAGCACAACCAGCTGAGGGATGTGTGCTGGCGAGAGTGGGCAGTGGCAAGTTGATTCCGTCACCACTGGCAATGCTGGAGTCGATGCCGGAACAGGATTTATACCTAATCCAGGTGTAGCTCCATCTTGTCACAAGGCTTTAGGTAGAACGTGGAGACTGTTCTGCCCCGCACGGACTGAATGGTGGGGGAAAGCCATCATCCTCCAACAACTGCTCCTTTGGCACCACAATCCAAGTTTTCATATGATTACCCTTTTGCTCTATGCAAATTGGCTCCAGCTTTTACCTGCAAAACAATTAGTGACTGCATGTTAGGAGTAATTAACTGGCAGTAAAGCACTTTGGAGTACCTTAAGGAAATGAAAGGTGTGATAAGTTAGTTACTTATTTTTAATGGTTCACAACTAAACAGCTGCGTTGCCTTGAGGAGCGTGTGCTTCATGCAGCTCAAGGTTGCTAAATGATTACACATTAAAACATAATTCATCTGTGCGAAAGCTTATGTGAAGAATAAGGCAACCCAACTGACACTAATGAGCAAGGAATTTGCATCACCCCAACATGGGTATGGAAAAAGTGTAGATCATTCCCAACCTGAAATCTCTCCCTGCTTCCTAAGTGACAAAGGAACATAGACCAGGAGAACCAGGGAGAAGTCGGTTCAACCCAGAAGGATTGTGTTCTTTTATAATGCGCAAGTGGGAAGACTGAAAGGGGAAACCAGAGGGTCTACATTGTAATAGTGAGACTTACAAGGAATGCAAGGCAGAGAAAGGATGAAAGCCGCCAAGTGATATTTTTTAAGTCAACCAATTTGGTTGCTTAGATCTAAGTGTAACAAATTATAATTCATTTCTTGGTTTCATTCCTGTGAATGTTGGAATTCCATCTTTAGAAACCCTTAATGTTTGTCTCTTTATCCATTTAAATCTCAGTAGAAAGAAAAAGAAACACTTGCATTTATGTAGCACCTTTCGTGATCTTGAGACATCCTAAAAGCGCGTTACAGCCAGTTAAGTACTTTGGAAGTAAAGTCACAGTTGCAATACAGCAAATGCTGCAGGCAAGCAGGCATAGCAAGATCCCACAAAGCTCTTTTGATGTTTGTTGAGAGAGGCGGTTGTGTATTGTCACTGGACTAGTATTCCAGAGACCCAGGGTAATGCTCTAGGGAACTGGGTTCAAATCCTACATGGCGGATGGTGAAATTTGAATTCAGTAAAAATCTGGAATTAAAAGTTAGATGATGATCACGAAACCATTGCTGATTGTCATAAAAAAAAACATCTGGTTCACCAATGTCCTTTAGGGAAGGAAATCTGCCACCCTTACCTGGTCTGGCCTACGTGTGACTCCAGACCCACAGCAATGTGGTTGACCCTTAAATGCCCTCTGAACAAGGGCAATTGGGGATGGGTAATAAATGCTGGCCTAGGCAGTGACGCCCGCATCCCATGAATGAATGATAAATAAATATTGACCAGGAGCTGGGAAGAGCTCCTGTTCCTCCTGAAATTGTGCCATAAGGATTTTCTATTCTCACCTGAGAGGGCAGACAAGGCCTTGGTTTAACGCCTTGTCCACAAGATGGTACCTTCAATAGTGCAGCATTGGAATGTCTTCCTAGGTCATGTGCTCAAGTGCCTGGATTGGGAGTTGAGAAAGTTGCTTGTTCTGTTCACATTGAAACATGAACTTGGTTTGATGGCGGAGGGTCGAAGGTAAATTCATTTGGAAGGTGTCATGAAGAAGGTGAGCCACCTCACAAGCTTAAACATTTAAGCTAATCTGACTGTTCCTTAAAAATCACTGTCTAGAACGTGCGTAAAAGAAAACTTAATTGCCCAATATTCAGGTGGGCAATTACATCTTTATCAATTTTCGCCTTCTTTACACATTCCCATCACAGCTGTGTAATTAAATCAATGCTCAGACACCTCATAGCATTTCAAATATAGGCCGAGAATTCGAGAATGAAATAAGGTTAAACCTAATGTGCAGTTAATTAAAAAGAAAGTACGGTGTCATGTTTGCAACAACACTCACGATTTCTGCGTATACATATCTATTCTGCTTAAGTCTGTGTTCTGGTAAACTCAGTGGCATGACTTAACTTGATCATTTTTAAAATGACCTTTTATTGGCTAAACAGACAGAACAGTTTCTGGAAAATCTTTTGCCCCCTGTGAAGGGATAAAGTGACGACGTGACTTCCTAGAGTTTTAGAGCACGTTTATATTTCGGTTACCAGCAGACAAAGCTCTGTTGACATTGCATTAGCTCCTCTGTTCAGGAGAGAGCTGTGTACATGCCTGAATCCAAGCAGGCATTGAGTTCCCATCCAGCATCTTGATGTTTAAATATTTACAGAGCAATGAGAAGAGAGTCCCTGGCCACTACGCATTTAGAGACAATTAGGCAATTGGTTTATTGAAAGATCATCAAGGCGGCAGGTGCTGAATTGTGATACGCCACAAATCATAATAATTTATGACATAGTTATGGATAATCATTAAAATAAAAACAAAGTATTAAATAGTAAAAGGATATCACAATCATGATCATTTCAACTTACAAATAATTACAGTATAGGGGTCCTTAATTTATAGAATAGGAATGAAAGATCTCCTGCACTCTGCATTTTGTATTAAAGTCTAAAGATCATATGTTGTCAGGTTAAGGTCATTGAATTCTCAATCACTTAAATTCTATCTATGAGTTTTCTAAAGCAGGGGATTGGGCTGTGTCATAGTCTATTTGTTCCATATCTTATTTGTGGAATGGTGTCTTTTCTCCTTAACTCCCTCCATTGCACATTTACATTAATATGAGAAAGGTAGGGTTAGAGGCAATATTCCCTCTAAGCTGTGAGGCTGTGCAGCAGTCGCAACGCATCATGTAGTAAAACAAACAGGCTGTGCACAACCAATGTTCCCTTTACCATGTGCACAAATGCGGCTATGCAGCAATCTTAAAGGAGCCACGCAGCTCCACAAGCAGGACGTGCACAATGAGGGAAAAAAAATCAGAGGGAATACTGGTTAGGAGCCCAGGAGGCCCCACAGGCACCCTTGAATGTTTTGAACTGCTCCGGGGTTATATCCTGAACGTGGAGTCAACCTGAAACAACGCAAGTCCGCCTTCCCCATAAAGCCTCTTTTAATTCCAGAGTCAGCTGGTGGGTGGCTCCAAATTTGCGCTGTGGATTTTGTGTCAGCACAAATGATTTTGGTCTCACAAACACTGACCTTGCAGTGCGAATACACGACTAGTCCCACAAATTCACCCTCAGCCCCAGAACATGACTTTGCAGAGGAAAGGCATAACATCAGAAGCACATGATACTGATGTAACCATGATGCAAGGTCACATGACCAAGAGACTGAGATTTGGTGGGAAGCAGAAGTCCAACCTGGTGTAGCGCACTGAGACGTAAGTGGACGTGTAAATAAACGAGAATGGTTTTTATGAATAACAGTCCATGGTAACATTCTTAGGGTAAAGGCAAACCCTAAAGAAACCCCATCTAGACCCCAGACCCAAGACAAAACATGGTGCCAGCTGGTGGTTTCAGTCAATTGTTTATGTATGTGCACTATCCAAAACCTGGTGGCAGCAGACAGAGTGTAAAGATGCAGAAAAAGATCCAAGGGAGGATTGCAGACTGGAGGGACCTCCGAATTGTTGGAAAAGAGGGGGACAAATGATTGAAGAGTCACCTGAGAGCAGAGTATCGTGGGTGCTACAGATGCAAGCGGACCCTTGACTTGGAGTCCAGATAGCAGTAAGTACAAATCACAGACAAACAGCCAAACTTCTGAAGCAGCAACAGTTCTAGAGCTTAGGATAAGCATGGAGTTGACAATGCCGCTCCCAGAACCATGCAAAACTCGCTAGAGGCTCAACACTGGGACAACTGGGCAAAGAGATTCTCCAGATACAGCACAGCTTCAGGTTTGCATGTGAAGGAACAGAATGATCAGGTCAGTACTTTCCTCTATGCAGTAGAGGCCATAACAGACAATTTTTTTGCAAAGCAGGGCACCAGTGAGGCTTCAAGCTCATACGAGGAAGTCCACCAGGCATTTGATTTGTACTTCAGTGTTCAAAAAAAATTTGATGATTGAGCGAGCAAAATTTAGTAAGAAGAGGCAAAAACTAGATGAATCCATGGATTCATTTATAAATGACCTGGACAGACACATGGGGCAGAGTTTACTGCCTGTCGGGGAGCCCGATCCAATCTCCGGTGGGTGAGGAGTTGATCCCTGGCAGAGAAGCGGCCCTGCCGCCATTTTAAGTGGGCGGGCCAATTAAGGCCCATCCAGTGTGACGTCCGGCGGGAAGCACTATGCGCTCCCTGTGCGGGTGGGGGGGGGGGTGCGGATTCCCTAAAAGCGAGAGTGCTCTCTTTCGCGCATGCGCACATCTCCCTGAGGCTAAGTGCTGCCTCAGGGAGATCGCTGAAAGCTTAAAAAACTTTAAAAATAGAAAAATAAAAAAAATGCTTAACATGTCCCCCTCATCTGACAATGTCACACGAGATGGGACATATTAATAAATTTCACTGAAACTTTAATAAACTTTTTAAAATCCCTACATGAAACCTCATCCTGCCTGTGGATGAGGTTTCATGTTTTCTCTATTTGTGGTCAGGGCTCCTGACCTGCCCCCCAATCTTAAGGTTGGATGGGCAGGTCCTTTAATTGTTTTAATGATCCTGTCAATGGCCTCAACTGGCCATTGACAGGTCGGCGGGCCCGCTGCTGATCTCGCTGTGCCCCCGCCTTTCTGAAGATTTAAATGGGGCGGGGTGACGTTGGGGGTTCCACCTGATGTCATCTCGTGTCATTTTCCAGCCCCCTGCTCGCCAGCGGAAAAATTCAGCCTATGGGGAATGGCAGCTACAGGATCATCGGAGATGAATTAATATGTGGTCATATAATGGTTGCAGGCTTTAGATGAAACCCTATCAAGTCTTTTGTGAATGGTGGAAGATTTAACTCTCATGAAGGCAGTACAAATAAAGTGACAGACCTAGCTTAGGAAGCAAAGCAGAGCGATTGTTCATGAGGAATGTGATGACCCTTGGAGAGAAAAATGAATGATGCCTTTCAATATGTCGGGCAAAAAAGAGAAAGCACAGTGGAGCAGAATCCCATAAAATCGTGAAAAAGCGTGGCAACCGCCATCTTGAGATGCTGTCGGTGTGGTGGGAAAACCCTACACAAGAGGCAAGAATGCCCAGCAGGGGGAGCTGAGTGCCACAACTGTGGGACAATAGGACATTTTAAAACAGCCTGCAGATCCAAAGTTTTATAGCTCATAAGAAAAAAGAAATAACAATGGAACCCAAGTAAAATCCAAGAAGTGAAAGAGCCACAGAAAAAACAAATAACCACCTTAGGAGAAGTTAACAAAACAAAAAACATTAAATTAGAATTTGATGGTCACCCCACAGAATTCAAACTAGATACTGGGGCAGGTGTTTCAGTATTATCTGATGAAGTAAAATGGCTGAAAAATATCACATTACAGCCATCCTCCAACCAGTTGTAAGTTCAGGAGGATCTACAATAAAAGTGATAGGCCAACACTTGGCAAGGTTAAGATATAAGGATAAAGAAATTGTGGAAACCTCTATGTGATAAAGAGCCAGGAGTAATCATTCCTGAGCAGAAAAGCAATTTTGCAGCTGAGACTCATTTACAATGTTGGTGAAGTTGCTGATGAGCAGTGTAGTGAGGTACTCAGGAATGAATTTCCATCCCTATTTTCAGGCTTAGGAAAGCTAAAAAGAGAATATCACATAACCCTAAGGGCAGATACTAAGCCTATGTGTCCCTTCACAGTGGGGAAAGTCCCTCATCCACCCTTGGACAAAGTCAAGAGCAAGATTGAACACATTACAACAATGTGTTGTAATGTTACAACATTTCTTTAGTAACCATATGGATGAAGTAGTGTACTGGAATGGTCACAGCACTAAAGTCTAATGGTGCAATTAGAATCTGTGTGGACTTGACTCAATTGAACAAGTCAGTAGTGTGCGAGATCTACCTGATGGTGTCGGTGGATGAAAGTCTCACAAAATTAGCAAAGAGCACCCTCTTCACAAAATTGGATGCGATCCATGGCTTTTGGCAGTTGCCTCCAGGTAAAGAATACAGATTATTAACTACCTTTATCATCCCATTTGACCATTATTGTTCAACAGGTTACCATTCGGAATTGCTTCTGCACATGAGAATTTTTTACAATTCATTCACGGAATGTGGGCTTCACTGGCTAGGCCAGCATTTATTGCCCATCTCTAGTTGTCCTTGAGAAGATGGTGGTGAGCTGCCTTCTTGAACCACTGCAGTCCATGTGGTGTAGGTGCTGTTTGGAAGGGAGTTCCAGGATTTTGACCCAGCAACAGTGAAGGAATGGCGATATATTTCCAAGTCAGGATGGTGAGTGATTTGGAGATGGTCATTGCCATTTATCTGCTGACTTTGTCCTTCTAGGTGGTAGTGGTCGTGGGGTTGGAAGGTGCTGTCCAAGGAGCCTTGGTGAATTCCTGCAGTGCATCTTGTAGATGGTACACACTGCTGCTACTGTTCATTGGTGGTGGAGGGAGTGAATGTTTGTGGATGTGGTGCCAATCAAGCAGACTGCTTTGTCCTGGACGGTGTCCAGCTTCTTGAGTTTGTGGGAGCTGCACTCATCCAGGCAAGTGAGATGTATTCCATCAAACTCCTGACTTGTGCCTTGTAGATGGTGGACAGGCTTTGGGGTCAGGAGGTGAGTTACTCGTGGCAGGATTCCTAGCCTCTAACCTGCTCTTGTAGCCACAGTATTTATATGACTAGTCCAATTCAGCTTCTGGTTAATGGTCACCCCCCAGGATATAGATAGTGGGGGATCCAGCGATGGTAATGCCACTGAACATCAAGGGCCAATGGTTGAATTCTCTCTTGGTGGAGATGGTCATTGCCTGGCACGTGTAGCGTGAATATTACTTGCCACTTGTCAGCCCAAGCCTGGATATTATCCAGTTCTTGCTACATATGGACATGGACAGCTTCAGTATCTGAGGAGTCATGAATGTTGCTGAACATTGTGCAATCAGCGAACATCCCCACTTCTGACCTTACGATGGAAGGAAGGTCATTGATGAAGCAACTGAAGATATTTGGGCAGAAGACACTACCCTGAGGAACTGCTGCACTGATGTCCTGGAGCTGAGATGACTGACATTAAACAACCAAAACCATCTTCCTTTGTGCTAGGTATGACTCTAACCAGTGGAGAGTTTTCCCCCTGATTCCCATTGACTCCAGTTTTTCTAGGGCTCCTTGATGCCACGCTTGGTCAAATGCTGCCTTGATGTCAAGGGCAGTCACTCTCACCTCACTTTGGGAGTTCAGCTCTTTTGTCCATGTTTGAAACAAGGCTGTAATGAGATCCGGAGCTGAGTGGCCTTCCAAAGGACGATGTTTCAGATCGCGGAATGCACAGAAGAAGCAATTTGCCATATGAATGACATTCTCGGACATGGTTCATCAAAGGAAATTCAAGACCGTACAAGAACAGTCCTCAAAGTCCTACAAGAAGCACAGTTGATATTAAATGGCAAATGTGAATTTGTAAAGCCTATGAAAATATTCTTAGAACACATTGTGCAAGTTTCAGGAATTACGACCAACCCACAGAAAACCAAGGTCATTAAAGAGTTCTCATAGCCTAAAAACATCACAGAATTACAAAGATCACTTGGGATGGTAAAGCATGTGGGCAAGTTCCCACCAAACGTGGCCAAAATCAAGAGCCATTACCACAAATTGTTGAAACAGGGTCAACAGTGGTGCTGGAACGTGGAGCAGCGAAATGCTTTTGACCAGATCAAAAATCTTTTAATATCACCAGAAATTCTAGCGCACTATGATCCAGGGTTGCCAACAATTGTAGCAGTGGACACATCATCTGCAGGCTTGGGTGCAGTGCTGTTTCAATTTCAAAAAGGCTGACAAAGAAGACCAGTTTATTACGCCTCAAGATTTCTCATGGACATGGAGAAAAGGTACGCAACCATTGGGAAAGAAGCATTAGCAGCCACACAGGTCTGCAAGAATCTCTCTGATTATGTCATAGGATTAAGGTTTAAAATTGAAACTGACCACAAATCTTTGGTTACTCATCTTAACCTAATGGAAATTGCAAAAATGCCAGCTAGAATTTAACTAATTTTAAACTGAGATTCATGAGATACGATTCATTTACTGAGTACGTTCAAGGGAAATACCAGACAATAGCCGATGCATTATCAAAAATACCTCAGTGGAAGAAGTCAAGCTGGAAGATTGAAATTTTATTGAGCAAGTGGAAGCATATACTTCATTCATTACCAAACACTTACCAACCACTGAGAAAAGAATATAAGTGATTAAGCTAGCACAACAGCAGGATGATGAGTGCATGGAAATAAAAAAATATTGCCAGAACGGATAGCCAAAGTACACTCCCAACAACCCAATAATTTATCAATACTTTGAACAGAGAAAACTTCTCACAATCATCAACAATTTTTTGGTTTGCAATAAAAGGCTGGTTATCCGAAAATCACTTTGACTAGATAATCTTTAGAAAATCCACCAAGATCACTTGGGAATAGCAAAATGGTTAGTTTCTAATGTTCACTTGGTGATCGAGATTTGACTGACTCCACTGTGTTTGTCGAGGGCTTTTTCACATTGGGAGATTTTATAGGGTGCTTTGTTATTCACCAACTATCAACATTTTTTTGGTTACTCTTTTGGGACTGTGCTTCTGTAACTTATAGGAGTCACCTTTAAGGGAGCGCCTGGCTTGGGCACCTTGCTAGGTGTCCTGCTTACTCTGCATGAGGAATGGGAGGCGGAGATGAGGCCAGACAGAGAAACACCATTTGCTGCAGGAGAGTGTGAGACAGACAGGAGTGTGAGGAGGTGTCTCAGCAGGTGGCCCTCTCCACCCAGGGTATTCAGGGAACATGGCTTCCACATTCACATGACCCAAGACCAGTGTATGAGGTGGCTATGCTTTACAAAGGAGGTCATCACAGAGATCTGTGTCCTCGTGGAACAAAGGCTTTGCAGCATAGTCAGACTCCAAACTTACGAAACAGGAACAGAAGTAGGCCATTCGGCCCCTCGAGCCTGCTCCGCCATTCAATAAGATCATGGCTGATCTGTTTGTGTTTCAAGTTCCACATTCCCATCTACCCCCGACAACCTTTGATTCCCTTGCCTAACAAGAATCTATCTACCTCTGCCTTAAGAATATACAGCGACCTCGCTTCCACTGCCTCCTGACGCAGAGAGTTCCAAAGTCGCACAACCCTCTGAGAGAAAACATTTCTCCTCATCGCTGTCTTATAAGGGTGACCCCTAATTATAAAACAGCATCTCCTATTTCTGGACTCGCCCACAAGAGCAAACATTCTTTCCACGTCCACCTTGTTGAGACCACTGCACTCCCTGTGGCAGTCAGGGTCAAGGTAGCACTTAATTTTTATGCTGCTGCAGTCTCCCAGGCAACCAAAGGTGACACAAGTCAAATCTCAACAATCCTCTGTGCACTTCAGCATAAGGAAGCTCTCTGAACTCTATCCTCTCCAAGGAATGATTATTTTTCATTCCCTATTGCCAGAGAAGACCAGAGGGAGAGAGAACTAGGATTAAAAAGGATTGCGGGATTCCCTGTGCAGGGAGAAATTGGCAGCACAAATGTGGCCATCTAAGCCCTGCACTTAAACTCAGAGATATTCATCAGGAGTTGGAAGGGGTGCCATTCCCTTAATGCACATTTTGCTTCCACTAGCGACCACCGGCAGCACATTTTGCACAACTGTTATCCAGGGAGAAGCCGAGATGCCTTTTAGATCCGACAGATTTTTGAATCCCCGACACATGCTCCGAGTTCCCATCCACGTTCAATCTAGGAGATTCATTATCTGGGTTTGAACGGGTGGAATGGCTGCCTGTGGAATTGGAGTCTCATTCAAATTACTACATTCAAGTCAGGAAGTGTGAGGTCAAATAATGGAAGTTTTTTTTTAAAAAAAAAGGCTTGTGTTTTAAGCCAATCCCATTTGCCTTTTCAGACATGATGATATTCTGAGATTGGTAACTGAGAAGGAACCTTACAAGTAATGTGACATTAACTCAACTAATCCTTCAATCCAAAAATGGAAAAACCCGTAGTTGTCAGTCCGTGCAAAGGTCTAAATCACAACTTGTGGTATGATGTGATGACATAATTCCTCACAAAAATGTGCCATGTGAAAGATTTGGCAAAGAATGCTGACACTATTGGCTGCAGACTGCAGACCTGTGGTGCAACTAGTTCAATGACAGCACCAGAGTAGGAAAGGCAACCCATTAGCTGCTCTCTCATTTTTCCCTTGATCACTCTGGCTTTCAGAACCCATTTCGTACTTTAAAACTAACAGCTTCGATCTGGTCAAAAGAACATTAACTTTGGATTCTTATGACGAAGCTGTTTAATTTCTTGCCTCAAAGCCCTGAAGTCACATTCTCCATTTAAGCGGGGTGATGCGAATGCTACTCCTGCCTCAGCTTTTATGCCTCAGTTGCTAGCCTTCACCCAATTGGCTCAATCCTGTCGCACTATCCATGACAATGACTTCCACCCCGCTTTGGGGACAATAAAAACCTGATCCTATGATGAAAGCGTGTCATAAGCAGCATGGAATTCTGGAAACTTAAGCTCTTTTTTTTTATTCACAAGTAGTATGAGGCTTAACATGCAGCTGAGTTACAACTGATGCCGAGTTGGCAAGCTGATAAATAGCCACAAATACAAGTTGGAAGTTATCCAATATTCAGAGTTTCACCTTGGTTAGCCACTGTAAGTGGAAAATGTTCATGCAGCACCCTGGAACTATGACAATGAGTCTGCTGGAAAGACAGGAAAATACCAATCTGCACAACAAGATAGGTCAGAATATGAATATGACAATTTCTGGGTCATTCAGATTTCAACAGAAATAACTCCAGCCAATTAGATTACTGCTGAAATTAATGAACAATGCAAGAGCACCACTAAAAATACCTGACCTTTTACTGAAAGCGACAGAGTAAAACCCACAATTTAATGCCTTATCAGGGATGAGACAATGTAAGGATAGATGGGGGAGGTCTGGAAAAGTTGCTTTGTATCCGAGGAAGTTTTAACTCACTTCAGCCTTGTCATTAAATTGCAGTTTTAAAAGTGATCTGCTGAGTAAGACATCCTGACAATAAAACATGCTTAAATTATACAACTAATTAAACTTGATTGTGATTTAAGCAATTTGTTCTGGTTGCTTCATTACCTTCTAGCATATTTCTTTGTGCTTCACTCCTTAGTTCCATCTTTAAAGGCTTTTTCTTTCTCCTACTCAATGCCCTACTCTAATTCTATAGACAAAATGTCTGCTGTTAGAAGTGATCCTGCAAATGGGGAGCACTTTCTGAACAATCCTGAGTGCATTAATAGCTATATTAATAAGCAACTTAAGATAATGAATTGAGCTCATAGCGTGGCAACGCTTCAGCCAATCAGTGTCGACTTACCAACCAACCAGTACTCATTCCTTCTGTAATATCAATCATTGTGATCATTTGAAATTTGACATTCTTGCATTTGTCCTGATGAGTTCAAGGTGAAAAACTTCAGCAGTATGCCTCTCTTTTCAGTGCTATATCCTTTTATTCCAGTCACTGTAGTCAAAGACTTCTGAAGCTTTCTAAGCACTGCTTTATCTTTAGTATTTCTTAACTGCATTATTTTCAATTGGTTAATTATCTACTCACCATATTAAAGGGGAAAGCATGATTTTTATAAGCAATAACTTTTTCAGTAGTTTACTCATCAATGCAATCTAACGCCTAGATTTCTGACCCACACAATTCAATGGTGTAAGAATTCCTGATCATTGTAGCATTTTAGCTAGGGATATGTCTTTGTTGTCTTCTCTGAGTGCAATCTGCTTAATATTCCATGGTTTTGAATTTTTGCACCCTGCTGTTTTGCAATAGAATTTTCCACAGCATCAAGCAAAGTGTAGAAATGAGTAAATTATTCTACAGTTTTCCAGGGTACTGCAAATCCATTGTGAAATGTTCAGTGCCAAAAATATAAATATTAATACAAGCTTGAGTATTCTCTCCAACTATTCCATAGGCTTCATACTGACCCACTATTGTTGATAATGCAGCCTGGTATGTATGAGAGGCTAGATCTCTGTACCCCGAGAACCATTCTTTGTATTCCAAAGGATTATTATTTAAAGATTCCACAAATAGAGCAATTAACAGCTTATGCTCTTTCCCCACACAAACAGTGCAGCCACCTACAAACTGCTTCAAACTTTTAAAAGAAAAAGTAATGATTAATCATTCTTATTTTTAATCTGTGAATATTTTATCTCTGCATCAATTAACTGACATGATGACTAGGCAACAGGCCAGCACTGATCATTCTCACTTTTTGGATTTTAGATGCTCGATTGACACTTTCATCTCCTCAGGCTTAAAGCTTGCACTAATGAGGATGCTTCAATAAATGTCACGCCAGTGACTCAAGAAACATTCAGCCTTATTACATTTCAAGTTGATTGCCCTAGTAACTTTAAATACTTTGCAAAGTTTTTTGCCATGTCCCTTTTTGGATGAACCCCGCACTATTATCTTATTTATCAGATATCAACACCTTCAATTGTTCATCTATCAATACATGGGAACGCATATGAATCTTAGTGCCCGTATGGAGAAATGAAAGGATGTAATCAAGTAGGATTTCATTCTTTTGTCTATAGATTCAGTTTCATATGCAGAGGGAACAGGCACAAGTGCTGGTGGAGCTTCTGGTCCTCTGATTGGAAGGTTGTCCTGGGGGGGGGGGGGGGGGGCGTGGGGGGGCGGAGCCTCCACCCATAAAGGGATGCCAGGTGGGCACATTTGGGGTTGGGGCTCCTAGCAACACCAGAGCTTGGGTTGACCCTTGGGCTTTCCAGCCTTCGATCAGGGCCACCACTGCCCACAGTAAATTCAGTCCATTGACTTTGTTTCATCCCACAGATGCTGCCAGACCTCCTGAGTACTTCCAACCTTGTATGTCTGCATTTAAAGTGTTTGTAATGTGCTCTGAAAATAGTTTAAGTTATAGACAGCTTTCGCAGGTGAATCATTTTGTTGTACAGCAACCGTTTCTTGGTCAGAATGATGTATGTGTTCAACTCCAATTTCGGGATAGGAAACTTTGCCCTACTGAAAGTGTTTGTTGATGTGGGCTGGTTTGTTGCAGTCTTCATCTTAGCACACTGATAAGGTACAGTATCACGTCACACAGAACAGCATAGCCTTTTCTGACTGCCAGCATCTTCAACTATAATAAACAGCTGCTTTAACAAATAGAGATTTGTGACAGTTTATGCACCCCTGCACCACCAGGCTAGCTCAATCATTTTAAACTGCAAATATCCAGCCAGCATCTTGATGCTGTACTCCAACATCAGGAGCTGGAATCCCATTAGAGACAATGAGAGCCAGAACTGACATCCAATACAGAGTGGAAGAAAGAGAAATCTAGCACCAAAACATTACTTATTGCATTGAGGGCTTTATCCTAGTGCTGCTAAATGTATATTAATCGGGTTTAATTATACGTAGGTGGTGGGCATTAGCTGAGGATTCACTTGTGCTCCTGTAAATATAAATAAACAGGCTGAAACTGTGATTGTTGGGTTAATGGTGCATGTTTGTAATGTGTGTCTCTGCAAATAAATTATTATAAATGTATGTAAAGGCTGGTTCCATTTCTGAGGTAGTGAGGGATGTTTTCTTCGATGTTTGGTGCTGAAATTACAACCAGCAGATTTCAAGGAAATGCAGTTTATTCCTCGAACACTTGCCGTGAGCCCGTCAGATGTAAACTTGCCTTTTCAACTTGGGGCAAAAAACAGTTCCCAGTTGAACTTTCATATTCCATGAGTTGCAAGAAGTTTCTAGAGTATGATAAAATGCAACACTTCGATCTAATCCTGGCTTGAGAAGCTTTCAGTTTTGTGTAAGGTTTACCCCGGAATAAAAGTTGACTCTGGACATATGTTTTTCACAGTGGGGGGTTCCCCTGTTGCTTTTCACCCCTCTTAATTCAGAAAACTCAGTTAAATGTAAATAATCTATTATTTATGATCTATTATTTCAAAAGCGTAATTGGTGAAGATGAAATGTTATTGTTCTAGATTAAACATTTTTTGCAGCTCTCTCAAACCGAGGCTTGATGTAGTTTTGGTTCTAAATGTTTGCATTATATCTGACATGATGGCTGCAATGATACGATTAACTTACTCTGGCATACGCGATATGAACCTCTGATTTGCAAGGGACTTTAGGGAGTGATATTAACCTACTTCCAATATACATGTATGCTTGTGCTTGAATTATAAGGGATCATTGAGAGGAAACCAAAAGAGTTTTGATCAAGTTGAATATTAATCAGTTTATGGTAATTAATTGAAGTTCACAGATGACTATTTTCTCAGTAAGTTCTGATCTTTTTATTCACTAGGTCATTATTGCCAAAACGGAGTGACATTAAGGACTGATTATCTTCAAGTATTTGTCCATTCTGTTAACAGTTACATGACAGCTACCTGCATTATTGAAATCATGGTTAATCTTGACAGTAGCATCACAAGACTGTATGTGCCTGGCTTTCTGAATGTTTGCTCTGATGAATATTAACTTAGAAACTTAAGACCTTAGAGTGCATGAGGTGTAGTTTCTCGGAAGGAAATTCAGGGTTATGCTTTGAAGACTTGAAGCAAGATCATTCACGTTAAGGCAGCAGTGCTGCCTTTGTTAGTTTTTCTGAGGACTCATGAGGGTACAGATTTGAATAAGACTGGTGAAGGTGAAAATGAAGTCCAATAAAAGTTGGATTTCACATGTGTAGAGTAATCCAAATCCATATGATTTCTAGTGACTGGACCAGTCAATTCATTTTTGTCACCATCAATTATTAGTGAATCTGCCAAATTTTGGGTTTTGTGCCCTTGACCCATAGAGATCAATTTTAGCCGAGAAGTTTATGGGCTCAAGCCCCATTCGAGATTTGAGCAGATAACCTAAACTAATATTTCAGTGCATTACTGAGGGAGTCCTGCATTGTTGGAGGTGTAGTCTTTTAAATGAGACATTAAATTGAGACCAAATCTAGTGGACATAAAGGACCTCAGTACTATTTGAAGAAGAGCAGATCAGCTTTGGCATCCTTGTCAAAATTTTACCATAAACCTGTACCACCTAAACAAACTATCTGCTCGTTCAACTCATTGCTGCTTGTGTGGCCTTGCTTTGTAAAGATTGATTGTTACAATTCCGTACATTACAACTGTTAAGCACTTTGGGATGTTTTGAGGTGGTGAAATGATAATAAATGCAAGCTACAAGAGAAAAAGGTGCTGATTGGTTAGAAAATCAACTTTGATTGGCTGAGGTGTTGCCATGGAGAAAGTGATAGGAACTATAGGCTCCCCAAGTTCTGTCCTATAGTATATATTATGGTGATCGTGTGAAATTTGGCTTTCTTGCATTTGACCTGATGATTGCAAGATGAAAAGCTTCAGCAATATGTCTATCTTTTCAGCAATAATGTAATACAATATTAATAATACAATAATTACAATACAATAATTATAAAACAATAATTATAATATAATATAATATAATATAATATAATAACAAAAATATGCAGTTTTACTTGTCTGGACTGTTTTGGTTGGTCAGTTTAAGAGATGCATATACTGTTGGGTTTATGTGGTGAATGATGCATGGTGCAGTGACAGTTAATTAGATATTACAGAGTAGAACAATGTTTTGATCCATCTCATAAAAGTCAGGAGTAAGATCCTCTGTTTACAGAGAGGGAAGTGGGTGGGGAGGGGGAGGGGGTAGCAGAGGTGGAACGAAGAGATGGTGCACATTCACCATCCTTCTCATGAATCACAGAGTGGCCAATCCTTTTTAAATAACAATTAACTTTTGAGGAAGACTTTTTGCGGCACAATTCAGCCTAAGTTCTAGGGGCTGGTAAATTGGGAGATTTAATTGTAACACCAGAGAATTGTTTCTCTGTGTTGATTTCTTATCCGATATTCAACTCTATTCAATAGCACTTATTGTTCAAAGCTGTTCTTTGTGCTAAAAATGGTGATTCATTGAAATTGAAAAGCTATCAGGTGAATTTAAAAAATACATTAGCGTTGATTCTGTACACGGAGAAGATGATAATAGTGTGCATCCTCCACAGTTTCTACAGCATAACTTTAAAGGGCATGATACCGCATAAGGTTAGACTCAAAGAAAAATCACCTCTAATGTTACTACGCGACATGACTTCTAAAGAAGACCTTATAATGGAACAAGATTGGTAGTTAGGGATCTGTTTTCTTCGATGTTTGGTGCTGAAATTATAACCAGCAGATTTCAAGGAAATGCAGTTTATTCTTCGAACACTTGCCGTGAGCCCATCAGATGTAAACTTGCCTTTTCAACTTGGGGCAAAAAACAGTTCCCAATTATACTTTCATATTCCATGATAATAAACAAATCATAAGACAAGACTTCTGAAAAAACTTGCATTTAAATTCCTCAGTTTGTTTTTACAGGTGAACAACTTTCTGTAGTTTTTCCGGTGCTGTGACACAGTCCATGGTGACACAGTCCATGGTGACACAGTCCATGGTGAATGCTGAGCTGCTCAAATCCTCAAAGGGAAACTTGAAACATCAGTTTTTCAGTTTGTGTCTATTTCGACATGCGTTCCTTGAAACATCAGTTCCTTGAAACATCAGTTCCTTGAAACATCAGTTTTTCAGTTTGTGTCTATTTCGACATGCGTTCCTTGACTTCAGTAGTAATAAGACCATTGAGTCTTATAGGTTTCTTACAAAACTAAATTAAGCCTTTATTTATAGAAGAAAGGACTTTAAGTACACCCATAGATCTACAAATTACTACTATGATAACTTCTAAATCCTTTAGTTAATCTAACTCCCAGTTACACTTCCGTGAAGGCGACAGGAAGACGGGTAGGCCAGAATTTATGGCTTGTTGGACGGGCGTGTGCCTGACCCAAACGAACGTAAAATGACGTGTGATAACGTTGTGCGAGCATCCCCAAGTCATCAAGCACTCGCATGATATTTCGGTCAGCGGGCACATGCCAGAGTCGGCAGCGGCTCGCTGACAATTTAAAGGCCTATTAAGGTTATTAAAATAATAATTAAGTCCAATTTTACGTTCAAAGTGGCCTTTGGATTTTTTGGGAAACCTCATCCATGGGCTGGGATTCTGAAAGCAAATAAAAATTAAAGAAAAATATTTAAATTTCATTAATAACATGTCCCTCCTCATGTGACAGAGTCACATGAGGCGACATGTTTTTTTTTAACATTTTAAAATTCTTTGTTTTTAATTTTTAAAAATCTTCAGCTCCCTGAGGCAGCTCAGTGCCGCAGGGAGCTTTTCCTGCCGCATCCGCACACATGCGTGAACTTCCCCGCTTTCCCTCCTCCCCCCACCAACCCCGCCCCCCCCCGCCCCCCACCACACGCCCCCCTCCCCCTCACAGCAGCAGCGCTGTAGCACGTGTTTTTTGGACAGGTGACATGAGGAGGACGAAATGACACAGGATGGGAGTGACATAGGAGGGAGGAAATGGCAGGGGAAGGATTGCATAGGGCGGAAAGATAATGAAATTGGTTCCGTATATTCACTTGACTGCAAATATTTTGCCGGTCTCTGCTACTACAATAATAATTTGTTCAAATAATTAGTAATTAATTGATAAGGAATGTGCTCATCTGCTGGCAGCTCCTTTCTCTCTGGTCTTTCAGAAATTGTTAGACACACGAACTATTTCTTGATGTTGGAAATCAGCCATCATTATTCTTCATTGCTAAGAAGTTGCAGTCTGCTCAGCCGAATGATTACCGACCAGTTGCTCTTAATCGATAGTCACAAACTGCTTTGAGCACATTGTGTCAAGGTATCTTTTTTGATCCTTTTGTTCCACATATTGATCAGTTACAACCTCATAAGTCTGTGGACGATGCTGTTCTGATCTTGGTCTATCTGATCCAACAGCACATGGATAGATAAGGCAACAATGCTCATGCTGCCTTCGTTGATTTCTCTTCAGCTTTTAATACCATGCAACCATTCAAGCTTATTGAGAAATTGAAAAACCGTGTTGTTAATCCTACTATCCTGCTTTGGATCAATGATTTCCTCTGTGACAAGACCCAATGGATGTTGGTCTCTGGGATTTGCACACGGCCTATGTTAACAAATATAAGACCACCTCAGGGCTGTGCACTTGCACCTTTGCTTTTCATTTCCTATACGAATGATTATCGATCAGAGCACAGCGACATAAAACAATCGTGAAGTGTGCTGATGATACAGGACTTGTGGGTCTCAGAGGAACAACAAAGTGAACTATAGGAACTCGGTGGAAAAGTTCATAAAATGGTGTGATAACAACTCTCTTAAACTAAATGAAAACAAGATGCAAGAACTATAGACTTTAGGAAAAAGACAATTAATGATATTGTTCCCCTGAAGATTCATGGTATGGACATTGAAGTGGTTATTAACTACAAGAATCTAAGTATCAAAATAGATGATCATTTGAATTGGAGGGAACAGCTGGACTGATGTGGTGGCCAAGGGAAATACATAATTATACTACCACAGAAAATTTAAATCCTTTTGAGTAGATCCCATAATCATGAAGCTCTTCTACTTAGCTGTAGTTGAGAGTTTTACCTTATTTGGATGTCTTGCCTGGTATGGTGTCTTTAGAAAGCAGACTCTTTTAGGGTACAGAGGTTATTCCTGAAAAAAAAGACATGTCAAAGCTTTTCGTCTTGCACACATCAGGATACTTTGCAAGAATACTAATATAAGGGGAAAACAATGGTTTATACTGTGTGTGAAGAGAGTGCTGATTGGTTGGCAAGTGTCCAGAAAGAACATGCACACACATTGCACCTGTTTCAGTTAAACAAAATAAGTGACAGCCATTCACTGACTCATTCCTCAGGGCAATGCCTTGACCAATCAGGGTCAAACTGCCTAGTTTAAATTTCAAACAATGCTTGGCAGTTAACTATCAGTCACCATCACTGGTGCATTCTCCATGGCAATGGCTCTACCGATCAGAGTCCACTTGCCAACCAATCAGCACTCTCTTCACATAGAGTATAAATAGTTGTTTTCTTATTATATTGGTATTCTTGCGATGTGTCCTGGTGAGCGTAAAAAGAAAAACTTAGAGATGTCTCTTTTTTCAGCAATATTCAAGTTCTGTACTACCAAATGACGATTTGTACAGAGATTATTGAACCAGACAGGAAGGTATTTGATGAGCAGATCTTTCTTGACAAAATATGCTCTTGAAGAACTTTGACAAAAATGAAGACTGTCATGAACAATGATAATCACCCCTTGTTGCATTCAAGGAAAAGGCTACAGTCCCTCAGATGCAGGACAAATCAATCCCTGAGCTCATTTGTGTCCTTCTCGATATGAACTTTTAACAGGAGTTTGCTGAATGGATGAGGTAATGCCCTCATGCTGGGACTCACTGGCTGATTATTTTAATGCATTAGAACAGTTTTTAATATGCTTTAATTAAAGCTAGACATCTGAGATAAGGTAATTTTCTTTCCTTTATTGTTATTATTCATTTATATATAATTTTTAAATGAACGAGCAATGTACCTGAAATGAGTTTCCATGTGGACAATAAATTAAAATTGAATTATGGTATTTAATTTCACTTTCAAACTCCCAAATGTTTACACACAGTCCTTCCATTTGCCACAATACTTCTGCAGATGTCAATCTGCACAATCACTCCCTTATGTTTGTCCTTG
Organism: Carcharodon carcharias; assembly: GCF_017639515.1. NCBI lineage: Eukaryota > Metazoa > Chordata > Chondrichthyes > Lamniformes > Lamnidae > Carcharodon > Carcharodon carcharias. Next base: position 15,629,073 of record NC_054481.1, on the reverse strand, counting down.
ATGACCTTGTCCCCAGTAAAACCCTAACTCTTGCTTAACTTAGTCAAATTCCCTGGTATAGCATACATCTTCATTCCCTCAAGGGCAGCAGATCTGAGCGTATATGATGCACAACTAGTTTTGCTCTTCCTTCCATCTTTCCACCCATACATCCAACAAAACTGTGAGGACTTCAACATTCCTGCTGCGTCCCTCTCTTCCTCTTGCTACCAAGCCAAGCTTCCCACCGCACCCCCCCCCCCACCCCCCCACAAGATTGCTCCCTGCTCTAGCCTTGAATCTGGAACCTATAGTTTCTCCTACCTCACCTCATGGGGTGACAGTGATTTATGGGGAGACGGTGGTGTGCTGGTAATGTGACTGGACTAGTAATCCAGTGGCCCAGCCCAGTGCTCCTAATAATCACTCAATGCCCTCTTGAGTGCCTCGATTGAACCTGCCTCCACCACACGTTGAGGTAGTGCATTTCAGGCCCGCACCACCTGTTGTGTGAAAAAGATTTTTTTCTCATGTCACATTTGCTTCTTTTGCGAATCACTTTAAACCTGTGTGCTCTCATTCTTGATCCATTTATGAGTGGGAACAGTTTCTCCCTATCTACTCCACACCCACCGCAACACTGTTGACTCTTAACTGTGCCCTGAAAGGGCAATTGGGAATGGGCAACAAATGCTGGCCATGCCAGTGACACCCACATCTCATGAAAGAGTAAAATGCCTGTTTGAGCTCATTTTGTCTACGAGTTCTCGTATTTCTCCTAAACAGCTGACTATCCAAATTCCTTTTCTAGCCCCTATGCTAGATGATGTGGTACGTTGTTCACTTTCTTCAGGTATTGTCCCCCTCCCTTTTTAATCTGTCCTCCGTACTCCACTCCTCAAGAACCTCACTTTTGATCCCCCTATCTTTGCAAACTACCTCCCGATCTCCAACCTGCGTTTGCCCTCCAAAGCCCTTAAATGTGCTGCCGCTTCTAAAATTCATGCCCATCTTTCTTGCAACTCCATGTTTGAACCTCTCCAATCAGGTTTCTGCCCTTGCCAGAGCACTGAAAGGACACTTACCTAAGTTCCTAATTATGATCTCTGTGACTGTCACTGTGGTAACCTATCCGTCCTCATCCACTCCATTCCACCCATGGTGTGCAGACTAGACCATTTAAGAACTGGTCTGAATTGGGTGATTTTGCTTGGATAGTCAGGGTAGCCCTTTGGACAGGTAAGGTACCCCTTTGAAGATGGTCCAAAGTCACCTTTGGGAGAGGGAAGGCACCCTTTTGCAGAGGTAAGACACACTTTGGGATTGTTAAAGTAAACACGATTGTGTGTAAAAAGTGCTTAAATTCATCGGAACAGTCAAGCTGTCAAGTAACTGTCAAAGAACTTTCAAAGCTGCCAAAGAACTGGCATTTGACATGGTTAACCACACCATTCTCCTCCACTGTCTCTCCTCTGTCATCCAGCCAGATGAAACTTGGCTCATCTGGTTCTATTTTTATCAATGTGATTGTCCTGACCTCGTACTGTAAGATATTGACCCTGCCTATCTGTGTTGCTTTGCCCAGATCCATCATGCTCTTTTGCACTCCGATAGCACTGGTCTCAGAAGCATGTTCCACACCATTCAACCCTCCTTTGGCAGTTGTACCTTTAATCATCTAGACTTTGAACCAGAGAACTCCTTCCTTAAGCCTCTTCTCCTCGCTGCCTCTCCTCTTTCTCTCCTCCTTTAAGATTCTTCTTAAAACCTAGCTCTTTGAGTAAATCATGATGCCTAATATCTCCTTCTTAGGCTCAGTGTTTAAATCAGTTTTTGCCTGATTTTGCTATTGTGACGTGCCTTGGGGCATTCTGCCACATTTAAAGGTGCTACATAAATGCAGGTTGTTGCTATGATGATAAGGAAATCGGTTTTTGTAAATAGTCTAATTTGAAGATGAAAATTCAGCCTAACTAACTTAGTTAAGCTTTCCTTTTGCTCTGAATAGCGATCATCTCCCACCTTTTGCAAAAATAAAGCACATCGTTCAAAAGACTATTTTGTGAGGGACCTAATTCACACTCGCAAATATAGGCCCAGATTTTTTGCCATGACGGAGACTCTCTTCGTTTTGGTGAAAATGGAGGAAATGTCCGTAAGTCCTAAGTCCCGCCCCCAAACACAGCAACTCTCATGGTCATGGAGACAGGACTGGAGTCGGACAGGGGTTCACTCAGGCACGTTTTACAGAGGCAGCTGTCTATTTATGTCACCAGCCACCTCTACTGAAGTGGGATATTGGTAGGCCAGGAATGTGAAACCTGTGGTGTGCAGATTAGAACATGTAAGAGCTGATCTGAACTTGGTGGCTGTGTTTGGATAGCCAGGGTAGTCCCTTGGAGAGGTAAGCTACCCCTATGATCCAAGGACACCTTTGGGACAGTTAAAGCACCCTTTGCCAGAAGTAAGGCTCCCTTTGGGATTTTTAAAGTTAAACATAATTGAGCATAGAAAGTGCATAAACACATTGGAATTGTTAAGCTGCCGAAGAACTTTCAAAGCTGCCGAAGAACTGTCGAAGCTGTAAAAAACACCATCAATGGATACTAGGTGAGTTGGCATGGAGGGGGTGAGGGCAAAGAGTGGTGAGTAGGGGGCATGGGCTGGCATGCGTTGACACTAAATTGGCATGAAGGATATAATTGGCCATGGGGATGTGGGAGACATGGCAGTATAAGGGGCCATGGGAGTGGGTAGAGGGTCATGGGTGGGTCTAGTGGGTTTGAGGGGCCATGGGGAGATGGGTGGGGGCATGATGTGGCATAGGTTGGCAAGGATGGGGCATGGAGAGTATGTGGGTGCGTGAGGGGGGAGGGTGAAGGGTGAGGGATGGAGGGCTTTTTAAAATTTAATAGAACAAAGCGCCAGAGGATAGAGGCAGGCCTTCTGCAGAGCCTGCCTCTGCACCCTGCAGCCTCCACACTCATTCTAGAGGCGGTGGGCCTGACTTCTAATCCAGTTCAGCACCCTGCCATCCCCCACCCCCAGAACAAAAATTGGAACTGTGGTTGGCCATTTTCAAAGGTCAGGTTCGCAAAGTCAAGAATTCTCTTGTCTCTGCGCATCTGACCTGGAAGCAAAATTCAAGGCCACAATCAAAGTCCAAGTCAAGTTCCTTGTGACATTTGTGTGATAAATACACTTGGTGAAAATGCAAACTAATGTTTCGAGGTCTGTAGTAATCTGATGTGTAATATACCTTTAAGAGGAACGTTGTAATGGAAGATCACATGATCTTGGTAACCAATAGCTGACTAGCGCGGGCTATCTCTGTAGTCAGTAGTCTTGAGTTAGAGTCTGGAGTGTAAAGACAGAGTTTTGAGTTGTAAGCACACAAGTGTAGCTGCTGAGTTCCTTTTGTAAATAAACAGAATGTGTTTCTTATAAGAAGCTATTTCTAAAGACTGGGGCATGTGTGGGTTGGAGAGGATTTAGTTATAATGAGAAATAAAATATTAAATATATAGGAAATGGTCTGATATCAGTGGCTTTGTTCTAGGGGGTTAGTCAACCTTTCACTAATTCCTTCAGAACACAAAAAGGGTCATTTTATTTTTTATAATTTTTTCCAAATTTAAATAGAATAATGGGATGTTGTCTCGTGAGATTTTCTTATTAAACTTGATAAAGCCACTCATGGGATTTTGCATTGTTTTGTGTATGATTGAACAGTTCCTCTTTCTGGCTGAGGTAGCGTGGAGATAAAGAATACATCACAGAATGATAGATTATGCCAAATGAACCAATGAGTTCGTCAACTGTGCTGAGTGCTTTATTTTCCATAATTCATCACTTCTCACTCATGTGTTCTGTTCAATTCTGGCAAAAGAAACATTTGAAGGGTTTAAGAATTGTACATTTTGAAATGAGGCAGAAGGTTTTTTTTTCCCAGTCTCTTACCATAACTTTAGTGTGAGAGAAAAAGAACCCCATTTTTGGCTATCAATGCTGTGACCTTGGGGATTCTGCTGGCCTCATGTTGATCTTATGACTGGAACTGAAGAAAACACCCATAGTTTCCAGTGCCTCGTTATCATTTCAAACTTCAAACTGATTAACCTGTAATCCTCCATTCACGATAATACTTCTGCGGCTATTTATCTGCACCTTCACATCCACCCTTGGTGTTCTGTCTCCAGTGAAACCCTTACTCTCTCTCACCTAATCCTTCACCTTGGTGTGTCCTCTTCTTCTCTCCCTTAAATCCAAAGGACGCAGGATTTGAGTGTTTAAGGTGCACACCTGGTTTAGCCATTCATCACCTGACCTGGCTATGTCACATCAAGCCCTATCTGCCCAGCTCTCTATCTGCCAATACTCTTGGAATGCAAAGAAACTCCTGGCTTCTTTTGTGCACTACCAACTGTCTGCTTAAGCTGTTCTCCTCTGCCTTCTTCACCCTTACTTCCAACAACAAATGCTTATGACCTCCTTTGTCACCAAGATTGAGACCATCCACCTGAGCTGCTTACCTTTCTCTTCCTAGCCCATCAAGACAATCATCCCCCAAGGTTCCCCTTGTCCTAGCCTTGAACTCACTTACATCTTCTTCTGCTTCCTCTCCTATCTCCCTCATGCCCTCTCTAAGCTCATCTTGCTTGTGAGACAAACCTCCTTGATACAGTCAACCATGCCATCATCCTCCGAGTCTGCCCCCTGTTGCCCAGCCAGCTGTGACTATCCTAGCCTGGTTCCACTCTTGCCAATGCAGTCAATGCTGGACCACACCTTGGTCCCCCTTCTAATTCTCGCCTGCATGCTGGCCTCGGGTGACATCATGTGAGGACATGACTTCAGGTTTCACATGCACGGTGGTGACCCTGTACCTACCTCACCACCTCTTTTGGTCCCTCCACAACCTCTCTATTATCAGCCTTCTAGTCCGACATCCAGTACTGAATGAGTTGCAATTTTGTCAAATGAGATGATGGGGGGACTCGAGCCCTTGGTTTCTGCCATGTGTTTCTCATTAAATCCATGGTTAGATTTTGTAATGTTTGACAATTGCTTCGCCTTAGAACTGAGGATGGGGTGCGGTTGGGGAATAAAGGAAACACCTGGGTATAATGAGAAAGAAAAAGATCAAAGATATAGGTAACTCTGATCTCAGTGGCTTTGTTCGAGGAGGCCAGTCAACCTTGCCCTAATCACAGAATCACAGAATTACAGAATTGTTACTGTGTGGAACAAGGTCTTTTAGCCCATTGTGTCTGCACCGGCTCTCCGAATGAGCATTTTGACTCAATGCCATTCTCCTGTCTTTTCCCCATAACCCTACACATTGTTTCTATTTAATTAATCATCTAATGCCCACTTGAATGTCTTGATTGAACCTGTCTTCACCACAATTCCAGGCAGTGCATTCCAGACCCAAACAACTTGCTGTGTGAAAAAGTTTTTTTCCCACATCGTGTTTGCTTCTTTTGCAAATCACTTTAAATCTGTGCCCTCTTGTTCTCTATCCTTTTTCGAGCAGGAACAGTTTCTCCCCATCTACCCTGACCGCATGATTTTGAACACCTCTATCAAATCTCCTCTTAGCTTTCTCCTGTCCAAGGAGAACAGTCCTGGTGCCTTGTCAACTTTAAGTGCCGCCAGTTTAGCCGCTACCTCCTCCTTATCAATTTTGAACTCTTCTAGTGACAGAGTTTCCTCCTCTGTCACCATGGCCTGCTTCCTTGGTAAAAACAGATGCAATGTATTCATTTAACACCTCAGCCATGCCCTTTGCCCCCATGTGTAAATCCCCTTTGTTGATCCCGAATCAGCCCTATTCCTCCTCTTACCACCCTCATACTATTTATGCGCTGATGGGAGATTTTGGGATTCCCCTTTATGTTGACTGCCAGTCTTTTCTCACAATCCCTCTTCACTTCTCTTATTTGCTTCTTCACCTCTCCTCTGAACCTTCTGTATTCAGCTTGGTTCTCAATTGTGTTTTCTACCTGACACCTGTCACAAGTGCACTTTTCCTTCATTATCTTAATTTCTATCTCCTTTTTCATCCAGGGAGCTCTGGATTTGTTTGTCCTATCTTTCTCTTTTGAGGGAATATACTTTGACTGTGGCCGAACCATTTCTTTTTTAAGGTAGCCCATTGTTCAGGTACAGTTTTCCCCACCAACCTTTGGTTCCAATCCATCTGGCTCAGCTCCGTTCTTGCCCCATTGAAGTCGGCTCTCCACCAGTTAATAAATCTTACTCTGGATTGCCCATTGTCCTCTTCTAATGCCATCTTAAATCTTGTGTTTCCTAAATGGCCCCCCACTAACACTTGCCTAGCACTGCCTCATTACTTGTTGCACAGGACACATGCTGCTGTTGAAAATTCTCCGGAACACAATCCAGGAACTCTTGCCCTTTACATTACCACCATCCCAGTCTATATTCAGTTAATTAAAGTCCCCCATTACAACTACTCTATAATGATTGCACCTCCTATTAGTGAGCCAGGTGGGTCTTTATGACAATCACAGAACCACAGAATCACCCGGTGCAGAAGAGGCCCTTCGGCCCATCGAGTCTGCACCGACATGTGAGAAACACCTGACCTACCTACCTAACCCCATTTACAGCACTTGGTCCATAGCCTTGAATGTTATGATGTGCCAAGTGCTCATCCAGGTACTTTTTAAAGGATGTGGGCAACCCATCTCCACCACCCTCCCAGGCAGCGCATTCCAGACCGTCACCACCCTCTGGGTAAAAAGGTTTTTCCTCACATCCCCCCTAAACCTCCTGCCCCTCATCTTGAACTTGTGTCTCCTTGTGACTGACCCTTCAACTAAGGAAAACAGCTGCTCCCTATCCACCTTGTCCATGCCCCTCATAATCTTGTACACTTCGATCAGGTCGCCCCTCAGTCTTCTCTGCTCTAACGAAAACAACCCAAGTCCATCCAACCTCTCTTCATAACTTAAATGTTTCATCCCAGGCAACATCCTGGTGAATCTCCTCTGCACCCCCTCCAGTGCAATCACATCCTTCCTATAATGTGGTGACCAGAACTGCACACAGTACTCCAGCTGTGGCCTCACCAAGGTTCTATACAACTCCAACATGACCTCCCTACTTTTGTAATCTATGCCTCAATTGTAAAGGCAAGTGTCCCATATGCCTTTTTCACCACCCCACTAACATGCCCCTCTGTCTTCAGAGATCTATGGACACACACGCCAAGGTCCCTTTGTTCCTCAGAACTTCCTAGTGTCATGCCGTTCATTGAATACTTCTTTGTCAAATTAGTCCTTCCAAAGTGTATCATCTCACACTTTTCAGGGTTAAATTCCATCTGCCACTTATCTGCCCATTTGACCATCTCACCTATATCTTCCTGTAGCCCAAGACACTTACCCTCACTATTTACCAACCAGCCAGTCTTTGTAACATCTGCAAACTTACTGATCCTACCCCCACATAGTCATCTATGTCGTTTATATAAATGATGAATAATAGGGGACCCAGCACAGATCCCTGTGGTACGCCACCGGACTCTGGCTTCCAGTAACTAAAGCATCCTTCTATCATCACCCTCTGTCTCCTACAACTAAGCCAATTTTGAATCCACCATATTAAATTACCCTGTATCTCATGTGCATTGGCCTTCTTTATAAGTCTCCTATGTGGGACCTTGTCAAAGGCTTTGCTGAAGTCCATATAAACTACATCAACTGCACTACCCTCATCTACACACCTGGTCACCTCCTCAAAAAATTAAATCAAATTTGTCAGGCATGACCTCCCTCTGACAAAGCCATGCTGACTACTTCTGATCAAACCTTGCCCCTCCAAGTGGAGATAGATTCTCTCCTTCAGAATTTTCTCCAATAGTTTCCCTACCATTGACGTGAGACTCACTGGCCTGTAATTCCCTGGCTTATCTCTACAACCCTTCTTAAATAGCGGAACCACATTAGTTGTTCTCCAGTCCTCTGGCACCTCCCCCGTGGCCAGAGAGGAATTAAAAATTTGGGCCAGAGCCACTGCGATCTCCTCCCTTGCTTCCCTCAGCAGTCTGGGACACAAATCATCTGGACCTGGAGGTTTGTCCACTTTTAAGCCTGCCAACACCTTCAATACTTTGTCACTCCCTATATCAATTTGCTCAAGAACCTCGCAGTCTCTCTCCCCGAGTTCCATACCTTCATCCTCATTCTCTTGCGTAAAGATGGATGTGAAGTATTGGTTCAACACTCTACCGATGTCCTCTTGCTCTACCTATAGATTGCTCCCTTGGTCCCTAATGGGCCCTACTCTTTCCCTGGTTATCCTCTTCCCATTGATATACTTATAGAATATCTTGGGATTTTGCCTACTTTTACCAGCCAGAGCTTTCTCATATCTCCTCTTTGCTCTCCTAATTGCTTTCTTAAGCTCCACCCTGCACTTTCTGTACTCCACTAATGCCTCTGCTGATTTGCTTTCCTTGTACCTGCTAAAAGCCTCTCTTTTCCTTCTCATCTTATCCTGAATATTTCTGGTCATCCATGGTTCTCTGTGCTTGTTACTCCTTCCTATCACCCTAGAGGGAACATGTTGAGCCTGTGCCCTCCCCATTTCATTTTTGAACACCCTCCACTGCTCTTCTATAGATTTCCCCAAAAGTAGCTGTTCCCAGTCCAACTTGGCCAGATCCTGCCTTATTTTACTAAAATCCACTCTCTTCCAATCCAAAACATTTTTTTGCAACTTGTCTATCTCTTTGTCCATAACAAACTTAAATTGTACCATGTTGTGGTCGCTCTCACTAAAATCAACAAAGGTTTCATGGCCACCATTACTAAGGGCAGAATTTTGTCCTCGGATGGTGTGCAGGCCCCACAGACTCAGCGGCGGGCGGACAGCCAACCCCCGCCACTGAAACGGGGCCCGCCGCCATTTTGAATGGGCTGGCCAATTAAGGCCCGTCCAGCGGCCTGCCCGACAGGAAGTGCTATGCACTTCCTGAGCGGGGGTGGTGGGGGGGAGGGAATCCCCAGCTGTTAAAGCGCGCACTGCTCCCTGAGGCAAAGTCCTGTCTCAGGGAGATTCGTGAGAGGTAAGTAAACTCTAAAAATAGAAAAATATTAAAATTATTAACATGTTCCCCTCATGTGACAATATCACAAGAGATGAGACATGTTAATAAAGAATAAATACACTTTATTAATTTTTTACAATACAGGCATGAGACTTCATCCTGCCAGTGGATGAAGTTTCATCAATAATCTGGAGCCCGCCGAGGCTCTTGGCCTGCCCGCCAGCCTTAAGGTTGGCCGGGCAGGTCTTTAATTACTTTAACTAGCCTGTCAGTGGCCTCAATTGGTCATTGACAGGTCGGCGGGCGGACAGCGTCATTTTCCCCTCAGCGATCAGGCCCCGCCCCCAAATCGCCAAGGGAAAAATCCTGGCCCAAAACTAGCTTTTTTAAAAAATTCCAGATGTAATAACTGAATTGAAACTCCACTAGCTACCATCTTGGGATTTGAACCCATGACCCCAGAGCATTAGCCTGGGCCTCTGGATTACTAAACCTGATGACATTGCCACTGCCATGTTCCTGAATTTAAATGGATGGGAGCTTCGTCTTGTGAGATTGTATCATTAAGCTTGACAAAGTCATTCATGGGATATTGCACTGCTTTGTGTATGATTGAATAATCCTCTCTGTCTGAGATGGTGTGGAAATAAAGGATACAATGCGGAATGATGGATTACGCCTAATAAACCCCTAAGTCAACTGTGCCGAGTGCTCTATCTTCCATAATTCATCACTTTGCGCTCAATCATTCTGTTCAATTCCAGACAAAGAAACAATTGAAAGATTAAAGAAATGCCGGCCCTGAGAGTGGACAGGCGCTTTCTTCCAGTCTCCGGCCATAACTCTGGTGGGAGACCAGAAACATCCCAAAGATCCAAATCTTGCTATTTCGCAGGGGGTTTCACTGAAAATACTCAGCAGGTAAGGTAGCCTGTGTGGAGTAACAGAAATCAATATTCCAGGCCTGAGTTCACAGATGCTGCCTGAGCATCTCCAGCATTTTTCCATTTTTTTGTTTTCAGGTCTCCAGCAGCTGCTTGTAGCTTGCTTTTGTTTTATATTGTTTTTTTTTTTGGCAACGTTGTGCATTGTTTTATCCCCTAAAGGTAGCGCTCACAGTTAGGCACAAGTGGGTTGGGAGATTGTAGAAATTTGTAGGCACTGTGCCTGTGTTTTATGTGTAAAACGGGACACAATGGCCTGCGTGGACTTTTGGCCACAATTGCTAAGGTTGTCAGGCCAATTAGGTGGCCGCCATGACAGGTGTTAGGGCGCTTTCTTATGCTAATTCAGGGCCTAACACGTGCTGAGGGACCCTGCGCCAATTTGGGCTGACCTGAGTGGAGTGGGCCTCATCCCTGTTCTGTTAAGGTTATGCAGGCATGTATTACAGCCTAGCCAGCAGCCACCACCTTTTTCCTTTGAAAGGTAGAGCAGGGGGCACCCTTCCTATTGGAACGGCCTTTGCCGTGGAGGTAGGCAGTCTGAAAGTAAACTCTCCTGTCAGTGAGCTGACAGCGAAGAGGGAGAGGCACAACAACAGACCATATGCAGATGAGGCACCAGGACCAATTTCCCCTGATCCCTTAGGCCTAACTAAATCTTTATGCGCAACGTTTGTCCCCGCATAATCTTCCACTCTAAAGATGGCCAAAGGACAACGTGCATTGATATAGCACTCAAGGCGCTTCACAGAGCGTCAGCAAACTAAATTTGACACCGAGCCACAAAATGGCACTTCCAGGGCTATCATCAGCTCCCTGACATAAAACTATAAAATTAAGAGGAGAAATTTGGGAAAATGCTGAGAATTGTTTTTCATCAGAGAAATTTGTATTCTATATACGGTTCAACTAATTAAATTATCTGTACGGGCTGAAAAGGTTACATTAATATTTGCTTTTTCCTTGATTTATTGTCTCTTGCTCCGTTTTTAGTTAGAAAGCATCTATCTGTCTTGGGTGGTTTTTGAAGGTAAGCCTAGGAAAGGTTGTGAGCCAATATAAGTACTTCACAACAGCGACAGTAAATGATCGAGCATCACTTTGAAGCAACTTAAAAACTGCCTTTCAAATCTAATTTTGGTGCGAAGGCCTCCTTTTATTAAATTCATTTTAAATGAGATCTAACGATAAAATGTTACTACAGAGGCATTTACTGGGTGAGGGTGTGAATGGTGCTTATTAGTTGGCTTTTTATAACTTCTTTTAGAATATATTCTCAGCAATGTGACAATTATTAATTACAGAGCTCTTCAGGAATTAAAATGAGTCACTAGCCTCAGGCTGTAAAGGAATAGGGTGACTAACGCAGATCCAGAGGAAGCTTGAAGATGAATGAAATGGAGAGAAGTTGAAGGTAGAGCTGTGCACTTTAAGTATGAGAAGGATTGTGATCAGATGATTTTGCAATCCGTACTTGAACATAGGATGTTTCAACACAGAAACAGGCCATTCAGCCCAATGGGTCCATGATGGTGCTAACATGATCTTCCTCTCCTCATCCCCTAACCTTATAGAGAAAACCAGGGCCAGAATTTTGCCCTAGTCGAGAGGGCGAGTCCGACCGGCTCGGCGAAGGGCGGGCAGCCAATTGCCACCACCGAAACGGGCCGCGCTGCCATTTTTCGCGGGCGGGCCCATTAAGGCCCACCCAGCGGGTTAGTGACTCCCGCGGAGAACGGGAAAATAGTCATGGCGGCGGGTGGCCTCAGACCGCTGGTTCCAACGGGGAACCGACAGCCTGTATAAAGAGTGGCCAGGCAGCCTGCTTGAGGCAGAGCGCCATGGCCACTCGGGGAGAGAGAGAGAGGCAGCAGGAGGAGGAGGGGGGTCAGGCTGCAGGAGAGGCCAGTGGGGGAGGGGGCCACTATGCCCCTCGGTTCTCCGATGCCTGCCTTGCTGTCCTCCTCAAAGAGGTGTCCAAACGTTGGGATATATTGTATCCAGAGGATGGGAGGAGGAGGGCCCCCTCCCATGTCACTAGGCAGGCGTGGGAGGAGGTTGGTGACGGTGTAAGCGCCCATGATGAGATGCGGTGCACCTGGACCCAGTGCCACAAGCACTTCAATGATTTGCTGCACTTTGGAAGGGTGAGTACCATGTCGGCCTTGGCCATGTGACCCAGCAGGTAGCCTTAGCCTTTGTGCCCCCTCCCTGCCCCCCCCCCCCACGTCTTACTGTCATTACTGCATAGGGCATTTGGCACACGCTGGGTGGGCAAACCGATAGTGACCATGCTTACATCAGCCTTAGTGGGTGAGGAGAAGATGGGTTCTCCGCGCAGGAGATGTTGGTGTTTGTGGCATTTGAGTATTCTGGGGGCAACCTGCAGGGGAGGCAGCTAGACACATACTCAGAACTCCAACACATGTCTTATTGATGGTGATGAGATGGTGGAAGGGGAGCCTCAAGGTGTCGTGGCCAAGAGCCATCTGCTGGCCTCGGCACCGCACCTGGTTGTGCCCCTTTGCCATGTGCGCTAAGACCCGTGTGTTATTCAAAGTAATGGACGCCGAATGTGTCCAAGGTGGCCGTTGGTGGAGGGGGTTGGGAGCCGTATTATCTTCTGGGGACTGATCACCAGTAGTGTGGGCAGGAGCCACTGGAGGCCTCAGATGGGCCACTGTGGTTGGGGTGCGATGTGCACGTGCAGAATACATGAGCGATCAGCCTCAAAAGATCCTCTTCTCTGTTCTGCAGGCAAAAACTGAACACAATCAGCGGGAGCACCAGAGGACTGGAGGTGGGCATGCCCTCCTCCAGCGTCTCACGACCTTCAAAGAACAGGCCATGGATCTGGGGAGGAAGCAGGAGGCCAGGTTGGCCAGGGGCGGCGAGGCTGGGGTCCAGCGGGCAGGTATTTGAGGTCCACAGTCCCATCCACTCTGTCTGCCCACCATCCAAACCACTGATGGTTGCTGCAATCGATAATGCTGAAACACTGTTCATTCACAGACTGAGACACTCTGACACGTGGGTCATACACAAAGGTCCCTCATCCCCTTGTGGATTCACATCTCCACCACCTTCCAAAGTTACCTTATCCCATTTGTTACCACTATCACCATGGTCTAACATGCCATGGGATCGCTGCTGCACAGCCAAAGACTTATTGCATCTTAGTGGGGGGTTGGGACCTCCACCACCCTTTCAGCCAGTGTGCCCCACATTACTTTGTCCAAAAGGTACTCAGCACCTCAGCTGTGAACCTCATGGCACTCAACTTAGATAAATGCCACCACGTTACTCATCCCTGCGCCAAGGGGAAATGTTGCCTTCTGCCCACCCGGTCTATGCCCCTCCTAATGGAATGAAGGCCAATAATGTGACCTCTCAATCTCCTGTGATCCACGGCAAATACCGCAACTGTTTGCGATGTTTCCTCAGCCCCGCAACTATCCAGGCCAGAATGCATCCAGGTCAGGTACCTCTGCACTCTCCCCACTCCAGTGGTACATAACATGCCATGTGGCATTTCTGAGACCATCTGACCAGCCTGTCTGCATGTGCGTTTAATGGTTGGGGTTCCTCTTGACTCTTTTCCACCCCACCAATGTTTGTCTCCTTAGGGTCTTGAAGGATGAGCGACTTATGAGGCTTGGGGGGTAAGGGATGAAAGGTTGAAGTGAAAGCACGCTAACTGATGCACTGTCCTTGTTGTTAATTTCAGCATCACCACCAGAGCGACACGCCCATCGACACCGCAGCCCCCCCTCCACACCTAAGGGCCAACATGTGCAACTTGCAGCACATCATTTCAGCCAGCCAGGCACCAGCGCAGACACATATACCTCGGTGGGGACTTTACCGTCGGCTAGTGTCCCGCAGCACAGTGGAGAGGGCACATCACGATCGCTGGAGGAGAGGGCACAGACAGAGAGTGCCGATGGCACCAGCAGCCGCAAGGCTGCAGGGGACCAGGCACATGCTGAGTCCGGCACTGATGACGTGCCTCTGGAGATGTCACTAATGCAGCAGCTGCAGGACAAGCAGCAGGAATCACGTTTGCATCTGGCACGGTTGCATGAGGGTTTGCTTCAGTTGGTTTCATGCGATGGAGGAGTCCAGGCAGAGTGTACGTGAAGGCATGAACCTCAGGACAGAGCTTCACACTTCCTCCACTGAGAGTGGCGACTCTAATAGAGAGGGGGTTCAATCGGATGGAGAAGCTTCTGATTGGGTTACGCTCTGACCTGCAAGCCCTCACAGCGCTAATGGCCACGGGTGGTCATTCCCAATGTGGGAGATGTTGTGGGCACCAGGTGTTGGCGCTCAGTGCCCATCCATCTGCGGTGAACATGGCACAGTTGACGCAGCAGCTGCCTGTCGTCGCTGCGAGCTCCTCTCAGGCCGCTCCGGATGAGGGCAGCAGTTCCTCCGCCCCTCTGCCAGTCAACGTTTCTTCCGTTGAGGTTGTGACAACTGGGGAGGTGCCAGTTCAGGAGCTGGCCACTCCCTGCCAGGCGGGGCCATCACAGGCTCCATGGGCCAGAGGACGCCCGCCAAGGTCATCGAGGCCAACAGGACCGCAGAGTGAGCAGCTGTCTCACAGGCCACTCCGAGCGATGGGGCGGCACCTAGACGTAGCACCCGCAAACGTAAGCATAAGGCACGTTAGGCACTCAATGGGTATGTCACTGGTGATTTTGTGTTGGCCTTAGAATAGGGAACAATATACTTATGTTTACAATGGAGAAATCGCTGTTATATTTTGGACATAATAAAGTCCACTTTTCTGACCAGGGCTGAGGGTGTTTCCTTTAAGCTGCATTTGTATGTTTCACAGACATATCATGAGTGTTTGAGTGGACGTTGATGTTTCTGTACTAAGCCCTTAGTTGCATCTGATGAGGTGGAAGATGTGGTACCTAAGTGCCACCTGTGGAAGTGCCAGGCAATGTTGCTCCTGCTGATCCATGTGTGTGGAGCTAGCTGAAGGATTGTTGGATTAAATTGTCCCGGGTGTCCCTGCCTCCTTGGTGTAAATGCAGATCAGCGTGCTGCCCCTCATCATCGCCCTGTGCTTCCTCATCCTCTAAGGCACTGCTGGATTCATCATGTGCAGCCTCATCCAGGGCATCAAGGTCTTCATCAACAACTGCATCCCCCCTTTCCAGCGCAAGATTGTGCAGGGTGCAGCAGACTACCACTATCAGAGAGACACGATCTGGGGGGTACTGGAGTGCGGCCCCTGAGTGGTCCAGGCAACAGAAGCACATCTTGAGAAGATCGATGGCTCTCTCCACCACAGCCTTTGTGGAGACGTGGCTCCTATTGTACCGCTGCTCGGCTTCTGTTCTTGGATGACGGAGAGGCGTCATGAGCCACCTTCTGAGGGGATAGCCCTTGTCACCCAGCAGCCATCCATCCAGCCGGGCTGGAGCACTGAAGAGCACCAGCACCTGGGAGTGTCTGAGGACGTAGGCTTCATGGGAGCTGCCTGGGTACCTTGCACAGACTTGTAGAATCAGCATCCTGTGGTCACACACTATCTGCACGTTCATGGAGTGGAAGCCCTTCCTGTTGACGAAGGCACTGGGCTCACCTGCTGGCGCCTTGATAGCCACATGTGTACAGCCTATAGCACCCTGGACACGGGGGAAGCCAGCAATGGCCTCTGGCTCGCTGTGCCTGACTTGCCTGGTTGCAGTGGAAGTGTATGAAGGTCAATGCCCATCTGAACAGAGCGTCTGTAACCTGCTTGACACAAGTGTGGACAGCTGATTGGGAGACATCGCAAAGATCATCCACTGAACCCTGGAAGGAGTCAGAGGCATAGAAGTGGAGGGCAACTGTGACCTTCAGAGCCGCTGGCATGGGGTGTCCATCCACAGTTAGGAGATACCTCAGGGCCAATCATCTGAAAGATACAGCTGACTGTCTCCCTTGAGAGTCAGGGCCTCCTTCGGCACTGCACCTGTCATATTGAGGTAGCTGCTTCACCGCCTGTAAACCCTGGCTGCAGGATAGTGGTGTCTTCTGCAGCCCCTTCCACCTTGGACTACCTCTTGGCCCTGCGCCCCTTGTGCCTGCGCCTGGCCTCCCAAAGGTGGCTCCCCTGGAGGCTGATTGTCCACTCCTGGCCTCCTCTTTATTCTATCCCTCCCTTCCTCCTCAGGGGAGCTGCCTCCAGTGGAGAGGTCAGAACACATACCCCCCAGGCTAAATGGAGGCCTCCAGAAAGCTGCAGGCCCCGAGAAAGAGTACTGTCTGCGGACTGGTTTCAAAGTACACAAGAAGCTCTTGGAAATCGATGAGAACTGCTAACAATCACACAGACAACTTTTAAACCCTTTCAGCAATTAAAACTTCATGTAAAACATGAACGACCCCTCTGAGTCCACATATCCTGACATTGCATGAGTTTTATTAAAAAATCTCCTACCCGCCTGCCTGTTGGGCCTGTGCATCGACCCGAGGTTCACACGGGCCCCTCAAAATCCAGGACAATTGGCAAGTTAAGGGCCATAACGAGGCCTTTAATTAATGGGGGGCGAATGCCCTACTGAGTGCGCCCGCCAACCGAAACATCACGATGCCACGCGCTGATGTCGGGACACTCAGGTGAAGTCAGTGCGCGACATTTTAAGCGCTGAGGTGCGGACTCCGTCACCCGCGCATCACCCAGAAAATTCTGCCCCACCTCTTCCTTTCTCACTCATGCATTTATCGAGCTTTCCTGAGGATAATGCAATTGGCGCATTGTCGGTAGCTCTGGTGAAGGCAATTGAGAGCTCAATAGCTGAGCGTTAACCAATTGGCTGGAACATGTTGAATCGACATTGTGCTCCTGGGAAGGGAACTTACTGAGGTAAGTCGTATTGAAATGGCAAAGGGGCCACTAAAACAGAGTCATTTAGTCGAGGTTGGAAAAAAGAACCAGAAAAGACAGCGTCCTCTGATTTATGCCTCCTTGGATTAACTTGCTGATATTTTTTTTGGAAGGATTTATAAGCTTTCCGCATTGAAAATCATACGTTTAGGTAAACAGTTGAGCCCACAGGTATTGTTCATTATTTAGTGGGGAAAATCATTTTATTACATGATGGAAACTGGTCCCAAACACTCAGCCGGTCTGCGCTGGTGGAGCTTATCCAGCAGAATGTCAAGCAGGTAAAGTGCAGGCTATGTTGAGAAACGAAGTAAAATGCACTCACAATAGCTCAACAAAATGTTGGAGCTTTACAAAAGTCTAAAACTGCATATGGGCCCTTCCTGAACAAAATACTTGATATGCCAAACAAAATGTGGCATTTAAAGCTTCAAGCTACATTATATGTTCAATAAATTTCCAGAAAAACTGCTGTACAAACATAGATCCTCGAGACGGACAAGGAATTGGCAGAAACGAAGGACAACTATCGGTTAGGGAAGTGACATCGGGCTGAGGAGATGCAGTGCATGGAATCACGGGTCCCCTCCTGATTCTGATTGAGAAAAATGACTTGAACTCTTCCATTCATCCCATACAATGTTTCTCCCTCAGTTCAATGACCGGCACTCAACCTATCCCTTCCCCTCCTGCACAGCTCGATGCCTCTACTGTCGGCTTTTTGTGTAGCCCCTGCACTTTAACTGCCTCCCTCCATACCTCTCCTTACCCCTCCCCTCAGTAGGCGGCCATTATTTCAGCCACCCAGGCTACACTCTGGAATCTTGACTAAAAGCTTTCTTCACCTTATGCCTTTGTGAAGTATCTTGGTGTAGGTTTCCACGTTAAAGGTGCTACAAAGTTTCAGAGCTTCAGGTCACAGTTACCTATGGTGATGTAATGAAACTCAGGGATGGACTAGAGACCAAGACTGGAGGGGTGCAGAGACACCTTGGAGGATTGTAGGCCTGGTGGAGATTAAGATAGGGAAGGACAGGGACAAGTCGATCTTTGTTTCTTTAGTGCTGGAGAAACTAAGGGAATACTTGATCCACGTGCGGTGACTTTCCCAACATTTAAAAAATTTAGTTGGGGGAGGGTTATGGAAAAATGGAAATGCTGGAAACACTCAGCAGCTCTGGCGGGATCTCGGAGTGAGAAACACTCCGAGTTAATGTTGCAGTTTGGTGATCCTTTGTCAGAATGCAATTAAGCTGTCTACTTGCATTTACTATTTACTTCAACACATTTAAGTTGACTGAACTCTTTGAAGTTATTGTTATGCACTAAAATGCATCATTTGAACAAGGCAGGTCAGCCACTTTATAATGATCACAGTCATCCATGAACATTAAATGTGCTGCTTCACAATGAATTGCACTGTCTCAGTTATTGGGCGGTGGGACATTTGAGTGGACTAGACGTGGCAAAACTATGCAACGTACCTACCGGGGATTAGTCCACAATCCCATTCGGTATTGATTCAATCCCTTCAATAAGGTGGAGGGAGAGGAAAGTGAAATAGAACAAAATTAATTTGAAATGAAAGCACCTACATTTAACGTGGGTTTATGGTCTGTACTTGTTTGAAACAATATTAGCTGACAGTAAATTGCTCCCATTGCCATTAAAATTACAACATTTTTCCAGCAATGGCTGCTGCCTAATATAAAGGTCATGCTTCCTGTATGGTGAGTCTTAAATGTCTCTGTCTTAAATCACTGCTGTATTACACAGTGATATTCTGCAGAACAAATGTTACAAACAGAAAAGTTGTATTTTGGTGTACAGACCTATGTGCCTAATTTAGGTTAATGCCTGTGTCTATACATGTGCATACATAGGAACATGGGAAATAGAGCAGAAGTGAGCAATTTAGCCCCTCGAGCCTACTCTGCCATTCAACTCGATCATTGCTGATCTTCTGACTCAGCACCATTTTCCCACACTATCCCCATATCCCTTGATATCTTTAATATCTAGAAATCTATCGACCTCTGTCATGAATATACTCAATGACCGAGCCTTCACAGCCCTCTGGGGTAGAGAATTCCGAAGTTCCACTACTCTCTGAGTGAAGAAATTCCTCCTCACCTCAGTCCTAAATGGTCTGGCCCTTATTCTGAGATTGTGCCTCCTGGTTTGAGACACTCCACCAGGGGGAAAGGTCCTTCCTGCATCTACCTTCAAGCCCTGTAAGAATTTTATATGTTTCAATGAGATCATCTCTTATTCTTCTAAACTCTAGAGAATATAGGCCCAGTCTCCTCCATCTTTCCTCATAGGGCAACCTCGTCATCTCAGGAATCATTCTGGTGAACATTCATTGCATTCTCTCTTTGGCATGTACATTGTTCTTTAGGTATAGAGACCAAAACTGTACACAATACACCAGGTGAGGTCTCACCAAGATTCTATACAGTTGCAGCAAGACATCTTTACTCCCACACTCAAATCCTCTTGCAATAAATGCCAACATACCAATGGTCTTCCTAATTGCATCCTGCACCTGCATTTTAGCTTTTAGTGACTCATACACAAGAACACCCAGGTCCCTTTGGACATCAATACTTACTTCCCAATCTCTCACCATTTAGGAAATACTCTGCATTTCTGTTTTTCCTACTAAA
This sequence comes from Carcharodon carcharias, assembly GCF_017639515.1. Taxonomy (NCBI): domain Eukaryota; kingdom Metazoa; phylum Chordata; class Chondrichthyes; order Lamniformes; family Lamnidae; genus Carcharodon; species Carcharodon carcharias. The sequence goes on along the minus strand of NC_054481.1, from coordinate 15,609,513 downwards.
GTGGATAATTCACATTTTTCCACATTATATTTCATCTGCCATGCTCTTGCCCACTCACTCAGCCTGTCTAAATGCCCTTGAAGCTTCTTTGCATCTTCCTCACAACGCACATTCCCATCTAGTTTTGTGTCATCTCAAATCTTTGAAATATTATATTTGGTCCTCAGATCCAAATCATTGATATAGATTGTTAAAAGCTGGGGCCCAAGCACTGATCCTTGTGGTACCCCACTAGGCATAGCTTGCCAACCTGAAAATGGCCCATTTGTTCTTACTCTCTGTCTATTTCTTTTCTGCCCATGAACCGATTCTCAATCCGTGCCAGGATATTACCTCCTATTCCATGTGCCCTAATTTTGTTTACCAACCTCTTATGTGGGATCTTATCAAAAATTTGCTGAAAATCCAAATACACCACATCCGCTGATTCCCCCTTATCTATTCTGCAAGTAACATCCTCAAAAAACTCCAACAAGTTTGTCAAAAATGCTTTCCATTTCATAAATCCATGTTGACTATGCCCAGTCATACCGTTACTTTCAAAGCATCCAGTTATTACGTCCTTTATAAAAGATTCTAGCAATTTCCCTACTGCTGATGTCAGGCTAACGGGTCTGTCGTTCCCTGTTTTCTCTCTCTCCCTCCTTTCTCAAATAGTGGGGTTACATCTTCTATCTTCCAATCTGCACGTATAATCCAGCTGCTTTTGTTCTCTCTTTGCTGAGATGATGCTCAAAGGTTTTGTCATTTAGAGGAATGAAGCAGCAATTTCTACAATAAAGATATAAAGAGCTTTCCATCATGTGTCCCACACCGGAATGAGTGTTAAAGGGGAGATTTTGAGGTCTCCCACCCGAAAGTGGTGTGAATTGATCCACCATCCCATTCTCATCATTGCATTCTTCTCCTGGGCCTAATGATGAGCAACTGGAGCATGTGCCAGAGTCGGGCAGCAGGTCCTTTCAATATTCAAATCAGGCTTACATGACATAAATAAGACCCTGTTTGACATTTCAGGATCGTACTGGGGAGAACCAGCACCTCATAGGCTCCACCCAAAATCATTTGGCTGTCTGATCTGATAAAATGGCACTTCTGACAGTGCAGGGCTCACTCAGTACCGCATTCAAGTGCCAGCCTAGCTTTGCTGTAGACCGAAGCCTCTGGAGTGGGATTTGAACCCACTGACTCAGTGACAAGGATGCGACTCATTGAGTCACAGTAAGCGCGGCAGTCAGGCACAAACTGGAATCTTCAAATCAATGGGCAGGCGGTTAGAGAGGCATTGGACATCAGTGCGGCAAAGGGAAGGTCTGGGCCTAACCTTCTAGTATATGGGCCACAAAATTGTGAGTGATTTGGAGTTTGTTGAAAGATAAAGAAGAAAGTCAAAGAAACTGAACCTTGAGATGAGCAATCACAAGGAATGGCTGATGTTTGGGGTTTAAACATTACGCTTACAGGTGAAACAAACACTGCCCTTAAAATTGTTCATGATAGATGTTACAGTGCAATCAATGATACAATAAATTTTTGCTGAACTACACTAACCTTTTCATGCTTAATGGTTCCTAGCATTAATGTTCTTTTATGAACATTATGAATTGTAAATAATTCACAAGTATGGCCCCTCCAGGCAGTAATTTATAAACCATGTGTTCTTTCCAATGTTTTAATTAAAAACCTTAAAACTATCAGCAATGAATAGTTTGGCTTCAATTGCTTATCAGATCACAAAACATGAATAAAACAAAATATCGTACGGAAGATTGAGAATGGAATTGCTGCCTGAGCTTTACATGCTGTAGTTGGAATACAAGAAAATGAATCCAAACGCCAACATTTGCAATTTTGTTACTAGACCTGGTATGAAGCAGACTTTTTTTTTCATTTAGAATTCATTCTGCAATGGACAAGGAAGGAGAATTCCTGGTTTTTAATTCCACTTTCAGTCAGAACCATTATGTGCTCAATATGATCTCCAGCAAAGCCTGTCACAGAGTATTATAGGAAAACACTGAGATGGAAGTCAAGGCTCATAGCTTTGAAAGGCTGATAGTTGTGGAACTTCCTAGAATTGAGCTCCTTTGCCAGCCATTCTCTTTTCTGGTAATTCTTTTGCATATCCTATGTGTCCAAGGACTTAGAGGGCTGAATTTTCTCCTCATCAGGGGGGAGGTTGAAGGGTGGGCAGCACAAGTGCGCTTCCGGTTGGCACCCCTGATTGGGTGGGCCAATTAAGGCCTGCCCAGTGTGACGTCCATGCTCCCTCTGCGGGCAGGAGGGGACTCCCAAAGTCAAGAGTGCGCTCTACCGCGCATGCGCACGTAAGAGCGCACTCATCTCCCTGAGTCTAAGTGCAGCCTCAGGGAGATCGGCTCAAAATGTACAAAGCCTAAGAATAGAAAAATAAAATTTCCCTACCATGTCCCCTTGTATGACAATGTCACATGAGTTGGGACATGTGCATAACTTTTACAAAACCCTTATTAAATTTTTAAAAAACCTACATAAAACCTTATCCCGCCCGTGGATGAGGTTTCATGCCTTTTCTAGTTCCCGCCAAGGCTCCTGGCCTACCAGCCAACCTTGAGGTTGGACGGGCATGTCCTTTAATTGCTTAATCGACCCTGTCAATTAAGCTGATTTCGGTGCGCCCCCACCATCCTGAAAATTTAAATGAGGCGTGGTGACATCGGGAGCTCCCCCACCGATGTCACTGCGCGTCATTTTACGTGTCGGTGAGTGGGCCCTGCCCCTGCTCGCCGACGCGTAAAATCCTGCCCATACTAGGGCCAAGAGGCTCAATGGTCATGGAAGGACTTCAAAGTTCAAAGGTTATCCTTCAATTCTATAGGTAAAAATATGTGCAACTGCATTATATCTCCCATGTTCACAAGGAAAGTTCACTGCTCTGATGGCTCGATGGAGTGGACAGGTTTCAACAAGAAACAGATGAACTTTATTACAGGGAGCTCTTAGGTGCTCCATGCTCAATTAGGACTCTGGTCAGGAAGCCCCACCCCCCAGATTGCCCACCCTTAGGGCTCATTGACCAGAGCCTCCCAGAATATCACGTGACCCATGATAGGCAGCAGGAGGAGTGGCTGTACATTCAGTTACTACAACTGCCCTGCAGATGTATCTTATTGACCTGTACATTGTAGTATAATGGGTTAATTCTAACTCTTTAATGCACTAATCAGGTACCGTGTACGCAGGAAGTGATGCAACATCACCTGATTTAGGTTTGTACAGCCTCGTGCATGATGTAGCCAGAACACAGTAAGATGACATATTCCAATAAAGCTCCTGTCTCATATATCCCTGCAGATCCATTATATTTTCTATATTAGTCAAACAATACCAAATATATTTATACACGAAGGAGAACAATCTTTTTTTTTGTGCAAGAATGCTTGTGTCAAGTATTTAGGACGGAAAATGAACGAACTGCTCTTTGTTGCCACTCATTTTACTGCATCAGTAAATTGGACAACCCTACCGGGCGGCAGAATTCTATTCACGGCACAGCGCCACACTGGAAGGTAATTTTCCAAGATCCATATTGATACGGGTAGTGGCGGCTTCTAGTTTACCTGGTTCTGGGTGGATTTAGCCACGTTGGTTTTGAGAATGTGAAAGAGTTGCATTTCCACGGCAGCTTTCACCATCTGGGCATCACAAAGCACTTTACAGCCAATGAAGTACTTTTTTTAAAATGGAGGCGCAGCTGTAAGGTTGGAAATGCAGCAGCCAATTTGTGCACAGCAAGATCCCACTAACAGTGACGTGGTGGTGGTTATATAATCTGTTTTCAGTAATGTAGGTTGAGGGATAAATATTGGCCATGGTTTGTTTGCTGCAGGTCTGCATTGTGGTTTGTGTATTCCAATGCAATCGTTCATGATAGATGTTACAATGAAATCAATGGTACAATAAATTTTTGAATTTAGGGGACATTTCTAAAGTTTACAAAGATTACAGCAGACTAAAATGAGAAATTGTCATGGTGACTTTTAATGAACAATGCAAGAAGTCTTGAAGGTACAGTTATTCACCTGCAGTGATTGTAAGTAAAACCTTTCATACTCTTTTGGGGATCATGTGACTGTACAGATGAATCAGCCCTAAGCGCGGGTAATCTTAGGGGCGGACCTTTCCAGTCATGGGCCTGATTCAAGAATGTAGCTTCAGCCGGAGCTCTGTAAATAAAGAAACCTGTCCAGTATACCAAGTTTATTACATCACCCATTGCTGACACTTCAATGAAATCTGTAACCCACCTTAAACATACACATCTGATGGGCAGTAAAGACCAGCTAGTCCATCAAGCCTGCAGCCCTATACAATGGGCCGATGATCAAAGCCAAATTTTGCTTCCCTGCTCTGGGCTCCAGCCCTGCCTCCCATGTCCTCACTCCACATCAATACCACAACTCATGGGATGGGCAAAAGAAGAGGAAACAACCCAGAAATGGAGCAGATTCCAGAGGCCCCTGTGCACTGCAAGGCGCTTTAACACACAATCATACATCGGATCTGAACAGGACTTAGAAACTGCATTAAATAATTTAAAATTGCTACACGATTTGACAATTTATGCTATTTTCTGTTTGCTTTCTAGGCTGAGTATCCTACATCCCAATGAAACTGTCTTATTGGATAATTTGAAAGCTGAAGAGTCAAAAAGTGAAAGAGCAACTCTTCTTCCAGTAAGTATCTCCTTTATTGGAAATGAAGTTTTTTAAAAAAAAATTCCTGCTTATTGAGACACTGGCTGATGGACTATTGCTAATGAAACTGTAGAGTTGGTAAATACAGCTAGTTGAAATACAGTTAGTTGAAAAGAGAAATGGGAAGTCACAATAAAAGAAAAGACCAAAAGGTTATGAATAGGATTATGAACCATATTACTCGCTAAATGTGATGATTGTGTAAATACAAATCTTTATTGCTTCTTGTTCTAGTGGTTACTGATTGAAATGTTTTCAATCAAGTGTGTGCCATTGTTGTTACTGAGGTAAACTTCAGGCTGACTAAAAATCAGTGTTGTGGATTTTCACTTGCATAATAGTTTTCCTCTTGCCTCCTGTCTGATTTTGGCCTCTTGACCTTTCCTGTGCAATTTGCCTGGCACAAAATATGGCAGCCTCTGGCCTATTTTCAAAGTGGGAGTGCAACAGTAATATTTATTTTCCCTTTATTCCTTCATGTGATGTGGGCTTCGCAGACAAGGATCAGCACTTGTCGCCCATCCCTAATTGCCCTCGAATGGCTCTCTAGGTCATTTCAGAGGGCAGTTAAAGGTCAGCCACATTGCTGTGGGCCTGGAGTCACATGTAGGCCAGACCAGCTAAGGATGACAAAGGGCCATTACAACAATCAATGATAGTTGTCATATTGTCACCACTATTGAGACTAGATATATATTCCAGATTTACTAATGGAATTCAAATTCCACCAGCTACCTTGGTGGGATTTGAACCCATGTCCCCACAGCATTATCTCTCGGCTTTTGCATTACTAATTGATTGACATTAATATGCCACCATCTCCTCCAGTTGGGCCTATTCTCACCTGTCCACACAATGGCTGAACAGGTATGAGGGCAGCAGTGGTAGAACATCTAGGTCAGCAATGCCACAGGGAGATGGAAGAGCAGCTGCAGAAGGGGCAAGCTCTACATGATGCTCTCTGTCAACAGGGTGGCTGGTGCAGGGAGCAGCTTGAGAACTTGGTGTTATTGTGGGTAGGAGATAACATGTGATGATGCATTCACTGACCTTGATCATGGGGTCATAAAATCTCTTCTGGTTCAGTTGTTAGGTCCTCAGAGCCAGATACTGTGAATTGACTTCCCTGACCACCTGGTCCCAATTCCTAACGGCACTCCTTGAGGGCATCTTGGCACCTTGGTGAACCTTGGCCTCTGTCTGCCTGCCCAACTGCACCACTCAGGCTGCCAGTGTTGCACCCATTAGCTTAAGAACCCTCTCTCTTCCCTGGTGCTCCATTTGTGCAGCTCCTGCATTCAGCCAGTGTTAGTACAGCTCCATTATAGTGAACACAGTGCCTTTTAAAAGGGGCAGGCTGGCTTTAAGAGGAGCCGACTAGCTGCACCACATGAGATGAGCAAACGCTGCTCGGAACTTTACTGAGCGCACAGCAGTGCAGGCTCCTCCCGGAACAACGCTATGATCAGGTAAAGGAGGAGGCAAGACCATATTTGTGTGCTGCCTACCACTGCGGCAACAGTCATGGGCAGGTCATGAATCAAAGCCGCCGAGGACCAAATTTTACCTCAAAGTGCAGTTTGTTTCCAGTGAAGCCCAACACAAACTGGAGGAACAGCACCTCATCTTCCAACTAGGCACTTCACAGCCTTCTGGACTGAATATTGAATTCAACAACTTTAGATCTTGACCTCCCTCCTCCATCCCCATTCCCTTTCTGTTTCTTCCCCCTTCCTTTTGTTTTTTCTAATAATTTATATAGATTTTTCTTTTCCCACCTATTTCCAATATTTTTAAATCTTTTATGCTCCCCCCACCCCCACTAGAGCTATACCTTAAGTGCCCTACCATCCATTCTTAATTAGCACATTCGTTTAGATAATATCACCAACTTCAACGCCTATGTGTTCTTTTGTTCTTTTGTCTGTGACATCTTTTGATTATCTGCTCCTATCACTGCTTGCTTGTCCCCCCCACTTCTCTCCCCCAACCCAACCCCCACCCCCGCCACCAGCCCCCCATCTTAAACCAGCTTATATTTCACCCCTCTCCTTGGATTCACTCAGTTCTGTTGAAGGGTCATGAGGACTCGAAACATCAACTCTTTTCTTCTCCGCCGATGCTGCCAGACCTGCTGAGTTTTTCCAGGTAATTCTGTTTTTTGTTTTGGATTTCCAGCATCCGCAGTTTTGTGTTTTTATCTCTTTAGGCCAATCTTATGCCCACATGGAACTGTAAGAATCCCAATACATATATTGATCAATAAAAGTAGGCTTGTAGTAGACCATGGCATGGAACCCCCTGGTAGATTTCTCAACTATTATATCAAGTAAGGGGAGTTCATTTGACTGCTCCATTTCATAGATGAATTTGAGGATGGAGACCACTAAGACATGCAAGGAAATTATTAAATGCAGCTGCGGATTTAAATATAGCAAACGTATCATCCACATATCAGAAATATGCGAGGGGTAGGAGGTTAGATATCATTCCATTGAAGACACGTCTCTCATGGGACCCAACAAAATGTTTGCGAGAGCTGGGCCATTGAGGGGATCCCATGGCAACACCATCTATTTGGGCATACACACCGTCGTTAAAACTGAACTCAACTGCGCAAGTTGCCGAGTTCATAAACATAATGAATACTGATTCATGTAATGGTGGTGGGTCTAGATCACCATGATGTAGTGCTGCAGCGCAAATATTTCTGGCATCCTTAAGTGGAACATTGGTGAATAAGTTAGCAATGTCAAATGGGCACATGGACACAGCATTGCTATCGATATGGCAAGTCCTGTATGGCCTTTGCAAATGTGAAAAAGTCCTTCACTGTGTATGTGGAAAGCTTTGTTCAAAACTGGCTGCAAAAAGCCATTTCCCCTGACATTGGTATTCCTGCGATTGTCCTGATGAGTGCAAGATGAAAAGCTTTGACAAAAATGAATTCACATATGCAGGGTTTGGGGGTATCATTTGGACTCAGCACAATATCAGTGCAGCCACTTGTTATTCACCCCTCTCCATTTTCATTTCCATTGAATTCATAGTTACACTGTGTGTCTACATTACAGAAGGTGAGGGGTGGCACTGGAGTATTGTATCCAGTTCTAGGCGTCACAATTTTGGAAGAATGTGAAGGCATTGGAGAGCTGCAGAAAAGATTCACAATGGTAGTTCCGTCAATGAGGAACTTCAGATAGGCTGGTAAGGTTGGAGAAACTGGGACTGTTTTCCTTGGAGAAGGGAAAGTTGAGAGGAGATTTGATAGAGGTATTTAAAATCATGAGAGGTCAAGCCAGAGTAGATAGTGAGAGACTGTTCCCATTGGTGAAAGGATTGGGAACTAGAAGACACCAATTTAAGGTGATTGACGAAAGAAGCAACATGGAAGAAAAGCCTTTTTACGCAGAGAGTTATTAGGATCTGGAATGCACTGCCTGAGCGTGTGGTGGAGGCAGATTCAGTCCAAGCTTTCAAAAGAGAATTGGATCATTATCCGAAGAGGAAGAATTTTCAGGGGAAAAAAGCTGGGAGTGGCACTAAATGTGTTGCTCTTGAGAGAGCTGGCACAAACATGGTGGGCTGAACGGCGTCCTTCTGAGCTGTCAACTTTCTATGCTTCATGTACAAAACCATTTCCACTGAAGGGAGAGTCCAGAACAAGGGGGCATAACACCAGCAATGTCTTCACATCAAGTGTACTGGAAATATGGAACCCTCTCCATCAAAAAGCTGTTGAGGATGGGGATGGTTATCAACTGAAAGTTTCAAAATTAAGATTGATAGTTTTTTGTGAGGTAAGGGTATGAAGATGTTTGGAACAAAGGTGGATAGATGGAGTTAGAATGTAGATGAGGGGAGATGGTGGGATTGTGGTACTGTCACTGATGTTATGATGTGGCAGGTGATGTCTGCCAGGCAGACCCAAATCCATGAGGGAAACTTGGTGCCACGGTCACAACGGTTTTGCAATTTGTATTTATTATGAGAAGACCGAGCACTGAAATCAGAAGCGATGGGCAGAATTTTGCCCTTGATGGGCGGCCGGGCCCCACCGCCATTTTGATTGGGCGGCCTGACGGGAAGTGCTATGTGCTTACTGTACAGGCGGGGGGGTGGGGGGATTCCCCAACTGTTAGACTGCGCTGTTTCACGCATGCGCACAACAGAGCGCACGTCTCCCTGAGGCTAAGTGCTGTCTCAGGGAGATCACTGAAAGGCTGGCAAAAATATAAAATAGAACAATAAAAAATTCATTAACATGTCCCCCTCATGTGAAAATGTCTCACGAGATGGGACATGTTAATGAAATAAACAAAAACTTTATTAAACGTTTTTAAAACCGCTATCAAACCACATCCCGCCACTGGATGAGGTTTGCAAAAAGTTCACCTACCCGCCTGCCCATTGGGCCTGTCCATCGAGCCGAAGTTCGCACGGGCCCCTCAAAATCTTCAACAATTGGCAAGTTAAGGGCCTTAATGAGGCCTTTAATTAATGGTGGGCACGCGTCCCGCTGCATAGCGCACTCGCTGACCAAAATATCATGATGCTGGGCACTGACATCGGGACGCTCGCGTGACGTAAGCATGAGACATTTTAAGCGCTGGTGTGCGGGCTCCACCACCCACATACCAGCCAGAAAATTCTGCCCAATGAGTCCACTAAGACCTTTAGAGTTTTAAAGTTTTATATTAAAATATTTATTAACAAAAGAAAAGATGTCAAACACATACATAAGATTCCAGCTACTTTAATTCTATAGTAAATACTAATATTCCTACCGAACCTGACTCCCAAATACACCCCCTTGTAAGGCAACAGTCCAAAATAGATTCTGCAGTTCCACAGGCCAGCACAGTAATTACCTTTAAGGGCTGGATGCAACAGACTCATACAAATGTGGCTGGAGGCTATTCTGAGGATGTTTTGCCAGCTTCTGCTAGATGTCACAGAGCCTATCCCAACATAACCTTTCATTCTCCCTTATATACATTTTCTCTCTTTTTAACCTGTAAATTCCATTGTCCCATATGTCTTTGAAAATGTACTTTCCCATAATATAAAACTTTTCACAGTGCTAATATTGTCAGTAACCTTTGGGGAAAATTAAACACACTGCTTGGCCTAGCTTCTCTGGCTAGGTGTAACTCCTACCATCTCTTTGACATTCAAACTGCCAAGATTTATCTAAAATGCAAATTCTCCTTACACCTTACATTCTAAGACTTCAGCCATGTTTACATATTTAGCATTTCAAACCCCTCTCTACCCAACTTCTTTTAATACCTCCAAACCTCCAGGCCAGCTGTCTCCAATTCAATTAAATCTAACACACACACACACACACACACACAGAAACTATCCAAAACCCACTATTAACCCACTTTTACAATAAATCACAATATAATGAAAATTAATATAATTTCATAACATTGGACTTGTAATCCAGATACTCAGGCTAATGCTGTAGGGGCGTGGGTTCAAATTATACCATGGCAGCCGATGGAATTTAAATTTAGCTAATAAAATCTGGAATTGAAAGCTAGTCTCAGTGATGATGACCATGACAAGTACCATTTATTGTCGTTACAACATATTTTGTTCACAAATGTTCTTTGGGGAAGAAGGAGATCTGCTGTCCTTACCTGGCCTGGCCTATATGTGGCTCCAGATCCACAGCAATGGTGGTTGACTCTTAACCGCCTTCTGAAATGGTCTCCCAAGCCACTCAATTCAAGAGCAGTTGGGGATGGGCAACAAATGCTGGCCTTGCCAACGGCACCCACGTCCCATGTAATAATAAATATAAAAAAGATTCGCCCTGTTCTCATTGACTGATGGGGAAGGCTCGAGTGGTTACATAGCCTACTCCTATTCCCATCTTCTTACCTTATTATAATCGTTCAGTTCTTTTAGTTGAGGAGAACGAGAGCGGACGGATACAATGGGCCTCTTTAATAAAAAAAAAATCACTCATTTGTGTTTTGTTGTCATATTTAATCTCCCCCCAGGGAAACCGCCTACTGAGCTCCACAAATTGTGCAACTGTAGCTGAATAATGATTATGTAAAGTGGCTGCTCAATTGTACGATTATATAATTTGATACTTGGGTTCTGTAAACCATGTTGAAGTCACGCTCACTACAGGAAGAAAGCATTGCACAAAGCCCATTCTATATACCTCCTTTAGCAGGTGCATTGTTCCACTAAAGATTTTTACCACTAGATTTGAGGTAATTAAGAATGAGGCTAAAGTTTAAATTAACCAACCCTCATAAATGATACACCTTTCACAATGTGATCCTAATTGGCAGGCATTTACGAATTTAAATCTTTAAAGTGGCGATACTCTCTTAGTCCAGTGATTGACCTTGCTCTTTGTTTTTGAAAACTGAGGTGTGCATTAGGAGGATTGGTACTTCAATAAGCAAACCATGAGAATATCACATACAGATAGTTAGCACTTCAGCAACCAGAGCAACATCTGCAGTCTGAGTATCTCCAGTAAACTGATTGAAGATTCACAACAGTCTGTTCCTCATCTACCCCTGAACTGTCCAAAATATGGTGATAATCCTTTAAATCATTTCTCCAGGTGCGGCTTCTCAAATGTGCTGGATTCATGTAGTGCATCATCCCACTTTGTCTGAGCACCGCTGTTACAAACCTCCAATTACTATCTCGGCAGCATAGTCAAAGGATAATTATGTTGTTCAATATGGCAAACTTATTTTGGGATGTCTATTCAGGGCTACTTGAGATAAATACAAGGTGAGTAATGTTTCATACTCAGTGTGCAGATAAACAGTAAACAAGCACAGCAGGCTGAGTCGCTTGTTTGTTCCTAATCATTATAAATGTATTGATATATTTAAATAATTCATTATCATGTTTTTTCACACGGACTCCCAACAGGTGCAGAGAAACACTTGTCTCACTGGCCTCACACTTTGCAGCTCTTTTTCACTTTTTCAGTTTCTGTTGTTCCTTTTCAATGAGGAACTCGTCTGAATCAGCAACTTTGAGGCAACTCCATTTGGCCTGAGTTCAGACTGTTAACAACTGCTAGGAGAGTACGGCACAGGTGAACGAATGTCACTGTAGTCCGATCCAGCTCTGTTATCTGTGAATATGGCTTTCCTCACAATCTCAGAGTGGTTAATAAAACTATAGGGCCCGACTTTAGCGTGAGGTAGAATGGTTCTGCGTGAAGGGCCTGGGCGAGGAAGAGGATTGCACTAATTGCATTAATTGGCAGGCCTCAACTCCATATCCACCTACCCAAACCTGGCAGACATCATTACCTGGCCAGCAGGCAGAGACAAAAGTTCATGTTGCGTTCGATGGTTCAGTTGTTCTGTGTTTGGTTATGTGGGTCTGGTAACTGATCTATGCCTCGCTATGCTTGATTGGTTAAGCCTGGGTGTTGATTCAGGGCAAAGTTAACAGACAACGTAGAAGCTACTAGAGGCTGAGCTAGAAGGATGGGGTAGACATTTTAAAGCTTTGCATAAAACTCGGTAAATAATGTTCCTGCACACTTATGAACTAGTGTCATCTCTGCATTGCTCTGAGGCAAATAAAACATATCAAATACACAACAGTATTGAAAGATCGTGAGAATGGACCCTGGCATCAGGTAAGTGTTGAGAGCGGTAGTGATGGTGGTGTTTTGTGTATGGGGCAATTGCGAACAATGGTGGTGATTAGGGGAGGGAAGTGTAGATGAATGGCTGCCCAGGGAAAGGGAGATCCCAGGTTGCCTTCAGGGGCCTGGAAGAACACATCTACTCCTTCTGGCCCACAGGGAAATCTCAAAGGATTTTTAAGAAGTTATCAGCTGCCTTGGGCCTCTTCTGGCTCTTGATCTTGGTCCAGGCAGGTTTGACCTGGTGAGAAGCTGACACTAAAATTAAAGCAAAATAAAAGCGGATGCTGGAACTCTGAAATAAAGACAGAAAATGCTGGAAATACTCAGCAGGACTGTCAGCATCTGGAGAGAGAAATAGAGTTAACGTTACAAGTTGAATATAACCCTTCTTCCAGAATTGAAGGAGGGTAGAAAGATTGTGGACCGTATGCCTTTGAAAGGGGAGAGAGGGAGGGAGAACAAAAGGGAAGGTCTGGGATAGGGTAGCGAGTGGGAGAGATTAAATGACAAAAATATCATGGCACAAAAGGCAAAGGGAGTGGTAGCTCTCCAGCTCAGGCCTCAGGTTAAAATAGCAGGATCAGGCCCGAAGGACATCATCAGAGACTGACATGTATATTTAAAGAGGGCCTCCCTGGCCTGTGGTGGGTGACCTTGTCACCTTGTAATTTGAAATTGCAGTCAATCAGAGCAGGACTGGGAAAAAAAAAAGTGGGCATATTTCCTCCCCTCCTTCCCCCCAGTCCAGTATCTCTTAACACACTTCATCCAACGCCCCCCCCATCCTTCCATTTCCACTAGGTAACAGGGGGTTAAAATCAGGGCCAGAGAATTCCTTATGTTTGGAATTCTTTCAGTGCTCCTGACTGTTCTTTACTTTGTGACATAGTTTTGATTTTTTTTTTTACGATGGTCCTGGGACTTCAGTGCGCAATCTTCTTGAGTCTGTCCTCATTGTAACTTTGCTAGCTATATTTATATCCAGGTTGTTGGCTACATTAATGGCCTAGCTATTTGCTCCAGCCATATAACTCAAAGAGGTCGCTGCATCGTTCTATGACCACCAGACTGTCTATTTATCACACGCAGATTCCAGTTCACTTTTCTTCACATTTTCATCAGACATGAGTAAGACCATTCGATCAGTATTAGACAAACACATGCTCAATGGGCTGGATTTTCCTGTGGGCTTTGGGAACCCTGATGTCAGGGGGGGTTCCGAGCCTACATGCAGGCAGTGAGACTATCATATCTCCTGGGAGAGGGCCTCCTAATTCGCCACCTCCCTGACTGTGGGCAGGTCCCCAAGGCTGGAGTCCCAATCAGAGGGCCGGCAGCTCAGGAATCTCCACAGCCCCACTGGGAGAGGTGGGCGCTGCCGAGGCCGGTCGGGGGCAACAGGACCACCTCAAGATGGAGGCTCCCTCATTGGTCACAGAGAAGGACGGAGCTGAAGACTCCATAACCTGGACATTGGGATAGAGAGGAAACTCCATAGGAGGGGACTGCTCCACCAGTGGAAAGTTCCAGAGGTGAACAAAATTGCCCCTATTTGGCGCCTTAACCACCCTTATTGGCTGCCCATCACCATGGACCAGGCAGCCAATCCCGTTACCAGCCCAACCCTGGGAAAGTTACCCGGCCATGGGAGTGGGCCAGGGATCTTCACCAAAGCAGCTACGGCCTATTTTTTCCCACTCCCCTCCTCCAACCTCCAAACCCTGTCGCCACAGAGTTAGGGAAATCTAGCCCAGCACTTGCTAATCCCTAAAGATTACTTTGAGCTAATCTCTGGTGGGGAAGAGGAAAATTAAAGGCCCTCAACATAATGTAGTGACCAAGAAATCCAATTGGGAATTCAGAAGAAACTTCTTTACCCAAAGAATGGTGAGAATGTGAAACTTGCTACCACAGTGAGTGGCTGAAGCGAACAGTATAGATGCATTTAAGGAGAAGCTACCTAAGGACATGAGGGAGAAGGAGATAGGAACTATGCTGATAGAGTTAGACAGGAAAAGATCGGAGGAGGTTCAAGTTAAGCATAAATGCTGGCATGGACTATTTGGGCCATAGCCTGTTTCTCTGCTGTATATCCTATGTAATCGTATATATGTAATCAACGCAGTGCTCTAACTTGTTCACTATCCTGATTTCTGGGATGAGGGGATTGTCCTATGAAGAGAGATTGAGGAGGCCTATATTTAGTTTAGGAGAATGAAAGATAGTCTTACTGAAACAGAAAATTTTAAAGGACTTGCGAAAATAGATGCTGGGAGGTTGTTTCCCCTGGCTGAGGTGTTTAAAAACGGGATCACAGGCTCGGAATGAGGGATCGATCATTTAGCACTGAGGTGAGGAGAGATTTCTTCACTCAAAGGGTTGTGAATCTTTGTACTTCCCTACCCCAGAGAGCTTCTCAGTCGTTGAGTGTATTCAAGGCAGAGAGCGATGGAGTTTTGGATGATAATCAAGGGTAATGGTGTTGGCTCAGGAACATGGAGTTGAGATAAAAGATCTGCTCTGAGCTTATTCAATGCCAGAGCAGCCTTGAAGGGCTAAACTGTTTACTCCTGCTAGCACTTCTTGCTTCTTTTTCTCTTCTTCTTAAAGAATAAACAGCAGTACAAGATTAGTAATATATGCATCCATTTGTCAGGCTGGCTTCAGAGCCTGCACTATGGATGACGAACAAATCAAGCGTTCAAAAATAAAAACATGATAGTGTGATTTTTATAACTTGACTTATAACTTAATGTATTTTTCAAAGATATAATTTTTTAGCTGGGGATATTGTGAGTTGAATTGTTTTGCTGAACCACATTATTAATGTTATTGACTGTTTTGTCTCAGCTTGACTGGACTGTTTTGGTCAGTGTATTTGTTCACAATTGTTATCAAGACTTGTGTCTTCTTCTTACGTTCTCTGCCCAAAGGCAGGTCTAACTCACTGGATAGGGGATGTGAGTCCCTCCCCCTACCACCCAGAAGGAAAAAAACCATTTGGACCAGTACTCTTATTTCACAGTCTTTTCCTTCTGGGCAGTGGGTAGGGCAATGAGGCAGGCCCTGAATCCATCCCAGCCAGTACAGGGATTCAACCCCATCCTTTTGAGACCAACCTAATACACACCAGCTGCCTGAGGTAACCAAGGAGCCTGAGCTGCTGTGGCAACATACACTCTTACATGCATGTTGTAGCCTTGACTTATGGATAGTGATGATAGAGGCTCCACTTTATCTCCATCACAGGAATCTCTCCCATCTTTATTGCTTGCTATGTGTTAGAAGGACTTACAGGCTAATACTCAACCTTTTTGGCTGTGTTATGAACACCTTCCTTGGCCATCAAGTCCCTGGAGTGGGACTTGAATCCAGAGCTTCTGGCTCGGAGGCTGGGACATCAGCACTATACCACAAGACCTCCTTAGACTTGTGTATGTAATAGAAATAGAACAGAAAGTTAGGGGAAAGTATGACTTGTGGTAACTTTACAAAGGCTCCAATGAAAAGTAGTAACCCTAAACATAGGGCATGTTGTCATCTGCTACATTGTAAGCAAACTCTGTGACATTTCTGGAAACTAAAGTTTGATTCATAGAGAGGAACTTTAAAATTTAGGAGCAGCAGTGCTTAGGTCTTGAGTTTATTCTGACATCTTTTTAAATAAAGGTGCAGATTTAAAGAAACTCGGTCTTTCAACTCAAAGGGGATAGTGGAAACAAAAACAGGGAGAGATTTTTTTAATAAGAGGCCATGCTGATATTGCATGTTTTCCACTATCAGCCAAAGTCAGAATTAGCCCAGAAAGCCTAAGTTTGAGATTCCTTCACTCACCATGCATCAGTGCTGAAGCACCACTTGTTCAGCAATAGAGTTGTAATGACTCTTCTGAACTGGTCCATGTCAATATTTTATGCTCCACATGAGCCTCCACCCTCCCTTATTTCATCCGCCAGCCTGTTAACCATAATGGATCAAGCCACACTGGACATGGATGTCTGCATGGACAGGGATGAGGGAATAATTAACAGGCACTGAAAATGGAAGTGCAAATGGTAAAAAGGGAGGTACTTATGGCCCTGCTACAGTTATATATCATCATTAAATGCAAATGACTTAAGTGCTTCCAAATTTTGTAAACGAACCCTAAGAGACACAGATTTGGGAGCGATTGATTTTGATACTTTGGATATGGAACTCACGGTATTGTCAGCTTTGTAGGTTATGTGCCTTGTACTCCAGTAGCAATAGAGAGATGGTGCCCACTAGAGATATTTATAACCAAAATTGATCTGCTACTGTCCCATAATCAGCAAATGGGTGTGGTAGCATAGTGGTACTGTTGCTGAGCTAGTAATCAGGAGACTGGGACTAATACTCTGGCAACATGAATTCAAATCCCACCAAGATAGGTGGAGGAAATTAAATTCAATTAATTAACCTGAAATAAGGAAAAACTGATCTGAATAATAATGAAACAATTGGATTATTGTAAAAGCACATCTAGTTCATCAATGCCCTGTCTTCCATTCTCAGCTTATCTGGTTGACAAGTAACTCCTGACCCACAGCAATATGGTTGATTTTTAACTGTCCTCTGAAATTCTCACTCAGTGGTAGTTGGCTCACCACTACCTTCTCAAGGACAATTAGGGATGGGCAACAAGTGCTGGCTTTGCAGGGACACTTGAGACACACATCCTGTGAATGAATTTTTAAAAAAGTAGGAGGAATTAGAATGTGGGGGAGTTTAGAGGGTCTCAGCTATAAGCTTTCTAAAGATAGAGTACTGAAAACAGATTAAATATCCAACTGAGGGACTGGTTTGAGTGACGGAAGATTCAGGAATCATGGATTTGGCTACGGCCTTGGTCCTGTGCCACTGCATTCACACACACATATATATTTGCGACTTATGATAGGACATCTCTGGCCGGGGTGGGGGACGGTGGGGGGGGGCAGGAGGTGGGGTGGAGTGGGGGGAAGTGGGGTCTGCGGTGGAACCTGAAAGTGCAGTTAACAGTGTGACTTTCAACATTTCATTGTGACTGTTTAATAGTTGATTGCTTGAAAGTTCCATTAGAGGGGGGTATTAACACAAGAATAGGCACGTTCCTGTTGTGTGAACTGAGGTGTTTTGGTGTGTAGATTCTTTCTGCGATTGTTCTGCCCGAAAAGAAAATCGTGATTAAACATACATCGTGCAAAGAAATTATTCCACAAGGTCACACTTCGGCGCTTCTTTCTGAATTAAGTTCTTTACTTCATTTGAATTTATGAGAAAGAAGTGATCCCAAGCTGATCATTTTTAATATTAAGCACATTTCCCCAGTCAATATTGACCTTGGGATGACATTAACAAATACACAAGTATTCATGTTTGTATTCAACACAAGAACTAATGGCATCTCCCTGACATTCATCTTTAGCAGGTGGTGAATGATTACTAAATGTTCTCATTGTAATTTGAAGAAATGTGCTGCACTGATGGACCTTGCTTGAACTCTACAGTAGAAAAACTGTTACCCGGTGGGTGGAGGAATTCAACTTACTGTCGCCTATCCTTGTGCCCGTAACATGGGCATCAGGACTGGAGGGTGTTGCCAGGACTGGAAAATTGCAGCCATGAGGAGAGATTCGACAGGCTGGGGTTGCTCTCCTTGGAATAGAAAAGGCTGAGGGGAGGTTTGATTGAGATGTACAAAATTGTGAGGGGCCTGGATACAGTGGATGGGAAGGGCCTATTTTCTTAGCAGAGAGGTCAGTGACCAGGGGGCATGGAGTTAAAGTGATTGGTAGAAGGGTTAGAGGGGAGTTGAGGAATTTTTTTTTTGGAGCGTTGCAGGGGGGTGCTCTTGAACTCATTGCCTGAAAGGGTAGTAGAGATAGAAACCCTCAACTTTGTCTGGATGTGCACCTCCAGTGCCATAACCTGCAGGGCTACGGACCAAATGCTGGAAAGTGGGATTAGGCTGGGTGGCTGTTTTCTTGGCCAGCACAGCCATGATGGGCCAAGTGGCCCCTTTCTGTGCTGGAAACTTTCTATGATTCCATGACTCTGAACCTTGTGTTGCAGTATGTAATGCTAGATCTATATTAGAAGCGCCTGGCTCGATTGATTTAAGGGGGATGGGGGTGCCAATTTTTATTTGCCCAGGGTACCCGCCTGAAACAGGCGTCCAGCTCCTTAAATACCCAAACATGTGCCCTATGCAGGATCCCAGATGTGAAATTCTGGTGCAAGTGGGGCAGATCTTTCACCGTGCACCCGCTGCCTTGTTGGACCAGAGTGGCATAACCAGTGGACCGCTCAAAATAAAAAAAGGGCCAGGACATTTTTTTGCTTTCAACCTGGGGGTGTGGGGCGCCTAAGAGAAGAAGGAATGGCTCCTCTTGGGGACCAAAATAAAACTCGTTTGAACACAGGCAGGCCCTCTGCTGGGATTGTGTCCCTCACCCCCACAAGACCCAACCCTGCGCCCATAGTCGTAAGTAAAATTCTGTTTTTTATTGAGAAAATCTCATATCCCAATTCATGAACTGTGTAAGTAATTAGATTAGTGCTTCTATTAGAATGAAAGCTATTACCAATGCAGGGAGAAAGTTTCATGCTTCCCTAGTGATTGGTGCTTTGCATCTCTGGGATTACTGGAACCTAAGGCCCCCACACCTCCCCTCCCCAACCCCCCCCACCCCCTCCCAACCCCCCCCACCCCTCGCCTCGATCGTCAAATATTTAATCTGCGTCTTTGATGAATTGAGAATTACGTTATGTCTTTTTAGAAGTGCTCATCTCAGAAAACAGGCACCATGAAGTAAAAATGCACTTAGTTTCAGATCAGACTGTGAGATGGTAAATCAAAGAAAGGATTGCAAGCTCTTGTGAATGTACACATCACTGGTATCAGGTCGATTGTAGGACCGCTATTTGTTACGCTCTATGTTTCGTCAGCTGTCACTAAGTTGACCTGTTCTTTATTTCAATGGAAAATGGAGGAAAAAATGATTTAAAAAGATTGGCCGCCACAAGTTCCACAAAATGAAACAGTCAGAGCTACCGTTTGTACCTGGAAAGATCAGGCACCGAGTGCTGCGGGAAGACAGAACATTTCATAATTGTTCAAGATGTTCGAAGGGGAGATATTGATAACTTGTGTAAGAAGGAAAATGTTCAGAGTTCCTATTTTTTCTTGGTGCTCTGGTGGGTAGGAGATCTCATGTGGAGATACATTCATTGACTTTGCCTGTCCACGTGAGATCATTAAACTTCTTGAGGCACTGCTGCCAGGTCATTGGGTCCAGACACTGGGCTTTGAGGCACTGCTTGAGGCACTGCTGCCAGGTCATTGGGTCCAGACACTGGGCTTTGAGGCACTGCTTGAGGCACTGCTGCCAGGTCATTGGGTCCAGACACTGGGCTTTGATCTCCCTAGCCACCTACTCCCAATTCCTTGAGGGTCTCTGGGCTTCCCCCCACCCCCAGTAGAACCGTGGCATCTTTCCTCCAGCCCACCTCCACACCAAGGTCTCCGGTACCACATCCGTGACCCTGGAGCTCTCTCTCGGCTCCGGTGTTCCATTTTCCTTGTTTGCAATTGCAACAATAGCATTCAGCAGCAGCCTTTTTGTAACTGGGTACAGCTTCCCTTCAAGAGGGACAGACTGCCTTTAAGAGCTGAGGCCTGGCTACAGCATGTGCTGTTGGCACACATTACTCAGCCCCTGCTGAACACTGAGGCAACCAGCCTCAGATGCTCAGCTCTGCCCTACAATCAAGCAAATGAAGTGGCAGCATCTGGGGTCCTGGGAGAAAAATCATGGGCCCTGGTGCATCTCCAGTTTCCGGGCCCCTTGATCCCCCCATTCCCCCATAATTACTGAGGATGGGTATAAAAGGGGATAAAAGATGTGAGTCTGGAGAGAGCAATGGTGCTACACTCGGAGGAAATGTTCTTCAAACAGGGGCTGTGGGGTCTTTAATCTCAAATGAAGTAGCAGGATAGGGAAATGGCTCCTTGGTTTAGCAGCACCTCTATCCGGTGGGCGGGCTTTAACCTGGAGGTGCTCTTCTCCTGGAGAGAGAGGGGCTTTGAAGCTGGAGGCCGGGCTCTGGTGGTCTCACTAACCATCTCCTACCTTTAACGCAGGCCGGAACCATCACAGGATAGAAACCTCCGCTTGCCCAGCCCAGCCCTGGGACCGGCTGTACCAGGACACATCCACGCCTCTTGGCAATGTTTGCGGTGACTGATATCACCCTGTTCTATTGCTAACTGCTCTTCTGCTGCCTCCTCCATCATTCTTCACTGGCCGCTTTCCCTCCCCTCAGTCCCCGGTGGCTCCAGGGCTTCAAACTGCCAACTGTCAGCTGGCACCCGTGAGGCGCCCGTCACGTGACCCCGTCACCACCAATCACCAGCCGCAGCCCTGCAACCTGTGACCACCCCCCACCCCCCCCCCACCCATTGCTGCCTCCTGCTGCCCAGCACGTGACCTCATCACTGCCAGCTGTCAACTGGCGCCCACGGGCTGTCTAACACGTGAACCCGTTCATCACCCATCTGCTGCCCTCCCCTATTTTCCCTTTGTCTCTTTGATTGTCTTCAGTACCGTAAGCCTGGGTGCCCCACACCCCTCCCAACTGCCGCTAGCGCTCAGGCCCCGGTGATTCGCACCTTGTGCACTCCCCCCATCTCGCGGGCCCTGGCAGCATCAGACCTGTGTGTTGCCAAACTCCGCCTCAGTGAGCCCGGGCAGATTTTGAAATGGGAGCCCTGGTGCACCAGCACCAGCACAGACCAATTTTTAGTCCCAGAAATGTGCACAATCCCCTGCGTGGCCTGATCCCAGGGTTCTACACAAACTTAACCTAACTTCACCACTGTTGATATCTGTGCCCCTAGAAATAAATCCCAGTGGTTTTTTTTTTAGAAATTTTAGTTGCTTTGCTGTGCCACTTATAATGATTTATTTACCTGTATCTGTGGATCCCTTTGCTCTTTTGTCCAGCCAATTTCCTATTTTCTAAGGTGTGGGCGATATTCCCATTTACCTACCAAAGTGCATCATTTTTAACTATTTTAAAGTTCTTTTGCCACTTCTCTGTCCAGTCTGCAACTTTTTGGATGATTTCTTGTGTTCTGCTGATTTTGTCTTCAGTGCCAGCTATATCTACCCCTCCACTTCCCCCCACTCAGCTTGTATTCAGTGCCAGGTATATCTACCCCTCCACTTCCCTCCACCCACCTTGTATTCAGTGCCAGCTATATCTACCCCTCCACTTCCCCCCACCCAGCTTGTATCAACTGCAAATTTTAATACTGAGATATTTATTCCTAAATCCAAATCAGTAATGTAAATTATGATGAACAGTTGTCCCAGCACTGATCCTTGCGGAACGCTACTTTCTACCTTCCTTCAATCTGAATAACTATCCTTCACCTCTCCTCCCTGCTTCCTTCTTTTGTTTGGCTAAGTTGCTATCCATTCAGCTCTGTGCCCTCTGACTCCACACACCCTAACCTTTGTCATGAATGCACTATGTGGCACCTCATTGAAGGCCTTTTGAAAATCCAAATATATGACATCCACTACATCGCCCTTGTCGGTACTCCCTGCAATGAACAGAGCAAACAGTTCTACACAAAGTTATTTTGAACAAAGAATGTTCTTGTTTTTAATTGGGCAGAATATGGTCATCAGTGATGTGATAACAATTAAATAGCCATCACAATAAAAAATAAGAATGTCCTCCCCCGTGGCAAGTTTGGCGGCTGGGGACATTTAGTCAGGCAGATGGGTGGTGTGTGAGGCCCTGCCGCTTTCCCACCTCCACCCCAATTAAGCCTGTGGTAGGAAGGTCCAGTTAAGGGCTTTATCTCACCACCATTCATATTAACCCAGTGGTGGGATGGCTTGTGGGCTACCAGGATGGGGTGGGCCTCCCTCATTCAAAGGCACTCAGTGCCTGATCAAGGGAGCTGACATCAGAAAGGGGGTTGGCCTGCTGAAAGCCATCCCTGCGACCCCCACTCCCATGACCCCCACCCCTTCACTCCCTCCTGGGCCCCCCTCCTGCCATCATTCACCCCTGGCCTGGGATCCAGCGATGATCCTAGGCCTCGGGTGGGCATAATACCAGCAGCGGCCACCGCCTCCCTGGTGGCGCTGCTGAGCACAGAAGAGCTGCTGTCCTCTGATTGGCTGGCAGCTCTCGGTTTGGTGGGACTTCCACCCCCCCTCTCAGCATCCATGATCCCGGGGGTGGGCAGGAAGAAAGCCCTCCACTGGCCTATTAAGTGCCTAAGTGGCACAAGATGTGGTGGGCCTTCCCTAAAAAAGGCACGCTGTTGCTGGCTCTCCAGCTAATGGCCTAGACCCATGTGTCACTTCCACAAGATTCCATCCAATATAGTTAGAGGTTAACAGAATTCTTAGCATTGTTGGCACTTTTAAATGTACAATAATATAAATAAACATGACCACCAGCTCCCCTGAAGTGACTATTCACATTCCCTCAGTCTACCCAATTTCTTCAAAGTTGACTTTGCCCATGCTAAGGTGTTTATTTCACCTCTATGGTGAAAGAACTCACTTTCCAAAGAGTGAATCATTTCTTTTGTAGCTGAGAGTTTCCTGTGCTTGCAACTCGCCATTTGAATAAAAGCAAAATCCTGCAGATGCTGGAAATCCGAAATAAAAACAAAATGCTGGAAGGATTCAGCAGACCTGGCAGCATCTGTGGAGAGAGAAACAGAGGTAACATTATGAGTCGATTATGACTCTTCTTCAGAACTTTGACTCGAAGCGTTAACTCCGTTTCTCTCTTCACAGATGCTGCCAGAGCTGCTGAGTTTTCCCGGCACTTTCTGTTTTTACCTCACCAATTACTTGGGAAGTTTTGGAGTGATGGTGCAGTAAGGAACATCTTTTCACCCTTGTTCACTGCTTCTGCTCATCCTCAGGGTATCCTGTCACACTGTCCCACTGAAAAATAAGAGCTAGGTGAATTTAAAAAACAATCTCAGATGTCAGTGACAGGATAGATCATGAACAGAATTGCCTTTAGCGGTCCAAGGACTGTCATCTCCTTGAAAAGTTAATCAAAACTGAACATAAGACACGGTAAATTTGTCAAAACCCTATCAACTGTGATGGAGTTAGAGGGAGAAACCAGATAACCAAATGCTGCTTATGAATTTATAGAGCAATTGTTTCAAGGTATTCATTTAAGATTTAGCTGTAAAGGTATATTCAAATTGATAACCCACAAGACCAATGAGACTGTAAAATTGCACGTCAGAAATATTACATTGTACAGAACAAAGGGCAGAAATTTTCACTTGGCAGGCGGGCAGGCGTGTGCCCAACCTGCTTGAGTGTGAAGTGACGCGTGTTGATGTCAGCCGAGCGTGCTGAGGTTAACGCGCAGTTGAGCGATAGTTCGGTTGGCGGGCGAGTGCCGGAGTTGGAAGCGTGCCCGCTGACAATTAAAAGGCCTACTAAGGCCGTTAAATAATCAATTAACCAAAATTTCTCACTGCCCATCCAACCTAATGAAAGTGGCCAAGTGGCCTTTGCATTTTTTTTGGAAACCTCATTCACGGGCGGGATGAGGTTTCCAAAAGCGAATAAAAATAAAACAAAAATTTTACAATTGAATTAATAACATGTCCCTGCTCATGTGACAGACAGAGTCACACCAGGGGACATGTTTCATTACTTTGTTATTGTCTTTATTTTCTTTTTTAAAAAAGCTTCATCCCCCTGAGGCAGCTCTCCGTGCCTCAGGGAGGTTATGAATTGCTCACTCGTTCACATACTTAAAGTTGGTGCTTGGCCAACTCTCCCTCCACCCGCACGGGCAGCGCTCAGCGCTGCCACTCGCATTTCACGCTGGGAGGGCCTCAATTGACCCGCCAGCGTGAAATCGTGGTCCTATGCCGATCGCGGGTGGTGGTCAGCTTCCTGATTGCCATTGCCCACCCCCACCGAGCCCACCAGCCAGAGGTAAAATTCTGCCCAGTGGTTCTGTTGCACCATGTTTATTTATTGCCACTTTTTGGTGTGAAAGGAGAGATTAGTAGGTTTACCGCTGTTTGACTTATGGATTCCTTTTGCGGTCATTAAAGCGAAGAATAGTCCAGGGAAATTTTCCAACTGTGCATTCAACTTGTGTGAGTTCTGCATTTAGAATGACACTGGTTAAGGTGTTGCAAGCCTACCCCAAGGATAAAAACGGCACTGCGTCACATTGAATGCAGAGGTCTTCCTGAAAAGGGGTGCTACTAGTTGAGAAAGATTGCAAAGCAGCCTTGCCAGGTTAGGGCATGCTGCTACACTAGAATCATGTTGTCACCTCTCAATCCCCTAACCATCTTTCCCACAATTCCATGTTTGAATTCCTCCAATCAGGTCTCTGCTCTGCCAGAGCACTGAAGCCGCCCTGATAAATGTCACAAATGACTTATCTTTAGTAATTGATAAAGGAGCTCAGAAATGAGTTGAGGAGAAATTTGTTTGGTGGTATGGAACTTGAATATTGCTGAGAGGCCAAGTCCACTTGGCCATTTAGAGTCAACTTGCCAGCCAATCAGCACCCTTTTCATCTCTGGTATAAATGGTTGAGATTGTTTGAAATTTGGCATTCTTGCATTTGTCCTGATGAGTATGTGATGAAAAGCTTCGTCAATTTGTTTCTCTTTTCAGCAAGAGACAACAAATTTATTTAAAGATCTGGAATTCATTGCCAGTAAGGAAGCTGTTTCAATAATGAGCTTCGACAGGGAATTGGATAAATACTCAATGGAAAAAGAACATTTTCAGGGCAACGGGTGGAAAATAGCGGAATGGGATTAATTGGATCATTCTTTCAAAGTGATAGCTCAGGGGCAATGGTCTTCTTCAGTGCTGTAGGATTCTAGTGATCCTTAAACTGTAGCAGATTAGGTGTGGACCTATGTCAGATTTGATCCAAAGCTTTAAGTAGAGCTGGCTAGAGACATCCTTTGAGTTGGCAGAGCTATAAATGTCAGTAAGCGTTGAAATTCAAACCAAGGATGTTGCAGAGTAAAGTCAGCTTTTATTCTCTGAGCTCATAACTTTAATGAATTATTACTAAACCCATTTTGTTTTGGCCCACTTTCATAGTAGTATGGACTGAATTCAAACCAAAATTCTCGAAGTGAAAGAAATATAACAATTCACGGCAACCAACCCTTCTTGCCCATAAGCTCTGATGGGGGTAATTTTGACTGCGTTGTGTAAAGCGGGCAGTATCAGATCAACCACTCATAATATTGGTCTCCTGCGGTCAAAGGGATTGAAAGTGAGGAGAGGTATTTAGAAGCTGGCTGACTCGATATCGACCACTGTTAAGCAAAGTCAAAGTTATTCATGGGGCAGAATGTTGCCATTGGTGTGCAGGGGTGGGCCCAAAACGCCAGCGCGTGAAGTGATGCGCAATGACATCGGGCGTGCGTCCCGATATCATCACGTGTCATTTCGATATTGCGTTCGCCGGGCGAGCGCCGGAGGCAGCTGCTTGCCCACCGAACTGTCAGCGGCCAATGAAATCCATTAATAAAGTCATTAAATCAGTTTAAAATGCTACCCGTCCAACCTTAAAGTTGGTGGGCCAGCGAAGAGCCCAAGCGGCCTTTGCATTTTTCAGGAAACCCCATCTACGGGCGGGATGAGGCTTCCTGAAGTTTTTATAAAATAAAATAATAAATTTTCCATACTTCACAAACATGACCCAGCTCATGTGACACTGTCACATGAGGGGGACATGCTTGAATAAATTTTTACTTTATTTATTGAAAAGTTCCATAATCCATTCAATCTCTCCGGGGCAGCTTTGTGCCTCAGGGAGATTGCGCACAGAAGGGCGCAGGCCCCAGCTCTCCCTCCTCCCCCTGTGCCCGCACTGAGTGCTACCGGCCGTGCAC
This sequence comes from Carcharodon carcharias, assembly GCF_017639515.1. Taxonomy (NCBI): domain Eukaryota; kingdom Metazoa; phylum Chordata; class Chondrichthyes; order Lamniformes; family Lamnidae; genus Carcharodon; species Carcharodon carcharias. Next base: position 15,583,172 of record NC_054481.1, on the reverse strand, counting down.
TACGATGGGTGGGTCTTAATTGGCCCACCTGTGTAAAATAGCAGCGTGCAGCCTATCAGAGCGGTGATCCCACCCCACCCACCATAGGAAAAATTCTCCCCATAATGTCTGGTTCTGGAATCACCTCTTCAGGCTGTTACCTGGCCCATGTTATCACTGTCCATTCTGCTCTGTAACTATCACCATCTTTAACTCAGTCTATGCACTACTGAAAGCCTCTGCTATGGCAACTGATACCTCCAGTCATAATTATTCATTAGGTGGAAGATGAGGGGCCAGTCTCCCAACTTCCTCCCCCTACAAGAGGCAACCCACCCAAAACTGCTGTCCAAATCCCAAGACCCTCATTAAACCCCATCTCTTGAATCAAGCTTTTTGCCCCCAAATGCTTCCTTCTCTGGCTTGCTTGTTAACATCATGCCAATTACATTGTTAAGGTTTGTTCATGCCTTGTCAATTATAATGTTATGGTCAAGATTAACAGTGATGGTTATTAATTGTCTTTGAGCACATATAAATAGGGGATAGCTGGGACACTGGGTTAAGACTGAACAAATCAATAAACTCAGAATTACCTGGAAAAACTCAGCAGGTCTGGCAGCATCGGCGGAGAAGAAAAGAGTTGACATTTCGAGTCCTCATGACCCTTCGACAGAACTTGAGTTCGAGTCCAAGAAAGAGTTGAAATATAAGCTGGTCCAGCTTATATTTCAACTCTTTCTTGGACTCGAACTCAAGTTCTGTCGAAGGGTCATGAGGACTCGAAACTTCAAATCTTTTCTTCTCCGCCGATGCTGCCAGACCTGCTGAGTTTTTCCAGGTAATTCTGTTTTTGTTTTTGTTTTGGATTTCCAGCATCCGCAGTTTTTTTGTTTTTAAATCAATAAACTCTCTCAATAAAGAAAAGCTCTATGTCTTGGTTTTGGCTTCACCAACTGCCTTGGATCCTATTACTATCGCTCTCCATTTATTTTTTTTCTGATCACAACATAAGCACTTGGATGTTTCTCCATGTTATAACGCAAGATGTTGTTAAAATCATGGAATGGTTAAAGCATGGAAGGAGGCCATCTGGCTCTCTGCAAGACAACAAACTACTGTGACGAGAAAGTGCTATACTGCCAGAACCTTGTGACTGTTAACTTGATGTGTGGGGAATCTCCTGTGAGTACACTCATGTTACAGCTTCATGGCAGGGACACTGAATCTGGAGCTGCTGTTTAATGTAACACAGTCAGAGCACACACGTATATTGAAGAAAGGAAGAACTTGCATTTGGATGGTGCCTTAAAATTTCAGGACATCCCAAAGTGATTTACAACCAATGATTGTGGTAGGTGACAAAAGAATAAGTTGAGAAGAATAAGTTCCTCCAAGTCTTTGCTACTACAATGTCCTACACGGGTAAGGGTGAGCCATTATGGGCGAGGCGGTTTCATAGTGGTATTGTCACTGGACTAATGATCCAAAAGACCCAGGGTAATTCTCTGGGGACCTGGGTTCAAATCCCACCACAAATTCAATAAAAATCTGGAATTAAAAGTCTAATGATGACCATGAAACCATTGCTGTAAAAATCCATTAGGGAAGGAAATCTGCTGCCCCTTACCTGGTCTGGCCTACCTGTGACTCCTTACCCACAGCAATGTGGGTGACTCTTAAATGGCCTCTAAACAAGGACAATTAGGGATGGGCAATAGAAGCTGGCCTAGCCAGCAACACCCACACCCAATGAGAGAAATACAGCAGGGGAAATGTTGGCACTGTTATAAATTACAGTAAATACAAAAACATGGCCATTGAGCTTATGTCACCAGGAAGTAAGGTTTATGGAAAAGATATAGGAACTGTTTAAGAAGCCATTGATTTATTAAACTTGAAAGTTTTAAAATAAACCCTATAATAAATTTGCTGCAGCTGCTATTTATGGTTAAAATTTTGGCATTATTAATGAAACCTTTGACAGCCTTTTGTTTGCTTTATATTTCAGGAACCATTTTGTCTGAGATGTGACTAGCAATTTCAATGTCAAGTGTAATGATCACAAGCCTTGCTGGGGTAGTTTCAAGAAAATTGACGCATGGAGAATTTTCCTGGTGAGAGAATACAGTAACCGATTATAAACCTATAATTTGAACATATCTATTTTTAACACCTTTTGAAAATGCGACTGATAATCCTCTTTTTGCTTATGTTTTTAACATAGGCTGGATTTATAATAGTAACAGGACCACTTGTTGTCTTCTCAGTTGAGAAGGATAAGTCCTTCCGAGTCTTTGCTACTGTAATGTCCTACGCAGGTAAGGATGAGACATGTAGAATTTGGAAGTGTCAAGCACTGAGCTGTGATATGGATTTGCCTATCTTGGGTTTTCTTGCCTTGAATGTTCAGTTGCCGCAATTTGAATATTTTTTAAATCACCACCCGCACCTCCACCCCACTCAGCTACTTGTGAATCGACTGGCAAATGTACTTGTTTGTTTTCTTTCTTTTCCATTCCTGAAACATTGGGCAGAATTTTACAGCCCCCCCTCCCACCCACCCCTCAACAAATGTTTGGGGTGTGAGGGATGGGGGTGGTGGTGGGGGGGCCACTGTAAAATTCTCCGGTTGGCCTTGTTGCCCCCCCCCCGATCTGTCCGCAAACGTAGGCCTAGGTCAGCCCCGCCCACTCTCACCTCAGTTGAGACCCTTCAGTGGCCGATTATTAGGGCCGCTTCCTGCCCGGCCTCAATTTTGAGGCTGACCGGAGGAGTTGACGGGTTTGTGGAAGTTGCCCGGCAGGTCGGGTATGAAGAAAGGGTGAGGGTGCCTTGCCCAATGGCCCCCTATCCACGTCGGTCTTCCCCCTTGGGTGCTCTCTCCGCCGCACTCCCAGCCTCTCCATTAAGACCCCCATCTCCTCTTCTCACTACCCCCAGCACCCACCCCCCCACCCCCGCCCCCCCAGCCCCCACTCCCCCCCACCGCCTCCAGTCAATTAACGCTTCTCAGGTCGTTAAATGGCTTCAGGGCTGCTGTGATCAGTGGGAATACATTCCCCGCCAACTCTTTGGCTATGGGCCTAAAACCTCTGCCATCTGAAAAATCCTGCCCATTGCTCGTGTTGTCACTAACAATGACAATGAACAATAATCTTACTGGAAGGCAGGTTTCCATTAGACAGTAATTCTGTGTCTGCTGCCTGTCTGTGTTAAACTAAGAACAAATCAGCACACTGTCCATATAGCCACCAATCCTCCTCCCGTGCCCAGGAATGCAATAACTTGTCTCCATGAAGAGTTTCACACCTCAGACACTTTGTGGTAGAAGATTTAATTCAATTTGTGCATGGCTTCCACCTTTGTATGATTTATTTTTATTTTTGCTGCGCCAACATAAAATGAATTGGCCTTTGGGATCCTATTCAGCTGAGCCACCAGCCGATACAGGTCAGAGAGTTCACCACACCTTGTATGCCATATGACCCCTGTTAGAATTTTAAATGGGCTTCTTGCCTGATCCAAGGCCCTACAGGATGCTCTTGGCTCGGACAATAGAAATATGGCAATGGTCACAGCAACAGGGGTGCGGTAGATCATTCTCCATCATTTTCAAGGTGTGTTCAGTTTATTTGTGCCATCTGGGAGGCCTAGCCTGCTTCAGCTTGATTACCACAGAACATAGCCGTTGCTTAAATAAACCTGGTAGATTGTTGTCTTGCCACCTTGGTCAGCTATGAAATCAGTTAGTAGCACACTTGGCCCAGTGCCATTGTGCTGCGGGTTCAAGTCCAGGGCTTGAGCACAAAAATCTGGGCAAACACTCCATTGCAGTACTGAGGGAGTGCCGCTCCGTCTTTTGGCTAAGTCTTTGAACGATCTGTCCACTGGGACGTAAATGATCTCATGACTCTACTTTGAAGAAGAACGGGGGACTTATCCCTGGCGTCTGTGCCAATATTTATCCCTTAATCAACCTCACAGAAACAGATCATCTAGTTATTATCACATCGCTGTTTGTAGGTGTTGCTGTGTGCAAATTGGCTGCTATGTTTCCTGCAGGGACTGCACTTCACAGGCACTTTTTTGGGGACATGGTGGTGTAGTGGGAATGCCATTGGACTAGTAATCTAGCAAGGCCAGGTTAATGCTCTGGGGACATGGGTTCAAATCCCACCAGGGCAGCTGGTGGATTTTGAATTCAGTTATAAATCTGGAATATAAAGCTAGTCTCAGTAATGGTGACCACGAAAAATATTTTTGATCTAGTTCACTAATGCCCTTCAGGGAAGGAAATCTGCCATCCTTACCTGGTCTGGCCTACATGTGACTCCAGGCTGTGATTGAATCTTAATTGCCCTCTGAAATGGCCTAAGAAGCCACTAAGTTCAAGGACAATTAGGGATGGGCAACAATTGCTGGCCTTGTCAGTGATGCCCACATCCCATGAAAGAATAAAGGTCTTCTTTGGATGTAATGAGCATTGGGATGCTCTGTGGCCATGAGAGAAGATGTGAATGCAACTTTTCCTTTCTTGATTTATACTGTATGACATATTGTTTAGTTTGAGGTGATTTTGAATTTGCCTGATAGTGTTGACTTCAATGGAAATGAAACGACCAGCTTGCTATTGATAGTTTTGAACCATTGCATTTCAAAATGACCCTTATCATTTTCGAGCAAGAAAGTATTGAACTACCACCAGCTAACATTTAAAAAGCTTGTCCTAACCTGGAGAATAAATATAGTGGAACTTTGTCATCATCCTGCTTCACACAAGAACTTTATACTCTGCGCCACAGGACAGAAATAATATAATTGCATCCTTTCGCACAGTCTCATCAAAACCTGATACATGATCCACTCTATACACAATAAATAGGAGTAGTGTAAACTATCCTTATGAAGCCATACTTGTATGCAATAAAAACAAGATGCATCAGAACTGTCTTGAACACAGCATGTCAGGAATTTCTTCAACCCTTTTAGCTTAAGGTGTTTATAATAGAGTTGGCGAACCAACAAAGGAGATGGATCATCTTTTGTCAATGCACCGTATCTGCCTTCTTAAAAAAAAAGGAGGGATGGAGAACATGAGAATAAGTTACAATCTTGTTAGGAGAACTGATATGTTGTTAAAAGGGAACAGTTTTATTTAAATTTCCACAGTTCTAAGTGTTAGAAAAGCAGTTACCTCTACGCTGCCTAGTGTTTATCTCTTGCCGTTGCAGTTTATGTTTTAAATCGCGTTAGTCAGAGGTAACTAAAGAACTGATGTTTGTATATTCTGTGATCCTGATGGTATACTGATAAGTCTGCATTTTAACAGCACAGACATGATGTCGAACATGTTCATGTCTCCTATTGATCCAGGAAGGTTTGCTAAGATGGGCCGGTGTGTTGAGACCAGAATTAGATCCCTCAGCTGCATGAAAACATACGTCTCAATATTTCCAAAACCAGATCTTGGTGAAACCCATTTTTTAGCAGATAGTTGTTCTATGATCACTGTCCTTATTACCAAGCACTGGTGTGAGGGGTGAAATTTCAGATGGACTCCTGGGGCAGAATTTTCTGCCTACCGGGTGGGCCTGACCCAATCTCCGGTGGGCGGGGAGCTGATCCCCGCTGGAGAAGCGGGCCCTGTCGCCATTTTAAGTGGGCGGGCCAATTAAGGTCCACCCAGTGTGACGTCCAGCGGGAAACGCTATGCACTCCCTGTGCTGGTGGGGGGGTGGGGGCGGGGGCGGATTTCCCTAAAGCGAGAGTGCGCTCTTTCGCACATGCGCACATCTCCCTGAGGCTAAGTGCAGCCTCAGGGAGATCTGATGTCATGAGATGGGACATGTTAATAAATTTCACTAAAACTTTATTAAAGTTTTTTTAAACCCTACATGAAGCCTCATCCCGCCGGTGGATGAGGTTTCATGTTCTTTCTATTTCCCGCCGGGGCTCCTGGCCTTCCCGCTAACATTATGGTTGGACGGGCAGGTCCTTTAATTGCTTTAATTAACTTGTCAATGGCCTCAATTGGCCATTGACAGGTCAGCGGGTGCACAGCTGATTTGCCTATGCCCCCACCTCCTGAAGATTTAAATGGGGTGGAATGAAGTCGGGGGTTCCCCCTGATGTCATCCTGTGTCATTTGTGCGTTGGTGAGCGGGCCCTGCCCCTTGCTTGCCGAGGGCAAAATCCAGCCCCTGGAGTGCATCCCAATGTACAACAATCATTAATGATAGAAGGTTGGAATAATGAAAGGTGTGAGTTGATTATATTGGTCTGACCAATTCCTCCCCCATATTGACAAACAGATTGGTAAATCAGCTAGTGGATCTGCTCATAAACCTAGTAAGATCCATTGTGCATTGGTTCAGATCGTGTAAGACCCCTTGGGAGAGGTTATCCAACCATGAGCCCATATTTCAATCTTCAGCGTGCATGTGGGTGACCCGCAACACGACCATGCAATGTCCAGTGGTTCAACTGAACCCTTCGAAGGCCAATAGATACTTCACAGCATCACTGAATAGTTACAGTGCAGAAGGAGGCCATTCGGCCCGTTGTGTCTTCATCAGATCTCTGAATGAGCGTAATGACTCAATGTCATTCTCCTGCCTTTTCCCCGTAATTGCACATTATTTCTATTTAAATAATCATCTAATGCCGTCTTGATTGTCTCGATTGAACCTGCCTCCACCACACTTCCAGGCAGTGCATTCCAGACCCGAACCACTCGCTATGGGAAAAGGTTTTTCTCACATCACATTTGCCTCTTTTGCAAATTACTTTAAATCTGTGCCCTCTCATTCTCAATCCTTTTATGAGCAGAAATATTTTCTCCCTATCTACTCTGTTCAGTCCCAGTCCCATCATGGTGTTGAACACCTCTATCAAATCTCCTCTTAGCCTTCTCTCCAAGGAGGACAGTCCCAACTTCTCCAACTTATTTTCATAACTGAAGTTTCTCATCCCTGAAGCCATTCCTTCTGCACTCCTTCCAATGTGTTCATGTGATTTCCATAGTGTGGTGCCCAGAACTGTACAAAATACTCCAGCTGAGGTCTAACTAGTGTCCTATGTAAGTTCAGCATAACCTCCTTGCTCTTGTACTCTGCCCCTATTAGTAAAGCCTAGGATACTGTATGCTTTATTAACTGCTTCAGAATACTGATAGTATTGATGCAGTAAATCTAAATTTATGGCCACATATTTTTAATTTGGCCAGGCCATCTGGATATATCAATTGTACCAACTTTGTTGGGAGACCGTTATTGTTGTTCTGGTACCATTGGGTCTTTCAGATTGAGAAATCCAAAAGTTAGTCTGCTTGCTTGATCCTTGAGATCCTTGACTTCAGAATTAGCTGTTAGAGATTGGTGTAGTTTAGTCCCATCCTTAGCAGACGGGCTACAAGTTCCCTCCTGCCAGCAGAGGAGGGTGATGGTAGGACATTTCCATCATGTACCGATACCTCATGCTGGGCATGCCTTCAGATTGGATCCTCATTATCCAGAGGCTGCTCACTGCTGCAAGAGAACAATGAGCCAACGGTTCTGAAGCAGGATGTTTACTTCACAGAATCGCAGATTCTTTACCAGGCAGAAGGAGGTTATTCAGCCCTTTGAGTCTGCACTGGCTCTCTGAGAGAACATTCTACCTGGTCCCACTAAAGAAGATGGAGGAGGCAGTTTTAAAGGGGAAGGGACACCAAGATTAATTTGTTCTTTACTAAGAGGCATTACCACCTTCTCTATACCTCCTCCCAGGAGGTCAGTGGTGCCTCTCATTCTCCATGAGCTTTGTGTCACAGTTTTTGTTCAGTCTGCGATTAGACAAAACCCACATGTAGCGGAGTACTTCCATTTTGTTTTATAGGGACTTGTCATTGCACCATCAGTGAATTGCCATAAAATCATTATTTCCCTGCAGTGATCTGCCACTGAAACTCATCTCTTGTATTAGTTTGTCAAGAAGCTTTCATTTCTCACAGCAGTTTCCTATAGACTCTCAGTTCCTGCAATGAGTCACTCTGGTACTTTGATGTTTCACAGCAATGCGTTACACTGCTCTTAATTTCTCACAAGTATTGCCTTTACATTTGGTAGCTATCTTGGATAATGATATGTGACTGCTTATTGCAACACACTCACAGCTCCCTTGGAGTTGACTGCGAAAGAGCAACTTAGCACAATGATTTTCTTAAGACAGTTGCAACAAAATTCTTGTATGCTTAAGAGCTTTGCATAAGTTCTCCATTTAGTCACGTGCTTTCTGATGCTTGTGGGGTCCACTAAAGGATATGGAGCTGCCTGTTTTATGCGAGACCTGTTCTGGTGCCACTGGTTCCCCAAACTGTTTCATATGTTTGCCAGCAGACAGACAATAAAACTGCCTTGACTCATTACACCCCAGTAAGCTAGGAACAGTTGGAACATAAGCACTTAAGAGCAGGAGTAGGCCAATAAGCCCCTTCAGCCTATTTCATCATTCAATTAGATCAAGGCTGATCCGTACCTTAATTCCACTTGCACACCTTGGTCCCATATCCCTTAATACTTGCACCTGACGATCTCAGTTTTAACATTTTCAATTGACCAGCAGCTTTTTAGGAGATTAAAGCAAAAACAGAAAATTCTGGAAAAACTCAGCAGGCCTAACAGTATCTGTGGAGAGAAAAACAGAAGTTAACGTTTCGAACGAGTCCGTATGACTCTTCTTCAGAGCTTCTTCTATTTTAGGACAATAAAATCCTACTTTCAAGATGACCCAGAAGACCTGCCCAGAAATTAACCTTCCTGACGACCAATCATGGTGAGTCACAGCAGTTTTACATTTGGCTTGCAGCTGGCTTCAAAACCTCAGGGCTGCAGTGTGGTGCCTGTACCATGCGAGTGTTTGAGATGTAGAGCTGTACTGCATTATCATGGCACCTGTTCACGAGTCCATTGAACCGCAGTATGCAATGAAAAAAACACCGTGCAAACTTTTAGGATCGATGAAACCTCTTGGTACATTAGACCTGGTGGGCAGAAGGTGAAAGTTGATGGAGCTGTTGTTGCAGTTATCAATGTTTCCATATTTCAGGCCCTTTTTGAAATGTAAAATGATCCAGGCTTATTGCCAGGCCCTCTCTTTGTGCCCAGCTTGGGGCTTCCTCACAGCTACTTATTATGATGCTCCTTCCACTTCTTCCAACATTTTGTTTAGGTTGTGCCTCCATTCATGGCAATGGCCTGTTTAAACATGTCAGGGACAATGGTGTCATCCTTAGGATGAGATGTTCAACTGCCTCATCAGGTGGATGTACAAGATCCCCTGGCACTACTTGAAGAAGGGCAGGGGGTTCTCCCCCGTGTCCCGGCCAGTATTTATTCCCTCAATCAGCTTTTCGCTGAAAGACAGATCATCTGCTCATTATCACAGTGCTGTTTGGTGGGACCTTGCACTGCACACATTGGCTGCTGGGTTTCTTACAGTGCAACAGCTTATATAATCCCAGGATCGTCAATGGCTGTAAAGCTGTTTGGGCCTCCAGAGGCTGTGAAAGTTGCTGTAGAAATGCAAATTCTTTCTTTCTTATTTGCAGGATTTTCCACCAGATCCCTTTAATGCAGAGGAACTTGCTGCGACATTCTCATTTCTCACTCTTGTTTTTGAACAGTGTGTTTTGTTCTGTGGAATTATTTGCCTTGGTGTGTTTTCCTGCTGAGCTGTAGCTTTATGAATTGGTTCATTGTGAAGTTTCCATTTCTCACTATAATTTGCCTTGATCCCTTTGGTGCTGGCTGCTCGGAATGGATGTACTGCCACCTTCTAAATTCTCCAGATGATTGACAAGGTTGATTGTCTCTCAGAATAACTGAACAATGGTCTTGTTTTCTCTCAACTGCATTCTGAGTCCTTGTAGCTTGTTGCGAATAACCCTTTAATTTCTCACACGACTTTGTCACACTGCCGATGTTTTCATCAGAGAGGAACATCAATATTTTAAAGTTGAAGAGTTAATTTATCTGCGTTTTTGGTTCAATCGTATTTAATAAAATGAGGAGCATCAGTTCGAGGATTTTTTCTGCTTTATGCATGTTCTGGGAAGAGAAGCATGTCAGTTGTCAGAATGCTGGCCTCTTTGGCCTGGCAATGAACCAGATAAAAGGGAGACTGTTTTGTGTGTAGAGGGCCAGGTAATGCATTGTGCATTCACCTCTCAGTCATAAGGTTGTGAATTCAAGCCCCACTTAGACACTTGAGCCCAGGTTGATACTTTCATGCAGCACTGAAGGAATGCTGAACTGTTGGGGGTGCCATCCTGCAGTTGAGATATCTGGCCCCTCAGGTGGGTTTAAAAGATCCTGTGCTATTATATGAAAAAAAAGGCAGGAGAGTTGACATCACTAAAAACAGATTACTTGCCCATTAACTCAATACCCTTTGTGGGAGTTGCTGTGTACAAATTGGCTGCTGTGTTTCCTACACAAAAACGTCACTAGACTTCTAAGTTCTTCATTGGTTAAAAAGCGCTTTGGAACATTGTGAAAGGCCAAAAAATGCAAATTCTTTCTTGCATTATTTTGTCTTTGGAATTTATTTTTATTAACAACTTTGACTAATTGTAAAAGTACCTTATTATCTTCTTTTGTACAAGCCTCGTCTTGAAAAGGAAGAACAACATATAACCTGCTATGTTAGTCTTGATTCTCCAATGCTTTATCACTTTGCCCTTTTGCTGTTTGTATTAACAGCTGCTAGACCTTTCCGAGAGCATTTAGTGGTCATGAAGATTTCTCATCGCAGATACGTGATCCAAATTACAGGGGAAACCTGTTAAACTGGGGGAGGCGATGGGGTAGTGGTATTGTCACTGGACTAGTGATCCAGGGTAATGCTCAGGAGACCTAGGTTTGAACCCCACTCAAGGCAGGTGGTGGAATTTGAATTCAATTAAAAAAAATCTGTAATTAAAAGTCTAATGATGACCACGAAACTATTGTTGATTGTGGTAAAAACCCATCTGGTTCACTAATGTCCTTTAGGGAAGGAAATCCGCTATCCTCACCTTGTCTGGTCTACATGTGACTCCAGACCCACAGCAATGTGGTTGACTCTTAAATGCCCTCTGAACTAGGGCAGGTAGTGATGGATAATAAATGCTGGCCTGGCCAGTGACGCCCATGTGAACAAATAAAAAAAACTTAAAATTTGTGAGGTGCTGTAATCTTTCAAAGTCAGTTAATCCACTCTAATAAATAGTCTAATTAATGTTTTCTTTTTTCCCTGTTTTTAACAATCTGTCAGCTCAAAGGGATCCAAGCAAATAGTGGTATTGCATACTATTTCCAATTCTTAATGGTAAAAGGGTTGCTTTCCCAGAGGCTCTGCTGCCCTGGATAATCTCCGCATCCAGATCAATTTTTGTTTCATAGAGCACAGATCCTTGCCTATTGTTTTGAACCTATCTGGAGAGAACCTGAGTTGTGGAAGTAATGCTTGAATAGAAATTGAATGATCAAGTGATTTTCAGAAAGTAAACCCTGCACATAACTATCAGTTGTTTATATTACATTAAAAAAGAAAATAGCTAGGTCGGATTACAGAAAAACGTGCAACACCAATAAAACCAAATATTAGAAAAATGAAGGCATGATGGAATAAATGCTGCCAACGTGACTTACTAGGTGAGATTTGCAGCATGTAATAGCTACAAGGTAAATTGTGCCCTTGTAACGTGCAGTGAATTAAATCCCAGTGTTGCTTCACTTCATAAGCACGGTGGCACCTCAGTTCTATCAAGTGATCTGTTTCTGAAGGCTGTCCATCATAGACAGCATCAGCAACCAAGCCTCTCTCTCCCCCTCCATCGCTTTCCCTAACCCTCCCTCCCGCTCTTTTGCTCTCCCCCTCCCTCCCTTTCCAACTCCCTCCCTCACTCCCTCTCTCTACCCCTCCTTCCATCTCTCTCTCCCCTCCCTCCATCTCTCTCTCCCCTCCCTCCCTCTCTCTCCACCGCTCCCTCTCTCTCTCCCCCTCTCTCTCTCTCTCTCTTTCCCTCCCTCTCTCTCTCCCTCTCCCTCCCTCTCTGCCCCCCCTCCCTCCATCTCTCCCCCTCCCTCCCTCTTTCCCCCACCCTTTCTCTCCCTCCCCCTTCCCTCTCTCTATCCCCACTCTCTCTCTCCCTCTCTCCCTCTCTCTCTCCCCCTCCCTCCCTCTCTGCCCCCTCCCTCCCTCCGTCTCTCCCCCTCTCTCTCCCTCCCTCCCTCCCTCTCTCTCTCTCCTGCTCCCTCCCTCTCTCCCTCCTTCCCTCTCTCTCCCCCCTCTCCCCACTCCCTCCCCCTCTTTCTCCCCCTCTCTCCCTCTCTCTCCCTCCCCCTCTCTCTCTTTCCCCCACCCTGTCTCTGCCCCTACCTCCCTTCCTCTCTCTCTTCCCCCTCCCTTCTTCCCGCTCCGCCTCCATCCCCCTTCCCTTTCCCCCTCCCTTTCCCCTCCCTTTCCCCCTCCCTTTCCCCCTCCCTTTCCCCCTCCCTCTCTCCCTCCCTCCCTCTCTTTCCCCCTCCCTCCATCCCTTTCTTTCCTCCTCCCTCTGCCCTTCCGTGACTTTAATATCCAACCCTATATGTCAGGCGGGGAGACGAAAAGCAGTGGAAGATCTTGGCAAGACAGAGGAGGTGGCATTCTTGCCAGACCTATCACTGTTTTGATCCATTTCCCATTCGGCAGCTGGATAAGCGCAGAGGCTGTCTGTTAACCAGGATCCTTGGGGACTGCCTGCCTAATTGTGAACACTGTGTTTCTTGGACTTAATGAGGCAGCTTTGCTGCATCCTACCCCACATGGTCTTGCAATTCAGCTGCTAGTTCCAGAAATGCAAATGAAAGTTGGGGCGGGTCACTGTCTGGTCAGCGGATTGAAAAGTTAACCCAATGACATCACTCATCTGGTTAATGAGATCCTCCGAATCCAAGGCCTCGATATTCACAACTCCCCCCCCCCCCACCACTAAATAAGTAGAAGGGAGAGGGTCAAGTGGATGAAAAGGTTGGGTTAAACTGTCAAATGAGCAAAACAAAAACAGAATTACCTGGAAAAACTCAGCAGGTCTGGCAGCATCGGCGGAGAAGAAAAGAGTTGACGTTTCGAGTCCTCATGACCCTTCGACAGAACTTGAGTTCGAGTCCAGGAAAGAGCTGAAATATAAGCTGGTTTAAGGTGTGTGTGTGTGGGGGGTGGAGAGATAGAGAGACAGAGAGGTGGAGGGGGGGGGTGGTGTGGTTGTAGGGACAAACAAGCAGTGATAGAAGCAGATCATCAAAAGATGTCAACGACAATAGTACAATAGAACACATAGGTGTTAAAGTTAAAGTTGGTGATATTATCTAAACGAATGTGCTAATTAAGAATGGATGGTAGGGCACTCAAGGTATAACTCTAGTGGGGTTTTTTTTTTATATAATGGAAATAGGTGGGAAAAGGAAAATCTTTATAATTTATTGGAAAAAAAAAAGGAAGGGGGAAACAGAAAGGGGGTGGGGATGGGGGAGGGAGCTCACGACCTAAAGTTGTTGAATTCAATATTCAGTCCGGAAGGCTGTAAAGTCCCTAGTCGGAAGATGAGGTGTTCCTCCAGTTTGTGTTGGGCTTCACTGGAACAATGCAGCAAGCCAAGGACAGACATGTGGGCAAGAGAGCAGGGTGGAGTGTTAAAATGGCAAGCGACAGGGAGGTTTGGGTCATTCTTGCAGACAGACCGCAGGTGTTCTGCAAAGCGGTCGCTCAGTTTACGTTTGGTCTCTCCAATGTAGAGGAGACCACATTGGGAGAAACGAATGCAGTAGACTAAGTTGGGGGAAATGCAAGTGAAATGCTGCTTCACTTGAAAGGAGTGTTTGGGTCCTTGGACGGTGAGGGGAGAGGAAGTGAAGGGGCAGGTGTTGCATCTTTTGCGTGGGCATGGGGTTGTGCCATAGGAGGGGGTTGAGGAGTAGGGGGAGATGGAGGAGTGGACCAGGGTGTCCCGGAGGGAGCGATCCCTACGGAATGCCGATAAGGGGGGTGAAGGGAAGATGTGTTTGGTGGTGGCATCATGCTGGAGTTGGCGGAAATGGCGGAGGATGATCCTTTGAATGCGGAGGCTGGTGGGGTGATAAGTGAGGACAAGGGGGACCCTATCATGTTTCTGGGAGGGAGGAGAAGGCGTGAGGGCGGATGCGCGGGAGATGGGCCGGACACGGTTGAGGGCCCTGTCAACGACCGTGGGTGGAAAACCTCGGTTAAGGAAGAAGGAGGACATGTCAGAGGAACTGTTTTTGAATGTAGCATCATCGGAACAGATGCGACGGAGGCGAAGGAACTGAGAGAATGGGATGGAGTCCTTACAGGAAGCGGGGTGTGAGGAGCTGTAGTCGAGATAGCTGTGGGACAAGGGTCCCCCTTGTCCTCACTTATCACCCCACCAGTCTCCGCATTCAAAGGATCATCCTCCGCCATTTCCGCCAACTCCAGCATGATGCCACCACCAAACACATCTTCCCTTCACCCCCCTTATCGGCATTCCGTAGGGATCGCTCCCTCCGGGACACCCTGGTCCACTCCTCCATCTCCCCCTACTCCTCAACCCCCTCCTATGGCACAACCCCATGCCCACGCAAAAGATGCAACACCTGCCCCTTCACTTCCTCTCTCCTCACCGTCCAAGGACCAAACACTCCTTTCAAGTGAAGCAGCATTTCACTTGCATTTCCCCCAACTTAGTCTACTGCATTCGTTGCTCCCAATGTGGTCTCCTCTACATTGGAGAGACCAAACGTAAACTGAGCGACCGCTTTGCAGAACACCTGCGGTCTGTCCGCAAGAATGACCCAAACCTCCCTGTCGCTTGCCATTTTAACACTCCACCCTGCTCTCTTGCCCACATGCCTGTCCTTGGCTTGCTGCATTGTTCCAGTGAAGCCCAACACAAACTGGAGGAACACCTCATCTTCCGACTAGGGACTTTACAGCCTTCCGGACTGAATATTGAATTCAACAACTTTAGGTCGTGAGCTCCCTCCCCCATCCCCACCCCCTTTCTGTTTCCCCCTTCCTTTTTTTTTCCAATAAATTATAAAGATTTTCCTTTTCCCACCTATTTCCATTATATAAAAAAAAACGCCACTAGAGCTATACCTTGAGTGCCCTACCATCCATTCTTAATTAGCACATTCATTTAGATAATATCACCAACTTTAACACCTATGTGTTCTATTGTACTATTGTCGTTGACATCTTTTGATGATCTGCTTCTATCACTGCTTGTTTGTCCCTACAACCACACCACCCCCCCTCCACCTCTCTGTCTCTCTATCTCTCCGCCCCCCACACAAACACCTTAAACCAGCTTATATTTCAGCTCTTTCCTGGACTCGAACTCAAGTTCTGTCGAAGGGTCATGAGGACTCGAAACGTCAACTCTTTTCTTCTCCGCCGATGCTGCCAGACCTGCTGAGTTTTTCCAGGTAATTCTGTTTTTGTTTTGGATTTCCAGCATCCGCAGTTTTTTTGTTTTTATGTCAAATGAGCAAACCTCACTAACTGGCCTTGCATGTGCCTGTTGCCATTTTTACACGATGGGTTTCAAATTGTTCCAGTGCCCACTGAGGGGAGGTGGCACGCTTCACTATCACTTTTAAATCAGCCCCACTGTCCATTTGAGAGCCCAATTTAAAATTCACTGCTGTTCTGGAGGTTGGGAATCGTGGTAGTGAGAGGAGGAAGCTTTTCCAGCACTCCCTGTGGACTGAGAGGAGCAGTGTGCTCCCCACGGTACCTCAAGGAGACCTTTGGCCTACTGCCCTGGTCTCCCTCTTCCCCATCACCAACTGCCCTTTGGTCCAGTCACAATGTCCTCTCTTCACCTCTTCCCCCACATCAACGGCTGACCTTTCCCATTCCCCTCCTCCCCCCCCCCCCCAACCTCTCCCCCCCACCACCAGCCCCAGTTCCTGTAATTGCCGAGGAACATTCCAAAGGGTCCCTGGGTATAACCTCCAGCTGCTGGTGTTCCTTCCTGGACCACAGTCCGACAGCTCATTAGTCTGGCTGCTGGGTGGGAAATGGACACAAAAAATGAGAGAGGTTCTGCCGTTGAGTTGGGCAGGATCCGCTGCTGCCTAGGTCTTGCCAGGCTCTTTGGTCATTTTCGGCCTACTCCACATGCTCCCCATCTCCCGGTGCCTCCTCATAAGTCTTTCTGCTCCGCTGATATTCCACAGAGACAATGTGCCAGCATTTTACTGTAGCCATTTTGTTCTTAGTGAGATGTTCTGCGATGTCCTATTCTATTCATTTTACAGCTTTAGACTAAGTTGATCTGCTTCCATATTTCATTTCACTGGGCAACCGATCTAGGTATTTTATTGTCATATTCCATACCAAGTTTAATCATTATAAATCCCTCATCTATACAATAAATTTAAGTACTTTCATCTTAAATGCTGCAAGTCCATTAAAGGACACAGGACAAAAAAATTGCATAATAAAAAAAAGACCAGCATTTATATAGTGCCTTTCACAACTGTGGGATCTTTGATATCCACCCAACAGGGAAATGGGGCCTTGGTGTAAGACCTTATTAGAAAGATGGCACCTCCAACACCGCAGTATAGTACTTCCTCAATACTGCACTGGAGTGTTTTGACTAGATCTTTGTGCTCAACTCTCTAGAATGAGACTTGAACTCACAGCCTTCCGACTTAGAGAACCATGGCCAACACTGATAGTGCAAATTACCAAATAAGGTACTTTGTGGAAGGAAGGACAAGGCACCTTGAGCTGGTTCTCTAAACAGTTTGTAAACAATCTATGCATCTTTCAGTATTGGATACCTTTCTGTCATCAGTCATGTGGTATATTGCTGCAGTAAATAAAATATGTTGCAGCAGTGGGAGGTCCTGCCTCATGGTAAGTTTAAGGGGAGATTTGATAGAGGCATTGACGATCATGAAGGGTTTTCACAGAGAAAACCAGCTCACAAATTGGTTTTCCGTTTTGGAAGCTGGTGAGGGGCACTGGTTCCTCAGAGGAGTGCAGTCAGAGACAAGTTTGTGGCACCACAAGTGGCTTGGCTGTACAGGAGGGGTGGAATGTAGAAGGAAGAGCAATAGTGATAGAGGATTCACTGGTTAGGGGAACAGACAGGCATTTCTGTGGCCATAGATGTGACTCCAGGATGGTATGTTGCCTCGCTGGTGCCAGGGTCAAGGACGTCACAAAGTGGCTGCAGGATATTCTTCTGGGGGATCTGAATCAGATTTTTCTGATCAGCCGGAGGTCATTGTCCACATTGGTACCAAAGACTTAGGTGAGAAGGGAGGTGTGGTCCTGTATTCCAAATTTAGGGAGCTACGTAGAAAATTAGCAAGCAGGACCTCTAAAGTAGTAATCTCTGGATTACTGTCAGTGCCACGTGCAAGTGAGTACAGAAATGAGAAGATAAGACAGATGAATGTGTGGCTGGAAAGATGTTGCAGGAGGGAGGGCTTTAGATTCCTGGGACACTGGGACTGGCTCTGGGGGAGAAGGCACCTGTACAAGCTGGATGGGTTGCATCTGAATAGAGCCAGGACTGAGTTCCTTGAGGGGTGTTTTGCTATTGCTGTTGAGGAGGGTTTGAACTAACTCAGCAGGGGTGTGGGAACCAGGAAAGAATATCAGAAAGTAATACCAGGGTGCACAGAATACCAAGGGAGGCAGATAGCACTAAAATAAAGAATAGTAAATTAATAGATGGAGTCAGAGTAAGGGAGCAAGTAATGAAGTCTAAATCAGGGTTTAACTGCATGTATGTGAATGCACAGAGTATAATTAATAAAATTGGGGAGTTACAAGCACAGATTACCTCATGGGATTATGATGTTGTGGCGATAATGAAGACCTGGCTTAAGGAAGGGCAGATCTGGTTGTTGAATATTCCTGGTTACAAGGTGTTCAGAAAAGATAGGAAAGGGAAAAAAAGGAGGACGGGTGATGTTTTTGGGTAAGGAGAGTATTGCAACACTGAAGAAAGAGGATGTGTCAGAGGATTCAAGGACAGAATCGATTTGGCTAGAGCTAAGGAATAAGAAGGGTGCAATTACATTGCTCAGTGTAATATATAGACCACCAGCTAGAGGGAAGGATATAAAGGAACAAATCTGCAAGGAAATTACAAAGAGGTGTAAACATCATAGAGTAGTTATAATGGGGGACTTTAATTACCCCTATATAGACTGGGATGGTGGTAGTGTAAGGGGCAGTGAGGGATAGGTGTTCCTAGATTGTGTTCAGGAGAATTTCCTACAGCAGTCTCTGTCCAGTCCAACAAGAAAGGAGGCACTGCTAGACCTGGTTCTTGGGAATGAGGTGGGCCTAGTAGATCAAGTGTCAGTGGGGGAACATTTAGGGGATATTGATCATTGTATCATAAGGTTTAGGATGACGGTGGAAAATGACATTGGTCAATCCAGAGTAAGAATAATCAACTGCATAGACAGCGTATTTCAATGGAGCAAGAACAGAACTGGCCGGATAGACTGGAGCCAAAGGTTGGTGGGAAAAACAGTAGCTGAACAAAGGGCTACCTTCAAAGAGAAGATGGTTTGGGCAGAGTCAAGGTATGTTCCCTCAAAATGGAAGGGTAGGACAAGCAAATCCAGAGTTCCCTGGATGACAAAGGAGATAGAAATTAAGTTAAAGAAGAAAAGGTGTCCTTACGACTGGTGTCAGGTAGCACATTGAGAATTAAGCTGAATACAGAAGGTTCAGCAAATACAGGAAGCAAAGAGGGATTATGAGAAAAGACTGGCAGCTAACAGAAAAGGAAATCGCAAAGTATTCTATAAGCACATCAATAGTAAAAGAGTGGTAAAAAGCAGAGTAGGGCTGATTAGGGACCAAAAAGGGGATTTACACACAGAGGTAAGGGGCATGGTTGAGGTGTTAAATGAATACTTTGCATCTGTCTTTACCTACAAGGCAGATGCTCCCCAGGCAATGGTTTGAAAGGAGGAAACTCATTCACTAGAAGGGCTTAAAATTGATATGGAGGAGGTATTGGATAAGCTGTTGGTACTTAAAACTGATAAGGCACTGGTACCGAATGAGGTGTATCCAAAACTATTGAAGGAAGTGAGAGTGGAGATTGCAGAGGCACTGGGAACGTTTCAATGTTTCCTGAATTCGGGGGAGGTGCCAGAGGACTGGAGAATTGCAAACATTACACCCTTGTTCAAAAAAGGTTGTAAAGATCTGCCCTGAAATAACAGACCTGTCAGTTTAACTTCGATGGTGGGGAATCTTCTAGAAATAATTATTTAGGATCGATTTAATAGTCACATGGAAAAATGTGGATTGATTCAGAAGAGTCCGCGTGGATTTTTTAAAGGAAAATCATGTCTAACTAACTTGCTGGAGTTTTTTGAAGAGGTAACAGAGATGGCTGATGAGTGCAAGGCCATTGATGTGGTATATATGGACTTGCAAAAGGCGTTTTCTACAGTGTGAGGAAAGTTATAGGTCATGGAATAAAAGGGGCATTAGCAATGTGGATACAAAATTGGCTGAGGGATGGGAAACAGAGAGTATTGATTAATGGGTATTTTTCGGGCTGTAAGAATGTTTGTAGTGGAGTTCCCCGGGGTTGGTATTGGGACCCTGTCTCTTCCTAATATATATAAATGATCTAGATCTTGGTGTGCAGGGGACGATTTCAAAGTTTGCAGATCACACAAAACTTGGGAGAATTGTAAACTGTGTGGAGGACAGTGAAGAACTTCAAAAGGACATTGACACATTGGTGGAGTGGGCAGATAGGTAGCAGATGAAGTTCATTGTGGAGAAGTGTGAGGTGATACACCTTGGTACAAAGAACATGGAGAGACAGTATAAAATAAAGGGTACTATTCTAAAGGGTGTGCAGGAGCAGAGGGACCTTGGTGTATATGTACATAAGCCATTAAAGGTGGCAGGACAGTAGAGAGAGCTATTACTAATGCATACAGTATTCTAGGCTTCATTAATAGGGGCATAGAGTACAAGAGCAGGGAGGTTATGATGAACTTATATAAGACACTGGTTAGACCTCAGCTAGAGTATTGTGTGCAGTTCTGGGCGCCACGATACAGGAAGTATGTGAACGCATTGGAGAGAGTGCAGAAGAGATTTACCAGAATGTTTCCAGGGATGAGACACTTCAGTTATGAGGAAAGATTGGAGAAGTTTGGAACTGTTTTCCAAGGCTGAGAGGAGGCTTGATAGAAGTTTTCAAAGTCATGAGGGGTCTGGACAGAGTCGATAGGGAGAAACTGTTACTGCTTGTAAACAGATCGAGAACCAGAGGGCACAGTTTTAAAGTGTTTTGCAAAAGAAGCAAATGTGAGGTGAGAAAATTTTTTTCACACAGTGAGTAGTTAGTGTTTGGAATGCACTGCCTGGAAGTGTGGTGAAGGCAGGTTCAATTGAGGCATTCAAGAGGGTATTGGATGATTATTTAAATAAATGTGCAGGATTACAGGGAAAAGGCAGGAGATTGGCACTAAGTTTAAAATGCTCAGAGAGCTGGTGCAGACATGGTGGGCCAAATGGCCTCCTTCTACACTGTAACAATTCTGCACTTCTGTAAAAATAAGGAGAAACTCTGAAAACTCTTTTCAGTGGTAACCAGGGGACATGGATACAAGGTAATTGGCAAAAGAACCAGAGAGGAGGTGAGGGGGAGTTTTTTATGCAGCGACATGTAATGATCTGGAATGCACTGCCTGAAAGTGTTGAAAGCTGATTGTACAGATCAGAAATTGACTGACTCGCTTCCAAAGATTTTTATCATTTCGTTTACTAATGTATCCAGATGACTGGCATTAATTAATGTATATATGTCGCCACTTTGGATACAATTCTGATGATAAATGTAACAGTTCAGTGAATTATGTGGTAAAAGTTTCCTTTTAATGTTTTCTCCTTTGACGTATTTGATTTTAGTCCTGTTGACGTCTGGATGGCTGATAACACTTGTAAGGAACGGCACACGAAAAGCAATAATGACTGATAATTGGTGCTTAATGTGATAATTCTGCACATGAAATAAAAACGAGCACCAACTTCACACGTTGGATCATCAATAATGATCTGGAAATATGGATCAGTTTTTAATATTTCAACAAGGCTTCATTTTTTTTTCAATTTAATTTTATGTGCAGCTATTTTTGTTAGGCTATGCTTGCTTGATTTCAGATATATCTGATCTCTGGGCTTAGTGGCTTTATCTTCTCAATATCCTCTCAGCACTTGCTTACTCCAAGCCTATAATCACTAACCTGCAAGCCTGCAATTTGTTTTATCATCCGGTTTTTATCCAGGCTAATATTACTAGACTCTATTTTCTTTCCTACCAGTTATTCTGCATTTCAAGAGCTCTGTTAATCCTCTATTAGGCATTTTCTCAATGCAGGCAGCATTAAAGCTAGTTCAAAATGCAGCAATTTTTACCAAAAGGCAGTGATAGCATCACCTCTTTTGTCTTCAGTTAATTCCTGTCAAAGTCATATCACCATGTCTAGCCTGTGGTATATAAATTTCACAGTTTAACCCAACATGCAAAATTTTGCTGCGTAATGTTACGAAGCACAGTTTTAGACCATGGACAATGATATGGTTATTACCCAGCCAGAATACACTGTATGTTGGACAACACTCCTGCTCCTCCCTACCCACCCCCACCCCCCCCCTCCAATCTGCATCACGCAGTAAGAAATGTTACATCATAGCATCCTTTCAAGAGAAACATTTTCATGTTACTTGTTCCCTATCTAATTTTCCACACTAGTTCATTAATTTAAACCAATTTTGAATATTAATGTGAGGAAATTGAATGATCAAGGTACTAAAAAAAGAATATTGCTGTGCTGCTTATAACACTAATAACATGAAAATTCTAACTTTCATTTATTTAAAGCAGTGAGGGGGTATTTTTGAGTGTAAATTATCTAAGCATATTCTTTTTATAGATAGGGTAGTTTTTCAGTAAATGCTGAGCCAATCAAACGAGCTTACTGTTGCTCTTAAGTATTGTAGTTGTATGTCCTAATGTTTCAACTTCTGGAGACATTTTTATTCCCAGTTCACCTTTGACTCACCTTGAGGCTGCTTTTGCTCAAGTTTAATTGAAAGTTAAATTGTCCAATCAGCCTGTTTGATTCCAGCCATTTCCCAATCTCTGCTTTTTTTAGCATTTGCTGAGTGCAGGTGTGTTTTAAGTTGAACTGAAACTTCAATTAGATGATTCATTTTAACTTATCTTCGTACTGTCAATCCTATCTCTTTTTTGAGAAAGCACAAACCCTTTACTCTCGTTGGTGTAATTAAAGTCCATGGAAATCCTTTGAAGTCAATGGAAATAAGAATTAAGAGACATGAAGGAGGCTGCCGACTCGCTATCATCCATTTTAACTAAATGCACAAACTCACTGTTTCTCTTTCCTCCCCCAGTTTTCCCGCTTCCTATACATTTGTCTCTTCCCCTTCAGGAAAATTACTTTGTGCTAGTTTGTAAATGACTTCCAGACACTAACGTCACAATTTAACACCAATTAAAGTTGGAGTTAACTTTAATTAACTCTATTAATTAATGCAGAAATCCATTGATTGTTGGATTTTGTTGGATTTTTTTATGTGCTTACAGTTCCAATTGTCCAGGGCTGATAAAGAAAGGTACAAGTGAGAAGAAAGGCCTGAAGTACAAAAGCAAATTCTCTTGGATGCAGTAACCTGCTCACTGACACCCAGTTTGGGTTCTGCCAGGGCCACTCAGCTCCTGACCTCATTACAGCCTTGGCTCAAACATGGACAAAAGAGCTGAACTCCCAAATTGAGGTGAGAGTGACTGCCTTTGACATCAAGGCCGCATTTGACCAAGGGTGGCATCAAGGAGCCCAAGCAAAACTGGAGTCAATGGGAATCAGGGGGAAGACTTCCCACTGGTTGGAGTCATACTAGCACAAAGGACGATGGTTGTGGTTGTTGGAGGTCAGTCATCTCAGCTCCAGGACACCACTGCAGGAGTTCCTCAGGGTAGTGTCCTTGGCCCAACCATCTTCAGCTGCTTCATCAATGACCTTCCTTCCATCATAAGGTCAGAAGTGGGGATGTTCCCTGATGATTGCACAATGTTCAGATCCATTCGCAGCTCCTCAGATACTGAAGCAGTCCATATCCAAATGCAGCAAGACCTGGACAATATTCAGGCTTGGGCTGAAAAGTGGCAAGTAACATTCACACCACACAAGTGCCAGGCAATGACCATCTCCAACAAGAGAGAATTCAACCATCGCCCCTTGATGTTCAATGGCATTATCAACACTTAATCCCCCACTATCAATATCCTGGGGGTGACCATTGACCAGAAACTAAACTGGACTAGCCATATAAATACTGTGGCTACAAGAGCAGGTCAGAGGCTAGGAATCATGCAATGAGTAACCCACCACCTGACTCCCCAAACCCTGGGGAGTCTACAAGGCACAAGTCAGGAGTGTGATCGAATACTCCCCACTTGCCTGGATGAGTGCAGCTCCCACAACAGTCAAGAAGCTTGACACCGTCCAGGACAAAGCAGTCCACTTGATTGGCACCACATCCACAGACATTCACTCCCTCCATCACCGATGCACAGTAGCAGCAGTGTGTACCATCTACAAGATGCACTGCAGAAACTCACCAAGGCTGCTTGGACATCACCTTCCAAACCCACGACCACTACCACCTAGAAGGACAAGGGCAGCAGATGGATGGGAACACCACTACCTAGAAGTTCCCCTCCAAGTCACTCACTATCCTGACTTGGAAATATATTACCGTTCCTTCACTGTCGCTGGGTCAAAATCCTGGAAATCCCTTCCTAACAGCTCTGTGGGTGTACCTACACCACATGGACTGCAGTGGTTCAAGAAGGCAGCTCACCACCACCTTCTCAAGGGGCAATTAGGGATGAGCAATAAATGCTGGCCCAGCCAGCAATGCCCACATCCCGTAAATGAATTAAAAAAAGTTTGCTCATTCTCCCTGCTGTCCCCGCTGTCATCCTCACAGCTTGCAAGAACCTCGTAAGTGTTGGACAATTGCAGTGGCCGAGGCTCCTCGAACTCTATCCCCTGGGTCCCGATAGCTGCCTCACCTGCAGTCACACCTTCCTGTCCCTGATCACAAACCAAATTTGAATGACCTAATCTGGGGGGGAGTGACCACCTCCTGGAGCAAAGTGTCCAGGTAACTTTCCCCTCCCTGATTTGACGCAGTGTCTGTAGCTCAGACTCCAGCTCCTCAACTCAGATCCGAAGTTCCTCGAGCTGCAAACACTTCCTACAGATGTGTTCACTCTGGATCACCTTGGTGTCCAGCAGCGCCCACATGCTGCAGCAGCAACACATCACCCATCCTGCCATCATTATCGTATTTAATTTAATTTATTAATTAATTACTCTAGTGTCCCTGCTCTTTACATTTGAAGAGCCCCTGCTCTTTACACTTTATTGTAATTATTTTTTTACACCAGTATCAATCTTATACCTAACAAGCTACGTTTAAGAAAAAGACAGAGAAAAAAGACTAGCGACCTAAACACAAACTAAAGACCTTACTTTTACCTTAAAGACTAGAAATACTCACCAATCCTACTCACCAATCAGCTGCTTCCCCTGCATTTACGTCATGTTGTGGTTCGTGACATCATTCTGTCACTGGTCTCACTGCAGGTAGGCCTCTCAATCCGCACCTTTTACCCTCTCCTGCTCACCTCTCACACAAAATATATTATTTTGAGCCTTTAGAATGGAATAAACCTTAATCACTTACCAGATACTCACCAATTAACCAACTTCTTCTCCTGTGGCAGAGCAAGAATCAATTCATGGAGGTTGAAAAAGTTTAGGCAAAAGCAACCAAACACCTCTTTCCCTTCCTCCGCTTAGCTCTCTGAAGCGCTCAAGCCCGGCACCAACGCTAAAAAGCATTCCATTGCTCTACACTATTATACCTTAATTTCTGGAGTACAACTAATGAAAAACACAAGTTTTTAAAGAAAGTTTACCTAAAGAGTAATCACACTAGATGGTATTCCTGTAACTCTTGCTAGAGAAGCTGTTTTCTGCATCTGGAATGTTTGAACAGATTGTAGCCACTTGATTCACTCCTTCCAAAGCACTTCCCTATAGCTGTAGAGAAAGGACTTTAAGCTTGATGGATGTGTCCTACCAGTAATGAGGACCTGGTGGGGAGCAGTTAGACTGCAGCAGCTTCCTAACAAAAAGAAACAAATACTTCCACTCTGGAAGAACAGCTACATTTAAGAAGAAATATTCTACCTCCTCAAATTTTAATATTTGCGCTTCTGTTCAGAAGTTTGTTTTTACTTAGGCCCAAAATGATTGACTTCCATGTTGTTTACTATCCTGAGATGGTCCCTTTGTGGACTCTAGGTGTAGTTCTTGGTTACTGGACAGACTATAGTCATAATCTGGTATCTGCTTAACACTCCTTTATTAGTACTACATCCAAACAGGCTACAGAGTAGGCATGTTGCAGCTGAGCATTGGATCCCAACCTCTTTCTCGAGCGTCTTAACACATGACTGACTGATGTCAGTGATACATTGTCAGAAGATGAAGAGTCATACAGACTCGAAACGTTAACTCTGTCTTCCTCTCCACAGATGCTGTCAGACCTGCTGAGTTTTCCCAGCAATTTTTGTTTTTGTTTCAGATTTCCAGCATCCGCTGTATTTTGCTTTTATCCCATCTGTTAGCCCTTTATGCTACTTTTACCACATCTGCTCATATATCAGGGACATTAGGGCTCTAGCCAGTCTATTTTGCAACATGTACAATTCTCGGTGAATGATTTTTAAGATGACTGTGATGCAATAACCTTAACACTAAGGTGAGGAAATTCAAGCGTGATGTCAGGAAGCAATTCTATGCACAAAAGGTAATAGAAACCTGGAACTTTGAGGTAGGTGGGAGACCGCCGGTGCCACATAATGGAGGTATTCTCAGACTAGCAAGTTAAAATTAAAATTCAAGATGGGCGAGTGCGAAGGGCCCTGCCATTTGGAGGGGATGCCCTTCCAGAGACTCACCGGGGCTGCCGATAGCTCCCGCAGCTCCTACTTTGAGCCCTGGAGCCACCGGATCCAAATGCGACCCCACAGGCTGCCGCAGGGAGGCCGCCTCCATGAATCTGGTGGCCTCCCATGTGATGGGGTGGGGAGGAGGGCTGCCCCCACAATCAGCAAAATGCTGCTGGGCCCGTAAATGGCCCTCTAAGGGGCTTTGGTTATGCAAATTGGCTGCCAGCTACCTTGGAGGGGGAAGCTGGTCCGCCTCACAGCCTGTCACTGGGAACGTCCCTGATGGTGGGACTGCATTGGGGCGGGCATCCCGACACAACTTCCTGATGTTTTACGGGCCCTCCCACCTCTGTTCCTGCCTGTGTGGGCCGATAAAATTCAGCCTGATAACTTCGCCCATGTTGTCGTGTGTTGTCAAACAGCAATGTAGCATTTACCCTTGAAACATTTGATGGGTACAATGTTTATGCTTGGAGTGTTATTCTCGTTCACTTATTATGAATCTTTGATGTTTTTTTGTCACATTTGGCGATCAGTTTTTGCTTGCAGTTGGGGAAACCATTCTTTATGTCAGGAATCCCAGGAGATAATAGTTTACCTGATCTGAAGTTCAGTTATGGCAATCGAGGCCTAGGCTCTATTAACCCCTAATCTTCATTTCAGACTTTTATTATATTTGACTGATAGCTATCGAATTATCGATAAGCTGTGGATATAGCAGAGTAAAAGCCAATAGTATTTAACAGGACGTTTATTTTCTCCCATTTCTCAATCTACGAAGGGGAATGGAGTCAGGCAAATTCCCAGTAATGCCCCACTGCAACAACAACAACAACTTGCATTTATACAGCACCTTTGATGCAGTTTAAAAATTCCAAGGTGTTTCAGAGAAGTATCATCAGTCAAGAACAGACAATGAAGTCAAACATTTGTGCGTGACCTTGACGCAATATTGCCCACAATATCAACTTAATATCATTGTTCTCTCTTCTTATGTTAAAAAAAATGAAGGAGAGCCCCTTTATATGATTCCAGGGAAATTGATGGTCTATAGAGCTTTGCATAAAGAGTAAAAATTTTGGAGAGATCTCCATTTTAACACACAATGCCATGCATTGGCAATGTCTATTTTACATTCCATCTCTGATACTCCTGTAAGTATCAATAAATGAATTATTTTTAATATGATAAATGCAACAATTTTTATTGGTCTGCAATGTCCTCAAACTTTTTATTTAATGTGGATCTTTGCATTAATCCAGGTCACTGTATCCTACCTCTATTCTATAATAGATCCCAAAAGCCCCTTGGCCTCTCTGTCTCCATTTCTGGTAATAGACTGTCCACAAAGATTCACTACAAGCCCACTGACTCCCACAGTTACCTTGACTACAGCTCCTCACACCCTGCTTCCTGTAAGGACTCCATCCCATTCTCTCAGCTCCTTTGCCTCCGTCGCATCTGTTCCAATGATGCCACTTTCCAAAACCACACTTCTGACTTGTCTTCCTTCTTCCTTAATCGAGGTTTCCCACACACTGTGGTTGACCGGTCCCTTAACCGTGTCCGACCCATTTCCCGCGCCTCTGCCCTCACACCTTCCCCTTCCTCCCAGGACCATGGTAGGATCTCCCTTGTCCTCACTTTTCACCCCACCAGCCTTCGCATTCAAAGGATCATCCTCTGCCATTTCCGCCAACTCTAGCATATGGCCGCCAGCAAACACATCTTCCCCTCACTCCCCCATCAGCATTCTGTAGGGACCATTCTCTCCCGGATACCCTGGCCCACTCCTCCATCACTCCCAACACCTCATCCCCTTCCCACGGCACTTTCCCATACAATCGCAGAAGGTGCAATACCTGCCTCTTTACCTCCTCCCTCCTTACTGTTCAAGGCCCCAAACACTCCTTTCAGGTGAAGTGGCGCTTCACTTGCACCTCCTTCAAATTGGTCTACTGTATTCGTCACTCCCAATGCTGTCTCCTCTACACTGGGGAGACCAAGAACGCCTTCGGTCTGTCCGCAAGCATGACCCAATCCTACCTGTCGCTTGCCATTTCAACACACCACCCTGCACTCATGCCCACATGTCTGTCCTTGGCCTGCTGCAATGTTCCAGTGAAGCTCAACACAAACTGGAGGAACAGCACCTCATCTTCTGATTCGGCACTTTACAGCCTTCCAGACCTAACATTGAGTTCAACAACTTCAGACCATGAACTCTCTCCTCTATCTTCACCCCCTTTTTAATCCCCCTTTTTAAAATTTATTTTTATTTTTTATCCACTTATTTTCATTTTTATTCATTTTATCCCCTTTTTATCCCCTCTTTTTTTTACCTCTTTACCCATCCTTTTCCCCCAGCCACTGCCCCCTCCCCCCACCCCACCTCCAAAAGGGCCACCTGTTACTTGTTTAATGTTGTTCTTTCACAGAGTGCTTACTTTTGTTCTGCTATTATCACATCCTGCTCTCTTATCTTTATGCCACTAGCAGCACCTCGTTTAGCCCTTACTACTACCATCAACACACCCTTTGTCCTTTTGTCCATGACATCTTCGTCAATCTCTCCTTAGCCCCCACCTATCGCTTGCCTTCTATCCAGCTTCATCTGCTCCACCCCCTTAAACAGTGTAAATTTCATCACATTTCTACCTCTCTTTAGCTCTGAAGAAGGGTCATACGGACTCAAAACATTAACTCTGTTTCTCTCTCCATGGATGCTGTCAGACCTGCTGAGTTTTTTCCAGCATTTTCTGTTTTTAGTTCACATTTTCAGCATCCGCAGTATTTTGCTTTTAACTCTGTTGGAAACGACTGGTCGTTAAGTATTAGACAATGAGGGGAGTATATGGGATTCCTTAGGTTTTCTGGCTACTTTCCCTTACCCAGAGCTGAAATGACCTATCACTGGGGAACACTGATATTATAGCTAAACATTGCCATAACCTCAGCTTGCGGTTAATTTGAAATATCACTCAACCCATCCTGCTCCTACCATTATCAGGATGTCCCACCACCACTTCGATTTGAAAGATTCCTAGAATTAATAGATTTAACTCAATAATTTGTTGCTGGGTTAAACGAGAAACAGTAGTATAAATTTAGAAGTGGAAATAATGCAGGCAAGTGTTCTCTGATTTGCTTTTCCGATATATCTTATAGATGATATCGAGTACTACTGCTAAGAACAATTCTATTTTTAAGTTGCATTCACAGTTGGAGGTGTCATTTTTCTGTAAAGCAGGATTGTAAAAACTGGGCTCCCTAGCATCGTTGGTGTCAACCCTTCGGAAGTCCCGAAGGCACAATATGGTGCAGACATCTTCATCCAAAAACAGACCCAATTATAGAAATAGAAATGAACTATTCACATGCATTTCCACCTCAAACATTCACTCCTCCACCAATGACACAGAGTGGCAGCATTGTGTGTCATAAGATGCACTGCAGCAACTCACTAAGGCACCTTCCGAGTATACCGGCACAGATTGAGAATTGGTTAATGGGCAGAAAACAGAGAATAGGAATAAAGGGGTCAGAGGGAAGCCACCCAACTTCGTGATGCTGCAATGGGTCACCAGATGCTGCATCACTATCGGGTCTGCTGGCACTGGCATGTCCACACCTTCCCCCCCCTGGAAAGGATGGGCCCTCAAGCTCTGTGCGATGCCCCCTGCCTCGTTGGAGCCAGGCTCCTCCATGCTCCTCGACTGTGACAGGTCTGCGTGTGTACCCTCATCAGTGTTCTCCTTTACGCCATCCCATCAAAGGTCCTCTTTGGAGTCTCCTGTAGCTGAACTTGTCTGTGCCCTTACCTTACCCTCCAATGAACTAGCACATGAGCTATTCATCTCCCCTGCAACCCCCCCTCCCCCCACCCTCCGGCCTGATTGCAGCCCACCCATGCCCAGTGATTCACCATTGCAGATTCCGACTCCATCCTAGACTTTTCACGTAGTGTCAGTACCTGAGCTGTGGCTGCGAGTTTCAGGTCAGGTGATGGTGCTTCTTCATCCGTGCTCTGCTGTTGATCTCTCTCCACCTCTTGGGGCTGGTGTGGCTGGGCAGGCAGTAGCCATTGGGCACCTGAAAGCAGAGTGGAAGAAGAGGAGGGTTGGGGTGAGGAAGCGGGGTGTAAAACAAGAGGTCCATGGTTGTCACACAATTTGCAGCTTGCACGTCATGCCGGATAAGAGGATGAGGGTAAGGTGCGAGTTGAGAAAGCAGTTACATGCTGTCATTGTGAATGCCCTCAGCGAGACTGGACGCACCGAGCTCTGGCACAGCCACACCCATGATGTGCTGCATCATCTCCTCCGCTGAGCTAAGGGCCTGATCCGGCTGACTCAGCTTTGCACCTTTCTATTTTGGACAGCCTTGTCCCGCAAGCGGCAGAGACGCTGACGCAGAATGTCAGTGCGTTTTACGCCCGGTGTGTGGGCGCGTGCCCAATGCGCTCGAGCGTGAAATAGCGCGTGATGAGGCGGGCGAGCATCCCGAAGTCATCGTGCACTCGTGGGTCAGCGCGAGAGTCGGCAGCGCACCTGCTGATAGTTAAGAGGGCGATTAAGGCCATTAGGGGAGCAATTAGCTGGGATTTCTCGCTGCCCGTCCAGCATTACGGTTGGCGGGTGGGTGAATCGGCCAGGCTACCTTTGTATTTTTCAGGAAACCTCATCCAAGGACGGGAAGAGGTTTCCGTTATTAAATAAAAAAAAAATAAAAATCTATGCACAGAATTTTAATGAAGTCTATGCTCAGGTGACTGCTTGGCCATTTCTTTCTGGATTTAAAAATCTTTATTTGATACTTTTTGAAGGTTTCAGCTCCCTGAGGCAGCTCTCCGCCTTCAGGGATCTTTCTTTGAGCGCTTCCCCTGTCCCTGTGCTGATTTCAGTGCTCGCCCTCCCTCCTGTCTCCAACCCAGGCAGCGCTGATCATACCAGCGCGCGGTTCACGCTGGCTGGCCAATTAACGGCCAGCCAGCGTGAAATGGCAGTCGGGGGCCGATCGTGGGCGGCAGCTCGTTTCCTGGCTGCTCCCAGGCCGGCCGATTGCGCCCGCGCGCTGAATTCAAAACCCTGCCCTATGTTTAGTTGATGTGCCTGCAATAGCTGAATACCTTGGAGGTAAGTGGAGGCAGCAAGAAGTGGGTGTGAATCTGGTTTCATTGGACGATATGTGAGGGTGAGGTGACCTGAATGTTAGGTGTGAGTCCTGAGTACCAGAGAATGCTGATAGGTGAGTCCATTGAGCAGCGTGAAATGTGGGTAGTGTGGTGGGTATGAGATGTCTTTTGAAGATGCATTCACTGACCTTGCCAATTTGCATGAGGTCGTTAAACTTATTCCGGCACTTCTGCCAGGTCCTTGAGGCCAGACTTTGGGAGTTCACCCCCCTGGTCAACTGCAACCATTCCCTTCTAGAGTGATCCTTGAGTTTCTCCTGTAAAAACATGGCATCTCTCCTGCTGTCAACCTCAATTACTGAGGTCTGCAGCGCTGCCTCTGTGAACTGTGTTGCTCTCTCTTTGCCTGGGTGCTCCATTTCCCTTTTGTTCAATTGTATCACTGACAGAAGCCACCTCCTCGTAGCTTTAAGAGGGACAGACTGCCTTTAAGAGCAGGGGGCTAGCTGGAACATGTGTCAGCCCCGCACGCTGTTGGGCCCCCTGCTGATTCCTCAGTCAGCCAGCAGTGGGGAGCATGGGAAGACCTTGAACCTTGATTCCTGCACCGCTGAGTGGATGTGGATGAATTTTTAGCTGCAGTTGTCTAATATTTCAAAGAACAGGAAATGATGAAACATTAAACCAGTGATGATCCAACAAGCAGCAAATGAGCATTTGAACTTTTTTAAAACTTTAACCTCAGGTGTATCAAATTAGCCTTGAAAACTCCTGGGCCACCCCAGAATTGGAAATGTAAGGGGCACGGGTGGGGGCAAATAAACTAATGGTTGTGTCAAGAATGATCGAAGCAAAATCAGGGACTAGTGTAATCTAATTAATCTAATTAGGGATTAGTGTAATCTAAATTAAGGACTATCTGAATGATTTTGAACATGATATCTGCCATTTAATCCAGTGTAATTTTCACAATAATATTTTTGAACAATTTTAAGATCTATGAAGCACTCTTGGGAATAATTATAGCAGATTGAATAGTTGCTGACATGTTGATTATCCCTCAACTAACTATGTGTTTATAGCTGTCAATGTTGTAAGATTGCTTTTGTAAGATAATATATAGCTCCTTTAAACACAGTGGAAAACTATGTCTCACCATCTTAACCTTGACAGGGCCCAGACTGCATTGCCGAGGGTGATTTGATTGAGTGAGTCCTTGTGTTCTGGCCAGTCTCTGAGGCTTCTGCCTGGAAAAAATTTAGCATAAAGACAACTCCAAGCTTGGGTACTAAATCCCAAATTAGAAGCAGGGACACCAATTTCTAAGTGGGCCATTAACCCCGAATGCGTTTTTGAAGCTATCACAATGTAAATTTTCTTCGATGCAGTGGCATTTTTGCATATGTAAGATGGACTTGAACGAAATGAAATGCTTAGGCTCATTGACTATTTGAAGACCCCGCTCACTTTTCTTATCCAGAAGTAATTAATCTTTTCATCATCTAACCAGGAAAGCAAAAAGAAGCTTCGTCATGGATGTTTTCAGTTTACGAATAGCAATGGTTGTGGAGATATCATTAACCATTTTATCCCCAGCTCCCTCCAGATGGACCTGGGCCCAGAATTTTAAGCTAGTGCGGGTGGGTGCTTGACCCGAACGGACGTGAAACCGCGTGAGATGGGCGTCGGGCGAAAGCCCCCAACGTCATCGCGCACTCGTGCAATATTTCGCTCGGCGGGAGCACGTGAAACAGTCAGAAGCGTGTCCGCCGCCGACAATTAAGCGGGTAATTAAGCCCATTAACGATGCAATTAACAGCGATTTTACGTGGGGCGTCCACATATATGGTGGGCGGACGAGCCACCCTCCCAGTCGGCCTTCACACTTTCGCTAAAACCTCGACCCAGGGCGGGATGAAATCTCCGCGGGGGGAAGGAAATAAGAAGAGAAATCCAGGGACTGTTTTTTTTTGGTGAGGTAATGCTTTCAGGTGCTTGATTGTGCTGCGTGGACGTATTTTGCAGCGCTTTTGTCATCTCCTCTCTTCTGCGGAGGTCGGCAGTTCCCTGGGGCAGCTGTCTGCCTCCAGGGAGCTCACTAGAAGCACCCCCCACCCCCACACCCGCACCCTCGGTTAGGTCAGTGCCCCACCCTGTCTCCCCCATCCCCCCACTCCGGCAGTGCGGAGCATTTCTGGCCGTTAATTGGCCAGCATCATGGCCGGGGGCCGGTTGCGGACAGAGGCCCATTTCTCATCCGCTTCCGAGCCTGCTGATCGCGCACCCTCAACGAATGAAAAATTCAGGCCTTGATATCAAATTGCTTCTACTGACTGAGGCTAAGCTGTTGCCTTGGAATAATCTTGGGTAACATCCCCCTTATCTGTCCCTGCCTCAGCTCATCTCCTGCTGGAGCCCTCGTCCACATGTTTGTTATCTCGAGATTTTACTGTTCCAATGTTCTCCTGGCTTGCTTCCTGTTTTCCACCCTCCATAAACTTGAGCTCACCTCAAACGCTGTTGCCTGTATCCCAACTCGCACAAAGTCTCCATCTCCCATCAACTATGCTTTCGCTGACCTCCATTGTTTGCCTGTCTGGCAATGGCCTTGTTTTTAAAATCCTCATTGTTTTCAAATACTTCCATGGCCTAGCCCCTACCCTATCTCTGTGATCTCCTCCAGCCCCACAACCCTCTGAGATTTCTGTGCTCCTCTAATTCTGGCCTCTTGTGCATTCCCCAATTTTAATCGCTCCACCATTGGTGGCTGTGTCTGCGGCTGCCATAGCCCCAAGCTCTGGAATACCCTCCGTTCACATCCTCTGCCTCTCCCCCTCACTTTCCGTCCTTAAGAAACTCCTTAAAACCTAGCCCTTGATCAAATTTTGGTAATCTGACCTAATATCTCATGCTGCTCGCGCAGAGTAAAGGCTTAAAGTCAGAAGCATACATGATGCTGATGTACTAATGATGTCAGATCACCCTAAAACTGAAATGAATCTATAAAGTGAACAGTGCTGATGAGAACTACAGCAGCTCATTTTGAAATGAATTTCCAAAATTGAATACAGGCCTGGGGAAGTTAAAGACCAACTGCCATAACACGCCAAGGACTGATGCCAAACCAATTTGCTTCTTTACACCGAGGAAGGTCCCTCACCCACTCTAGGACAAAGTCAAGGGTGAAATTGAGAAGATGCAGCAGCAAGGGGTTATCTCGCTGGTCATTGTGCCAACAAAATGGTGTTCAGGAATAGTTATGGTCCCAAAGCCAAGTGGCTGTATAAAAATGCGCATGGATTTAACTCAACTAAACTAATCAGTGGAAAGTGAGATCCGCCCGATGGCCTCAGTGGATGAGAGTCTTGCCAAACCAGCCGAGAGCACTTCATTTATCAAATCGGATGCGAACACTGGATTTTGGCTGTTGCCTCTGGAGAAAGAATCCAGATTGCTGACCACATTTATAATGCCATTCAGTCACTATTGTTTCAATAGATTGCCACAAAGTACAAGCCACTGGAATCACAGCCAATCCACAAAACGTGAAAGTAATCAGATAATTTCCACAACCCAGAAATATAACTGAGCATTAAAGATTCCACAGGGTGGTCAACCAAGTAAACAAGTTCTTAGCAAACTTAGTAGAGAATGAGCCTCTGAGACAGCTGTTGAGATAGGGTCAAGGGTGGTGCTGGAATGTGGACCAGCAAAATGCTTTTAAAGGGATTAAGCAACTTTTAATCTCTTCTGAAATCCTGGCACATTATGACCCAGAATTACCGACATTAATAGCAGCAGATACAGGGCTGGGGGCAGTTTCATTTCAGATGCAGAGAGACAGCAACCAGCCTACTTTGCCTCTGGATCACTAACAGAAACAGAGCAACGATACACCAATCCCATTCAGAGACCCAGGGGTTGGACCCTCCCTGTAGCAACAGTAGGCTTCTTACCTGGCCCTGTGGGCTGCTACTGAGACATCCACACTCAAGTAGATGCCGA
The DNA here is from genome assembly GCF_017639515.1 of Carcharodon carcharias. Taxonomy (NCBI): domain Eukaryota; kingdom Metazoa; phylum Chordata; class Chondrichthyes; order Lamniformes; family Lamnidae; genus Carcharodon; species Carcharodon carcharias. Next base: position 15,547,929 of record NC_054481.1, on the reverse strand, counting down.
GCCTGTCAAGGAGAATTAAACTTCCACAGGCTTGCAGGAAGACATGGGTTTACTGTCTGAAATTCTGCACTGTGGCAACCCTCCACCCCTCACATAACCTTTGCAAACCACCCCTTGTCTATACTGGGACAATACAATTTGCAGCACAGAAAGAATTTGTGTGACAGACTAGTAACCGACCAAATGGTTAAGTGCAACAGCTTCCAAGTTTGCATTGTGATTGGTTCACCATTACATTGTCAATTATAATTACCATTAGCTTAAGGCTTGCAGTAACCTTTTTCCAACTACTGCCTGCTCTATAATTTGTGCACAAGGACATCAGACTTGGCTCCAACAGTGGATTTAATTTAGTTAAAAATCTAACAAGAAAACATGGGTCTGCAATAGGATTGGGTAAATTGCTGTCACTTCATTATTATAAAGATCAGGAGCAATGTGGACAGGTCTCTCCGAGAGGCGGGACCCCAGACACCTTGAGCAGGCTCCAAGATGAACTGCTGGCGCAATTTAGTTTCTGAAGCAAATTAAACATTATGGGCTGAATTCTCCCTCCCGTCGGGGGTGGGGGGAGGGTGGGGGTGTTGTGCGGGGGTGGCCGGGAATGAGCCTGATTGGGTTTGAGCCGCCAATTTATGTGGGCGGGCCAATTGAGGCCCGCCCAGCGTGACGCTCGCCCGGAAACGCTGAGGGCTCCCTGTGCGGACGGGAGGGGGAGGATTCCCTGAGTCTGGGTCTGCGCTCGAAAGAGCACAGGAATCCCGGGGAGATTGCTTAAGTTTTAAACATCTGAATAAATTAATTAAAACCTTTTAAAACAAGTCCCCTCATGTGACAGTGACACTTGAGCTGGGACGCGGTCAATGAATTTTTAAAACAATTTTTATTGAATTTACAAACCCTTCATGAAACCTCATCCCGCCCATGCATGAGGTTCCATGAAAAATGCGAAGGCCGCCTGGGGTCTTTGCCTGCCCCCCCCCCCACCCCAGCCACCAGCCTTGAGGTTGGATGGGCAGCTCATTTCATTATATCAATTCGTCTTTAACAGGCCTCAAAAGGCCTTTGACAGTTCGGCGGGCGCGCAGCCGACTGAAAATCGAAATGACGCCCAGCCAAAGTCACCCCGCGTCATTTTATGCGTTGGCGACTGGGTCCCGCCCTCCCCCCCGCCCCCACCGCTCGCTGACCAGAAAATTCTCCCCTGTGAAAATGCAAAGCAAACTGTCTGCTGTACAAGAAATGATTCTCTCTGTTGTGTGATGTCAATAATTGAGAGGGAAGAAAATGAGAATAGATGAGCGGCCAGATACAAATCCAAGGTGTGATGGATGAACCTGGGGAAGGTGCTGGACATAAAAGGACATTGATTGAAATGCAGTTAAGCTTCCCTAATAGCATCGACTCACGTGGAAGAATTCATTTCCTTTTAATGAGATATTGTCTCTTTGGCCATTGAATTGTTAATGTTTGTTAACCTTTATGCATTCCGTGACTCTATCTAACTCTCTGTTGTGATGTGACGAGGAAACTGTCATGTGAAGTTTGTCGTATGATTGGAGTAACATTCTTAGAGGGCTCGACAAGGTAGGTGATAAGGGGCTGTTTTCCCTTCGCTGAAGAGTCCTGTATAGAAACGGAAAGTGCTGGCAATACTCAGCATAAGAACATAAGAACATAGGGAAGAATCCCGCAACCCCCCCCCACCCCCCGCCCCCCAGTCAGGGGAGTGGGGGGCAAGTACAGAAGCGGGCACGGGCAGTCACGCCTCCGATTGGCGTCACCAATTGGGGGGGGCGCTGCCATTTTACATGGGCGGACCAATTAAGGGCATGGCGTCCACCAGGAAGCGCTATGCACTCCCTGTGCGGGCGGAGGGGGTATTCCCTCAGCTGAAAGTTCATTCTTTCGCGCATGTGTGCAAAACAGTGCACTCCTCTCCCTGAGGCTAAGTGCTGCCTCAGGGAGATTGGCGCCATATTTAAAAATGGTCAATTTACAAAAATAAAATTTACCTGACATGTCCCCTCATGTGACACTGTCTCATGAGTTAGGACATGTCCATCACTTAAAACCCTCATGAAACCTCACCCCTCCCGTGGATGAGGTTTGATGCTTTTTCTGAAGCCCGCCAGGGTTCCCGGCCTTCCTGCCAACTTTAAGGCTGGACAGGCAGGTCCATTAATTACTTGAATTAGTTTTCAAATGGCCTCAATAGGCCGTTGACAGGTCGGCGGGCGCACAGCTGATTCGGCTGCGCCCCCGGCAACCTGAAAATTGAAATGACGCGGGGTGACGTCTGGAATTCTGCCCGGCGCCATCCCACATCATTTTACGTGTCGGCGTGCGGGTCCCACTTCCTGCTCGCTGACCTCAATATCCTAGCCATAAGAGATAGGAGCAAGAGTAGGCCACTTGGCCTCTCGAGCCTGCCCCGCTATTCAATAAGATCATGGCTGATCTGCCCCAGGCTTCAACTCCTCTTTCCTCATAGCCCTCAACATCTCAATATTTTAAAATCTATCTACCTCCTCTTTAATCTATCTACCTCCTCTTTCCTTTTAGTGATCTAGCCTCCACAACTCTCTGGTCTGGCAGCACCTGTGGAGAGAGGAACAGAGGTAACATTTCGTCGAATATGACTCAACACACAACATTAACTCTATTTCTCTCTCCACAGATGCTATCAGTCATGCTAAGTATTTCCAGCACTTTCTGATTTTATTTCAGATTTCCAGCATCTGCAGTATTATATATTGTTTTTATATTACAGGAGAGTGTGGATTTAGGAGTTATTGTCTGAGGATTAACAGTTGGCCATTTGGGACTGAGACAATGAAAACTTCCTTCAATTAGAAGATTGTGAATCTTTTGACTTCTCCACTCCAGCAGGCTGTGGATTACTTAATCAGTATATTTAAGGTTGAGACTGACAGATTTTTGAACACAAAGGAATTGAGGAAGATGGGGCTAAGGAGAGACAGTGGAGCCGAGGAGATTATCAGACACAAACAGGCCCCAGGTCCCTTCTGCTCCCTCAAGTGGACATAAAAGTTCCCACGGCAGTATTTGAAAACAGCCAAGCGAGCTGTCACAGAATCCTGGCCAATATTTATCCCTCAGCCAACATCAATTTAAATGAAAGCAAAATACTGCGGATGCTGGACATCTGAAACAAAAACAAAAACAGCTGGAAAAGCTCAGCTGGTCTGACAGCATCTGTGGAGAGGAAGAGAGAGTTAACCTTTCGAGTCCATATGATTCTTCATCAATTTAAATAAAAGTGGTCTAGTAATTTATTTCCTTGTTGTTTGTGGGAGCTATCCATGCACAGATTGGGTGCTGCGTTACTTACATTGTAACAGTGATTATGCTTGAAAAGTACTTCACTAGCATTTTGGACTGTCCCGAAGTTGTGGAAGTTCTTCCTTATCTGCCGAGAATGAATTATTAGTGAAGCAGGGCTCAGCTTTTTACATTCACGACAGGCTGATTACAAGTGGCACAAATGAGCCACAAGCCTTTTCATCAGAATGGAAGCAAGCAATGTTAGTGTCATCCCACAAATACAAAGCATTTCAATAACATTATGCATTTTTAAAACGTAAAGTAATTTGTAGCATTAATTTTATATGTTCGAACAGTAATAGGTGTCTAAGGAATGGAAGGTTGTGTTGAGAACAGTGCACCGTTGCCTTGCTGTTTTTCAACTTGTCAAATGAGCCATTTAACTTTGAATGAATCCAGTAATGTAATACTTCCCTGTGTGATATTCTCTCTGAGTTTTAATGGTATTGTCACCGAGCAGGAAAGCAATGACTAGTTTCACTTCCCATTAACAATTTGCCTAAGGGCCTGAAACAAAAACAGAAAAATGCTGGAAAAACTCAGCAGTTTCTGGCAGCATCTGTGGAGAGAAAGACAGAGTTCTGAAGCAGGGTCATATGGACTCGAAACATCAGGCAACATCCCCCCCCCCGCCCTGGTTGGGGGGGAAGTGCGGGAGTGGGCGCGAGCAGACAGGCTTCCAATCCGCTGCCATTTTACATGGGCGGGCCAATTCAGGCCCTCCCAGCGTGACATGCACCAGGAAGTGCTCTGTGATCCCTATGAGGGCGGATGGGGGGGGGTGTGGGGGGAGGGGGGGAATTCCCTCAGCCAAGAGCGTGCTCTTTCACGCATGCGCGCGGAAGAGTGGCACAGATCCCCCTGAGGCTAAGTGCTGCCTCAGGGAGATCGGCTCAGATTTAAAACTTTGAATAAAGATTAGAAAAGAATTTCCCTGCCATGTCCCCTCGTGTGATACTGTCACATGTGAACTGGGACGTGTCCATAACATTTATTGTAAAATATTCTGCGTCTTTTAAATCACTCATGAAGCCCCATCCCGCCCGTGGATGAGGTTTCATGTTTTCTCACAAGCCCGCCTGGGCTCCCGTCTTGCCCGCCAACCTTAAAGCCGGATGGGTAGGTCCGTTGATGTGTTTGATTGGTTTTTTAATGGCCTCAATAGGCCGTTGACAGGTTGGCGGGTGCACAGCCAACTCTGATGCGCGCCCGCCGAAATTACAGTCTAAATAACAATATGGTGACTTCGGGATGCACGCCAGACATCATCCCGCATCATTTTACACGTAGGCGAGTGGGCCCCGCCCCCGCTCACTGACCAGAAGATGCTGGACATTAACCCTTTCCTTATCTCCACAGATACTGTCAGGCCTACTGTGTGTTTCCAGCAGTTTTTGTTTTTGTTTCAGGTTTCCAGCATCCACAGTATTTTGCCTTTGCCTATGGGCCTGTTGTTTTATCCCTGCTAAGGGATGTTTTATTTGTATTTCATATTTTTATTCATATTTTATATTTTATATAAGTTTTATATTTTAATTAGCATTAGTCCTTTCTGTTTCTAGCAGTTAGTCTGATTACTGACTCTTGTTTAGAAACACATTTAGGGCAATTCCTAGAGTGTTTCTCCTACAACTAGCTCTGTTTATCTCTGCAGACTTCTCCCTGGCTTTCTGTTTATCATTCTCTCTTACCTTTCTTGCATTCTTCTCACTCTTTTCTCTTATTAGCTTTCTTGTTGCCTTTGACTCTTTTACTCCTTTCTCTCAGTAGTCCCTCCTTCCCTCTGTTTCTTCTTTTCTCTCATGCATTTCATGGAATCACAGAACTGCTACAGTGCTGAAGGAGGCCATTTGGCCCATCATGTCTGCACCGGCTCTCCAAATGAACATTATGACTCAGTGTTATTCTCCTGTTTTTTCCCCATACCCTTGCACCTTGTTTCTATTAAAATAATCATCTAATGCCCTCTTGAATTCCTTGATTGAACCTGCCTCCACCACACTTCCAGACAGCGCATTTCAGACCTGAACCACTCGCTGTGTGAAAAAGTTTTTTCTCACGTCTCATTTGCTCCTCTAACAATTCACTTTAAGTCCGTGCCTTCTCGTTCTTGATCCTTTTACAAGCAGGAACAGTTTCTCCCTATCTACTCTATCCAGCCCCCTCATAATTTGAATACCTCTATCACGTCTCCTCTTAGCCTTCTCACCTCCAAGAAGAACAGTCCCAATCTCTCCAAACTATCTTCACAATTGAAGTTTCTCATCCTTGGAACCACCTTTGTAAACGTCTTCTGCACTCTCTCCAATGTGTTCACATCTTTCCTATAGTGTGGCACTTAGAACTGTACACAATATTGCAGCTGAGGTCTAATTAGTATCTTATATAAGCTCAGCAGAAGCTCCTTGCTCTTGTACTCTATGCCCCTATTAATAAAGCCCAGGGTACTATATGCTTTATTAACTGCTCGCCCCACCTGTCTTGCCACCTTTAATGATCCAGGCACATATACATCCAGGTCCCTCTGCTCCTGCACCCTCCTAAGAATTGCACCCCTAATTTTATATTGTCTGTCCATGTTCTTCCTACCAAAATTCATCACCTCACACTTCTCTGCATTGAACTTCATCTGTCACCTATGTGCCCACCCCACCAACTTGTCTATGTCCTTTTGAAGTTCTGCACTCTCCTCCTCACAATTTACAATGCTTCCAAGTTGCGTATCATCCGCAGACTTTGAAATTGTTCCCCTGCACACCAAGGTCTAGATCATTAATATATATCAGGAAAAACAGGGGTCCCAATACCGACCTCTGGGGAACTTCACTACAAACCTCCCTCTAGCCCGAAAAATATCCATTAACCATTACTCGCTGTTTCCTATTAATCAGCTAATTTTGTATCCACTTTCCTACTGCCCCTTTTATTCACACATCTCTTTCACAAATATGAAAATCAGAGACAAATTGTGATGTCATCTTCTGGAGATTAATAGCTGCTCTAAAGTACTTTGTGGTAGCTTGCAGGTAAGTTGGAAGCAACTAATTGGAAGCATGTTTTTCCAAGGAAATTGAATCATAAAAATAATTTGTTTTTGCATTAAATATTGTTGGAATGTTCTAACGTTTTACACAGTAATAACTAAAAGTTTCGAACAAATACCTATAAATGCCGCATTGTTCTTTGTTCCAGTTCTACCCCTCCTGCCTTGTTCCTCAGGTTACCATTGGTGGTCAGCGCCAGGCCTTCTCACACCATTCTCCTCCTTGGGCCTGTCCCAGATCAGGTCTGGAGCCCTAAAACCCAACATGAAGAACTCGCCCAAATACTTGCAGATGCGCGTGACTGCCCAGTCCTGTTGCCAAGCAACGGCTATGGTGGCTGCACATTCAGTCATTCCATCCCTCCCTCTCTGACTTCCCAACTCCAGACAGCCCTCACCTTGGCTTCATCCCACTCCTAGTGGTCCAGGAGAAAGTAACACTGAGGTAACAAAGGAAATATTGGCAAGGACAGACTAATAGGGACACAGGAAGAGAGCAATCGAGAGAAAGTCAGAAAGAGATTGTTGATGGTAGCGCATTGGGATCATGGAACAGGTTTTCCAGATTTCTCACAAATAATGAACTGCATTCTATGTATTGCACTCCTTCATTGGTCTGATGGGACTAGAAAAAAAAAAAACAATCTTGAGGGAATCTGCATGATTAAAGTGTAAATATTGTTTAAGAAAAGTACTTCAGAGTAGTGACTTTTTTAAACAACACCACAGTGTAGCACCACCACGTACCTTTAATATTCCAGCATTGGGCTTCCTTTAGTTTCAGTTCAAAGCTACCCCTGCTTCAGAGTGGCATATATTCGATTGAATGGACCCTAGAATAGAATTGATGGGGGTCAGGACAGATATCCAGATCTAATCCCATTTGCTGGTGCAGTCGTATCTCACACCCTTGCTTAACTGCGGCAGAATTAAGAGCAGCACTCGAGTGGGGCACAGAACTGCCGGCCTCTTCAGTCTCCAGTCCAGCAGCAGATAGGTCCACCGTGTTTACACCCTGCCAATCCATGAGAATTTGGAGCCTCTTTTCGTTTGCCAATGTCTTTTCCTTAATGAGGTGGACTGAACTGCTCTCTTCATTTTACTTTGCTAGGTTTCTACTCCACGTGATCCTGGTAGACTTCACATGCTGCCAGTTCATGTCAGGAGCTCAGCTGCAGTGTCGTTTTTTGATAGTCATTAATTGCCTGCAATGTCCTAACAGCAGGAAAGGGATTTCAATTTAGTTGCCCATACAGATCTACCTGTGAATGCTAATGCTCAATTTACCTTGCTCCTGCTGCTATCTAATATGACTACACTTTCAATCACATTTTTATCACGTCTGAATTAGCCTTCCTGTTCTGCTTTTTTAATAACGTGCTATTCATTTAAAAGCTTCTGCGCTGCTACAAATAATCTGGTATTTCTCAACATTAATTCTCATTTACTCCCCCCTCTCTGGATTCTCTGAATGGTTCCCTCCCCTTCAGAAATATTGGGCAGAATACCAAACGAGCGGAAATTGACGCGCGGTGATGTCGAGCGAGCGTCCCGATGTCGTTGCGCATTAGCGCTCTATTCCGGTCGGCGGGTGCGTGCGAGAGTTGGCAGTGCGCCTGCCAACAATTAACCGGCCGATTAAGGCCCTGAATCAACTAATTGTTTGGAAAATTGCACTGCCCGTCCAGATGTTCAGTTGGCGTCAGGCGAAAAGGCCAAGCGGCCTTTGTATTTTTGGCGAAACCTCATCCCTGGGCGGGATGAGGTTACGAACAATGATTTAAAGAAACAAACCTAATTTTTTAACACTTCCCCGACAGACTCGCATGAGGGGACGCGTTTTCATTATTTTAAGACTCTTTATTTTTGCTCTGCACAATCTCCAGCTCCCCGAGGCAGCTCTGTGCCTCAGGGGGCTTTCTTACTGCACGCATCCACACACATGCACAAGCTCCTCCCGCCTCCCACCCCCCCCCACCTCCCTCCCCCACCCCACCGCCCAGGCAGCGCTGCATTGCTCGATTCACGCAGGTTGACCGGTAATTGGCCAGCCGGCATGAAATCGCGGCCGGGACCCGACCGTGGGCAGCGGGGGTGATCTTCCTGGGCCCCGCCCGGCCAGGGTGAAATAATTCTGCCCGCTGATTCCGCAGTTTGGTGCCACTCGCGGATGTAATCCCCAGTGCCTTTGCCGAGGTCACGATTAAAGATCGTGAGCAGCTGGAATTCCAGTTGCCCCAGCGTGGCTGCTATTTTTCAGACCCCGGACCCTTGAAATTCCACCGGGATTCTCCCAGTCCCTTTCCGGAACTTTGGTGGAAACGCCAGGGAAATGTGGCAGCACGACAGGCCGCTGGCACCTTCCCCACGTGGCATCCGGCTGAAGTTACAGCAGAAACTGGGAGGACACCTCAGGGCTTCGATCTTAGGATAACAGCCATGGACTATCTATGATAATGATGTGTTCCTCCTGCAGAATCCGAGGTACCTGCCAAGGCGCTGCACTGCCTTTATGCGTATTCCGAAGATTCCAGCTGTCCTTAGGGGTTAGGAATCTCCAAGTATCTTGTTTTCCAAATGACCACTTGATTACAAGCCTCCCACTTTCTCAGGGCACATCGCTTAGAACTTTAATCGTAACCAAAAGTATTGTTACCTTTTCATTGCTGGCATATGATTGTCATATTTAGGGCAGACAGCTACTGCCCTCCACTTGCAGCCAACTGTGAAGCTGGTCTGTACGAAGACGGAGGATGGTCTGAAAATATTGCCATGTTTTTATGATTATACAGAGAAAGAAGCATTTGTTCTTTGTGCCTCAGGTTTTCAGCCGCAGGTTGGAATGCTGCTTCTCTCTTGAGGTGCTGTGTGAAGTCTCCAGTCGGCGAAAGCTTTGTGCTGGTGCTCGACCAGGTCCTGTATCTCCTGGTCATTTGCATCAAACCCGGTCACAATGTTCCTGGGCGGACTGATCAAGGACCTCTTCGCAGCCGTTTGTTACAGTGGACTCTAGGGTCAAGCAGGCACAATGGGAACACTGTGGCTCCCCAGTGGACTGGAGGTTGAGGGGTTGGCAGTGAAGTGCTGAAGGAGAAAGGCCGCCTTGTTTGAGGCCTTCGATGTTGATTTTCCGGTGGAAGTGCTTCGATTGCCTCCATTGTTTGAGGCCCAGGCTGATGGAGATGGTCGGAAAGGCGCTGATTGGTCTAGCGGTCATCGGTACCCTGTCATGGCATGGGTGATGGGGACAGCTCCGCAATCCCTTACTCAGATGATGGCTGGTGCTACTTGGAACTCAGTCTTGGCAGCGGACTCCCAGGAGGACAGCGGAAATGCTTTAGGGAGTGTCCCCAGAGCATCCCTGAAGAGATCTAACATCCTTTGCTGACTCGTGGGAGGCCCCTGGCCTGTGACCAAGCAAAATGGGAAGGCAGCGAACACGTGGGGCAGCCATTGTGGAAGGCGTGCTGAAAGGCTCAGAGCTGCCGGGGTTGGGGGGGCGGGAGGAGGGCGAGCGCTGAAGCGGGGTTGGGGAGCGCGCAGTGAAAGCTCCCTGAAGGCAGGAAGCTGCCGCAGGGGCCTGAAGAAATTAAAACCATCAAATAAAGATTTTGAAATGCAGAAGAAAAAGGCCCACGCCTTGGACTCGCTCACCTAAACATGCAAATTACGGAAATTCTGCCCACACATTTTAAGTTTTTAAAATTAACGTCGGAAACCTCATCCTGCCCGTGGATGAGGTTTCCTCAAAAATCCAAAGGCCGCCTGGCCGATTTGCCTACCCGCCAACTGTAAGGTTGGACAGACAGTGAAAAATCCAGGTTAATTAATACATTAAAGGCCTTAATAGGCCTTTTAATTGTCGGCGGGCGCCCTGCCGACTCTTGCATGCGCCCGCCGGCCGAAATATTGAGCGAGTGCGCGATGACGTTGGGACGCTAATTGCGGCACTGTCCCTTTAATAACCGTGCCTGCAGCAGTGTTCAAGCAGAAAGCCAATTGGTTTGCGGGTGTCATTTTCCAATGGATACCCTGATGCGGCTGTTAATAATCATCTTCTTCTCTCTTTATTACAAGCTTTTAATTCATTGAACTCTGCCACAGTACAGTCCTACTGTGGATCTGAGTGGTTGACTCGAAAGAAAAATGATCACAAGTAAAAATATGTTACATGTGAGGTACTTCACTTTAACTCTAGAACTTCAATGTCACGATCAACATTGGTAACCACCCAGAGGAGCAAACAGGCTCTGTCAGGTATAATATATTACATTATTGATTTGGCAGAAAGCCACAGGATTAAAACAACCATTTCTGTCACCTCAGCAACTTCACTGAGGCATTGCATTAGTCAGTTTACTCTTCGCATGCCAACCAGGACTTTCTCACAGGGTAAGATGTTATTTGTACTTCAGTATAGAAATACTGGGCTCAAAGAGGAGTCTTTAAATTAAAAATGAATGTCAGTACGGCAGGCACAGTCTAATGTATTATTGATTTTAATGGGAGAAAAACTGCTACCAGCAACTGGTTTGAACAGAGTAGTTTAATCCCGTCCGTGGCTCTGGTCACCACCCAAACACTCCATGTGCCATGTGTCCTGCTCACACTCTCTCTATCTGTTTAAATGCAGGAGAACCTGGCTCACAACAGGAGGGAGACATCCCAAACCAGGGGTGGAGTGATCCAAATTAGGCCCCTCACTCACTTTAAGGAGTCTGCCATCGCGCTGAATGGTGACGATGTGGACTGTGCCGGTGGTGAACACCCTCGTGAAGATCCTGCACCAGATTATCCCTCTCTCAATGCAATTGTGAGTGTTCTCTCTCTCCTGTTATCGACGCCGCCGCCCTGCACTAATTAACTTTACTTTGGTTCACAGGGAGCTCAGCCAAGCGACCGACACCTTCAGCCAGCCAGTCCCTCAGCTCCATCCAGGTCCTCACCTCCAGCCAAGGGGACACCTCCTCCATTGAAGAGCTGGAAATAAGCAGCCTGGAAGACCCTTCACAGTGCTTACCCACACCCTCCACCAGCGCAGTGGGGCATAGATCTAGAGCAGGCTTGGGTTCACAATCTGGTGGTCACCATATGGGCATCTGTCCGCAGCAGTAGGAGGCAGGTTCAGCTGAGCTCCCTGGAACTCGGAGGACTGCTGAGGGAAGAGGCATCTATGAGGTCCGAGTCAGATGACGAGACTCTGGATTTGACCTTCCAAGTCAATCTGGAGAGTCATCAGGAGGCGGGGTAACATACGAACATATAAATTAGGAGCAGGAGTAGGCCACTCGGTTCCTTGACGCTGCTCTACCATTCAATAAGATCATGGCTGATCTGATTGTAACCTCCACTCCACATTCTTGCCTACCCCCGATAACCTTTCACCCCCTTGTTAATCAAGAATCTATCTAGTTCTGCCTTGAAAATATTCAAAGACTCTGCTTCCACTGCCTTATGAAGAAGAGAGTCTCAAAGACTCACAACCCTCTGAGAGAAAACATTTCCCTCATCTCTGTCTTAAATGAGAGACCCCTTATTTTTAAACAGTGACATCTAGTTCTAGATTCTCCCACAAGAGGAAATGACCTCTCCACATCCAACCTCTTAAGACCCCTCACGACCTTAAAGGTTTCAATTAAGTTCCCTCTTACATTTCTAAACTCCAGTGGATACAAGCCTAACCTGTCCAGCCTTTCCTCATAAAACCACATGCCCATTCCTGGTATTATTCTCACAAACCTTCTCTGAACTGCTTCTAACACATTTACATTTTTCTTTTAATAAAGAGACCAGTACTGTACACAATACCTTAGATGTGGTCTCACCAATGCTCTGTACAATGGAAGCATAGCCTCCCTACTTTTGTAATCAATTCCCCTCAGAAAAAAAGATAATATTCTATTAACTTTCCTAATTACTCGCTGTACCTGCATAATAACCTTTTGTGATTCATGCACAAGGACACCCAGATCTCTCTGCATCTCAGAGCTCCTCAATCTCTCACCATTTAGATAATAAGCTTTTTTTTCTTCCCGCCAAAATGAACAATTTCACATTTGCCCACATTATACTCCATTTGTCAGATCTTTGCCCACTCATTTAACTATCTATGTTAGTTTGTAGCCTCCTTATATCCTCTCCACAATTTACCTTCCTACCTGTCTTTGTGTCGACAGCAAATTTAGCCACCATTCCTTTGGTCCCCTCATCCAAGTCATTCATATAAATTGTAAAAATTTGAGGCCCTTGCATTGATCCCTTGGCACACCACTTGTCACATCCTGCTAACCAGAAAGAGAACTCTCTGCTATCCTGTCAGCTAGCCAATCTTCTACCCATGCCAATATGTTACCCCCTACACCGTGAGCTTTTATTTTCTGCAATAACCTTTGATTTGCCACTTTATCAAATGCCTTCTGGGAATCTAAGTATAGTACCTCCACAGGTCCCCCTTTATCCATGCACATGACCTCTTCAAAGAACACCAATAAGTTGGTTAAACATGGGGCAAAACTTTCCCCCTGTTGGGCAGGCTGGTCGGGAGCGGGCACGGGAGGGCACGGAGCTGATTGCCGCCCGCGATTGGCTCCATGCCGCCATTTTACATGAGCGGGCCAATTAAGGCCCATCCAGCGTGACACACGGCTGGTAGCGCTCAGCGCTACCTGTGCAGGCGGGGAGAAGAAGGAGAGTCAGAGACTGCACCCTTTCGCACATGCGCTCGAAAGAGCACAGGCATCTCTCTTAGGCACAGATTAAGTACATTTTGAGATTTTTCAATAAAGAAACATAAAAATTATTTACACATGTCCCCTCATGTGACGTGTCTATGAAATGTGAAATTAAAAAAAAATTACTTAATAAAACCTTCTTGAAACCTCATCCCGCCCGTGGATGAGGTTTCCTGAAAAACGGGAAGGCCGCTTGGGCTCTTTGCCTGCCCGTCAACCTCAAGGTTGGACCGGCAGTGTTGATAATGATGTTAATTGGTTTCTTAGTGGGCTTCACAGGCCTTTGAGAGTTTGGCGGGCGCTCAGCCACTTCCAGCGTGCAGCCACCGAACGAAAGATCTGAATGACGCAGGGTGATGTCAGGACGCATGCCTGATGTCACCGTGTGTCATTTTACACGTCAGTGTGCTAGGCCTACCCCCACACGCCAACGTGAAAAATCTCCTCAGGATTTCCCTTTTACAAAACCATGTTGACTCTGCCTGATGGCCTTGAATTTTTCCAAGTGCCCTGCGATAACACTTTTATCATAGCTTCTAACATTTTCCCTATGTCAGGTGTTAGACTAACTGGCCTGTAGTTTCATACCTTCGGCCTCCCTCCCTTTCTGAATAGAGTTACATTTGCTATTTTCCACTCTAATGGAACCTTCCCCGAATCTAAGGGATTTTGGAAAATTAAAACCAGTGCATCAACTGTCTCTCTAGCCACCCAGACCTGGAGATTTGCCAGCCCGCAGCACCAACAATTTGCTAAATACCACTTCCCTGGTGATTGTAATTTTCCTGAGTTCCTCCCTCCCATCCATTTTCTGATTTACAGCTATTTCCAGGATGTTACTTGTGATCTCTATAGTGAAGACCGAAGCAAAATGTTTAATTCATCTGCTACCTGCCTACTTTCCATTATCAATACCCCAGACGATGTTTCTATAGGACCAACGCTCACTTTGTTAACTCTTTTCTTATTTAAGTATCCAAAGAAACTTTTACTCTCTGTCTTTATATTAGCTTTCTCTCTTATACTCTAATTTTTCACTCCTTATTAATCTTTTTGTCATTCTTTGCTGTTCTTTATATTCTTTCCAATCTTCTGACCTGCCACCTGTCTTTGGGTAACTGTATGTTTTTTCTTTAAGTTTGATACTGTCTTTAGTTTCTTTAGTTAGCCCTGCCCTCCCATTGAAAATGTTCATTCTCAGTGGAATATATCTATACTGTGCATTCTGAAATATCCCTTTAAATATGCGCCACTCAGCCTCTATTGACCTATCCCTTAACCTCATTTGCCAGTTCACTTTAGCTAGCTCTGCTTTCATGCCCTCATAAATGCCGTTATTTAAGTTTAAAATACTAGTTTTGGTTGCACTTGTTTCTCCATCAAAATTTTCAGGGCTGCCTGCTGGGATTCTCTTTCAGTTGTCCACTTGAGCTGACCTGCATCTCCACCCACGCACTGATCACGCTCCCGTGCAGACCCTGTGACTGTCCGACTCGAGGCTGCACTCACTTTTGATCGGAAAAGTATGGTTGTAGTCAAGTTTCTCATAAGCTCCCCTGTCCTTTCCCCTCCCCCCATCGCCCATGTTCTTTCTCCATCACAGTTGACCCCACCCTGGCATCACCTTTGACCTCCTCACCGTTACCCTGCGGCCCGAATCCATGTCATTCCAGGATGTCCGAGTGAACATGCAAGTTTCCTACCTTCCTGAAAAACCCCACCCATCCACATTGACCTCCCCGACCTCCTCCTTCCCACCCTAAAGACCTGTGTTTTCCTTCGTGTTTCCACCAACCACCTTCCCCATCCCTTCTAGTGGTACCGACTTACCCTCACCCTCCCACCCTACCGGCTCTCTCTGCCCCCTCTCACATTCAACATCCCCTCCTACCATGCCCACCCTCAGTTTGCTCCTCAGAGGGCAGTCATTTATGCCACAGACCCCTCCCTAGCATGTTCACCTGGACATTCCACTTCCCCCCCACCGCCTTACTCTTTCCTCCACTGTTACTCCCTCCTCCCCCCCGGACACCTTCCCCCCATCTAACTCCCTCCTGCCCCCTATCCGAACCCTCTCCTTTACATCTTCCTCCCCACTTGCAGCATTCTCCCCCATTTCATGCTCTTCCCCTCGTACTCCCTCCTCTCCCCATACTCTCTCCTCCTCCTGGACACACACCCTCACCCTCCCAACCTCAACCCCCAGAAACACCTTCGTCCCCCTTTCGATCTCACCCCGTGACACCTTCGTCCCCTCGCCCCCAATTTCACGTCCCCGACACCTTCAATACCCCCCCCAACCTCACCTCCCGCCACTGACACCTTTGTCCCGCCCTTCCCAATTTTACCCCCTGACACTTTCGTTCACCCCCCTTCCAACATCACCCACCCCCCACCCCGTCTCCCTGGTACATTTCCTCTTCCACTCACACCTAGACTTTCCTCCCACCCACCACCCACCCCCCCCACTTTTGCCAATCATCCGTAGTAGCCCATGGTGAAGTTCTGAAGCAGGCCCGAAGCATCAGTGGAGACCTTGGAAGATGGTGTGAGCCTGTGGTGAAGTCTGTGAAGCTCTGAAGCCTCAGCAAAGTGAAGACCTCCCATCCCCTGAGAGCTGCTTCGAGGTGGAGGATCCACCCAGCATGCGATGCATGTGTTCCTCCAGGGTCCGGGAAGTGTGGAGCTCCAGCATCCTCTACTCCTCAGGTGTCTGTGATCTGAGCAAGGCCCTGGCGGTAAGCCCCAAATTCTGCATGTCACACTTGTCCAGATGTTTTCTGGGCTGATGTTTTTTACCCGCCAGTGTAACGGTAAATCAGGCGTTGGGGTACGATTTCCCCCATTAACAGGGTGCAAATCAGGTTCACGCTGGCCTCCAGCGGGATTCACGATCCGCCATGGCAGACACCATCGGACGATCCCGCTGTGATTTCACGCCGGCGTGAAATTTATTCTGCCCCTGCACTGAATTCTTCCCCCCCCCCACCCCAAACCCTGCTTGCCATGACCAGGATAATGTCAGATGAAATTATGAGAACTTGCTTTGATTATTGCTGACGAGAGAGGCATGTGGCTGAAGCTTTTTATCTTGCACTCATCAGGACAAACGCAAGAATGCCAAATTTCAAACAAGTTGACTCTGCCTGATGTGTTGCCATGGAGGAAAGAATGAGGAACTATAGGCTTCCCAATCTCCCGGGTAATTCAGAAAAAGTGCAAGGCTTGAACATATTCTTTTTGTTTGCAGAGAATGGGTCTCTCTATGTTACTTACAGCAACCGTAAGTAAACCATATCATGAGCTTGACTGATTAGCTTAAATTGGTTGTTAGTGTAACTATTAGCACGCTCAGGATTGTTCAGCAAGTGCTGTCCAATTGTGAAATCACCCCAAATTGGTTGGTAAGGTAACCATTAGTACACTCAGAATTATTCAGCAAGTGTTAAACAATCGTGGAATGACATCTAACGGTAGAAACATTGTTTCGGCTTTTGCAAGCAGAGGCTGCTTGAGTACAGTCTTCACTCCGCCTATTATTCCCAGCTGAGGGAACATGCTGTTTGATTTGATCAGCCAGTTGGGATACATGGCACCTAGCATCACCTCAGCACTGATACTCATGCACGACGTTGCTCAACTGCGCGGTAGGCAGGGCACCTTTTTGGATTGATGGCAGCGTTCTCTTGGTGGCAAATACCACTACGTATTTTGCTTTGAAATAGTCAGGCCAGTATGTGCAATAGGAAGAGATGTGGAGTGACCACTATTCTTGCTCAGAAATATTAAAACCAAAAAAAAACCCCCTAGAGCACTACTCCTCATTTGCAGTCAAGTTCACCTTGATCTTTTTTGTTATAACCTGCTACAGAACAGATTGTGCAAGCTCTTTGGGTTTTAAAATGATATCTGCTGCAGGGTGAATGAAATGCAAAGGGATAGAATAATGAAAAATAAAACTTAGCAGAATTATTTTTTCCTATATAAAGGACAGAAGTGGAGAAGCAATTACAAGCAGAGAAATTTAGGTCTTTTTTATCCAGACTGATTCTTCATGGGTCAGTGGAGATATGTCTAATTTACAATGCAATTTCATGGTAGCAAGCAGACAGCAGTCATTCTAAGGTGTGTGGCTGCCAATAAAATCCATTGGCAATTTAATGGAAATGCTGATTGCAAGTAATATCATTTTTATGCTTACGACACCTTGTTAGGCATCAAAAAGTGGATTACTAAAATAATTTACTTGGTAACAACAGTAGCTAGCCTTGGTAATTAAAACACCCATGTTACCTCAACTTGTCTCAACCCAGGACATCAAAGTGGGTTTCTGCTGGGGATAGAGAAAAAATGAAAATATTGAACTGCCATTTATTAAAGCATAGCTCTGGTGGTATTGTTTATAAGTCACGGTTAAAGTTTCTTAAATTTGATCAACGAAAATAAAATAAAGAATAGTGAAAATGACTCAGTAAAAACACACTGCGAGAATTGAACAACATTGGTTCTGAATTTCAGTGGGCATTCTACCAGGTGCCACTTTAACACTCGTACCCCCGTGTCCTACTTCACTCCTTTGTCATTTAGGACATACATATTCATTGCTAGCCTTACCGTCAATCACTCTATCACCATACAGTACGAATTGGCACATAATTTCTGCCAAAAGCCAGCCAGACATCCCCAAATCTAAACCCCTCATCCCCTTTGAGGATAAGGCCAAGCAGCTCATGGGAAGCCACTCACTCTGCTTTTGGCACAAGAGGTGACGATGATGCTGGCACCTTCTCAGTGCCACGCTGATATCTGTGCGTTCACACTGGCATCCCTGTGAAGCACCACACAGACCCAAGCTTCCACTCCTTTCTCTATGCCCTCAACCATTCTTGGCTTTTAACCCCCTTTCTTGCAGATCCTCCACAACAATGGGCGGCACAGGAGAAGGCAGACGCTGGTGATGGTGGAGAAGATGATGAGGATCAATCTAATAAGAAGTCACAGTTTCATGAGACCCCCATTTATCAGGGCAGTGGTACGTACTGGTGGTCGAGTTGTCCCCTTCAAAGTCCGACCCCGTTGTAACGAAGCTGACGAGAAGCCAACCGACGTGAGACAAAGGCCAGCTCAGCCCAATGAGCCTATTGTACAATGAGAGCAGCCAATCACCTCCCAGAATCCTGGCTCTCAAATGACAACCAGAAGCAACATGAGGAAAGGTTTCAGACCTGCTCCAGAGTAGCCCTGACATTGGGTGGGAGGGGAAGGGGGGGTCCAGAAATCAGCCATTGGTTGGACCCCATGAAACGAAGGAAGGAGGCAGGATTTTTGGAGGCCGATAAGGACAGGAACTGAGGCAGGCAGACGGGCGGGTGAGACATTTTGCTTCGGCAGCCGGAGGGCAGGTTTGGTGGCACCAACCCACCCCCGAGACGTTTTTGAGAAAGCTGGACCGGACGTGGAATGGTGACCCGTCTGCAAGCGGTGAGCAGCTTGTTAAAGGTAATAAGAGTTCAATTAAGGCCAATGCTCAATGGCTAATTGGAATTTTCTTTATGGGCAAACCAGGGGCCCGTGCTTCAGGATTACTTTGAGGCTCCAGCCCATGTGGCCCCACTTCCACAGCCCGGTCACAGCTGCAGCTATAGGATGCACTGTGGAGAGGCTTCCCCTCCATAGTGGTGGTCTTGTAGCTGTGGGCATTTTTTTATTTCAGGTATTTTAAAAATTCTGATGGGGCGCTTCAAGATGGAGGTGTCATCTCTCTCCCCCTCACCTGAAATGGCAGGCTGCAGCCCCTTCACTGCTCGAGGGCCTCCTATTGGCTCTCCAGCTTCGAAAGTCTGCCCATTGTCCTTGACTGGACGTTGAGTGGCTCACTGGCCGC
The DNA here is from genome assembly GCF_017639515.1 of Carcharodon carcharias. Lineage (NCBI taxonomy): Eukaryota > Metazoa > Chordata > Chondrichthyes > Lamniformes > Lamnidae > Carcharodon > Carcharodon carcharias. The sequence goes on along the minus strand of NC_054481.1, from coordinate 15,528,923 downwards.
TAATTGGCCAATCCAGCCAAAATCCATGCCGGGTGACTGCTCCCGACAGAGTGCAGTCGGGACCTGCAATTGACCCTGACATCAGCTTCCCGATCCAAAGAGTAAAATCCTGCCCCTGGTGTCTGTAGACAGAATGGCAAAAGAAAATGCTTCTAAAAATTAATTTCCTAACTGGAGAAATTTGAATCTGAAAACTTCTGACCCTTCTATTTCTGAAACTTCTCACTTTTGCATTAATCAATTGGATCTTGTTGTATATTTTTTATCTTGGATTTATGCAGAGATGTCACTAGTTTCTATGTGTGTAACAGGTTTTACTCACAATACTTTTAAATGTCTACTCCATGCTTCAGCTCTAGCTTCCAGCTCTTTCTGCAACTTTGGTTACTTTTCTCTGAGTCTGCACCCAGGCTTAACCAATCAAATACAGTGAGCATCAGCAGTAAACAGACCCACATAATCAAACACAGAACAATTGAAAATCTTAGACCTGACAGCTGCTGAACCCAATAGATCAGACACATCCTGTCAACTTGCATGAACAAGATCGATGTGGGACAGTTTGCCTTCCTGACATTGTTAAGGATTCATAAGGAGGTTGGAGCCGCCAGCGGGAGAGGGGAATCCCAACTCCTGCAATGCTGAGGGAACACTCCTGCTCCTATTGGCTCCATAGAAAGGTTCAAAAGGTCCTTGTGATAGGACGGTTGTCCAATGAGAGGCTGAGAAAATTGGGCCTCTATTCCCTGGAATTTAGAAGAATGATAGATGATTTCATTTAAACACTCAAGATTCTGAAGGAACTTGACAGGGTAGGCACTGAGAGGTTGCTTGCTCTGGCTGGGAAATCCAGAACACCGGGGCACAGTCTCAGGATAAGGGGTCGATCATTTAGGACTGAGATGAGGAGAAATTTCTTCACTCAAAAGGTTGTGAATCTTTGGAATTCTCAACCCCAGATGGTTGTGGATGATCCATTTCTGAATATATTTAAGGCTGAGGTAGGCAGAATTTTGGTCTCTCAGGGAATTAAGGGATATGGGGAGTGGGTGGGAAAGTGCAGTTGAGGTTAAAGGTCAGCCATGATCATATTGAATGGTGGAGCAGGCTCTAGGGGTCTTGTGATTTAACCGCGTTCCTATTTCTTGTGTTCTCTTGCTTCAATGATTGATTTTGTTGAGAGAAACGTCAGAGTAAGTTCTAGATGAGTCTCCCAAAGAACTCCTTTGCGCATTTAAATATTTACATATTTAAGGAGCCCAACGCCCCTATGAATTTGCAGTAGGGTCAATGCCTCCACAGATTGAACCCAGGCCACCCTGCTGCTAAATGGACATATTTCACACCTGTTTGTGCTCAAAAAAACAATGCACATCAATTTGTACCTCACACTGTTTGTCTGGGATTCCATACTGGCGAGTAAAGATTACTGCTGAAGGTGAAAAAGTTTACTCCCAATTAGGGCCACAAAATCTTTCTTCTCAGTGTGAATGATGGCGTGTGAGAATGCAGCGACATTTTGCACTTCTTCCTGTGCGCGCTCATTTTTTTTTAATAAAACAAAGATGCTCATCTCTGAGCCTGAGGCGATGCAAGCTGAGCAAAAGCTTGTCAATTTACCAGAGCCGGCCAGATTAGGGTGGTCCTGGGGAATTCTAATCACTGCTGGGCCCCATCGAACGGTCTCTTAATAAGGAAGATGTGACGCTTTTGTTTATGGACGCAATACAGGTTAGAGGCGTCCAGGGACGATATTGGGAAATACATTATCCGCTGGGGATACAAATATTTTCGTGGCTTTAAGGAGCTGACGTCATCCCCTCTCGGATTGACTAGAGCTTTGTGCTGACGTTGTTGTGCAGGTTATTGACCCTCTCCCTAGATGGCCAGCTTCTCTTGCAATTGAACTCCGTTTGAATAGCTCTTTCAATGGAAGGTGAAAATGTTCTTAAGATATTGGTAACAGGGTGATAGATTTTCATAACAAAAACAGAATTACCTGGAAAAACTCAGCAGGTCTGGCAGCATCGGCGGAGAAGAAAAGAGTTGACGTTTCGAGTCCTCGTGACCCTGCGACAGATTTTCATATCTTTCAGAAGATTTCCCTGGGAAATACCAGAATGCATTCGCGCGTACCGTCGGTCAAACTTGTGGTTCTTTTCCCCAGGAATTGCTATTGTCAGTCGAGAATGTAATCATTGAAATTTTTTTTGGCACTCTGTTTGAATTCCTGAAAGGTTGCTGCAACACACACGGGCCAGAGTTTTTCGCTCAACCTGCGGGTATGCGCCCGACACGCCCGAGCGTCGAATGGCGCGTGATGACACTGGGCGAGCGTCCGGACGCCATCGCGCACCCCACGCGATATTTCGGTCAGCGTGGGAGTCGGCAGCTCACCGGCCGACAATTAACCAGCCCGTTAAGGCCCTTAAGCAACTAATGGATTGGCATTTTTCACTGACCGTCCAACCATTCGGTTGGCGGGCGGGCGAAAAGGCCCAGCGGCCTTTGTATTTTTGACAGAACCTCGTCCACGGGCGGGATGAGGTTTTGACCAATGATTAAAGATAAAAACCACTTTTTACACTTTTTACATGTGACAGATTCTTTGTTTTAAAAATCGTTATTTTTATCGATAAATATCTTCAGCTACCCGAGGCAGCTCCGTGCCTTCAGGGAGCTGTTACTGTGCGCACTCCCCCGTGCCCATGCGCGAACATAAGCGCTCGTGCTCCTCCTGCACCCCCCACCCACCACCCCCCCCCAACCCTGGCAGTGCTGAGCGCTGCAGCCCGCGTTTCACATCGGCTGGCCGACAATTGACTAGCCAACGTGAAATCGCGGTCAGAGCCCGATCGAGGTTGGCGGGTGGCAGCCGGTTTCTTGGCCGCTCCTGGGCCCACCTGCTGCTCCTGCCCGACGAGGGGCAAGATTCTGCCCACAAGGAAGCTGCCGAGTGTAAAAATGGATTATCGGCATCCTTGGCACCTCATGTATTGTAATAATCGTAAGATAAACCCAAAGGTGTGGTTCCAGACGATAACATTTAAAGGAGGTGTGTCACCTTGAAAGACAGAACTCCATATTTGCAAAGACTTCATAAACCAGTGGCCGTAACTAACTTGAGGAATCCTGGTGCCCATAACTTTTTAATTAGATAGCCTCTAAAACGTATAATGAACCACATAAAATGAAATGTTGCGCTTGCTTTAGGAAATGCTTTAATGGCCTTGAAGTTCCATCGAGGACTCTAGTAGTCATTCAAGGTAATTCAGGAGTAGGTAAGTGGTAAACAGCGTAACTGGACTGTTCTCAGCCATGTTTTCCTGCGATGTAGTTAGTCTGAGTCTGTACTGGCTGAGAGGTTCAGTGAATTCTTATGGTCTTCCTTTTGAGGATGCTTTGATTCAACATTGTTTTTATTCATTCATGGGATGTGGGTATCACTGGCCAGGCCAGCATTTGTTGCCCATCCCTAATTGCCCTTGCTCAGAGGGCATTTACGAGTCAACCATATTGCTGTGGGTCTGGAGTCACAGGTAGGCCATACCAGGTAAGGTCGGCAGATTTCCTTCCCTAAAGGATATTAAATCATTAAATAACGCTGACCCATTTCATTCATTTTTGTTGCTGCTGTTTCATACTTTTGGATCATTTATTTTTGTCTGCTGCTAACACCTTACCTTCCTTCGTTATTTTCAGACTTGACTATTCCAATTCTCCCATCTTTCAACCTGCATAAACCTGAGCCCATGAAAAGTTCTGCTGTCTGAATTCTAATTCACACCAAGTCCCGTTCGCCCATTAACAATTGTAACAATTTTTAATCTTACAGTGTCTTTAACGTAGAACAATGTCCCAAGGTCCTTCACATGAGCTTTATCAAACAACAGTTGAAACTGAGCTACATAAGGTGACCAAAAACATGGTGAAGGGAAGGAAAGTGAGGCTGAGAGGCAGAAAGGTTTGAGGTGGAAATTCCAGAGTTTGGGACCTGGCTGCCAGTGGCGATGGATTCAGTCATTGCCCATGAGGCCAGAACTGGAAGAGAGAAGAGGCCTGAGAGTGTTGTAGGGTTCAGAAGATATTACAGAGAAAGGCAGGGGTGAGGCCATGGAGAGATTCTAAGACAATGATGAACATTATACTGTTGAGACTTTGCCAGGTTGAAAGCCAATGTAGGCCAGAGAGCACAGGAGTTGATGGGCGAACGGGACTTGGTGTGAATTAGAATACAGACAGCAGAACTTTTCATGGGCTCAGGTTTATGCAGGTTGAAAGATGGGAGAATTGGAATAGTCAAGTCTGAAAATAACGAAGGAATGTAAGGTGTTAGCAGCAGACAAAAATAAATGATCCAAAAGTATGAAACAGCAGCAACAAAAATGAATGAAATCCATGTGAAGGACCTTGGGACATTGTTCTACGATAAAGACACTGTAAGATTAAAAATTGTTACACTTGTTAATATTATAGCCCGTGCTTGCAAAACCCAAAACAAAGCACCTGCTGTTAGGTGTGATTTTGTGATTGGGCAGCACTTGCTGGACAATCCTGAGTGTGCTACTAGTTACACTAACAATAATTTTAAGATAATCAGTCCAGCTGATAATGTGGCTCATTTATGCTTGCTAGAGGCAACATCCATTCTAATACAGGGACCCATTCTCTGCAAACAAAAGGAATATGTTCAAGCCTTGTGCCTTTTTGAATTACCTGGCTTGGGGAGCCTGTAGTTCCTTATTGCTCCCACCATGGCAACACCTTGGCCAAGCAGAGTCAGCTTACCAACCAATCAGCACTCTTTTCTCCTGTAGTATAAATTGTCGTGATTGTTTGAAATTTGGCATTCTTGCATTTGTCCTGATGAGGCAAAATGGAAAGCTTCAGCAACATGCCTCTCTTTGCAGCAATATTATGAAAGAAACCTATTTTTTTTTTAATGTTCTTCATTTCTCTCCTGGATTCATGTTGGTCAATTCATGGAGTCTCCAAGGTGATTCTGGAGGGTTGTCAACCCTTAACTGTGGAAAATGCCATCGCTTTTTCCCACCTTGTCTTTGACGAATGTTGCAATAGCTTCCTTCTACTCATGTAAGATTCTGAGATTTTGGGCAGACCAGAGGTGGAGGGGTGGGAAAATAGAGAGGAATGACATTCCACACCCACTGCCAGAAAAGATTCCCAGTAGGGGAATGGATAGGCTGCCTGCCCTATGGAGGCAAGCAACCAATAGACATCGTAAAAGCTCCAATTAGGGGGTGAATTTGTGGCCTTGTTGATAGTTTGCCCACGTTCAGCACCTTCCAGCAGCCCCTCCCCTCCCCCTCACCCCTTGGGCTCAATGGAGCTTGCCTCCCTATTGCAGGCTGTGGGGTGGTGGGCTGGTGTCGGAGCTGGAGACTCCATGCTGCAAATCATCCATAAGAAGGCCGCAATTACAGCTGGGACCAATCCAAGCTGGAGTTATTTCCCCTCCACCCAGCCGGGATCCTTCTCCTTTGCAGTGCACGCCAGTGAGGGAGCCTCCATCTTGAGGGACCGACTTGCCTCAGCACTGCCCACCTCTCCCGCTGGGGCTGCCCAGGTTTCAGAGCAGCCGGGCCAATGATGAGGGGCTTAGTCGCACGCTGAGCGAGGCGTCCAATTAGAAAGGCTGCCTCCAGGAAGACTGCCCAGCCAGTCTCGCTTGCAGCAAGCATGGGCTGGGGACCTCTATTTGGTCCTGATGTAAGGGTCCCAAGACTCATGGTTAAACCCAACCTTTCCTTTAACCTGTGCATTGGATTCAAGCGGCAGGCTAAAACAAATAACGAAAGGTGGCTTCAAGCCAACATCTCCACCTGCATCTTAGAATTCTGCAGCACAGTCACAATTAAAAGTGCTTTCTTTATATACCTCCAAACCTTTATTGTGATTTCTACCCACAGTTTGATTATTATCGCTCACAGCTGAGGAAAAGAGCATGATTTATTAATCATTAAGGACTAGTCCTCAGTCAATTAAATCGCTGGTTTGAGATTGCTTGTGATTTAATGTGTTGAACATTTGTCAAGACTGCATGATACAGTGACTCTAACGCAGTTTATCTCATCTTCAGCAATCGCAGGTTTGACAGGGGCCTTTTCTTAGCCCTGTCAGTCACGCAGTGTGCCGCTCTTTTGCAAGCAGGCTTCGGCATTTCAGTATTGTTCCATCATTAAACTCCCCACTGGCATTTTCATAAAAGCAAAACACCGCGGACGCTGGAAATCCGAAATAAAAGCAGGAGATGTGCTTGAACAAACCAGCTGGTCCGGCAGCATCTGCGGAGGGAGGAACGGAGGGCAGAACTTTGCCCTTGTTGTGGGCGGGCGGGAAAGCTGACCACCGCCGGCGATCGTGGCCCGACCGCGATTCCATGCTGGTGAAAAGCGGGGCGGCTCTGGGCGGTCGGGGGAGGGGAGGGCGAGCGGGGCCAGTGGGGAACTTGGCGCATGCGCACGAGCGAGCGCTGGAAAATCTCCCTGCGGCACAGAGCTGCCTCAGGGAGATGAAAAGTTGTCAAAACTAGAAGTAAAGGGTTAAAAAAAATGTTATAAAACACGCCCCCCCCATATGACTCTGTCACACGAGTAGGGACCTGCTACAAATGAAATGTAAAATGTTTTATTTTATTTTTATTTGGATGAAGTTTCCAAACCAAAAAAACCACAAAGGCCGCTTGGCCTTTCCGCCCGCCAGCCGTAAAAGTTGGACGGGCAGCGAAAAATTTAAGTGAATTAACGCTTTAATGGCCTTAACGGGCCTTCTAATTGGCGACGGGCACGCTGCCGATTCCTGTATGTGCCCACCGACCGAACTATCCCGCGACTGTGCGCTGACGTCGGGGACACATCGTGGCGGGTCACTTCACTCTCGAGGGGGTCGGGCGTCTTGAGTGGGATGCGACTGAAGCAGAGGAAGAGTCATATTGGGCTTGAAAGGTTAACTCCGTTTCTCCCTCCGCAGATGCCGCCAGAACCTGCCGGGTTGGATTTCCCGGCCCCGACACCGAGCCCAGCATCAATCGTGGGCGAGACGGGGAAATTTGGAGAGCCGTTGACTTTTAGGAGGTCGATGAGCTGCAATATTGACCAGCCTGCCCCCTTACTCGGCGCGGAGGCGGTTTCCCTGTCCAATCGGGGGCCGTGGGTGGGCTCTCGAAACTGGAGGGCCAGTCAAAGGCCTTCCCAGCTTCTGTGGGGCACCTGGCTGCGGTAGAAGGTTGGTCACTGGGAGGGGGGGCCTCAACAAGAAGGTGTCCTCTCACACCTGATAAACTTTAACTAAAAAAAAAAAGAAAACAGCCAGCCCATCATGGTGCGGAGTGGGGAAGGGTTGGAAGGGTGTATAGTTCCTCTACAGGCCTGATTTTGGCTGTACCCTCACCCAAGCGGGCGGGGTTGGGCTGCTTGGAGTGCTGTCGCCACCCCCTCCCTCTGCTGCTGGGTGCCCTCTTTCAGGCAGGTCGTCTGCCCCCAACATGTCGGGAAGCTGGAGGCTGACTGGACGATCCCAGTCGGTCTTCTTAATCCTTGGTTAACACGGCTTTTAATGAGCCTAATTGCCTGCCTGGTTTGTGGGGGGTGAGCGGCCTTCCTGGACCCTGAACCCCCATTGGCCAAAGTGGTCAGTGCCAGAACTGGTCCGGGAAGGCATAAGACCCGGCCAACTTTGGATCATGATTTTCGGGCCCTTTTCCGCCTTTATTCTCGATGTCGGCGGGGGGCTGAAAATTCAGTGCATAGAATTATATAGAGCCTGCAACACAGAAACAGGCCATTCAGCCCAACTGGTCAATGCTGGAGTCTATGCTGCTCCTCACGCGCCCCCTCCCACTCCTCTTGATCTAACTCTATCAGATGCTCCTCTCTCTCAGAGAAGCTGCTGAAATATGTACTGAAGTAGCCTCACTACAAATTGGAGTACAATTGAGAGGTCCATATTGTTCACTTCATCATCTTGCAACAGGGTAAGAATCCCACCATTGTGTTTTTAAAAAAAACATTTTTCTTTTATTTTCATCAGTCTCTTCAGTGTGAACTGGGCCAAAATATAGGCCTTTTAAACTTCCCTCGGCGTCAAAACCTCCCCTAGCACCATAACATAATTCCAGTCCAACAGCTCTAAGTGTGACCGGAGCAGATTTAAATGAACTGCTGAATATTAATCTGATAATGTAAGACTGTGCTTCATTAAGGTGGAATCAATATCTTGCATCACAATGCTTATAATTGCACCTTGCATTTTTGCAGATGCTGTCACAACGATGGGAAATTGTGACAGAGAGATATCAATTGATAATTTCACCAGTTACTACATACTAAACTGTTTAAAAGGGACCTTGTTTTTAAAGACAAGGAAAAAACAAACACTGACTAAAGATGGCTACCACAAGTCACCTGATGTCTGGAAATGTAAGTTGGTCACTAAGTAACTATGTGGATTGCACATGTCCTGACATGATTGCTCATGGAATGTCACACTTGGTGGTGTCAAAGTCCACTTCAAAAAGAAACTATGAAGACAATGGGGAATTGCTAGCCAGCCAGGATACACAACCAACAAACACACAAACCCCCTGTGAAAATAAAAGACCCCCATCTGCTGTTGGTTTCTACTTTCTTGAAGTGTATCAAAAATTTCTGAGATGTAACATCAAAATGTGACTACTTGTTTGACAACAATGACTACAGCAGACATGGTAATCGAATTCCTTTGGAATATACAGTGAGCAGGAGTTTAAGAACTGGCAGAGACAGAGGAATCTGGAGAAGTTGCCAACGGAGCAGTAAGGGATTTCTCTCTCTTGCTCTCTTAAGTTAAGTAAAGCACTATCTCTACAATCTAAAAATCCAACACAAGAGATAGTGAATCTCCATCAGAAAGAACATTAGGGAGACTCATCAATTCCTGGAAGATGGGTGACAAATTTTTAAAAAAGGACATCGTCTCCAGCAAATGCAGTTACATGGATATCAGTTCAACTCCAGGATTTTAAAGGAACCAGCTAACATGAAACGGCCACAATATTCAACAATCTATGCCTCAAGAACAGGCAAAGGACTTAACCATATATTCTTTTAACTTTTTATATGGACTCTAACTTTTCTTACTTCTGATGTGTGTGTGTGTGTATGAGTTTGTGAGAGTGATGTCATGTCTTTGATTATTTCCCCTTGGGTTTAGTAACTAATAAACTTACTCTTCCTTTGATTCAAGAAAATCTTGTTGATTGGCTCCTAATTGTTCACTACATAGATAGTAAAAAGTACATTAGGCACCCACGGGGAAAAGATATTTAAAAACCTTTGTTGCGGCCAACCGAGGCTGAATAGAGGCGGGGGTGGGGGGGGGGTGGGGGGGGGGGGGCGGTGGTAGTACACTCCTCATCACCCAATTGTAACAATGCCATTGGGCGGGAATGAATAAAATTCAGACTCAGCTGAGTTTCTGTTGCTTGCTTCTGCTAAAAACAGTTACTAAAGAAATGACTTTTCAATTTTTGGAATTGAACTGCGACAATTTTAGCCACCAATGTGATTAGCATTCAAGCACATTACTGTTATTTAGTTGGGTTATCTGCATGGATAAGCACTTGGCAGTTGAGAATGAAATCCACTCAATAAAATATTCCATTATTGATTTTATTGCATTACTAAGTTCTATTGCTTTAGATGAAGTACTAATTGCTTCGTCAGCTCCAACTGAATTTATCTTCTTTGAGGATCAGCCTTTCTCTGCCATTTGTATAAGGTCAGTCATGCTTAGGTTAAAAAGAAAAAAAAATATTTTTTTTTCCGAAATGAGCATTGCTACATTAGAATTTAAAAAAAAACATTGGCAGCCAACTCCATGGAATTGAGCACAAAATGGAGGCTGACACATCAGTGCAGTACTGAGGGAGTGCTGCATTGTCGGATGTGCTATCTTTTAGGGTGATACATTAAACCAAGGTCCCCTCTTCCCCGTCAAATAGATGTAAAAGATTGCATGCCATTATTTCAAAGACAAGCAGAGGACACAAGCACACAACTAAAGAACAGATTATCTGGTCACTATCTCGTTGCTGTTTGTGGGATCTTGCTGTGTGCAAATTAGCTGCCCGTGTTTCCTATACTATGTCAGTGACAGTACTTCAAAGAAAACACCTGACTGACTGTAAAGCACTTTGGGATGTCCTGAGATCATGAAAATTGTGAGGACTAAGTCCTCACACTGTATATTTTAATAAATTATAAATTGATACCCTCATGCCTATTTCTAAATTTTTAAAACTGAATAAAAATCCTTAAAATGGCTGAAGCTGTGTCTGTCTGTTACCCCTGAACAAAAGAAGCCACTGGCGGTTTTAGGAAAACTTGCACCTCGTTATCTCTAAGGAGCCACTAATGACCCCCTGTGGACTGTATAGTCCAACTTCAAAGCGAGCTATACAATGGCCGTCTGCATTTAATAGCTCAGACTAGCCAGAATGAAATGGGTCGTCTGCTAAGGCAAAGGCCCCGCAACCTTCCTTTCAATTCCTAATGGCTGAGGCACTTAACAGTCATTGGAATCCAGACAATGGATACACATCCTGTGTCAAAGATGATAGAGAGGTGGGAATCATGTGACATGGGCCTCTGGCTTGCGGATAAAACAATATTGCCTTGCTGAACTGCATAGCTCAGTCTGCTGTTTAATATCTGACCAGCAGGCTACACCGAAGAGCTCTGGACCAGGTTGGACAATCTGTACCATTGCCTACCAGACTGATACATCTCTGCATGTCTATCTCATCTTGTGAAGTCTACACCACTGGAAAAGTGAATTTTGCATTGGTTTTCAGCTTACCGACCTATGTGAAGGAACATCTCAGTGGACTTTGATTCAGCAGCCAATTCTGTGAGCCATTATCATTTTTCGGTGCCCCCACTGTAAATCTGGTGCCCCTATTCCTCTGTAAACTATCTGGGTGAGAAGGGGGGCATGCTGCTGCTCACTCACCTCATCTCTCTCAAAGTGATGGCCGCCAAGTGCGTGTGGCCTGGGCGTGCTGTTGTGAAACAGGTTGGCGTGCTTTCCCCAACTACGTGGACGGGTGATACGTCGGCTTCCAAAATCCTGGCGGATGGCCTTTTCATTAGATGCTGATGTATTACAGTTAGCTCCACGCTGACCAATGGTGGGAAACACGGCCCGCCATTGGCTGGCTGAGTGGACGATCGCGACCAGCCTCACATCGTCGTGAAGCGCCATATTTCCTGCTCATGCCACCTACTGCGCCCCGCTGGCAGTGTATGCAACAATTCCACCCAGTGTCTTCAGGAGGATGAGAGATCCTACCTCTGTCTGACAATGTGGATAGTTAATCACACAATTGTTACAGCGTTTTCAGGAGGGTTCTTCCTAACTACTTTATCCAGACCCCACAGGATTTTGAATACACCGATCAAATCTCCTCCTAGTCTCCTTTTCTCCCCCAAGGGACAACAGTCCTAATTTCTCCAATGTGTCTTCAAAAAAGATTGTGCCTTTCTTTCTGCTAATAATAGTGTGCTGGAACGATTTTGAAACATAAGTTACTTGTCACAGCAAATTCCACTTCCCTAATACTAAGAAAATGGTAACTTTTGATGCCCAGATGTGAGCCAAACAAGGGGGATCTGAACAGAGCAGCTGAAAGCTGTAGTTAGGGAGGTAGAGTTAACGTTACTCTGTAAAGAGAAGTGAACTGATCCAGTCGTCAGATCTCATTTGCGATAGATCAGGTAGCTGGATGGACTCAACCATGGCTTCTGAATCCCCTCCCCTAGCCAAATTGATGCTGGAAAAGCTCAGAATGCAGCTAGAATTTAAGGAGAGGGGGAAAAAGAGAGAGAAAGGGAAAAAGAGAGAGACCAAGGGAACAGGAGAGAATTCCAGATCTAAAAAGATTGAATGGAGCTGGCAGCTCAAGGGAGAGGTAGATAGTCCAGGCAGCTGGAAGCTATGAGAGAAAACTAATAATAGTCTGGCCTTATCTCAAGGAGTTGGAATAGAAAGAGGGTAAAAGTTATGTTACAGTTATATAAGAGGTCTGGTTAGACCCTAATTTAGAGTCCTTACTTCAGTTCTGGGCATTACACCTCAGTAAGGTCATACTGGCCTTGGAAAGAGTGCAGCACAGACTCACCAGAACAATAGTCGGGTTTAAAAGGTAAATTATGATGATGGGTTGCATTGACTATGCTTGTATTGCTGTGGATATAGGAGATTAAGGGAGGATCTAATTGAGATGTTCGAATTGATTAAAGGATCATAGGGTTGATGACGAGAAAGTATTTCCCCTGCTTGAACAATCCAGAACAAGGGGGAATGAGCTGAATTTGAGAGCTAGATATTCATAGGTGAAACCAGGAAGCAATTCTTCACACAGAGCCAACTGGAACTCTCGCCTCCAAAAAGAACTGACATATACCACTTCAAAATTGCTGGATTTTCATTAGGCAAGGGCATTAAAAGATTACAAACCAATGTGGGTAGATGAAGCTAGATGCGGATCAGACTTGACTGAGTTGAATGGTGGAACAATCTCGATGGGCTGAATGGCCTATTCCAGTTCCTATGTTTCCACTATTCGAATGCTTGGCCTGGGTGCAACAAGTCCATGTTGTGGGAGGTGCTTGGCTGCTGGTATTCGACAAAAGACTCTCCTTTCACGGCAGCTTGATCTGAGGCAAGGATCCACCGCTGGCTGGAGCTGGATCCTGGGCAGGGTCCTATTGTTGGCAAGAGCTGGATCCTGGGTGGGGATCCAATGATCCCTGGAGCTAGATCATGAGCTGGGATCCACTGATGGCTGGAGCTGGATTCTGGGAAGGTATCTATTGTAGGATGGAGCTGGACCCTGAGCAGGGATCCACAGTTGGCTGGAGCTAGATCCTGGGCAGGGATCCTCTGGTGCCTGGAACCTGCTCCTGTGCAGAGATCCACTGCTGCAGCAGCTTGTTCCTGGTCAGGGACCTGTTTCTGGTTGGAGCTTGTTGTCAGGCAAGGATCCACTGCTGGTTGGAGATTATTTGTGGGGTGCTTGGTTCGTACCCAATCCTAAAAACCCTCAGGTTTTATAAAACTTAAGGAAACCATTTAACAAATTGCAAAAGCTGCTTTTTGGCTTCCACTCTATAGGAATTCATTGCCCTAAGACCATTTTAAAGGGCTACAACTTCCAGCACATGTATGCATTCAAACAACAGAATGATCCCATATTCGTTTACTGCTACTTGTAATGAGTTATTATCAGCCCCATGTGTATGCAGTTTGGTATTGTGACACTTTATGAAGATAGAGGGAGAAGAATGATTGATGAGCTAAACCCATTGCCCCAGATATTAAGCTGATTTAAGAAAATGAATGGTCACTCTGACTGGCCAAGTTACTCCTGTTGGACTGGATAGGGTGGGTTTTTGTATATTTCCCTAGCAGTTGGTTTGAACTTAGGTCTTCCTGAGTTATAGCTCTGAATCCTCCTAGTAATCCAAGCAAAATCCAAATGAACTGCAGAAAATAAACATGCAGAATCCACCTACCCATACACTTTGCTTTCTGTCCTCAAACAATAACAATTTGCATTTATATAGCACATAAAGGTTGCCCATTACCCAGTGGAGGAGAAACTTCAAATTTTCTGCTTCACCACATTTGAATTGGTCCTCATGTCAGTACATCATGGTAATCATGGTCCACAAAGGACCATAGGCGCTTCCTTCTATTAGGGAGAGGAGATTGGTTATATACAGCTGAGCGGAACCATTCCATAAGCATGGGGCAACATGAGGAAACAAGCCTCCATGAACTATCACAGCCAGTACAGGGATTTGAACTTGTGCTGTTGGTGTCATTCCTGCATCTAGTCAACTGAGCCACCTAACCAACCTTCCCCACCGCCAATCCTCCCACTGCTCCCCCCTCCACCCAGCTATGAACAACATCAATCAACAATGATTGAACTGGTTGGTTTCGTTCATGTCCTTGGGCACGAGTTCCCCCAGGTTGGAGGAGAAAGTATAACCACTAAGTGGATTGTGAAGGGGTAGAAATAACAGAATCAATCAAATTCTTACAATAAGAAAACCTAAATTTAGAAATAAAATTCATAAGTAAAACCCTTAACAAGTAAAAATATTAAACTCATAAATAGAAATGTTTAATAAAATTCTAAAAATAGATTTAAAATTAATCGTTAAATTTATGCCTTTGTACATTTGATTGTTTGAACTGCCAGTCACATAAGGCAGGCATAAGGCTTTCCAGCCAATGTGTCTGTCACCAGCTTCTGTCAGAGTTATCCTCAACACTTCATGATCTCTGTGCAGGCTCCTTATCCATGAAATCCCTGGTCTACCACCTCCTCATATATCCTGGGGCAGCTTAGAGAAAGTTTGAGGTGGAAGTCCCGCTGTGAACCAGTGCGACAGATGGTTTTGCCTTTCCACCTCCTCCACTTGCAGCAATTTACTGGCAAGAATTGGCTAGTTTCTCTGAACTTGGAGCCTGATATTTCACAATGGTCTTTCATGAATAACCTGCAAACCGTTGTGTGAAAATGAAACCAGGAGGATGGTAAATCAGGAACAAAGCTAATGGAATCAATGTGATAGTGAGATTAAGGTGGAAGTTAGGATTTTTCCCCGCAGGTTATTGGAACATAACTTCCTGTCGCTTGCCATTTTAAACACTCCACCCTGCTCTCATGCCCACATGTCTGTCCCTTGGCCTGCTGCATTGTTCCAGCGAAGCCCAACGCAAAGTGGAGGAGCAGCACCTCATCTTCCGATTAGGCACTTTACAGCCTTCTGACTGAATATTGAATTCAACAACTTTAGATCTTGAACTCCCTCCTCCATCCCCACCCGCTTTCTGTTTCTTCCCCTTCCTTTTGTTTTTTTCCAATAATTTATATAGATTTTTCTTTTCCCACCTATTTCCATTATTTTTAACTCTTTTATGCCCCCCCAACCCCAACTAGAGCTATACCTTGAGTGCCCTACCATCCATTGTTAATTAGGGCATTCATTTAGATATATCACCAGCTTCAAAACCTCTGTGTTCTTTTGTCTGTGACATCTTTTGATTATCTGCTCCTATCACTACTTGCTTGTCCCTACAACTACATCACCCCCCTCCACTTCGCTCCCCCTCACCCAACACCACACCCATCACCCACCCCCACCTTAACCAGCTTATATTTCACCCCTCTCCTTGGATTCTCCCCAGTTCCGCTGAAGGGTCATGAGGACTTGAAATATCAACTCTTTTCTTCTCCGCCAATGCTGCAGACCTGCTGAGTTTTTCCAGGGAATTCTGTTTTTGTTTTGGGATTTCTAGCATCCGCAGCTTTTTGTTTAATCTATTGGAACATAACATTGCTTTAACAAAAGCCTCTATTGAGGCGGAAACTATAACATCCTATATTAAGGGGAATTGAATAAATAATTTAGAAGGAAAAGTAAAAAGGACATAAGAAAGGGCCAAGATATCGGATTGTAGATTACATGTATTCATTCCAAATTACTTTTCTCTTTGCTTGAATGAGGCTAGCCGTTTTCATAAACAAATTCTTTCCTTGCTCTTTTAGGAGTTCCCACTCCTCTATTCTGAACAGTTCTCCTGCTGTGCTCTTGCTCAATTGGTGCCACTTTGTGAATTGGCATCAACAGATTTCAATCGTATTTCCTTGCGCCAATAAAAGGAAGTGAAAGCTTGCATTGGTATAGAGCTTTTCACATCCACAGGATGTTCCAAAGTGCCCTCTGATTAATGAAGGGTCATCACTGTTGTTATTAAATTGAGGCAGCAGCCAACTTGCACACAGTTAGGACCCACAAAGAGCAATAAGACAATGGACCAGACCTTGTGGCAATCAACAGTTGTTGAGGGCTTCAAGTTACGGAATTACAGGATATGGGGGATAGTGCAGGAAGGTGTGTTGAGGTAGAAGATCAACCATGAGCTTGTTGACTGGTGGAATAAAAGGGCTCAATGGACTATTCCAGCTCCTATTTCTTATGTTCTTATCTTCTAATGTGTATCACATTAGTCACATTATGGAAGGAGGTTAAGAAAATTCAGTGCCCTTGTATACATGTGCATAGTCTCCAGAAACATAACCTGTCGATTTAATTAGTTCTGATTAATGAGGTGTTTCTCACCTGCAACATGATCTCAGGTTTTATCCAACATTGATTTTGTTATTATTGCCAAATTCGCCAATATAAGGAGTCGATTATAATGTTTAAAAGAGGTTGCTGATATTTTTGCCAGCACATTCCAAACCTGTGACCCCTACCCCCTAGAAGGACAAGGGCAGCAGATACATGGGAACACCACCACCTGCAAGTTTCCTGTCTAAACCATCCACCATCCTGACTTGGAAATAGAGCGCCGTTCCTTCACTGGGTCAAATCCTGGAACTCCTTCCCTAACAGCACCTATACTACATGGACTGCAACGTTTCAATAAGGCTGCTCACCACCACCAATCCGGCTTGGGAGGTGGGGGCAGCGGTGCTTAGTGCGAACGCCCTGCAGAGGAGGACAGCTGCCCAGCGCCACAAAAGGATGAATGATCTCCTCCTTTCCACCAGGGTTGTCATTCTTTTCATCGCTTCCAACTCACACACCTACAAACCCATCACACATCCACTCAGTGCCAGTGCAAGGGACATCACCATTCACTCTCTCACACACTCACCATCATTGTGCTCACCCTGTCCAAGGGACCACTCACCACCCCACATGCCACGCATACTTATCATCTGGCTGGCAGGAGTCCGGATACACTCTCCCCATCTCTATCCATACAGGACAAACTGGCTCATAACAGGAGGGAAAGGTCGCAGACAGGTGGGAGGATGCCGGAGATCAAAGTTCTGACAGAATTTGAAAACAGAGCCATCCAGCCGGCCGTGATGACCACAACCAGTCCTGTGCTGACGGTGAGATCGGCGCTGCTCAACCAAGTGAGGATCCAGCAGTGCAACATCCATCAGATAACCAAGCTGTGAGCGATGTGTCCTGTTTCACATGCCACCGCCATGCACTAATTATCTCCCCTTGCTTCTGCAGGCACATCTGGGAAACAGCCGACAGAGTGCCATGACCAGGGCCTCCAATCAAGCCCTGAAGAAACCTCTGAAGAGGAATCTGAAGGCACCCAACCTGATGTCCCATCAGAGTGCTCATCCATACCCTCCACCACACCTCGGTGGGTCCTAGCTTTAGAGTAAGCCTTGGGATCACAATCTGGTGAGCACAACATGCTTTCTGATCCACAGCAGGCAGAGGCAGGACTTCCCAGGTCTCCGCCACTTGCAGCGCTGCTGGAGGCCAGAACGTTGCTGAGTCCCAAGTCAGATGAGGAGCCTCTGGACTTGGTCATGTCACAGTTGCTGGAGCTGCAAAGGCAAGCTTAGGATCATCAGGATGGGATGTCCTCTGGGCTCCTCAGATTGTAAGGCACAATGAGGAATCTATCCATCTTCAGGCTGAGGTGATAGCACCGACATTGCAATGCGCCGAGGTCAACACTGGCTGGGTGGTGGCCGCCATGGAGAGCTTAGTCCAGGATGTCACTTCTGCACTGCTGCACAAGCTTAACTCCCATCTCTGTGGCCGTAGTTGCCCTCCAACAGTGTGTACGCAAGAGGGGTGCTGGGCAGTTCGATCTCACTCCAGCTTTCCCTTCTGCTCAATGAGTCTGCCAGGGGCCCACAGGCACCCATAGGGAGGAGGATCAGCAGGTGCCCATTCCAGAGACATCCACTCAAGTGACTCTGGGAGTGACTGGCCCATCTGAATCCCCTCTTCCTGTGACCTCCACAGCTCTAGCTCCTCAGGTCGAGGAGGGTGCTACTGCCACACAGCAGGAACCGGAAAGCAGGCCAGGGCCCCACCAGTCTCGGCTTTCCAGAGGATGCCTGTCAAATTCATCACAGGGCGTCCCAGTCAGCAGGCTGCCTCCAACTCTGCTCTGGAGGCCCAGAGAGCACCAAGACATAGCAGCAAAGGTCAGCACAGTTAAGTAAAGGTCTTTGCAGAGCCTGGCCACAGGTGTTGATCACTTGTACACACCGTTCACTATTGTCAATAAACTCCCTGCCTGTGGCTCCTTGTTCTGATGAGCAGTGTTTTGTATCACTCAGATGTGAAACCTTTCTGTCCATGTTAAATGCAGCTGCCTCAGTCCAGGACCTATTATGTGCATCCTTCAGGGCCACAGTGATGGTCCGGCCTCACTCTCCCTGGAAATATCACTGATGTCTGCAACTCGGTGATGCTGGTTATCGCTGCCAGAACGTAGTGGGCAGTCTCCACAGAGTTCTCTCATTCCCTCTGTGTGTGCTCAGCACCTTTAAGGTGGGGCTGGCCCCCATCTCTTCAGCATCTGCGACCAGTGATGCTGTGCTCCAGCTCCTGAAGGGCTGAGCTGCGGAAGGTGGACACAGCATCCGATGCACCTAGATTTTCATGGCTGCATCTCTGAGATGGCCCTGATTATGGAGCGCAAGTGAGCTGCCCTCGGCCAGACAGGAGTCAGACATTCTCAGAGCCTATGTGAAAATCTGTGGTGTCTCCTCACTTCATGTCGTCATCATCCTCCACAAATCTAGCAGCTATGAGGGCCTCCCGAGCATGTCTGCCCTGTCCAGCCAGTGCGACAGCCTCATCCTCATCATCGTCACCACTGAAGACCCCCTCTCCCTCTCCCTCATGCCCGTCAGCCTTTATTGGAGGAGAATTGCAGTTCCTCCATCTCCTCTCAGCCAGATCCTCTCTCTGTTGCAACGCCAGGTTGTAAAGGGTGCAGCAGACGGTGATGATGTGTGACACCCTCTTTGGACAATAATGCAGGGCTCCACCAGACCAGTCCAGGCACCAGAACCTCATCTTCAGCATCCCAATGGGCTGCTCCACCAAGTTGTGAGCTGCAGCATGAGCCTCATTATAGCGTCGCTCTGCTGCAGTCTGAGGCTGCTGCATGAGTGTCATCAACCACGGCATCTGTGGGTGGCCCTTGTCCCCAAGGAGCCATCCCTGCAGCTTCTGTGGACCCTGGAAGACTGCAGGGATTTGTGAGCATCTCAGGATTTAGGCGTCATGCACACTCCCTGGAAATCGCGCGCACATCTGCAGGATGCTTTTCTGGTGTTTTGACACCAGCTCACCAGTTCAGGTGAGTGGAAGGCCTTGCAGTTGATGAAGTCCTTCGGGTTTAGCAACGAAGACCTGAGCACCACATGAGTGCAGTCAATCGCACCCTGAACCTGTGGGAATCCCAATATCAGGGCAAATCCAATGGCCCTGGCATCCTGGCTCTCCTGGTCCCGGGTGAAATGCGCAAAGTTATGTTGCCATGGAGAAGCTGGCATCCGTGACCTCATGGATACATTTGTGGGTGGAGGATTGTGAAATCCCACAGAGTTTGCATATGGTTCCCTGAACAAAGCCACTGGCATAGAAATTGAGCGCCGCTGACACTTTCACAGCCACTGGCAGTGGATGCCCTCCATGTCCCCTTGGTGCCAAGTCCTGCAGTAAGTGGCAGATGTGAGCGACCAGGTCCCAAGACATCGGCCTTCGGCGACACTGCTTCTCGGTTATCTGCTGGAATGGGAGGCGGCATCTATAGACGCTGGGTGTTGCTAAGCACTGACCAGCCATGGCTCGCTGTCACTTCTGGGAAGTGTGTGCAGGAGATCCTGCTGCCCCTTCTTTATGTGGTTGTTACTCTGCCTCTGCATGGCCTAGTACTTCAGTCGCTCTCTCCTCCGTCTTCTACAGTCTCTGTAGCCCATCAGGCATACAACTAGGTCACCAGAATCCATGATCCTGATGTGGACCTCCTGCAGCATGAGAGAGAGAGAGCCATGGTTATTGTGGCTGTACTTAGCACATTTCCTGGCCCTGTGAGGGGGTAAGGCACTTTGGTGCCTCCACGATGATTTCATGGGGGGTAGGCAAGGAGCCAGACTCCAATAATATCCAGGCCCCTCAGAATCCAACTACCCATACACTTTGCTTTCTGTCCTCATACAATAACAATTTGCATTTATATAGCACATAAAGGTTGCCCATTACCCAGTGGAGGGGAAACTTCAAATTTTCTGCTTCACCATATTTGAATTGGTCCTCATGTCAGTACATCATGGGTAATCATAGTCCACAAAGGACCATAGGCATCTCCTTCTATAAGGGAGAGGAGATTGGTTATATAATAGCTTGAGCGGAACCATTCCATAAGCATGGGGCAACATGAGGAAACAAGCCTCCATAAACTATCACAGCCAGTACAGGGATTTGAACTTGTGCTGTTGGTGTCATTCCTGCATCTAGTCAACTGAGCCACCTAACCAACCTTCCCCCACCGCCAATCCTCCCACTGCTCCCCCCTCCACCCAGCTATGAACAACATCAATCAACAATGAATGAGCTGGTTGGATTGGTTCATGTCCTTGGGCACGAGTTCCCCCAGGCTGGAGGAGAAAGTATAACCACTAAATGGATTGTGAAGGGGTAGAAATAACAGAATCAATCAAATTCTTACAAATAAAAAAACCTAAATTTAGAAATAAAATTCATAAGTAAAACCCTTAACAAGTAAAAATATTAAACTCATAAATAGAAATTTTTTAATAAAATTGGTAAAAATTAGATTCAAAAATAAATTGTTAAATGTATGTCTTTGTACATTTGATTGTTTGAACTGCCGGTCACATAAGGCAGGCATAAGGCTTTCCAGCCAATGTGTCTGTCACCAGATTGTGTGCTTCTGCCAGAGTTATCCACAACACGTCATGATCTCTGTGCAGGCTCCTTATCCATGAAATCCCTGGTCTACCACCTCCTCTTATATCCTGGGGCAGCTTAGGGAAAGTTTGAGGTGGAAGTCTCGCTGTGACCAAGTGCGACAGATGGTTTTGCCATTCCACCTCCTCCATTTGCAGCATTTTACTGGCAAGAATTGGCTGGTTTCTCTGAACTCGGAGCCTGATATTTCACAACGGTCTTTCATGAAATAACCTGCAAACCTTGGTGTGAAAATGAAACCCGGACAGTGGTAAAACAGGAATGAGGCTAATGGACTCAATGTGAGAGTGAGATTAAGGTGGAAGTTAGGATTGTTTCCTGCAGGTTATTAGAACATAGCATTGCTTTAACAAAAGTGGCTATTGAGGTGGAAACTATAACATCCTATATATAAGGGAATTGAATAAATAATTTAAAAGGAAGAGTAAAAAGGACATAAGAAAGGGCCAAGAAATGGGATTGTAGTTTTACATGTATTCATTCCAAGTACTTTTCTCTTTTGCTTGAATGAGACTAGCCATTTTCATTAAAAAAATCTTTTCCTTGCTCTTTTTGGAGTTCACACTCCTCTATTCTGAACCGTTCTCCTGCAATCCCCTGTACTCTTGCTCAATTGGTGCCACTTTGTGAATTGCATTAACAGATTTCAATCGTATTTCCTTGTGCCAATAAAAAGGAAGTGAAAGCTTGCATTGGTATAGAGTTTTTCACATCCACAGGATGTTCCAAAGTGCCCTCTGATTAATGAAGGGTCATCACTGTTGTTATGTAAATTGAGGCAGCAGCCAACTTGCATACAGTTAGGACCCACAAAGAGCAATGAGATCATGGACCAGACCTTGTGGCAATCAACAGTTGTTGAGGACATTCAAGTTAGAGATTGTTAGATCTTTGGAAACTAAGGGAATTACAGGATATGGGGGATAGTGCAGGAAGGTGGAGTTGAGGTAGAAGATCAACCATGAGATTGTTGAATGGTGGAATAAAAGGGCCCAAAGGACTATTCCAGCTCCTATTTCTTATGTTCTTATCTTCTAACGTGTATCACAGTAGTCACTTTGTGGAAGGAGGTTAAGAAAATACAGGGCCCATGAATACATGTGCATAGTCTCCAGAAACATAACCTGTCGATTTAATTAGTTCTTCTGATTAATGCAGTGTTTCTCACTGCAACATGATCTCAGGTTTTATCCAACATTGATTTTGTTATTATTTGCCAAATTCGCCAACATATGTAGTCGATTATAATGTTTAAAAGAGGTTGCTGATATTTTTGCCAGCACAATTCAAACCTATGGCCCCTATCCCCTAAAAGGACAAGGGCAGCAGATACATGGGAACACCACCACCTGCAAGTTCCCTTCAAGCCACCCACCATCCTGACTTGGAAATAGATCGCCGTTCCTTCACTGGGTCAAATCCGGGAACTCCCTCCCTAACAGCACTGTGGGTGCACCTCCACCACATGGACTGCAATGGTTCAATAAGGCTGTTCACCATCACCTTGTCCAGGGGCAATTAGGGATGGCTGGCCTAGCCAACGACGTCCATATCCCGTGAAAGGATAAAAAAAAAATGAGCAAGCGTATTGCCTAATATGGAACTGAGCCACAATAGCCAAGGAAGTTATCTGGTTTCAACCATGAGTTAGTTGAAGGGAGGAGGTCGTGTTGGCCTGGTGGTATTGTCACTGGGCTAATAATCCAGAGACCCAGGGTAATGCCCCAGGGACATGGGTGTGAATCCCACCAGATAGTGGAATTTGAATCCAATAAAAATCTGGAATTGAAAGTCTAGTTGCTGATTGTCTGAAAAAAACCATCTGGTCCCTTTAGGGGGAGACCTGGCCTGACGTCCTGGCTCAATTAGGGATGAGCAATAAATGCTGGCCTAGCCAGTGATGCCCACATCCCGTGAACAGAAAAAAAAAGGGAGGGTGGTGCAGGATGTTCGGATTCACCTCAGCACATTTGTATGGAGCGAGGACTATCCTGATTGCTGTGAAATGCGGAGGGGAGGCGAGGACAGGATCCAGGCTTGATTATGATGACCTTCTACATTTGAGTAGCCAGTTAACTCGAACTGTTTAGGTTCAGGTTTACACAGGAAAGGTGGTCCCTTGGACCAAGTCCCAGAGGGCAGCCAGCAACAACTCCAGCAGGAGACAGTCGGAGGAATTTTCCCATAATTTCACTAAGGTGCGGTAGCTTGTGAGTAAAATGGAGTCTTACCCACCAATGAAAATGGTGGGTCTTCGCACTGTATCGTCCCGAGCCCGCCTCATTATTTATTCATTTCTGGGAAACACAGTGTCCATGGCAAGCAGGCTCTCCTTTGCCCGTTCGCCATCACCGCGCTGTTGCATCACGCCGGCCGCCATCTTTAAAAGGCAGCCACCAGCAAAGTGCTCATCGCCACCAGCTCACCACCGCTGTCCGGGAGACATGGCCAGCAAAGGGAAAACAACTGCAGCCTCCCCGCTACAATGACGGGTCCCTCGAGCGACTGCAGAATGCCGTGGAGACCCACGGGGATGTGCTCTACCCCAGCTCTGGCCACAGGATGGGCAGCAAAACCACCAACCCGGCTTGGGAGGTGGGGGCTGCGGTGGTCAGTGCGAACGCCCTGCAGAGGAGGACAGCTGCCCAGCGCCACAAAAGGATGAATGATCTCTTCCGTTCCACCAGAGTTGTCATTCTTTTCATCACTCCCAACTCACACACCTACAAACCCATCACACATCCACTCAGTGCCAGTGCAAGGGACATCACCATTCACTCTCTCACACACTCACCGTCATTGTCCTCACCCTGTCCAAGGGACCACTCACCACCCACACATGCCACGCATACTTATCATCTGGCTGGCAGGAGTCCGGATACATTCTCCCCATCTCTATCCATACAGGACAAACTGGCTCACAACAGGAGGGGAAGGTCGCAGACAGGTGGAGGGATGCTGGAGATCAAAGTTCTGACAGAATTTGAAAACAGAGCCATCCAGCCGGCCGGTGATGATCACAACCAGTCCTGTGCTGACGGTGAGATCGGCGCTGCTCAACCAAGTGAGGATCCAGCAGTGCAACATCCATCAGATAACCATGCTGTGAGTGATGTGTCCTCTTTCACAGGCCACCACCATGCACTAATTATCTCCCCTTGCTTCCGCAGGCACATCTGGGAAACAGCCGACAGAGTGCATGACCCAGGACCTCCAATCAAGCCCTGAAGAAACCTCTGAAGAGGAATCTGAAGGCACCCACCCTGATGTCCCATCACGGCGCTCACCCACACCCTCCACCTGCACAGAGACACACACCTCGGGGGGGCCCACGTTTTAAAGTGGCCCTGGGATCACAATCTGGTGAACACAACTTCCAGGTTCCACAGAGGCTGCATCTCTGAGATGGCCCTGATTATGGAGCGCAAGTGAGCTGCCCTCGGCCAGACAGGAGTCAGACATTCTCAGAGCCTATGTGAAGATCTGTGGTGTCTCCTCACTTCATGTCGTCATCATCCTCCACAAATCTAGCAGCTATGAGGGCCTCCCGAGCATGTCTGCCTTGTCCAGCCAATGCGACAGCCTCATCCTCATCATCGTCACCACTGAAGACCCCCTCACCCTCATGCCCGTCAGCCTTTATTGGAGGAGAATTGCAATTCCTCCATCTCCTCCTCAGCCAGATCCTCTCTCTGTTGCAGCACCAGGTTGTAAAGGGTGCAGCAGACGGTGATGATGTGTGACACCCTCTGTGGAATATATTGCAGGGCTCCACCAGACCAGTCCAGGCACCAGAACCTCATCTTCAGCATCCAGATGGTTTGCTCCATCAAGGTGTGAGCTGCAGCACGAACCTCATTATAGTGTCGCTCTGCTGCAGTCTGAGGCTGCTGCACCGGTATCATCAACCACGGCCTCTGTGGCTATCCCTTATCCCTGAGGAGCCATCCCTGCAGCCTCTGTGGACCCTGGAAGACTGCAGGGATTTGCGAGCATCTCAGGATATAGGCGTCATGCACACTATTTGGAAACCATGCGCACATCTGCAGGATGTGTTTCTGGTGTTTTGACACCAGCTCACCAATTCAGTGAGTGGAAGCCCTTGCAGTTGATAAAGTCCTTCGAGTTTAGTGATGAAGACCTGAGCACCACATGAGTGCAGTCAATCGCACCCTGAACCTGTGGGAATCCCAAGATCAGGGTGAATCCAATGGCCCTGGCATCCTGGCTGTCCTGGTCCCGGGTGAAATGCACAAAGTTGTTGCCATGGAGAAGCTGGCATCCATGACCTCATGGATACATTTGTGGGTGGAGCATTGTGAAATCCCACAGAGGTCATATGTGGTGCCCTGAAAGGAGCCACTGGCATAGAAATTGAGTGGAGCTGTCACTTTCACAGATAGTGGTAGTGGATGCCCTCCATGTTCCCTTGGTGCCAAGTCCTGCAGTAAGTGGCAGATGTGAGCGACCAGGTCCCTAGACATCAGCGATCGGTGACACTGCTTCTCAGTCGTCTGCTGGAATGGCAGGGGGCATCTATAGACCCTGGGTGTTGCTAAGCACTGACCAGCCATGGCTCGCTGTCACTCCTGGGAAGTGTGTGCAGGAGACCCTGCTGCCCCTTCTTTATGAGGTTGTTACTCCTGCATCTGCATGGCCAAGTGCCTTAGTCGCTCTCTCCTCCATCTTCTACAGTCTCTGTAGCCCATCAGGCATACAACTAGGTCACCAGGATCCATGATCCTGACGTGGTCCTCCTGCAGCATGAGAGAGAGAGGGACACATGGTTATTGTCGCTGTACTTAGCACATTTCCTGGCACTGTCAGACTGTCCCTTAATGCTTCCTGGAGAGTTCAAGTCATCCTTCGGACGGCCAGAGCTGAGTGTGCTGCATGGCTGCCCTGTCATCCTGCGACATGGGGGACACTGGTCCAAACCGGGATACTGAGATTGCAAGGGGCTGTGATTGTCTCCAGCAGTGACTGCTACATGGCCAGTGTTGGCGAGGAGATTGTACAACATGGGCAGTCCAGCTGCTTCACGGTCCAATAAAGTGGCGGCGGGCACCAGGTCTGTGGTGGGAGGTGGGGGTGGGGGGTGGGTGGTGGGGGTAAGGCCCTTTGGTGCCTCTACGATGCTTTTATGGGGGGCAGGCAAGGAGCCTGACTCCAATAATATCACTATGGCTGTGCCTGATCTGTCTGAGTTGCAGAGGCATGGTCAGTTTATACAAGTGTCCCTAATGCGTGGCCAATTACCTCGCTTACCCTGTCACCCACCTCAATTGCCTGTGCGCGGGATGCAGCGCCAGGGCAATACTTGACCCCATCCCACCACCACCGACAACGGTCACCTCCGAGACTGGCCAGCACTTGCTCCCCAAAACCATCCCCTCCCCAATTCAGCAGCCAACTCTGGAGCCAGACATCAGTTGTGCCCCCACCCGCTGGTGCCCCTGAGGCCTGTAAACAATGGGCGAGCTGTGGGGGATGCTGCTGCTCACTCACCTCATCTCTCTCAAAGTGATGGCCGCCAAGTGCGTGTGGCCTGCGTGCTGTTGTGAAACAGGTTGGCGTGCTTTCCCACCTACGTGGACGGGTGATACGGTCGGCTTCCAAAATCCTGGCGGGATGGCCTTTTCATTAGATGCTGATGTATTACAGTTAGCTCCACGCTGACCAATGGTGGGAAACACGGCCCGCCATTGGCTGGCTGAGTGGACGATCGCGACCAGCCTTCACATCGTCGTGAAGCGCCATATTTCCTGCTCATGCCACCTACTGCGCCCGCTGGCAGTGTATGCAACAATTCCACCCAGTGTCTTCAGGAGGATGAGAGATCCTACCTCTGTCTGACAATGTGGATAGTTAATCACACAATTGTTACAGCGTTTTCATGAGGGTTTCTTCTATCTACTTTATCCAGACCCCTCAGGATTTTGAATACCTCGATCAAATCTCCTCCTAGTCTCCTTTTCTCCCCCAAGGACAACAGTCCTAATTTCTCCAATGTGTCTTCATAAAAGATTGTGCCTTTCTTTCTGCTATTAATAGTGTGCTGGAACGAATTTTGAAACATAAGTTACTTGTCACAGCAAATTCCACTTCCCTAATACTAAGAAAATGGTAACTTTTGATGCCCAGATGTGAGCCAAACAAGGGGATCTGAACAGAGCAGCTGAAAGCTGTAGTTAGGGAGGTAGAGTTAACGTTACTCTGTAAAGAGAAGTGAACTGATCCAGTCGTCAGATCTCATTTGCGATAGATCAGGTAGCTGAAGGACTCAACCATGACTCTGAATCCCCTCCCCTAGCCAAATTGATGCTGGAAAAGCTCAGAATGCAGCTAGAATTTAAGGAGAGGGGAAAAAGAGAGAGAAAGGGAAAAAGAGAGAGACCAAGGGAACAGGAGAGAATTCCAGATCTAAAAATTGGAAATGGAGCTGGCAGCTCAAAGGGAGAGGGAGATAGTCCAGGCAGCTGGAAGCTATGAGAGAAAACTAATAATATTCTGGCCTTTATCTCAAGGGAGTTGGAATAGAAAGGGGTAAAAGTTATGTTACAGTTATATAAAGCTCTGGTTAGACCTAATTTAGAGTCCTTACTTCAGTTCTGGGCATTACACCTCAGTAAGGTCATACTGGCCTTGGAAAGAGTGCAGCACAGACTCACCAGAACAATAGTCGGGTTTAAAAGGTTAAATTATGAGGATGGGTTGCATTGACTATGCTTGTATTGCTGTGGATATAGGAGATTAAGGGAGGATCTAATTGAGATGTTCGAATTGATTAAAGGATCATAGGGTTGATGACGAGAAAGTATTTCCCCTGCTTGAACAATCCAGAACAAGGGGGAATGAGCTGAATTTGAGAGCTAGGATATTCATAGGTGAAACCAGGAAGCAATTCTTCACACAGAGCCAACTGGAACTCTCGCCTCCAAAAAGAACTGACATATACCACTTCAAAATTGCTGGATTTTCATTAGGCAAGGGCATTAAAGATTACAAACCAATGTGGGTAGATGAAGCTAGATGCGGATCAGACTTGACTGAGTTGAATGGTGGAACAATCTCGATGGGCTGAATGGCCTATTCCAGTTCCTATGTTTCCACTATTCGAATGCTTGGCCTGGGTGCAACAAGTCCAGTGTTGTGGGAGGTGCTTGGCTGCTGGTATTCGACAAAAGACTCTCCTTTCACGGCAGCTTGATCTGAGGCAAGGATCCACCGCTGGCTGGAGCTGGATCCTGGGCAGGGTCCTATTGTTGGCAAGAGCTGGATCCTGGGTGGGGATCCAATGATCCCTGGAGCTAGATCATGAGCTGGGATCCACTGATGGCTGGAGCTGGATTCTGGGAAGGTATCTATTGTAGGATGGAGCTGGACCCTGAGCAGGGATCCACAGTTGGCTGGAGCTAGATCCTGGGCAGGGATCCTCTGGTGCCTGGAACCTGCTCCTGTGCAGAGATCCACTGCTGCAGCAGCTTGTTCCTGGTCAGGGACCTGTTTCTGGTTGGAGCTTGTTGTCAGGCAAGGATCCACTGCTGGTTGGAGATTATTTGTGGGGTGCTTGGTTCGTACCCAATCCTAAAAACCCTCAGGTTTTATAAAACTTAAGGAAACCATTTAACAAATTGCAAAAGCTGCTTTTTGGCTTCCACTCTATAGGAATTCATTGCCCTAAGACCATTTTAAAGGGCTACAACTTCCAGCACATGTATGCATTCAAACAACAGAATGATCCCATATTCGTTTACTGCTACTTGTAATGAGTTATTATCAGCCCCATGTGTATGCAGTTTGGTATTGTGACACTTTATGAAGATAGAGGGAGAAGAATGATTGATGAGCTAAACCATTGCCCCAGATATTAAGCTGATTTTAAGAAAATGAATGGTCACTCTGACTGGCCAAGTTACTCCTGTTGGACTGGATAGGGTGGGTTTTTGTATATTTCCCTAGCAGTTGGTTTGAACTTAGGTCTTCCTGAGTTATAGCTCTGAATCCTCCTAGTAATCCAAGCAAAATCCAAATGAACTGCAGAAAATAAACATGCAGAATCCACCTACCCATACACTTTGCTTTCTGTCCTCAAACAATAACAATTTGCATTTATATAGCACATAAAGGTTGCCCATTACCCAGTGGAGGAGAAACTTCAAATTTTCTGCTTCACCACATTTGAATTGGTCCTCATGTCAGTACATCATGGTAATCATGGTCCACAAAGGACCATAGGCGCTTCCTTCTATTAGGGAGAGGAGATTGGTTATATACAGCTTGAGCGGAACCATTCCATAAGCATGGGGCAACATGAGGAAACAAGCCTCCATGAACTATCACAGCCAGTACAGGGATTTGAACTTGTGCTGTTGGTGTCATTCCTGCATCTAGTCAACTGAGCCACCTAACCAACCTTCCCCACCGCCAATCCTCCCACTGCTCCCCCCTCCACCCAGCTATGAACAACATCAATCAACAATGATTGAACTGGTTGGTTTCGTTCATGTCCTTGGGCACGAGTTCCCCCAGGTTGGAGGAGAAAGTATAACCACTAAGTGGATTGTGAAGGGGTAGAAATAACAGAATCAATCAAATTCTTACAAATAAGAAAACCTAAATTTAGAAATAAAATTCATAAGTAAAACCCTTAACAAGTAAAAATATTAAACTCATAAATAGAAATGTTTAATAAAATTCTAAAAATTAGATTTAAAATTAATCGTTAAATTTATGCCTTTGTACATTTGATTGTTTGAACTGCCAGTCACATAAGGCAGGCATAAGGCTTTCCAGCCAATGTGTCTGTCACCAGCTTCTGTCAGAGTTATCCTCAACACTTCATGATCTCTGTGCAGGCTCCTTATCCATGAAATCCCTGGTCTACCACCTCCTCATATATCCTGGGGCAGCTTAGAGAAAGTTTGAGGTGGAAGTCCCGCTGTGAACCAGTGCGACAGATGGTTTTGCCTTTCCACCTCCTCCACTTGCAGCAATTTACTGGCAAGAATTGGCTAGTTTCTCTGAACTTGGAGCCTGATATTTCACAATGGTCTTTCATGAAATAACCTGCAAACCGTTGTGTGAAAATGAAACCAGGAGGATGGTAAATCAGGAACAAAGCTAATGGAATCAATGTGATAGTGAGATTAAGGTGGAAGTTAGGATTTTTCCCCGCAGGTTATTGGAACATAACTTCCTGTCGCTTGCCATTTTAACACTCCACCCTGCTCTCATGCCCACATGTCTGTCCTTGGCCTGCTGCATTGTTCCAGCGAAGCCCAACGCAAAGTGGAGGAGCAGCACCTCATCTTCCGATTAGGCACTTTACAGCCTTCTGGACTGAATATTGAATTCAACAACTTTAGATCTTGAACTCCCTCCTCCATCCCCACCCGCTTTCTGTTTCTTCCCCCTTCCTTTTGTTTTTTTCCAATAATTTATATAGATTTTTCTTTTCCCACCTATTTCCATTATTTTTAACTCTTTTATGCCCCCCCAACCCCAACTAGAGCTATACCTTGAGTGCCCTACCATCCATTGTTAATTAGGGCATTCATTTAGATAATATCACCAGCTTCAAAACCTCTGTGTTCTTTTGTCTGTGACATCTTTTGATTATCTGCTCCTATCACTACTTGCTTGTCCCTACAACTACATCACCCCCCTCCACTTCGCTCCCCTCACCCAACACCACACCCATCACCCACCCCCACCTTAAACCAGCTTATATTTCACCCCTCTCCTTGGATTCTCCCAGTTCCGCTGAAGGGTCATGAGGACTTGAAATATCAACTCTTTTCTTCTCCGCCAATGCTGCCAGACCTGCTGAGTTTTTCCAGGGAATTCTGTTTTTGTTTTGGATTTCTAGCATCCGCAGCTTTTTGTTTTAATCTATTGGAACATAACATTGCTTTAACAAAAGCCTCTATTGAGGCGGAAACTATAACATCCTATATTAAGGGAATTGAATAAATAATTTAGAAGGAAAAGTAAAAAGGACATAAGAAAGGGCCAAGATATCGGATTGTAGATTACATGTATTCATTCCAAATTACTTTTCTCTTTTGCTTGAATGAGGCTAGCCGTTTTCATAAACAAATTCTTTCCTTGCTCTTTTAGGAGTTCCCACTCCTCTATTCTGAACAGTTCTCCTGCTGTGCTCTTGCTCAATTGGTGCCACTTTGTGAATTGGCATCAACAGATTTCAATCGTATTTCCTTGCGCCAATAAAAAGGAAGTGAAAGCTTGCATTGGTATAGAGCTTTTCACATCCACAGGATGTTCCAAAGTGCCCTCTGATTAATGAAGGGTCATCACTGTTGTTATGTAAATTGAGGCAGCAGCCAACTTGCACACAGTTAGGACCCACAAAGAGCAATAAGACAATGGACCAGACCTTGTGGCAATCAACAGTTGTTGAGGGCTTCAAGTTACGGAATTACAGGATATGGGGGATAGTGCAGGAAGGTGGTGTTGAGGTAGAAGATCAACCATGAGCTTGTTGAATGGTGGAATAAAAGGGCTCAATGGACTATTCCAGCTCCTATTTCTTATGTTCTTATCTTCTAATGTGTATCACATTAGTCACATTATGGAAGGAGGTTAAGAAAATTCAGTGCCCATGTATACATGTGCATAGTCTCCAGAAACATAACCTGTCGATTTAATTAGTTCTGATTAATGAGGTGTTTCTCACTGCAACATGATCTCAGGTTTTATCCAACATTGATTTTGTTATTATTTGCCAAATTCGCCAATATATGGAGTCGATTATAATGTTTAAAAGAGGTTGCTGATATTTTTGCCAGCACATTCCAAACCTGTGACCCCTACCCCCTAGAAGGACAAGGGCAGCAGATACATGGGAACACCACCACCTGCAAGTTCCTGTCTAAACCATCCACCATCCTGACTTGGAAATAGAGCGCCGTTCCTTCACTGGGTCAAATCCTGGAACTCCTTCCCTAACAGCACCTATACTACATGGACTGCAACGTTTCAATAAGGCTGCTCACCACCACCAATCCGGCTTGGGAGGTGGGGGCAGCGGTGCTTAGTGCGAACGCCCTGCAGAGGAGGACAGCTGCCCAGCGCCACAAAAGGATGAATGATCTCCTCCTTTCCACCAGGGTTGTCATTCTTTTCATCGCTTCCAACTCACACACCTACAAACCCATCACACATCCACTCAGTGCCAGTGCAAGGGACATCACCATTCACTCTCTCACACACTCACCATCATTGTGCTCACCCTGTCCAAGGGACCACTCACCACCCCACATGCCACGCATACTTATCATCTGGCTGGCAGGAGTCCGGATACACTCTCCCCATCTCTATCCATACAGGACAAACTGGCTCATAACAGGAGGGAAAGGTCGCAGACAGGTGGGAGGATGCCGGAGATCAAAGTTCTGACAGAATTTGAAAACAGAGCCATCCAGCCGGCCGGTGATGACCACAACCAGTCCTGTGCTGACGGTGAGATCGGCGCTGCTCAACCAAGTGAGGATCCAGCAGTGCAACATCCATCAGATAACCAAGCTGTGAGCGATGTGTCCTGTTTCACATGCCACCGCCATGCACTAATTATCTCCCCTTGCTTCTGCAGGCACATCTGGGAAACAGCCGACAGAGTGCATGACCCAGGGCCTCCAATCAAGCCCTGAAGAAACCTCTGAAGAGGAATCTGAAGGCACCCAACCTGATGTCCCATCAGAGTGCTCATCCATACCCTCCACCACACCTCGGTGGGTCCTAGCTTTAGAGTAGCCTTGGGATCACAATCTGGTGAGCACAACATGCTTTCTGATCCACAGCAGGCAGAGGCAGGGACTTCCCAGGTCTCCGCCACTTGCAGCGCTGCTGGAGGCCAGAACGTTGCTGAGTCCAAGTCAGATGAGGAGCCTCTGGACTTGGTCATGTCACAGTTGCTGGAGCTGCAAAGGCAAGCTTAGGATCATCAGGATGGGATGTCCTCTGGGCTCCTCAGATTGTAAGGCACAATGGAGGAATCTATCCATCTTCAGGCTGAGGTGATAGCACCGACATTGCAATGCGCCGAGGTCAACACTGGCTGGGTGGTGGCCGCCATGGAGAGCTTAGTCCAGGATGTCACTTCTGCACTGCTGCACAAGCTTAACTCCCATCTCTGTGGCCGTAGTTGCCCTCCAACAGTGTGTACGCAAGAGGGGTGCTGGGCAGTTCGATCTCACTCCAGCTTTCCCTTCTGCTCAATGAGTCTGCCAGGGGCCCACAGGCACCCATAGGGAGGAGGATCAGCAGGTGCCCATTCCAGAGACATCCACTCAAGTGACTCTGGGAGTGACTGGCCCATCTGAATCCCCTCTTCCTGTGACCTCCACAGCTCTAGCTCCTCAGGTCGAGGAGGGTGCTACTGCCACACAGCAGGAACCGGAAAGCAGGCCAGGGCCCACCAAGTCTCGGCTTTCCAGAGGATGCCTGTCAAATTCATCACAGGGCGTCCCAGTCAGCAGGCTGCCTCCAACTCTGCTCTGGAGGCCCAGAGAGCACCAAGACATAGCAGCAAGGTCAGCACAGTTAAGTAAAGGTCTTTGCAGAGCCTGGCCACAGGTGTTGATCACTTGTACACACCGTTCACTATTGTCAATAAACTCCCTGCCTGTGGCTCCTTGTTCTGATGAGCAGTGTTTGTATCACTCAGATGTGAAACCTTTCTGTCCATGTTAAATGCAGCTGCCTCAGTCCAGGACCTATTATGTGCATCCTTCAGGCCACAGTGATGGTCCGGCCTCACTCTCCCTGGAAATATCACTGATGTCTGCAACTCGGTGATGCTGGTTATCGCTGCCAGAACGTAGTGGGCAGTCTCCACAGAGTTCTCTCATTCCCTCTGTGTGTGCTCAGCACCTTTAAGGTGGGGCTGGCCCCCATCTCTTCAGCATCTGCGACCAGTGATGCTGTGCTCCAGCTCCTGAAGGGCTGAGCTGCGGAAGGTGGACACAGCATCCGATGCACCTAGATTTTCATGGCTGCATCTCTGAGATGGCCCTGATTATGGAGCGCAAGTGAGCTGCCCTCGGCCAGACAGGAGTCAGACATTCTCAGAGCCTATGTGAAAATCTGTGGTGTCTCCTCACTTCATGTCGTCATCATCCTCCACAAATCTAGCAGCTATGAGGGCCTCCCGAGCATGTCTGCCCTGTCCAGCCAGTGCGACAGCCTCATCCTCATCATCGTCACCACTGAAGACCCCCTCTCCCTCTCCCTCATGCCCGTCAGCCTTTATTGGAGGAGAATTGCAGTTCCTCCATCTCCTCCTCAGCCAGATCCTCTCTCTGTTGCAACGCCAGGTTGTAAAGGGTGCAGCAGACGGTGATGATGTGTGACACCCTCTTTGGACAATAATGCAGGGCTCCACCAGACCAGTCCAGGCACCAGAACCTCATCTTCAGCATCCCAATGGGCTGCTCCACCAAGTTGTGAGCTGCAGCATGAGCCTCATTATAGCGTCGCTCTGCTGCAGTCTGAGGCTGCTGCATGAGTGTCATCAACCACGGCATCTGTGGGTGGCCCTTGTCCCCAAGGAGCCATCCCTGCAGCTTCTGTGGACCCTGGAAGACTGCAGGGATTTGTGAGCATCTCAGGATTTAGGCGTCATGCACACTCCCTGGAAATCGCGCGCACATCTGCAGGATGCTTTTCTGGTGTTTTGACACCAGCTCACCAGTTCAGTGAGTGGAAGGCCTTGCAGTTGATGAAGTCCTTCGGGTTTAGCAACGAAGACCTGAGCACCACATGAGTGCAGTCAATCGCACCCTGAACCTGTGGGAATCCCAATATCAGGGCAAATCCAATGGCCCTGGCATCCTGGCTCTCCTGGTCCCGGGTGAAATGCGCAAAGTTATGTTGCCATGGAGAAGCTGGCATCCGTGACCTCATGGATACATTTGTGGGTGGAGGATTGTGAAATCCCACAGAGTTTGCATATGGTTCCCTGAACAAAGCCACTGGCATAGAAATTGAGCGCCGCTGACACTTTCACAGCCACTGGCAGTGGATGCCCTCCATGTCCCCTTGGTGCCAAGTCCTGCAGTAAGTGGCAGATGTGAGCGACCAGGTCCCAAGACATCGGCCTTCGGCGACACTGCTTCTCGGTTATCTGCTGGAATGGGAGGCGGCATCTATAGACGCTGGGTGTTGCTAAGCACTGACCAGCCATGGCTCGCTGTCACTTCTGGGAAGTGTGTGCAGGAGATCCTGCTGCCCCTTCTTTATGTGGTTGTTACTCCTGCCTCTGCATGGCCTAGTGCTTCAGTCGCTCTCTCCTCCGTCTTCTACAGTCTCTGTAGCCCATCAGGCATACAACTAGGTCACCAGAATCCATGATCCTGATGTGGACCTCCTGCAGCATGAGAGAGAGAGAGCCATGGTTATTGTGGCTGTACTTAGCACATTTCCTGGCCCTGTGAGGGGGTAAGGCACTTTGGTGCCTCCACGATGATTTCATGGGGGGTAGGCAAGGAGCCAGACTCCAATAATATCCAGGCCCCTCAGAATCCACCTACCCATACACTTTGCTTTCTGTCCTCATACAATAACAATTTGCATTTATATAGCACATAAAGGTTGCCCATTACCCAGTGGAGGGGAAACTTCAAATTTTCTGCTTCACCATATTTGAATTGGTCCTCATGTCAGTACATCATGGTAATCATAGTCCACAAAGGACCATAGGCATCTCCTTCTATAAGGGAGAGGAGATTGGTTATATATAGCTTGAGCGGAACCATTCCATAAGCATGGGGCAACATGAGGAAACAAGCCTCCATAAACTATCACAGCCAGTACAGGGATTTGAACTTGTGCTGTTGGTGTCATTCCTGCATCTAGTCAACTGAGCCACCTAACCAACCTTCCCCACCGCCAATCCTCCCACTGCTCCCCCCTCCACCCAGCTATGAACAACATCAATCAACAATGAATGAGCTGGTTGGATTGGTTCATGTCCTTGGGCACGAGTTCCCCCAGGCTGGAGGAGAAAGTATAACCACTAAATGGATTGTGAAGGGGTAGAAATAACAGAATCAATCAAATTCTTACAAATAAAAAAACCTAAATTTAGAAATAAAATTCATAAGTAAAACCCTTAACAAGTAAAAATATTAAACTCATAAATAGAAATTTTTTAATAAAATTGGTAAAAATTAGATTCAAAAATAAATTGTTAAATGTATGTCTTTGTACATTTGATTGTTTGAACTGCCGGTCACATAAGGCAGGCATAAGGCTTTCCAGCCAATGTGTCTGTCACCAGATTGTGTGCTTCTGCCAGAGTTATCCACAACACGTCATGATCTCTGTGCAGGCTCCTTATCCATGAAATCCCTGGTCTACCACCTCCTCTTATATCCTGGGGCAGCTTAGGGAAAGTTTGAGGTGGAAGTCTCGCTGTGACCAAGTGCGACAGATGGTTTTGCCATTCCACCTCCTCCATTTGCAGCATTTTACTGGCAAGAATTGGCTGGTTTCTCTGAACTCGGAGCCTGATATTTCACAACGGTCTTTCATGAAATAACCTGCAAACCTTGGTGTGAAAATGAAACCCGGACAGTGGTAAAACAGGAATGAGGCTAATGGACTCAATGTGAGAGTGAGATTAAGGTGGAAGTTAGGATTGTTTCCTGCAGGTTATTAGAACATAGCATTGCTTTAACAAAAGTGGCTATTGAGGTGGAAACTATAACATCCTATATATAAGGGAATTGAATAAATAATTTAAAAGGAAGAGTAAAAAGGACATAAGAAAGGGCCAAGAAATGGGATTGTAGTTTACATGTATTCATTCCAAGTACTTTTCTCTTTTGCTTGAATGAGACTAGCCATTTTCATTAAAAAAATCTTTCCTTGCTCTTTTTGGAGTTCACACTCCTCTATTCTGAACCGTTCTCCTGCAATCCCCTGTACTCTTGCTCAATTGGTGCCACTTTGTGAATTGGCATTAACAGATTTCAATCGTATTTCCTTGTGCCAATAAAAAGGAAGTGAAAGCTTGCATTGGTATAGAGTTTTTCACATCCACAGGATGTTCCAAAGTGCCCTCTGATTAATGAAGGGTCATCACTGTTGTTATGTAAATTGAGGCAGCAGCCAACTTGCATACAGTTAGGACCCACAAAGAGCAATGAGATCATGGACCAGACCTTGTGGCAATCAACAGTTGTTGAGGACATTCAAGTTAGAGATTGTTAGATCTTTGGAAACTAAGGGAATTACAGGATATGGGGGATAGTGCAGGAAGGTGGAGTTGAGGTAGAAGATCAACCATGAGATTGTTGAATGGTGGAATAAAAGGGCCCAAAGGACTATTCCAGCTCCTATTTCTTATGTTCTTATCTTCTAACGTGTATCACATTAGTCACTTTGTGGAAGGAGGTTAAGAAAATACAGGGCCCATGTATACATGTGCATAGTCTCCAGAAACATAACCTGTCGATTTAATTAGTTCTTCTGATTAATGCAGTGTTTCTTACTGCAACATGATCTCAGGTTTTATCCAAAATTGATTTTGTTATTATTTGCCAAATTCACCAATGTATATAGTCAATTATAATGTTTAAAAGAGGTTGCTGATATTTTTGCCAGCACATTCCAAACCTGTGACTCCTACCCCCTAGAAGGACAAGGGCAGCAGATACATGGGAACACCACCACCTGCAAGTTCCTGTCTAAACCACCCACCATCCTGACTTGGAAATAGATCGCTGTTCCTTCACTGGGTCAAATCCTGGAACTCCTTCCCTAACAGCACTGTGGGTGCACCGATACTGCATGGACTGCAACAGTTCAGTAAGGCTGCTCACCACCACATTGTCAAGAGGCAATTAGGGATGATTGGCCTAGCCAATGACACCCATATCCCTGAATGGATAAACAAAATGAGCAAGCGTATTACCTAATATGGAACTGAGCCACAATAGCCAAGGAAGTTATCTGGTTTCAACCATGAGTTAGTTGAAGGGAGGAGGTCGTGTTGGCCTGGTGGTATTGTCACTGGGCTAATAATCCAGAGACCCAGGGTAATGCCCCAGGGACATGGGTGTGAATCCCACCAGATAGTGGAATTTGAATCCAATAAAAATCTGGAATTGAAAGTCTAGTTGCTGATTGTCTGAAAAAACCATCTGGTCCCTTTAGGGGGAGACCTGGCCTGACGTCCTGGCTCAATTAGGGATGAGCAATAAATGCTGGCCTAGCCAGTGATGCCCACATCCCATGAACAGAAAAAAAAAAGGGAGGGTGGTGCAGGATGTTCGGATTCACCTCAGCACATTTGTATGGAGCGAGGACTATCCTGATTGCTGTGAAATGCGGTGGGGAGGCAAGGACAGAATCCAGGCTTGATTATGATGACCTTCTACAGTTGAATAGCCAGTTAACTCGAACTGTTTAGGTTCAGGTTTACACAGGAAAGGTGGTCCCTTGGACCAAGTCCCGGAGGGCAGCCAGCAACAACTCCAGCAGGAGACAGTCGGAGGAATTTTCCCATAATTTCACTAAGGTGTGGTAGCTTGTGAGTAAAATGGAGTCTTATCCACCAATGAAAATGGTGGGTCTTCGCACTGTATCGTCCCGAGCCTGCCTCATTATTTATTCATTCCTGGGAAACACACGGTTTCCATGGCAAGCAGGCTCTCCTTTGCCCGTTCGCCATCACCGCGCTGTTGCATCACGCCGGCCGCCATCTTTAAAAGGCAGCCACCAGCAAAGTGCTCATCGCCACCAGCTCACCACCGCTGTCCGGGAGACATGGCCAGCAAAGGGAAAACAACTGCAGCCTCCCCGCTACAATGACGGGTCCCTCGAGCGACTGCAGAATGCCGTGGAGACCCACGGGGATGTGCTCTACCCCAGCTCTGGCCACAGGATGGGCAGCAAAACCACCAACCCGGCTTGGGAGGTGGGGGCTGCGGTGGTCAGTGCGAACGCCCTGCAGAGGAGGACAGCTGCCCAGCGCCACAAAAGGATGAATGATCTCTTCCGTTCCACCAGAGTTGTCATTCTTTTCATCACTCCCAACTCACACACCTACAAACCCATCACACATCCACTCAGTGCCAGTGCAAGGGACATCACCATTCACTCTCTCACACACTCACCGTCATTGTCCTCACCCTGTCCAAGGGACCACTCACCACCCACACATGCCACGCATACTTATCATCTGGCTGGCAGGAGTCCGGATACATTCTCCCCATCTCTATCCATACAGGACAAACTGGCTCACAACAGGAGGGGAAGGTCGCAGACAGGTGGAGGGATGCTGGAGATCAAAGTTCTGACAGAATTTGAAAACAGAGCCATCCAGCCGGCCGGTGATGATCACAACCAGTCCTGTGCTGACGGTGAGATCGGCGCTGCTCAACCAAGTGAGGATCCAGCAGTGCAACATCCATCAGATAACCATGCTGTGAGTGATGTGTCCTCTTTCACAGGCCACCACCATGCACTAATTATCTCCCCTTGCTTCCGCAGGCACATCTGGGAAACAGCCGACAGAGTGCATGACCCAGGACCTCCAATCAAGCCCTGAAGAAACCTCTGAAGAGGAATCTGAAGGCACCCACCCTGATGTCCCATCACGGCGCTCACCCACACCCTCCACCTGCACAGAGACACACACCTCGGGGGGGCCCACGTTTTAAAGTGGCCCTGGGATCACAATCTGGTGAACACAACTTCCAGGTTCCACAGAGGCTGCATCTCTGAGATGGTCCTGATTATGGAGCGCAAGTGAGCTGCTCTCGGCCAGACAGGAGTCAGACATTCTCAGAGCCTATGTGAAGATCTGTGGTGTCTCCTCACTGCATGTCATTATCATCCTCCACAAATCTAGCAACTATGAGGGCCTCCCGAGCATGTCTGCCTTGCCCAGCCAGTGCGACAGCCTCATCCTCATCATCGTCACCACTGGAGGCCCCCTCAACCTCACGCCCATCAGCCTTTATTGGAGGAGACTTGCAGTTCCTCCATCTCCTCCTCAGCCAGCTCCTCTCTCTGTTGCAACACCAGGTTGTAAAGGGTGCAGCAGAAGGTGATGATGTGTGACACCCTCTGTGGACTATAATGCAGGGCTCCACCAGACCAGTCCAGGCACCAGAACCTCATCTTCAGCAATTCGATGGGCTGCTCTACCAAGTTGTGAGCTGCAGCATGAGCCTTATTATAGCGTCGCTCTGCTGCAGTCTGAGGCTGCCGCACGGGTGTCATCAGCCACGGCCTCTGTGGGTGGCCCTTGTCCCCAAGGAGCCATCCCAGCAGCCTCTGTGGACCCTGGAAGACTGCAGGGATCTGTGAGCATCTCAGGCTGTAGGCGTCGTGCACACTCCCTGGAAACCGCGTGCAGATCTGCAGGATGCTTTTCTGGTGTTTGCAGTTCAGTGAGTGGAAGCCCTTGCAGTTGATGAAGTCCTTCAAGTTTAGCAACGTTAACCTGAGCGCCACATGAGTGCAGTCAATTGCACCGTGCACCTGTGAGAATCCCGAGATCAGGGCAAATCCAGTGGCCCTGGCATCCTGGCTGTCCTGGTCCCGGGTGAAATGCACAAAGTTGTTGCCATGGAGAAGATGGCATCCGTGACCTCATGGATACATTTGTGGGTGGAGGATTGTGAAATCCCACAGAGGTCACCTGTGGTGCCCTGAAAGGAGCCACTGGCATAGAAATTGAGCGGTGCTGTCACCTTCACAGCCAGTGGCAGTGGATGCCCTCCATGTTCCCTCGGTGCCAAGTCCTGCAGTAAGTGGCAGATGTGAGCGACCAGGTCCCTAGAAAGCGGCCATTGGCGACACTGCTTCTCGGTCGTCTGCTGGAATGGCAGGCGGCATCTATAGACCCTGGGTGTCGCTAAGCACTGACCAGCCATGGCTCGCTGTCACTCCTGGGAAGCGTGTACAGGAGACCCTGCTGCCCCTTCTTTATGAGGATGTTACTCCTGCCTTTGCATGGCCAAGTGTCTCAGCCACTCTCTCCTCCATCTTCTACAGTCTCTGTAGCCCAACAGGCATACAACTAGGTCACCAGGATCCATGATCCTGACGTGGTCCTCCTGCAGCATGAGAGAGAGAGGGACACATGGTTATTGTGGCTGTACTTAGCACATTTCCTGGCACTGTCAGACTGTCCCTTAATGCTTCCTGGAGAGTTCTAGTCATCTTTCGGACGGCCAGGGCTGAGTGTGCTGCATGGCTGCCCTGTCATCTTGCGACATGGGGGACACTGGTCCAAACCGGGATGCTGAGATTGCAAGGGGCTGTGATTTTCTCCAGCAGTGACTGCTACATGGCCAGTGTTGGTGAGGAGATTGTACAACGTGGGCAGTCCAGCTGCTTCACGGTCCAATAAAGTGGCGGCGGGCACCAGGTCTGTGGTGGGAGGTGGGGGTGGGGGGTGGGGGGTGGGTGGTGGGGGT
The DNA here is from genome assembly GCF_017639515.1 of Carcharodon carcharias. Classification (NCBI taxonomy): domain Eukaryota; kingdom Metazoa; phylum Chordata; class Chondrichthyes; order Lamniformes; family Lamnidae; genus Carcharodon; species Carcharodon carcharias. Next base: position 15,487,615 of record NC_054481.1, on the reverse strand, counting down.
AAGGCCCTTTGGTGCCTCCACGATGCTTTTATGGGGGGCAGGCAAGGAGCCTGACTCCAATAATATCACTATGGCTGTGCCTGATCTGTCTGAGTTGCAGAGGCATGGTCAGTTTATACAAGTGTCCCTAATGCGTGGCCAATTACCTCGCTTACCCTGTCACCCACCTCAATTGCCTGTGCGCGGGATGCAGCGCCAGGGCAATACTTGACCCCATCCCACCACCACTGACAACGGTCACCTCCGAGACTGGCCAGCACTTGCTCCCCAAAACCATCCCCTCCCCAATTCAGCAGCCAACTCCGGAGCCAGACATCAGTTGTGCCCCCACCCGCTGGTGCCCCTGAGGCCTGTAAACAATGGGCGAGCTGTGGGGGATGCTGCTGCTCACTCACCTCATCTCTCTCAAAGTGATGGCCGCCAAGTGCGTGTGGCCTGCGTGCTGTTGTGAAACAGGTTGGCGTGCTTTCCCACCTACGTGGACGGGTGATACGGTCGGGTTCCAAGAGCCTGGCGGGATGGCCTTTTCATTAGATGCTGATGTATTACAATTAGCTCCACGCTGACCAATGGTGGGAAACACGGCCCGCCATTGGCTGGCTGAGTGGACGATCGCGACCAGCCTTCACATCGTCGTGAAGCGCCATATTTCCTGCTCATGCCACCTACTGCGCCCGCTGGCAGTGTATGCAACAATTCCACCCAGTGTCTTCAGGAGGATGAGAGATCCTACCTCTGTCTGACAATGTGGATAGTTAATCACACAATTGTTACAGCGTTTTCATGAGGGTTTCTTCTATCTACTTTATCCAGACCCCTCAGGATTTTGAATACCTCGATCAAATCTCCTCCTAGTCTCCTTTTCTCCCCCAAGGACAACAGTCCTAATTTCTCCAATGTGTCTTCATAACAGATTGTGCCTTTCTTTCTGCTACTAATAGTGTGCTGGAACGAATTTTGAAACATAAGTTACTTGTCACAGCAAATTCCACTTCCCTAATACTAAGAAAATGGTAACTTTTGATGCCCAGATGTGAGCCAAACAAGGGGATCTGAACAGTGAAACGTTGGTGTCCATTAGCACAGAGCAGCTGAAAGCTGTAGTTAGGGAGGTAGAGTTAACGTTACTCTGTAAAGAGAAGTGAACTGATCCAGTCGTCAGATCTCATTTGCGATAGATCAGGTAGCTGAAGGACTCAACCATGACTCTGAATCCCCTCCCCTAGCCAAATTGATGCTGGAAAAGCTCAGAATGCAGCTAGAATTTAAGGAGAGGGGGAAAAGAGAGAGAAAGGGAAAAAGAGAGAGACCAAGGGAACAGGAGAGAATTCCAGATCTAAAAATTGGAAATGGAGCTGGCAGCTCAAAGGGAGAGGGAGATAGTCCAGGCAGCTGGAAGCTATGAGAGAAAACTAATAATATTCTGGCCTTTATCTCAAGGGAGTTGGAATAGAAAGGGGTAAAAGTTATGTTACAGTTATATAAAGCTCTGGTTAGACCCAATTTAGAGTCCTTACTTCAGTTCTGGGCATTACACCTCAGTAAGGTCATACTGGCCTTGGAAAGAGTGCAGCACAGACTCACCAGAACAATAGTCGGGTTTAAAAGGTTAAATTATGAGGATGGGTTGCATTGACTATGCTTGTATTGCTGTGGATATAGGAGATTAAGGGAGGATCTAATTGAGATGTTCGAATTGATTAAAGGATCATAGGGTTGATGACGAGGAAGTATTTCCCCTGCTTGAACAATCCAGAACAAGGGGGAATGAGCTGAATTTGAGAGCTAGGATATTCATAGGTGAAACCAGGAAGCAATTCTTCACACAGAGCCAACTGGAACTCTCGCCTCCAAAAAGAACTGACATATATCACTTCAAAATTGCTGGATTTTCATTAGGCAAGGGCATTAAAGATTACAAACCAATGTGGGTAGATGAAGCTAGATGCGGATCAGACTTGACTGAGTTGAATGGTGGAACAATCTCGATGGGCTGAATGGCCTATTCCAGTTCCTATGTTTCCACCATTCGAATGCTTGGCCTGGGTGCAACAAGTCCAGTGTTGTGGGAGGTGCTTGGCTGCTGGTATTCGACAAAAGACTCTCCTTTCACGGCAGCTTGATCTGAGGCAAGGATCCACCGCTGACTGGAGCTGGATCCTGGGCAGGGTCCTATTGTTGGCAAGAGCTGGATCCTGGGTGGGGATCCAATGATCCCTGGAGCTAGATCATGAGCTGGGATCCACTGATGGCTGGAGCTGGATTCTGGGAAGGTATCTATTGTAGGATGGAGCTGGACCCTGAGCAGGGATCCACAGTTGGCTGGAGCTAGATCCTGGGCAGGGATCCTCTGGTGCCTGGAACCTGCTCCTGTGCAGAGATCCACTGCTGCAGCAGCTTGTTCCTGGTCAGGGACCTGTTTCTGGTTGGAGCTTGTTGTCAGGCAAGGATCCACTGCTGGTTGGAGATTATTTGTGGGGTGCTTGGTTCGTACCCAATCCTAAAAACCCTCAGGTTTTATAAAACTTAAGGAAACCATTTAACAAATTGCAAAAGCTGCTTTTTGGCTTCCACTCTATAGGAATTCATTGCCCTAAGACCATTTTAAAGGGCTACAACTTCCAGCACATGTATGCATTCAAACAACAGAATGATCCCATATTCGTTTACTGCTACTTGTAATGAGTTATTATCAGCCCCATGTGTATGCAGTTTGGTATTGTGACACTTTATGAAGATAGAGGGAGAAGAATGATTGATGAGCTAAACCATTGCCCCAGATATTAAGCTGATTTTAAGAAAATGAATGGTCACTCTGACTGGCCAAGTTACTCCTGTTGGACTGGATAGGGTGGGTTTTTGTTTATTTCCCTAGCAGTTGGTTTGAACTCAGGTCTTCCTGAGTTATAACTCTGAATCCTCTTAGTAATCCAAGCAAAATCCAAATGAACTGCAGAAAATAAACATGCAGAATCCACCTACCCATACACTTTGCTTTCTGTCCTCATTCAACAACAATTTGCATTTATATAGCACATAAAGGTTGCCCATTACCCAGTGGAGGAGAAACTTCAAATTTTCTGCTTCACCACATTTGAATTGGTCCTCATGTCAGTACATCATGGTAATCATAGTCCACAAAGGACCATAGGCATCTCCTTCTATTAGGGAGAGGAGATTGGTTATATATAGCTTGAGCGGAACCATTCCATAAGCATGGGGCAACATGAGGAAACAAGCCTCCATAAACTATCACAGCCAGTACAGGGATTTGAACTTGTGCTGTTGGTGTCATTCCTGCATCTAGTCAACTGAGCCACCTAACCAACCTTCCCCACCGCCAAACCTCCCACTGCTCCCCCCTCCACCCAGCTATGAACAACATCAATCAACAATGAATGAGCTGTTTGGATTGGTTCATGTCCTTGGGCACGAGTTCCCCCAGGCTGGAGGAGAAAGTATAACCACTAAGTGGATTGTGAAGGGGTAGAAATAACAGAATCAATCAAATTCTTACAAATAAGAAAACCTAAATTTAGAAATAAAATTCATAAGTAAAACCCTTAACAAGTAAAAATATTAAACTCATAAATAGAAATTTTTAATAAAATTCTAAAAATTAGATCTAAAAATCAATCGTTAAATGTATGTCTTTGTACATTTGATTGTTTGAACTGCCGGTCACATAAGGCAGGCATAAGGCTTTCCAGCCAATGTGTCTGTCACCAGATTGTGTGCTTCTGCCAGAGTTATCCACAACACGTCATGATCTCTGTGCAGGCTCCTTATCCATGAAATCCCTGGTCTACCACCTCCTCTTATATCCTGGGGCAGCTTAGGGAAAGTTTGAGGTGGAAGTCTCGCTGTGACCATGTGCGACAGATGGTTTTGCCATTCCACCTCCTCCGTTTGCAGCATTTTACTGGCAAGAATTGGCTGGTTTCTCTGAACTTGGTGCCTGATATTTCACAACAGTCTTTCATGAAATAATCTGGAAACCTTAGTGTGAAAATGAAACCCGGAGAATGGTAAATCAGGAACGCGGCTAATGGACTCAATGTGATAGTGAGGTTACGGTGGAAGTTAGGATTGTTTCCCGCAGGTTAATAGAACATAGCATTTCTTTAACAAAAGTGGCTATTGAGGCTGAAATTATAACATCCTATATATAAGGGAATTGAATAAATAATTTAAAAGGAAGAATACAAAAGGATATAAGAAAGGGCCAAGATATGGGATTGTAGTTTACGTGTATTCATTCCAAGTTACTTTTCTCTTTTGCTTGAATGAGACTAGCCATTTTCATACAAAAAATCTTTCCTTGCTCTTTTTGGAGTTCACAATTCTCTATTCCGAACTGTTCTCCTGCAATCCCCTGTACTCTTGCTCAATTGGTGCCACTTTGTGAATTGGCATCAACAGATTTCAATCGTATTTCCTTGCGCCAATAAAAAGGAAGTGAAAGCTTGCATTGGAATAGAGCTTTTCACATCCACAGGATGTTCCAAAGTGCCCTCTGATTAATGAAGGGTCATCACTGTTGTTATGTAAATTGAGGCAGCAGCCAACTTGCACACAGTTAGGACCCACAAAGAGCAATAAGACAATGGACCAGACCTTGTGGCAATCAATAGTTGTTGAGGGCATTCAAGTTAGAGACTGATAGATCTTTGAATACTAAGGGAATTACGGGATATGGGGGAAGGTGGAGTTGAGGTAGAAGATCAACCATGAGCTTGTTGAATGGTGGAATAAAAGGGCCCAATGGTGTATTCCAGCTCCTATTTCTTATGTTCTTATCTTCTAATGTGTATCCACCCTGGTCCAATTGACCAGCATTCTCCTTCTTCCAGTAGTCAACATCTACCCTGAGCCTCCTGAGGCGCTGTAGCTCAGTCACATCCAGGAAGGTTATCTTATCCTCTGCCTGTAAACCCTGTGTTGAAGATATCACCTCCTGTAAGCTGGAACTCTCTAACCATCCCCTCTCTCCTATGCCGCAACAGCTGTTTGAGGAAAAGGCTGTTGCTGCTGCTACTCACCTTGGTCCTCATCTGAGGGCCAAATAAGAGCTGTACTAAGCAGCTTCTTTCCTGAAGCTTGACAACTGGGAATAGCAGATCAAAGGCAATAAATTCCAAAGTCTTGGCAATCTCCTCCAGAGCAGCAAAAGAAAACTCTCAGAACAAGTCCGGTAAGCAAAAGCCTTTCATTTAGGCAGGGAAACAGCTGTCACATCTCAGTATTTAAAGGCTTCCCTGCCTGTCAATTCCTCAGCCCAGTCAATGCGCACTGTTCTCTCACCTTGTTCTCTGTGGTGAGTCCCAGAAAACACAGGAAATCTGCACAGACACAGTTAAAGTCAGAGTTCAGGGTTAATGAAGCAAATAATTTGCCCTTTACGTGTTTAAAAAGCTAACCTGCCTTTCCCATGGGGGTATCCCAGGCACTCCAGAGTGCACCCAGGTTAAAGTTCCCACCAGCTTCCTGGAACACCAGCAATTTCAGCTCTTTTAACTTACTACCCGCTATCAAACCCACTCACCTTGTCAGGTTAAAACTCCCCCCAATGTCATTGTTATCCTGTAGGTGTGAGTTATTTTACCGGTCAACACAAACTTGAAGAGCTGCAGTGCACGGCTAGAGTTAGACGCATAATCGGGCTACTGAGAGTAAATAGGTGAATGAATTTGGAAACAGCTTTGAATAAGCAATGTTACAAACTCAGGAGAACTGATAGTGAGAGATGGTTGAAAGAGCGATGGGTCCAATCTTCAGGCAAAGAAAAAGTGTTGGCAAGAATATGATCTAATGAAGAGTGTTTCGCTCTGATTTGGGATTTGCTTGACAATTATTCAACATATTAGGATGAAACATCAGTAAAAGAAATTGTCATGTATGTGCATACATCCTAAACTTTGTAAGAATCTGAAAGGTAAGGCTCTTTATTAGAAAAAGGAATGGGGTGGAGCTGTGCTGTGGGAGCTGAATGCTTGCTCAGCAGTACCTGAACTGGTTGCAGGCTGTCTATGTGCTGCATTCCTTTTAATAGCACTGAATTTAGTGAAGAGCTCAGAAAAGAAATGTTCAATGTAACCCACAAGTGACAGACCGTTCCTTTATTGAAGCCGTAAGTGGAATTGTCTGTTCCACAGTGATACTGCCGCTGCCCATTTCACAGTTAGAGCAGAATGGTTTGTTTGACATTCGGGCTGTTCTTGGGTACACCGCAGACCTGATTTTGATTAATTACTGGTGACACCCAATTAAAACAATTGTTAAGAATCAAACTCATGAAACAAGCCTATCAGCTTTGCAAATCAAACACCAGCACCATACACGTATGCTTTGGGTTACGATTGAGCTAAGATTGAATAGGTACACAGAGGGAAAAATAATCCTCCTGTCGGGGATGTTGTGCGGCGGGGGGGGTGCAAACCCAATCGGTGCCCTCGATTGGGGCCGCGCTGCCATTTTACGTGGGTGGGCCAATTAAGGCCCGCCCAGTGTGACACTCGCCCGGAAGCGCTGAGCGCTCCCTATGCGGACGGGGGTGATTCCCTGAGTTGGGGTCTGTGCTCTTTCACGCACATGCGTGCGAAAGAGCACAGAAACCTGCTCCTCAGGGGGATCGGTTTGATAGTTAAAAACTGAAATAAAGTAATTTATAACTGTTAAAACATGTCCCGTCATGTGACCCTGTCACATGAGCTGGGACATGTGAAAGAATTATTTCAAAAATTTTTATTGAATCTTAAAACACTTCGAGAAACCTCATCCTGCCCGCGGATGAGGCTTCATGAGAAATGCAAAGGCCGCCTGGGCTCTTCACCTGCCCTCTAACCTTAAGGTTGGACGGGCAGCTCACCTAAGTGCTAAAATTAGATTTTAACAGGACTTAATAGGCCTTGGACAGCTTGGAGGGATTGCAGCCGACTTGGCTGTGTGCTCACTGAACTGGAAATCTAAATCATGCGCGGTGATGTCGGGACGCACGCCTGATGTCACCGCGCGTCATTTTACGTGTCGGTGAGCAGGCCCCGCCCCCTACTCGCCAACCGGAGAACTCAGCCCACGAAACCTTTTCAGCCATTCGGCAGTTAAGGGGTTGATTTTAGGCTTTCTCCTCCTGAGCAAATGGGCTCAAGATGGGCTTAAACCTTACTGTCCTATCAACACCTGCAATGCGGCTGGTGCCATTTTAAAAAGGGGTCTATGCCTGGATGTCCAAAGAACTCCTGATTCATGCATTGAACCTCTTTCAATGTGGGAATTGTTGTAATATGCCTTTAAAGACACACTTTAAGAGAAGTGTGTCATGTGATCCAGCCTCAGTTTCGCTTCGTCCTGGAGCAGAGCACACACACACAGCTCTGCAGTTCTGATGTCTTCAAAGCTTTTCTGTGCAGTCACCATCCTGTGATTTCAACACTCTCTGATGCTGCAGATTCGTTGCAGTCTGACCAGGTCATCTCTTGCTAAGTAGCATCATATAAAACTGTTCTCCATGTTTTACCTGTACTTATTCTTGCTACCAGGCTAAGCACTATGCCATCTAGAAGATCTCACCGCTGCCACCATGTCATGTGTGTTATAATGTTATAAAGGCACCAATTGCTCATAAGGGATTGTGCAAACATATTGTAGATTCATTTATTAATTTGAGGCACACGTGAACATATATACATGGATATAAAGCTTGAAGACATTAGAGCAGCAGAGCTATGTCTCTGTGTGCTCTGCTCCAGGCCAAAGTGAAACTGAGGTCGGTGCCATGACACACTTCCCTTAAAGTGATGGCATGCTTCTATCCCTTAAAGACATAGTACAGCAGAAATCAGAACCCTAACATGTCAATAGGAACCTGATTGTCAGGTTCAGGCAGGAATTGATTAGAATCCGCACAGTGCACAATCTGGTCAGTTTAATGGATGATGGAGATCAAGAGATTCTCCAGAAGTAAATGTTATTTTTGTGGGCCCCAGAGAAGCAGGAGTTGAGCTGAGGGGTCCACAAAAGGAGTCTGAGTTACAGCTGCTCTGGGACCCCTACCCTCCATTCTTTATTTCCATCCATTTAAGTCCTGGAAGCCATAATCCAGCATGATACAACACACCCCCTCTCTTTGCAATGTGATGGTGAACACCATGCATCACTTAAGAAAGGCCTAAAGGGCAAGGGTAACTTGAATTTAAAAACAAACTCATCAGATTGAAAAAAAATTGGCCACTCTAAATTTCCAGTCCACAAGAAATATAAATAACAAAGGGTTGGTGTCTATCCTTCTAGTACAGCATTTGACAGCTGTTTAACGAATCATGGCACAGTAAGTGTTTGAGGTGTATATGGTCAATGATTCTATAAGAAGGGATGATGGAGATTTCTTTGAACTGTCACTCCTTGTTTAAAGTTGTGGTTGTGTAAGTAATAAAAACTTGAAGCGAATCAGGTTTTCCTGTTACAGCCAATATAAAAGCTGTAGTTAGGTCTTTAGGACCTTTCTGATCAGGAGATAAAAAACATTAAATTATTATACCCTGTAAGTTGAAATATTTTGCATTGCTAAATTCCTATATTGGTAAATTAAATAAATTTTAAAGTAAAATAAATTTAAAAACATTTTTAAAATATATGCTATATCTTTCTATTTACCTCCGGCTTGTTGTCTCTCCCACTCCTGGACTCTCTGGCTTGCTGATACTCCAGCTCACTGCCCCTCCTTCTCCCCCCGCTCCTGGTTGTCACCGATCTTACTCGCTGACCCTCCGCCTCACCACACATCCTGCTCCCTCATCCTCCCTCTCGCTGGACCTCCCATTTCCCCACCTCTCCCACTCATCGCTTCCCTCTCTCAAACCACACTCTGAGTGAGGGCTCAGGAGATCAGCAGCGAGAGGTAGGAAGCACAGCTTTGACTTGAAGCAGGTAAGCCAAAAGCTGGAGAGGTGGTGAGTGGGCGGGTCAGGGGTGCAGGAGAGGCTGTGAGCTGGAGGGTTGGAGATCAGGATCAGCAGTGACTGGGAGTGTTGGGGAGTGGGAGAAGCAGCAAGCTAGGGGATTGGCGAGTGGGGGAGACAGTGAGCCAGAGGGTCAGGGAGTAGGAGAAGTGGCAAGCTGGAAGGTCAGCGAGCAGGAGAGTCAGCAGTGCCCAGATTGGTCAGCGAGAGGTACGATCAGTAGTGCCCGGGAGGGTCAGGGAGAGGTAAAGTTGGCAGTGACCGGCAGGGTCGGGGAGAAGTAAGGTCAGGTATTGACCGGCAGGGTCAGGAACAGATAAGGTTGACAGTGCCCGGGAGGGTCAGGGAGAAGTAAGGTCAGGTATTGACCGGCAGGGTCAGGAACAGGTAATGTTGGCAGTGCCCGGGAGGGTCAGGGTGAAGTAAGGTCAGGTATTGACCGGCAGGGTCAGGAACAGATAAGGTTGGCAGTGCCGGGAGGGTCAGGGAGAAGTAAGGTCAGGTATTGACCGGCAGGGTCAGGAACAGGTAAGGTTGGCAGTGCCCGGGAGGGTCAGGGAGAAGTAAGGTCAGGTATTGACCGGCAGGGTCAGGAACAGGTAAGGTTGGCAGTGCCCGGGAGGGTCAGGGAGAAGTAAGGTCAGGTATTGACCGGCAGGGTCAGGAACAGGTAAGGTTGGCAGTGCCCGGGAGGGTCAGGGAGAAGTAAGGTCAGGTATTGACCGGCAGGGTCAGGAACAGGTAAGGTTGGCAGTGCCCGGGAGGGTCAGGGTGCAGGAGAGGCTGCTCCAAAATGGCACCAATTGGATCACATGACCCTATGTCAGCTCCAACGTGAAATGGTTTTAAAGTGAAACTCCTGATGCTAAAATGTGAATACAGGCCCCATTAACTGCCCGACATTAAAACGAAATGACTTAAAACAGAGACTTGCTGCATTCCTTAGTTATAAAACCCATTTTACAAAAGCATATTTTTTATCCTCTACTGTTCTCAATTGATGTTTTGATTACTTAAAACGCTTGGAAATTAGAGACTGGTGTATGACAACAAGGAAAAGGACAGAAATCATATTTTTCCTAAGAAAAACACAAAGAGGAGAATAAAGGACATAATCAAAGAATCTATGTAAACCCCAGCATATCAGGCTAGTTAACTGAGATATCTGTCCAGCCAGGTGAACATAGAAGATCCCATGGCCCTATTCCCAGAAGAGCAGGGGAGTTCCTTCAGTGTCCTGGTCAATGTTTATCCCTCAAACAACATCAGTGAAACAGATGATCTGTTTATTATCAGGTTGCTGTTTGTGAGATATTGCTGTGTGTAAACTGGCTGCGGGATTTACCACATTACAATAATAACTACATTTCAAAAGTTCTTCATTGACTGTAAATTGCTTTAGCACTTCCTGAGGCTGTGCAAGGCACCATTTTAAAGTTTCTTTCCTCTTTCTTTTGACTGATGGCAGTAATATCTACTTTCAGATATTTTCCATAACCCTTACAGATCTGATGTCAATCTCATGGCCTGATATAAATGAACAGGCTACCAACCTGCTAAGCACATTTACACTAAATTTCCAGAAAGCATTTGATAAAGTGCCACATCAGAGTTTATTGCAAAAAATAAAAGCTCAATGATATAGGGGGTAACATATTGGCAAGGATAAAAGGTTGGTTAGCTAACAGGAGGCAGAGAATAGGCATAAATGGGTCTTTTTCAGGTTGGCAAGATGTAATGAGCGGTGTGCCAAAGGGATCAGTGCTGGGACTTCAGCTGTTTACAGTTTATCTAAATGATTTGGATGAAGGGATGAAAGGGATGGTAGCCAAATTTGCTGATGACACAAAGATAGGTAGGAAAGTAAGTTGTGAGGAGGATATAAGGAGGCTACAAAAGATATAGATAGGTTAAGTGAGTGGGCAAAGATCTGGCAAATGGAGTATAATGTGGGAAAATGTGAAATTGTCCATGTTGGCAGGAAGAATAAAAAAGAAGCTTATTATCTAAATGATGAGAAATTGCAGAGCTCTGAGATGCAGGGGGATCTGGGTGCCTTAGTGCATGAATTGCATAAGGCTAGTATGGAAGTACAGCAAATAATTAGGAAAGCTAATAGAAAGTTATCATTTATTGTGAGGGGAATTGAATACTAAAGTAGAGAGGTTATGCTTCAGTTATACAGAGCAGTAGCGAGACCACATCTGGAGTATTGTGTACAGTATTGGAAGCAATTCAGACTAACACCTGAAATGGGTAAGTTGTCTTATGAGGAAAGGTTGGACAGACTAGGCTTGTATCTGCTGGAGTTTAGAAGAGTAAGAGGCAACTTGATTGAAACATATAAGATCCTGAGGGCTCTTGACAGGGTGGATGTGGAAAGGGTGTTTCCTCTTGTGGAGAATCTGGAGCGAGGGGTCACTGTTTAAAAATAAGGGGACGCCATTTATAACGGTGTTGAGGTGAAATTTCTTCTCTCAGAGGGCTGTGAAACGTTGGAACTGTCTTTCTGAAAAGATGGTGGAAGCAGAGTTTTTGAATGTTTTTAAGGCAGAGGTGGATAGACAGTTGGTGAGCAAGGGGGTGATAGGTTATTGGGGATATGCGGCATGCAGATTTGAGGTTACTATCAGATCAGCCATGATATTATTGTATGGTAGAGCAGGCTCGAGGGGCCGAATGGCCTACTCCTGCTCCTTGTTCATATGTTCGTATGTACTATCCCCAAGGGCAGCTGAGGCAGCTGGACCCCTCTGGGGCCCTTGCGATAGCCCCACAACTTTCTGCCAGTTTTAGAGAGGTGTTTTCACTGATTTTAATACTTAAAGGTTGACATCTCTATCATAGACAAGTTACTTAATTAATCTTTTCCTACATTACGACAGTGACTACACTTCAAAAGTACTTCGTTAATTGTGATGCGCATTGGGGTGTCCTGGGATCATAAAAGTGCTATATAAATGTAGGTTTTTCAAGTCTTTTACTCTACACGTTAGTCACTGAATATGTTTCCAAAGCCAATACTCATTGGCTAATGAACGAGTCTATTAATAGAGGTAACTGTAACTTGCTCGACTGACGCTGCCAGAATCCCAAGTACTTTGACCTTGTGTGAATGAAAATGACCTTATTAGATCTTTAAATGTTACACATCTTGCTTCTGCTGCATTGGTGCTAGTGACAAAGTGTAATGAGGGTTCTGCATTACATCCAGATCATATGATTTACATGCAAGAATATTCTCATTGTTCGTATGTACTATCCCCAAGGGCAGCTGAGGGAGCTGGACCCCTCTGGGGCCCTTGCGATAGCCCCACAACTTTCTGCCAGTTTTAGAGAGGTGTTTTCACTGATTTTAATATTTAAAGGTTGACGTCTCTATCGTAGACAAGTTGCTTAATTAGTCTTTTCCTACATTACGACAGTGACTACACTTCAAAAGTACTTTGTTAATTGTGATGCGCATTGGGGTGTCTTGGGATCATAAAAGGTGCTATATAAATGTAGGTTTTTCAAGTCTTTTACTTGAAATAAACCATATGATATTTGGAATGCTCAGAATGTGGCACAATGCGATTAAATTCAGGACTAAATAAAGAGTGCACAGACCAGTGTACAACACACTTTGGTTTTCCTTTTCCCCAAGCGTTCAGCTTTGGTTTTAAATTAAACATTGCAGAAGAGCACTACGTTCCTTGAATCATTGCTGCACTCAAGTATTAAGCATCTTGCATTAAACATCTGAGACTGCAGGGCCTATGGGGAAGGCTTGGTTTTCTGTTATTAGTGGAAATCCTTTTTGCTTTCTTTCACTGTTGATGTGCCAGGCCTCATTTTTCCTGCCAGTAAAGGATTCCCCTTTCACACAATGTCCTTCAGTCTGAAGTGCCGCCATATTTGTTTTCCTGTCGCCAACTCCGTTCTCGGTGAACTGGAGCTGGTTTGATTGCGAACTTGGGGCAATGAGCCAACCTGCTTGTTGCCAAGGTGAGTGAGTGAACTTTCAAAGAAGCATTTGAAATAACAAATGCTGGTGGGTCAAATTGTTCAGCTAAATTCAAGTCTGAAATTGTCCCTCTTATGTCAACATTTCATGGGAAAAGCTTGGCGGCTGATCAAGCTGGGTCCTTTTCGTTTCTAGTATGATCCCTATCAGATGTTGTAATCTATCTATTGAGACATACAAATCATTCATTGTCTATATTTTCTAAAATTCATACATTGATATCCACATTCGCATGTCAGCTCATGTAACTTATTGTTTAATGATAATCCACCTTGAATCAGATATCCACAGAGGTGATGTACAGAGGACATTACAGGCCCAAGGATCTTTGTTACTGAAGTATCATCATTAATGGTCCCAGGCTGTGTTTAACACAAGCAACTGGAAATGAGGCCTTAAGGAATTTTCAAATATTTATGAACAATGTACAACTATGTACAGGGATAGACAAGCACAAGGCTCCTTCAAGGAGCCTCTCTCTCAGAGTTCCAGTGACACATGATCTGACATCACGGACGGTGTATATTAGTAAATAGCATAATAGCTATTAACCCTTTATATTACAACTAGAACACCTGAATAGATTGTTGCTCATAAAATTAATCATAAAGGGATGTGGATCCTTTCAATGGCTTTGGACTTTTCACACCTGCTGCTCATTCTGGCCCATTGAGTGACTTACAGGGCTGGAAATCTGTTGGTGTCACTCCTGCTTTTCAGGTGCTTTAAGCATCTAACATGGTGGGCAAGGGTGCTTGTGGGTATACACTGCCCACCATATCGGTGAAGACAGGAAGACAGGCCCTGGACCTACACCTGAGACAGGCATTCGAGTCTCTGTATCTGCAACCAAAGTGTCAACTTCATGTTTGAAGTTTCCTTTGCAGAATTTGCCTGCCTCCCACCCAACCCCCCAACAAAGCCAGTACCCAGGGAGGCTGCATTCAAGAAAACCTGGTCTACATGTGGCCTAACCAGCGATCCTTAGAGGCAACCAAATAGGTAAGTTTGTTACAAAATACTTGCCTGAATGTAGAATCAAGAGGAACAACAGTGCTTTCTCCCAATCTTGCATCTTTCCCCTTAGCTGATGAGCCCCTTCCCTTCCGACCAGCCCACCCTCCTTATTGCTCCCACTGTCTCCCTATCGCTGCCATTTACACAGCGCCCATAAAATCTATTCCCAATCAGCTGCTTGGGGATGCCCAGCATGCAATTTCAGGGCTCAGACTTGGATGTGCCTCATGCCTACTGGCTTCGGTGCAGGGCCAGTTTCAATTCCTAGGCCATAATCTATAAATCACCTCAAGCCCTCGGTTATTCTGTGTAACATACAACATCCCTCCAAATTTAATATGCCTTCTTTCTAAAACGATCGGTGGTACGGTGTCACATTCAGTTGGCTATAGAGATAAATGATGAGCTTAGAAGTGATCGCTTGGTTGGATTCAGTCTGAACTCAAGCCAAGCCCAATGACTACAAAGCTGGCCCAAGCTGATAGCAGTGTCGTTGCTAATCCCTTCTCTGCTTCAGTGGTATTGTGAGGAATTGGCTCAATTAAGGGGTAAGCTTTTTTTTTTCTCCCATGCTGTTATTGACAAAAACAATTTAAATCCTCCAAGCCCGAACCAAGGAGCATTTGCTTCAACTGATCTTGACAGCACCAGATGGGGGAAGCGGTAGGAATGAGACTTGTAGAATTCATGCTGTGCTCAACACTGTTAGGTAACGCAGGACGGGTTTGGAATTAGAAGCAATTGACAGATTATGTTAGCGAAGCAGGGCTCTAGCTTGCTTTCATGCTCACTTTGATAGCTGATTTTCCAAAATGCAAGAGGGTTTTGAACGCTTTGCGCAAGTTTAAGAAGCAATTTGATGTTGGAAGTCTGGGTACATTAATACCCTCAGGTGATGAGGCTATTTGCTTTTTGTAAAACTCCAGCAGAGAAAATAAGGCAAGATCGCAATTTTAGACAGAAGCAAAATATTGTGGATGCTGGAAATGTGGGGCAGAATTTTGAGGTTGGCGGGCAGGCGCAGACAACAGGGCCAAGAATGGACGGGAAACAGCCCGTGGCCCACGATTGGCCCCCGACTGTGATTTTACGCTGGTGGCCTCGCCCAGTGTGAAACGCCGCTGGTCACTGGTCGGGAAGGGTCGAGCGGGGGCGGGGGCCTGTCTGTCGCCGGGTCCAATGGTGACCAGGAGGCCGGTTTAAAAACAGCCCAGGCAGCCCCTGGAAGGTTGTCTGTTCTGCATTGTCTTGATGGAGCCGAGTGCGGCTGGAGATGCCAGGCGGGAGGGCAGTTCAGGCGGGCACTCGGCCCCCTGCTTTTCGGAGCAGTGCCTCGTGGTCCTGCTGGAGGAGTTGGTTGCCAGGGGGGACACCCTTGTCCCCAGAGATGGGAGTCGGAGGCCCCCGTACCTCACAAAGAGGGCATGGGAGGAGCTGGCAACACTGGTGAGCAGCCATGACGTGGTGCGGCGCACATGGGCGTAGTGCTGGAAGCAGTTCAATGACCTGCTGCGCTCAAGAAGGGTGAGTACAGTGTTGGCATGGGTCAGTGCGCAGGAGTGTTAAGGTGTGGCCTTCCAAGGAAATCAGGGGTGCTGGAGCCTGAGTGCCAACTGTCAATGACGCTGGAGCTGGCCAAGGGAGTGAGCCCTGGCTGTTTGGGTTGAGTGCCTTGTGGCTCCAGGGCCACGACCTGGAAGTGCCCTGCAAGGTGTTCCTCAGCTGGGGTTGGCCAGGCTGCAATGAGTGGACTAATGAATGTTCCTCTGTCCTTTCAGAAGACAAGCCTTAACCAGTCAGAGACGGCCCATACAGGTGGAGGCCCACACAACCTGCTCCTTCTCAGTAGGTTCAAGTAAGATGCCCAAGATTTTGAGAGCCGGCACACTCCCTGTGCAACCGGGAGTGGAGAGGCTGGGGTGCCAGACGAAGGTAAGAGTGCAGTGCAGAGAGGTGAGAGTTTCTGATTGTGCAACCATTCTAGTGTAGTCTCTTCATTGATGGGAGCCTCAAACCTGGAGTCCCCATCGATCATTGAAAGATGATGGCACCATGATGCAGATCTCCATTATCTCACCAGGGTGACTGACATGCATAGTGACTGTGTGATGATTTTAACTAACGACATGTCCTTGTTCTCCCTTTTAGATGCACCAGCACACACTTGCTCTCTGGACCCCGTAGGACCACCCCTGACACCAGAGGGCCACCGGCCTTCACTTACACCTACGTCACACCCACTCTCTGAAGCAGGCACCACAGCAGAAACCAGCACCTTGGTGGACATTAGATCGGTGGCTAGAAGGTTGGTGTTCATTGGCGAGGACACTTCACACTCATTTGAGGAGCAGGTGGAGGCAGAGAGTGCCCAGGGCGCTGGCAGTTGGAGGGCTGCTGGAGACCAGGATGATGCTCAGTCGAAGGCAGATGTTGAGCCTCTGGAGTCGACTTTTAGATAGCCGACGGTGGATGTCCAGCAGGATGTGTGGGAGGATCTGGCAGAGATCCATGAGGATATGCATGTAATGGTCTCTGTTGTGGAGAAGCCCATGCGGATCAAGAGCACTGCGTTGACCCTCATGGTTGAGTGCACTGCCTCCTCCATTGAGAGATTGGCGACTCTCATGGAGAGGCAGCTCCAGAGACAGAATCAGGGGTTCCTGGGGTTGCACTCAGACCTGCAAGCCCTCAAACAGGCAATGGATGCAGGTGGTCAGTGCCAGTGTGGGAGATGGATGAGGCACCCAACATCCTAGCTAGGTGCCCATCCAACCATGGTGAGCAGAGAGGTCTAGAGCAACCTCACGGGGTGCATGACTTGCTTGTCATCTCTGCGGGCATTCTGGATGACAGCAGCAGCTCCTCCGCCCCTCTGCCAGTGACCCTTGCATCTGATGAGGCTGCAATGACTAGGGTGATGCCAGCCATGGCACTGGCTGCTCCCTCCCGGGCAGGGGCAGCACAGGCTCCACTGGCCAGAGGACGACCACCAAGGTCATCAAGGCCAAGAAGACAGCAGAGTCAGCAGCTGTCTCCAATGCCACTGCCAGTGAGGGGGGGCACCTAGACTTAGCACTCGCAAACATAAGTTTAAGGCACCATGAGCACAAAAGCGACCGTTCACAGGTGATTTTCTGTTCATTTATGTTTGGTTTTTATATCTGCTGGTGTGGACGTCAACACCAGTAATGGTGGCGTCATAATGATTTCAATCTGACAATAAGATTAAATTTGCTTTGGTTCTGATGGCCTGAGTATGCTTCACCTTTTTTCCTTTCTGGTGTAGGGTATGCCAGTATGTAATTCTGGATGTGAGTGGCTGGATACTTCATTATACAGGCATTGAGTGGACTTTGAGTGCAAATGAAGGGTCATTTCAGACATCTGGGATGGAGGTAGCAGCCCTGGCATGAGGTGGAAGCAGATCTTTGGCAGACTAGCTGAAGGAGCGTTGGATCAAGGAATCCCTGCTGTTCCTGCATCCCTGGAGGTCACCGAGGTCTGTCTCCACACCCTCAGCTTTCTCCTCACCGTCGTCTTCTGACTCACTACTGGACTCATCATCTGGAGCCTGTGTGTAAAGATCCTCTTCCTTCAGTGGGTCCCCCCTTGCCAGTACCAGATTGTGGAGAGCACAGCATGCAACCACTATCAGTGATACCCGCTCTGGGGTGGGGTACTGGAGTGTGCCCTGTGAACAGTCCAGGCATTGGAAGCATAGCTTGAGAAGACCTATGGTTCTCTCTATCACGGCCCTTGTGCAGGCATAGCTCCTATTGTACCGCAGCTCTGCCCCTGTTCTTGGATGGCGGAGAGGTATCATGAGGTATCATCCGCTTTTGAGCGGATAGTCCTTGTCACCCAGCACCATCAATCCAGTCAGGCTGGAGCACTGAAGAGCCTCGGCACCTGGGAGAGTCTGAGGATGTAGGCGTCGTGGGAGCTGCCTGGGTACCTTGCACAGACTTGCAGAATCTGCATCCTGTGATCACACACTATCTTCATGTTCATGGAGTGGAATCTCTTCCTGTTGACGAAGGCACCGGGCTCACCTACTGGCGCCTTGATGGCCACATGTGTACAGTCTATAGCCCTCTGGACACGGGGGAAGCCAGAAATCGCTGCAAAGCCTCTGGTTCACTCAGCCTGGCTGGCCTCATCCATACAGTAAAGAATTAAGGTCAGTACCCACCTGAACAGAGCTTCTGTCATCAGCTTGACACAACTATGGACAGCTGATTGGGAGACTCCACACAGAAGCCCCACTAAGCCCTGGAAAGAGCCGCAGGCATAGAAGTTGAGGGTCACAGTGACCTTCAGAGCCACTGGCACAGAGTGTCCACCCACACAGTTGGAGTTGATCTCAGGCTCAATCGCCTAGTAAATGAAGGTCACTGTCTCCCTTGAGAGACGGAGCCTCCTTCGGCATTGCAACTTGGGCATATTGAGGTAGCTGCATCGCCACCTGTAAACTCTGGGGGCAGGGTAGTGGCATCTTCTGTGGCCCCTTCCGCCTTGGACATCCTGTTGGCCCTGCGCCCCTTGTACCTACGCCTCTCCTCCCAAAGGCGGCTCCCCTGGAGGCTGAATAGGGACACTTGGCCTCCTCCCCCTTCTGCCCCTCGATTCCTCCTCAGAGGAGGTGCCACCAGCGGAGACCACAATCCCCATTACCAGGGTAACAGAAGGCTGCCTGATACCTGGAAGGGTCCACATGGTCTGAATCCTCCGGTGGCCTTGGAGACACCAAGGAGGCCTGAAATGAAGCCTGGAAATGCTAAGACTAAAGCCCTGACAGAGACGAAGCTGCCAAGTACCAATAAGTCACCAGCAGCAAAATACGTACCTAACTCCCCACTACTGACACTGGCACTGCTGCTCACCCCTTTTATCCCACCCGCGAATGAGGTTTTTGAAATTGTTGGCTGGCTGCCTGCCCGTTTTGCCCGTGTGAATTCGCACGGGCAGTGAAACATCGCCATCAATTGGCTTTTTAATGGCCTCAAGTGGCCTCTTAATTGATGGCGGGCATGGCTCCAACTCCCCACCCGCGCCCACTGACTGAGATATCACCCGAGTGCGCGATGAAGTCAGGACGCTCAGCCGACATCATCGTGCACTATTTTACATCTGAACGGGTCAGGCGCGCAACTGCCCATGGGGCTTAAAACTTCGCCCCTGGAATACAGACAGAAAATGCTGAAAAATACTTAGCAGGTCCCCCCCCAGAGTCCGTGGAGAGTGAAAAGCAGGGATAAGGTTTCAGGCCATTGACCTTTTGTCAGAACTGGAAACGTTCTGAACTGGAAAAGGGAGGGTTTTAAGCAAGTGTGCGAACAGGAAGCGCCAGCAAAGGTGGGATTTTTGTTCCGGCGGGGAGGGGGGGTCACCTGGTAAGTGGGGTTGGACCCGCTCTGCGCCCAGAAACAGTTTGGAGGCAGCCACATGGGGCTGCCAGGTGCCAAGGCTGCCTGCTCAAAAGGCCCGCTTCTATTTTCCCTGTTGCCATAACAACACAACAGTAAAAAACAGCCCTCTAACCCTCAGCTCTCACACCCCCTCATCCCCACTCATTCCCCATGCCACACCCATACCAACTCATGCCACCTCATTCCTCTCCACCAATGCCCCCCCCCCACCATGGACCCTCTTATCTTCCATGCCAACATTGCCATGATCATTCACCCATTGTACACAACCAACGAAACCTTTTGTAACAATAGAATGTGTGGAAGAATTAAAAAATTAATCGTTCACTCATAACATGTCTGGGTTCTCAACCAAGCCTCATTATGCATTCTTGGCTGAGAGCCCAGACATCAATTAGTCTGTTGAAACAGCTACACCCAAGGGAAAATATTACTTTGTTGACAGCTCCTTCTCTGTGATCCATTTTGTCAATTTCACAATATTTATTTATACAAGATAAAGAGGTGTCAAGTGCTTGTATTTTCTGCTATTGAAACATTAAATGCCTGGATGATTGAGACTTTTATAGGGCAACAGTAAAAGCATTTTTTTTATGAATGTAGAGAGTTTTGAATTATTGGCAGCTTTAAAAAAAAGACTTCCACACAAGCTATTGTTACTGTTATGTTCAGTTGTTCTGTAAAGAGCGGATATTGGGTGAATGGGCATAGGAATGCCATAGGTTGGCATGGGGAGTAGGTGGGGGGCATAGGTTGGCATGGAGGATATGAGGAGCCATGGGAGTGATTGGAGAGGCATAGATTGGCACATAAGGTATGAGGGGCCATGGGGGGTGTGGGTGGACATATGTCGATATGGGGGTATGAGGGAACATGGGGGTGAGGGTGGAGGAGCATAGCTTGGCAAAGGGGTGTGGATAAGACCTTTTGAATTTACCTTTCAAAAGGTTCCCTCATCTGGACTATGGTTCACGACTCCGCTGAAGGACCATGAACCTTGAGTCCTTGAAAAACTGGCCTGGCTCTATGACGATTGTGGGGGAATAGGAGATGCCTATCCATGGTTGGAACTGGCCAGGGAGTGCAGGATTTGGGCACGTGACCTGCACCCACCTGCACCCTTATCCCGAGCTGGTGAAAATTTGGGGTGCCGGGAATCCCAGATTTGGGATACTCCATGAAATCCCAACCCGAAAAGCGGGGAAGGTAGAAAAGAACAAAAAGGAAGGTCTGTCACAGGGTGGAAGGCCGAAGAGTTTAAGTGACAAAAAGGATGAAGGTGCAAGACAAAAGGAAAGGGTAAAGGGACAAGTCGATCGACAAAAGAGGGGTCTACAGAAGGCGTCAATGGAAAAGTAGAATCATCGCCAATTGTTGCTATCACATAAATTAAAGAAAAAAGGAGCAGAGGTTATGTCCTGGAATTGTTGAACTGAATGTTGAATCTGGCCGGCTGTCACATGCCTAATTGAATGATGAGGTAGTGTCCTTTGAGCTTATGTTGAGCTTCATTGCAATAGTGTAGGAGGCCAAGGGTGGAGAGGTCAGAGTCAGGGTGGGGTGAGGAATTAAAATTGCTGCTGACAGGAAGCTCATGGTCAGTTCCAGTCATCGATGAACCCTTTTTTCTTCCAGTTAAGCATCGGAAAGAGTGAGGCCATCGTCTTATGAACGTACGTACAAACATACGAACATAAGGGGCAGAATTTTACATTTGGCGTGCGGGGGCGGGGCCTGACACGCCGGAACGTAAAATGACGCATGATGATGTCGGGCGTGCGTCCCAACATCATCGTGCTATCTCGCGATATTTTGTTCGTTTGGCTGCGCACCCGCCTATAATTGAAGGGTCTATTAAGGCCATTAATGTACCAATTAATCCAAATTTACAGTCCTGTCCAACCTAACTGTTGGCGAAAAGGCCAAGTGGCCTTTGCGTTTTTTAGGAAATCTCATCCACGAACGGGATGAGGTTTCCTAAAGCTACTACTGATTATATAAAAACTTTATTTTGAAAATCAAAACAGCTCCGTGCCTCAGGGAGACTGAACGCTCTTTTGAGCGCGTGTGCGGAACAGGGCTGGACCCAACTCTCCCTCCTCCCCCCTGCCTGCACAGAAAGTGCTGAGCGCTACCGCTCATGATCCACGCTGGGCGGGCCTTAATTGGTCCGCCCGTGTGAAATCGTGGTGCCGAGCCGATCGCAGGTGGCGGCCGACTCCGCGACCACCTGCATCTGCTCCCGCCGAGACCGCCCGACGCATTGAAAATCCTGGCAATGAATTAGGAGCAGGAATAGGCCACTCGGCCCCTCGAGCCTGCTCCGCCATTCAATAAGATCATGGCTGATCTCAATGTAACCTCAACCCCACATTCCTGCCTACCCCCCGATAACCTTTCACCCCCTTGTTAATCAAGAATCTGTCTAGCTTTGCCTTAAAAATATTCAAAGACTCTGTTTCCACCACTTTTCGAGGAAGAGAGTTCCAAAGACTCACAACCCTCTGAGAGAAAAAAAATATCCTCAACTTTGTCTCAACTGAGTGACCCCTTATTTTTAAACAGTGACGCCTAGTTCTAGATTCTCCCACAAGAGGAAACTTCCTCTCCACATCCATCCTGTCAAGACCCCTCAGGATCTTAAATGTTTCAATTAAGTTCCCTTTTATTCTTCTAAATTCCAGTGGATACAAGCCTAACCTCTCCAGCCTTTCCTCATAAGACAACCCACCCATTCCTGGTATTTGTGTGTAAACCTTCTCTGAACTGCTTCTAATGCATATACATCTTTCTCTAAATAAGAAGACCAGTACTGTACACAATGCTCCAGATCTCGTCTCACCAATGCCCTGTACAACTGAAGCAAAACTTCTCTACTTTTATAATTAATTCCCCTCACAATAAATGATAACATTCTATTAGCTTTCTTAATTACCTGCTGTACCTGCATACCCTTTGTGATTCATGCACTAGGATACCCAGATCCCTCTGAATTTCAGAGCTCTGCAATCTCTCACCATTTAGATAAAAAGCTTCTTTTTTATTCTTCCTGCCAAAATGAACAATTTCACATTTGCCTACATTATGCTCCATTTGCCAGATCTTTGTTCACTCACAACTTATCTATGGCACTTTGAAGCCTTCTTACATCCTCTTCACAATTTACTTTCCTAACTGTCTTTGTAGCCACCATTCCCTTAGTCACTTCATCCAAGTCATTTATATAAACTGTAAAAGGTTGAGACCCCAGCACTGATCCCTGTGACACCACTTGTCACATCCTGGCAACCAGAAAAAGACCCATTTATGCCAACTCTCTGCTTCCTGTTAGCTAACCAAACTTCTACCCATGCCAATATGTAACCCCTACACCATAAGCTTTTATTTTCTGCAATAACCTTTGATGTGGCACTTTATCAAATGTCTCCTGGAAATTTAAGTACAGTACATCCACCGGTTCCCCTTTATCCACAGCACATGTGCCTCCTTCAAAGAACTCCAATAAATTGGTTAAACATGATTTCCTTTTACAAAACCATGTTGACTCTGCCTGATTGCCTTAATTTTTTCTAAGTGCCCTGCTATAACATCTTTAATAATAGCTTCTAACATTTTCCCTATGACAGATGTTAGGCAAACTAGCCTATAGTTTCCTGCTTTCTGTCTTCCTCCCTTTTTGATTAAAGGAGTTATATTTGCTATTTTCCAACCTAATGAAACCTTCCCTGAATCTCGGGAATTTTGGAAAATTAAAACCAGTGCATCAACAATCTCACTAGTCACTCCTTTCAAGACCTTAGGATGAAGTCCATCTGGAGCTGGGGATTTGTCAGCCCTCAGTTCCAACAATTTGCTCAATACCACTTCCTTGGTGATTGTAATTTTCCGGGTTCCTCCCTCCCTCCCTTCCATTTCCTGATTTATAGCTATTTCCGGGATGTTACTTGTGTCCTCTGTAGTGAAGACCAAAGCAAAATACCTGTTTAATTCATCCGACTCCTGCCTGCTTTCCATTATCAATACCTTAGAAGCACTCTCTATAGGACCAATGCTCACTTTGTTAACTTCTTTCTTATTGAAATATCTATAGAAACTCTTACAGTTTGTTTTTATATTACTAGCTAGCTTTCTCTCATACTGTAATTTTCACTCCTTAATAATCTTTTTGCCATTCTTTGCTGTACTTTATATTCTTTCCAATCTTCTGACCTGCCACCTACCTTTGCGCAATTATATGCTTTTTCTATCAGTTTGATACTGTCTTTAACTTTTTTAAGATGGTGGGCCCTCCCCTTGGAATGTTTCTTTCTCATTGGAATGTATATATTCTGTGTATTCTGAAATATCCCTTTACATTTCTGCTGCTAAACTTGTTGACCTATCCCTTAACCTCATTTGCCAGTTCACTTTAGCTAGCTCTGCTTTCATGCCCTCATAATTGCCCTTATTTAAGTTTAAAATATTAGTCTTAGACGTGCTCATTTCTCCCTCAAAATGAGTGTAAAATTTGATCATATTATGACTGCTGCTACCTAGGGTGTGCCTTCACTAGGAGATTATCAATTAATCCTCTCCCATTGCTCAGTATCAGTTCTAGTGTAGCCTGCTCTCTGCTTGGCTCCAGAATGTGCTGTTCTAAGAAACTATCCAAAGACATTCTATGAACTAAAACAGAATTACCTGGAAAAACTCAGCAGGTCTGGCAGCATCGGCGGAGAAGAAAAGAGTTGATGTTTCGAGTCCTCATGACCCTTCAACAGAGCTGATTCTATTGAAGGGTCATGAGGACTCGAAACGTCAACTCTTTTCTTCTCCGCCGATGCTGCCAGACCTGCTGAGTTTTTCCAGGTAATTCTGTTTTTGTTTTGGATTTCCAGCATCCACAGTTTTTTGTTTTTACATTCTATGAACTCCTCACCGACACTACCTTTGCCCATCTGATTTTGGCCTATGGCCAGAATGTTTCTTTTGGCGTGTGGGCGTGCTCCCAGAGTCTGTGTTCCTTTTTGTTTGGCCTCTTGTGCATTGTCCCCGCTTTTTGCCTCTCTTTTTGTGGCTGTTCTTTAGCTGACAAGGTCTCCATGCTCTTGGAGTTCCCTCCCTAATCCCCTCCGACTCTCCACCACCATTTGACAACTCTTCAAACCAACTCTTTAGCTAAGGTATCAGCCACACTTTTCCCTTCTTTCCCTTAGAATTCATTTTTATCTGATTACACTTATGCAAACTGCCTTAAGGTGTTTTCTTCCTCTCCCAGCCCAATGTGTGGTCACACTCACTCTCTCACTCTCACATACTCACTAACTCTCACACATTCACTCACCCTCACACAATCGCTCACCCCTCACTCTCACACTCACCTTAACACTCACTCGGTCTCACCACTCACCCACTCACTCTCACCCACTTACTCTCACTCACACTCACTCATTCTTTCTCACCACTCACTCCCTCCACTCACTCTGTCTCACCTTCGCACTCACCTTAACACTCACTCACTCTCACCACTCACCCACTCACCCTCACCCACTCACTCTCACCCATTCACTCCCACTCACTCTCTCTCACCTTCGCATTCACCTTAACACTCACTCACACTCACACTCACTCACTCTCTCACCACTCACTCTCACTCACTCATTCTCTCACTCACCACTCGCTCTCTCACACATACTCACTCACTCTCTTACACACTCACTCACTGTCACACACATTCACACATTCTCACCATTCACTCTCTTGCTCTCACCACTTACTCTCTCCCTCTCACCACTTACTCTCTCCCTCTCACCACTCACTCTCTCACACTCACTCACTCTCTAACTGATTACTCACTCACACACACACACTAACCATCCATTCTCACACACCCACTCACTCCCACTATTCACTCACTCTCTCACTTTCTCACACTCACTCTCTCACTCACTAACACTCACTCGCTCTTTGCAGATTTATTGAAGAAGCCCAATCTTTTCAAGCTTCTATTCCTAACTCTGCCTCCTTCTCTCTCGTAATATCCTGGAGAACCTACAATGCCCTTTTTTTTATTACTTTCTATCTTTTCAATTTGAGGGCGCTCAAAACCACACAGCCTATGTCCTGCTATGGTCTTTCACAACCAGCACTCACTCACTCACCTCTGGGTCCGGGAGGTTTGGGGATTAGTATCACTGAAGAGTTTGGGACAGCTGTGAAGGTAGCAAGATGCACTTCCTCTCAGCCCTGTCTAACATTCCAGCTGCCCCAGGCCTCGCTGTTCCTTTAAGTGCCGCTCCTCCTGACCTCCCTGACCTGCTCTGCCATCTTGCCCCCTGTAGCCCTTTAGTGGGCTAGCACCTGCATAGGAGGGCAGCCAAGGGCGGACTACATCACCCAGGCTTTAAAAAAAAAATGGCTACGTGGACTCGGGCTATTTGCTCCGGTTAGTCCTTGCACTACAGAACATTGTCCTGGAGCGGAGAGCCCACCTTGTGCTTGTTTGCGAGCACATTGAGGCTTGTGGAGGCCACTGGAGAGAGAGCCAGTGCTGCCCGAGCCCAGGGCCCACCGAAGGCATGGGCCTTGGTGCTTAGCACTGCGTTCACCCCCCCTGATGGGCCCTGATGGTAGGCAGTAAGAGGGGGAGAGATTCCTGGTCAGCCATGCAATAGAAAGAAGGTTGGAACTGCTACCATCTCTATCCATAGCTCCAGGCTACAACCTGCCGGGCATACTGACACTACAACCTGGTTTCAGTCCTAAACAGGAGGCTATTTCTGTGGCTCAGCTTGAAAAGCTGTGCTCATTAAAACCAGGATTCAACTCCTGGAGTGAATTGGGTCCAGTGATCTCAGCCAAGATGGATGATGGAATCCCACCACTGACCTTGGTATGTAAGAGCTATTGAAGGGAAACAACTCAGTTGGGATTGCTGCTTTCGATTCTTATGCGTTGAGCTCAGGCTGGAAGTATTTTTATTGGGCCTGAAAGAACAATTCCGCTCTTCCTGGTTCCAGGAAAAATAGACACAGCCTTCCCACAAAAGAAGGGATCCTCTTTGTCTGGACAAAGGTTGTTAAATGGGACCAACTTCTAACTCCAATGGGCACCAGATCCACACTAACTAAGTCTGCCCATGAGTAGTAGGGTTGCCAACCATCCAGGATTAGCTTGGAGTTTCCAGGAATTGATCATCTATTTCCAGGGCACTGACGTGTGCAATCCTGGAGAAAAATCATAGGGGCATTAACAGAATCACAGAATTGTTACAGTGTAGAAGGAGGCCATTTAGCCCATCATGTCTGCACCAGCTCTCTGAGCATTTTAACTTAGTGCTGGCCTCCTGCCTTTTCCCCGTAACCCTGCACATTGTTTTTATTTAGATAATCACCCAATGCCCTCTTGAATGCCTCAGTTGAACCTGCCTCCACCACACTTCCAGGCACCTAACTACTCGCTGTGTGATAAAGTTTTCCCTCACCTCGCATTTACTTCTTTTGCAAAACACTTTAAGCCTGTGCCTTCTGATTCTCAATCCGTTTACGAGCGGGAACATTTTCTCCCTATCGACTCTGTCCAGGACCCTCATGATTTTGAAAACTCCTTTCAAGCCTCCTCTCAGCCTCCTCCTCTCCAAGGAAAACAGTCCCAATGTCTCCAATCTTTCCTCATAAATGAAGTGCCTCATCCTTGGAACACAATATTAACTATGTTAATCCCCAAAAATGATAGCTATTTTAAAACTTTTCTTTGAACATTTCTCTTTATCAGATATAAACATCTTGAAAATAGGGTGGGGGGTGGGGAGGTGGAAAAGGTTGGCTGACAGTCAAGCATCATCCAATTGGGTAATGAGTCTTTTTGCTTTCCAGTTGGCGTAGGAAGGCCATACGTCACAAGGATGGATGTGTTGGGTGACTAATGGCTGGATCATAGAAGCAAATTGTGTGATGAAACCTCCAGGAATAGATTCACTCACATTTGGCAAGCAGAATGCATAGTCATTATTTGACTGAAGAGATTACCCGTGCAGCCATATTTCAAAATGAGGCAGTCACTGCGGGAGGGACGAAGGAAAAGCAGAAAAAGAAGCTCTTGGAAAAACTAGGAAGAAAAGTTGGTAATTTTAAATGTAACGTTTCTGTATCATTCTCGATCCAAGGCAGGATAAAATGTCCAGATGTTTGAAGGCTGAGGAGTTATGAGCACTGCTGTCAGTTGTGTGGAGTTGCATTAGAGATAGAGACAATTGTGGCATTTTTTTGTGTGGATATGTTCATTGAACAACACTGCAGCTCCCTGAGGCAGCTCAAAAACAGTTGTCAGCCTTCAGGGAGCTCAATGTAAACTCTCTGTCTGCACCTTCACTTGTCTCAGTGCCTGTCCTCTTCAGGCCTGCCCCCACTCACCCCATCACCGCAGCGCTGAGGCCCTCTTGGCACTCAGTTCACACTGGCCGCCAGTTAATTGGCCAGCTGGCGTGAAATTGCGTGTCAGTTGTGATCGCGGCGGGAAGGGCATATCGCAACTGTTCCTGGGCCTACTGATCGCATGCGCACAACAAGCGCAAAATCCAGACCTATCGATATCTGCATTTCACAGAATCACAGAGCAGAAGAGGCCCTTCGGCCCATCGAGTCTGCACTGACTTGTGAGAAACACCTGACCTACCTACCTAACCCCATTTACCAGCACTTGGCCCATAGCCTTGAATGTTATGACGTGCCAAGTGCTCATCCAGGTACTTTTTAAAGGCTGTGAGGCAAGGATGCATCTATTTCCTATCTCTGTACTCCTTCCTGGCATCTTAGATCATCCCTGATTTTAATTGCTCCACTATTGGCGGCCATCCTTTCAGCTGCTAAGGCTCTGGATTTCCCTACCTCAACCTCTCAGCAGCCTCTCCATCTCTCTCTCCTCTTTTGAGACAGTTTTTGAAGCCTCCCTCTTTGCCCAAGCTTGATCATCTGTCCTAATATCTTCGAATGTAGGTTGTCTAATCGTGTGTGATAATGCTCCTGTTGAACACATTGGGATGCTTTATTACATTAAAGGCGCTATATAAATGCTTGTCATTATTGTTTTGATCAAATCAAGACACTATCCTTGCAAGATTTTGTAGATATGGTATATCTCGGTGCTGCAGTCTAACCTTGTATTTTAATTTTGTGCAAGATGAAACAATATTGGAGACAACTTTAATTCCTAATGTTAATATGGGTGGATTGAACGTTTCTTTGTCTATGAGATATAAGGGTAAGGATTACAAATGGTCCCGTTCTCAATGGACAGATCGCCCATGAAAATCTGGCAGTGAGGATAGGGCAGTTTCTAGAGAGGCAATCGATCCTCCGAGAGTTGAGCCGTCTCATGCAAATTGAGTCTTTTCCCATTTTTTGCGCCTGTTATTGGAATAGAAAGAAAATTTTTGCATTTAAACTCATTTGGCCGGGGTGGGGGGTAGGGTAGAGAGGAAAAGCAAGGTGCTCAGAGGACTGGGAAATGCAAATAGTGCCAGAGTAATGAATATTCCAGAAATGGCAATAACAGACCTGTTCAAGGATGGGGAGGACTGGGAACTTAAAATTCCTGGCTGCAAGGTATTTATGATAGATAAGAAAGGGATACAGAGAGAATTGGCTGGCAGTATTGATCAAAGAAACTATTATAGCACAGGGGCGGAGTGATGCAGTCACTGGACAAAAGACATTGGGCTGGATTTTTGCTACCAAGGTAGGAAGCTTGAATCAGGAAATTTCCTGACTTGGTTTCAAGGGCCCCAATAGACCCAATTTTAGCTCTGGGGATGCAGGGCAGAACAGAGTTGAACCCAGGTGTTTTAAGAAGCTGTTAGGTCCTCCAGCCCTCACCCCCCAAACCCCCATTGCCCACCCGTGCCAACTCATGTCCCGCACCCACCACCCATGCCCCCATACCCCTCCCCATGGCCTCTCATACACCATACCACCTCCATAACCACTAACACTGTATCCACCTTGGGCATGCCTCAAGAGCCATGTGGAGATGAAAGAAAGCAGCTTCTAATAATCTAATACAGCTCTCACTCACACACACTTTATATTGTAACAAACTCAAATGAATGAAATCCATTCAAAGCTTTTAAATTTCCTCAAGTATTCAATGTGTTGTAAAAACAAAAAAACTTCTACTCAGTCCCCACGTCAAAGACAGCTAATCCTTTAATAACCTCTTTAAACTGTCAATCAAACTGTGAACTCAGCACCCCCCTACTGAGATAATAGGCAGAATTTTCTGCCTGTGGGGCGGGCAGGCCCGACCCAATCTCCAGCAGGCAGGGAACCAATCCCTGCCGGAGAAGCGGGCCGCACCGCCAATTTACGTGACATCCGGCGATAAGTGCTAAGCACTTCCTGTGCGGGCGGTGGGGGGGTTCCCCAAAAGCGAGAGTGCGCTCTTTTGCACATGCACACAAATGAGCGCACAATTAAAATTTGCAATAAAAATGATAGGAATATTTCCCTGACATGTCCCCTCATGTGACACTGTGACATGACTTGGGACATGTCCATAACTTTAACTGAAACCTTTATTAAAAA
Organism: Carcharodon carcharias; assembly: GCF_017639515.1. Lineage (NCBI taxonomy): Eukaryota > Metazoa > Chordata > Chondrichthyes > Lamniformes > Lamnidae > Carcharodon > Carcharodon carcharias. Next base: position 15,457,647 of record NC_054481.1, on the reverse strand, counting down.
TTTCAATGCCATCATGAAACTTCATCCTTTCCACGGATGAGGTTTCATGCTTTTTCTGAAGCCCACCAGGGTTCCTGGCCTGTGTGCCAACCTTAGGTTCGGACGGGCAGGTCCATTAATGATTTTAATTAGTTTCTCAATGGTCTCAATAGGCCGTTGACAGGTTGGTGGGTGCGTAGCTGACTCGGCTGTGCCCCTGCCGACCTGAAAATGGAAATGGCACAGGGTGATGTCGGGAGTTCCACCTGACATCATCCCGCGTCATTTTATGCATTGGTGAGTGAGCCCTGCACCCCCCCACTCGCCGACTGGAAGATCCTGCCCATAGAAGCATTCATAATGACCTCAGCTTTAATATCAGACTTTGGGAGTCTTTGGACATGTGGAATAGGTGTTCATGGCTTTTTTTAAAACTAAAATCAGATGGTCTGTCAATCAAAGCAGTTCAGCAGATAGTTCTTTTTAAACTATCACTGACAGCTTAAGCCTGTTGTGTTTTCAAGTTTAAAGAGCAGGGGATTTAAAAGCCTCAGATCATGACATTTAAACAGACCTTATCCACCCTTCACAAGCTTTTACATCTACTCCATCAATTAGTGACTCCTGCATTATGGGTTAAGACTTTTGCCACAGCCAAAATAGGGTTTGTTTGAACTCAGCACTAATTTCAAATGGTTCTGCTGAATTTGGGTTTCCTGCCTGTGTGATTCATGCCTCACCCCTTCTCGCTGCTGGACAAAATGGTATCTGTCGGAAATGGGGACAGGACTACCGCATCCGTGTCCCACTCACCGTTTTTAAAGATCTCTGAAGTTGGCCTGAATCCGCAAGAATCCAGCCTAGAATATATTCGGTTTAAATTAAGGAACGATAGTGGAGAGATTACACTACTGGGTGCATACTACAGGACACCAAATAGTGGGAAGGAGATAGAGGAGCAAATTTGCAGGCAAATTACAGTAAGATTCACCAATCACAGAGTACTGGTAAAATGGGCAGAGACATGTTAGATGGAATTTAACACAGAGCTACTCGAAATGTTGAATTTTGGTAGGCAGAATGAAGATAGGCAATGTGAACTAAATGGCATAATTTTAACAGACTTGCAGGAACCTATATGTACAAATCTTTGAAGATAGCAGACGAGTTTCAAAAGGCTATTAAAAGGTATTTAGGATCCTTGGCTTTATTAATAGCGGAATAGAGTACAAAAGCAAGGCATTTATTCCAAACCTTTATCAAACACCAGCTAGGCCTCACCTGTAGTATTGTGTTGAATTCTGTGCACCATAGGGACGATGTCAAGGCCTTGGAATGAACGCAAAAAAGACTTGCCAGAATGGAACCAGGGGTGAGGGACTTTAGTTATATGAAAGCAAAAACAAAGACTAGCTTTTGTATAGCACTTTCCCCATCAGGACATCTTAAAGTGCTTTACAGCCAACTTCTGAAGTCATTGCTCTAATGCAGCAAATGTAGCAGCCAATTTGCACACGGCAAGCTCCCACAAACAGCAATGCAATAATGATCAGATCATCTATTCTTTCTGATGTTGATTTGAGGGATAAATATTGGCCAGGGCACTGAGAATAACCCTCCTGCTCTTCTTTGGATTAGTGCCATGGCATCTTCTAAATCCACCCGAGAGGGCAGTTGGGGCCTCAGTTTAACATCTCAACCAAAATACAGCACCTCTGACAACACACCCTCAGCACTGAACTGATGTGTCAGTCTTGATTTTTTTTAAAAACTCAAGTCCTGGAGTGGGACCTGAATCCAGAGGTTCAGAGTCAAGAGGGTTACAGTCGGAACCACAACCCATACACGTGTTGGGGGCTGGCAAAACTGGAGTTGTTCTTTTTAGAACAGAGATGGTTAAAAGGAGATTTGGCAAAGGTGTTCAAAATAAAAAAATGATTTTTATTGGGCAAAGAAGGTGAACTGTTTCCAATACAGAAGAGTCAGTAACTAGAAGACACAGATTTTAAGTGATTGGCGAGGGGACAGAGGTGACATGAGGAAACATTTTTTGATGCAGTGGAGTTGTTGTGACCTGAATGTGTTGCCTGTAGAGCGGTGGAAGCTGATTCAATAGTAACATTCCAAAGAGAATTAGTAGGGACAAATATACAGGTTTATGGGGAAGGAGTGAGGTTAATGGGATAGCTTTGCCAAAGAGAAATGTCTGGCAGAACCTGATTGGCACATTTAATAGAGTTTCTGTTTACTGCTAATATCATCTGGGAGAAAGTAAGACATCATTAAAATTTCAATTTTAAATTCGGTCTCTATGTTTCCATGGTAGTCAGAGATAGGATCCATAGAGTCAGCAATACCTCTGGCTAAAGGCAATAACTTTGGGAGAGAGTAACTGGCCTTAGTCTGGTGTGTGTGTGTGAATCCTGATGTATCAACATTGTGTCATGGCATATATTAAGAGGAAAGCAGTGTTGTGGCTGTATTTGATGTAATGTCATATTTAGCCCTGGGTTTCTTCACATGAAGATGATGTTTAATTACACACTGTATAATTGACCCAAAGGGACTGTTGGAGCTTGTTATATATTGTGCTATGCAAATTGCTTGTCTCTGTCTTGCATCAAGAATGAGCAGATATGGGCTTAAGCTGTTTGTTACTATCAGTAAATTGAGCTAGCTAACACACGATTAATACGGGCTATGTTTGGGAAGCAGTGAATTGTTGGAATGGACATAACTCCATGCAACATATTAAACTATGAATCCCAGTGTAGACACTGATAAAATAGGAAGAGACAGAGAGTCATTTGACCTGACTGATAAATGTAGAATGGCCAATATTGAATCAGCTTCCCATTATACATCTCTCACTGTTGGCTTCAAGGTGCGTAAAATTCAATATTGCCTGTAATATGCTACTGCTAAAAGCCAAAATGACCTTCACTCTGTCAGGGTACCATTTACCCAGCTGAATACAACTAAATGATCGATCAAGCAACTCCTACTCAGTGCTTTAGAGCATATGAAACACCTAAACATGCTTGATAGAACTTGACTGTGTGATCATGTGAAACCAGTGATAGCAAGATGGTGGACAGCTTTATATCCCTCCCGACTTCAATTTTCATTGACTTTAACAGGCTGTTGACTCTTTGGCAGCCCTGTTTCATTGCTGCATTATGATTGAGCCCCTTGTATTTTCCATGTATCACCTAGTTTTTCTGAACTTAGAAACGTAGAAAATGTAAAAAAGAGAAAAGAAAGACTTTCATTTGTACCGCGCTTTTCACCACCACCGGACATCGCAAAACACTTTACAGCCAATGCAGTACATTTGAAGAGCAGCTGCAACGGAGAAAACCATAGCTGCCAATTTGCACACAGCAAGATCCCACAAACAGCAGTGTGATAATGACCAGATGATCTGTTCTTCTGTGGTGTTGATTGAGAGATAAATATACGCCCCAATACCAGGGATAACTACCCTGCACTTGTTCAAAATAGAGCAATGGGAACTTTTACATCCACCCAATTAGGTAGCTGGAGCCTTGATTTAACATTTCATCTGACAGTGCAGCAGTCCCTCAGTACTACACTAACGTGTCAGCCTCGATTTTTGTGCTCAAGCCCAGAAGCTTATGAATCAGAGGTGAGTGTATTACCCACTGATCCACCGTTGATACTAAGCAGAAGACCATTCAGCCCATCCTCTCCATGCTGGTTGAAAAAAACTAAAGATTCTAATCCCATATTCTAGCTCTTGATCTATAATCCTCTGTTTTAGGCACCTCAAGTGCATATTCAAGTATTTTTTAAATGTGAAGAGTGTTTCTGACGCCACACTCTTTCCGGCAGTGAGTTCCAGACCCCCTCCATCCTCTCGGTGAAAATACTCCTCAACTCCCCTCTAATCCTTCCACCAGCCACTGACCTCTTTCTTAATGGGAATAAATCCTTCTCATCCACTCTGTCGAGGCCCTTCACAATTTTATACAAATCTCCCAACAGTCTGCTCTGTTCCAAAGATAATGACCCCAGCCTATCTCATCTTTCCTCAAAACTAAAATTCATAATTTGTGAATGAAGAAGCACAATAGTGTCCATGGAACCACAGCTGACTTTGAACTGTTTTATCAGTATTCTCAGTGGCTCTTGCAACCCATCCCAGCTCTTTCTCTCTTTCTCTCCCCCTATCAGTGGCCAGCTAAGAGCACCCAGGTTTTTTCCCTGTCACCCGGACTGCTGTTGGTTATCTCGAGGGCTAGTGAACGTGGCATGAACAGTGCACAGAAGTGACGAAACATTATGACACCATCGTGTGTGTGCACATTACTATTTTCTCTGCAGTGGGTATGCACTGTCCAAAATGTCACGGTGAGCCTTTGCAAGCATGGAATAGTGGGCTTTTGGTGCAGCCAATTTACAGGCAGGTCAGTTGCACAGTGGAAAGCTAAATGTGGAAGGTGCTGGGTGTGGCTCAAGAAGCAGCACTCTTGCCTTTGAGTCAGAAGGACGTGGGTTTAGATCCTACTCAAGTATGTGATCTGAGAGTGTGCTGTGCTGTCTTTTGGATAATAAAACGTTACACTGAAGCCCTGTCTGACCTCTCAGATGGACAAGATCTCATGACCCTATTTCAAAGGAAAGCAGTGCTGCCCTGACTAATTCCCTCAACCAATGTTACACTACTGTTACATCGTCACACTGCTGTATGCAAATTGGCTATGGATTTTCTCCACATTACAACAGTCACTACTCTTGGAAAGTACTTTAACAAAAACAAAAAATGCAGGAAAAGCTCAGCAGGTCTGACAGCATCTGTGGAGAGAAAGACAGAGTTAACATTTTGAGTCCGTATGACTCTTCTCCAGGGCCTTTATCCTGAAAAGTACTTAATTGGTTGTGAAGGGCGTTAAGAAACCAAGAAAGGCGCCATATAAATGCAAGTTCTTTTTTTTTATTTAGAATGGTGTAGTTAGCTTATTCGACCAAAATCTGGGGCCAGTACAAAAGCAGCAACAGACTAGAGAAGCAGTGAGTACAGGAGCAGAAACTGTCAGACTATCGAGTACAGAAAGTGCAAGTGTTATTCAGTTTGTCCATTCTGTTGCTGCAGTACTGTTGATGTCACTCCATCTTTTATAACTTACTCCAACAGGTTAAGGCTGTTCCACTTTGACAGATTAATGAATTTGATGAAGTGTGAAAGAGAGAGAGAGTGTGAGAACATCACTAAAGACTGAACCAGACATAGAAACCACTCCAATTAGCAGCAGCTGCAGTCAAACGTTCTAATATATAATGCATGTGTGTTTTGAAAATAAAAGCAATGAGTAAAATCTTTCAAATCCTCTGTTTGACACTATGATATTTACTGAAGGGCAGAGAGGCATTTACTTGACAGTCTTAGCTTTTAGGAATGAGGGAACTAAATGCCACAAAACAGAACTATGAAGAAGAAAGTCATTTGACGTATGCAAGTTAAGAAGTTAGTCGATTCTTCTGTCAAAGGGGAATGTGTTTTGAATCCTCTGCTTCCAGCATTGACAGTTCTAAAGTTTCTCAATGTTCTCACTTGTCAGTTTTTCCTTAGAGTAATCAATCCTTTGATTAGCATTTCACTCTTGATGCGGCTTTAATGCCTACTCAGAATTTGAATTGCATTACTTATCAGACTATGACCAGCAACACACAAAATGGGTGATCCTTTTCACTCTTTCTGGTTCCACAGCAGTGCTGGAATGATTTTTCATGTGAGGAATCTCCTGGGGAAGCTGGTTGTGGCATCAGTGCACCTTTAAATAGCTTCCCCTGAGTGCCATGCTTCTGGGGATGTTTCGTGGTGTGTCCGTGGACTACCCTGGGCTTCATTTCCACACACCAGCCTGTTAGCTGTGGAGGAAAGTTTCCTGACTTTACACCTCTATTGCACAAGGCCTATACTTCACCTGTTTGTATGAGCTGCACACCAGCATCTACTCAGCTGACAGTGCCAGGAGTGAGGGGTTCCTGGCAAAGAAGAGCCTGCAGGTCCGAAGATTTCAGAAAGGTGGGAAATGGCGTTTAAATTGTGTTAATTTTGTTGCAGCATTCTGTCTAAACAGACTGAACAGCTTTCACCTTTACTGTCCCAGACATATCCTCGGCATCTTCTGGCAGAACAAGGTCACCATCTCAGAGGTCCCGGAGCATGCTAATTCCACTCATTGCCAAGCCAATGATGTCTGTACTGACTTGGCTATATTCATAGGGTGGATGATGGCCCTATACCCAAAGACCTTCTGTACAATGAACTGGTCACTGGGTCACAACCTCCTGGGCATTCATTCCTCTGCTACAAGGACCCTTGCAAGTGAGACATGAAGATGGCAGATATTAACACTGACAACTGGGAGACAGTCACTGATGGCCATGATTTCTGGGAGATGACTGTAATGACTTGACGTAACGGACAGGTTTCTTACTTGAAACAGATAACTTTATCTCAGAGCTCTTTTAGAAGCTACATGCTTGAACCAGGTCCATGACTAGAAAGATCCCCCCATCTCCCCCCCCCCCAGTAACTCCCTGGTACCTAAAAATGGACCTAAATAGTCTATATGTAGTCTAACCCAGGGTCAACCAGGCCACTCCCACGGATCCAGTGGAGCTGGAATGGGCAACTTCTGTTGTTGCTGACAATAGAGACAGTGCCTGACCATGCTTTCAATGTCACTGTCAAGGGCCCGGCCACCAGACATAGCTTTGCGCAAGTATTTCCATCTTTGATATGCCTGGATGCGCACTGTGAACTCTGTCAAGAGTGGTTCTCTTCCTTGCGAAGGGACAACAACTCTTGATCCCCACAACAAGATTCCATCTTGACAACTTAACTCTGTTTTATGGGCATGAAATGGACTTATCTCTTCAGACACTGGTGCATTCAACCATCCTTGCAATACCTGGTCTCGGACTTCTAACAAAATTGGATCTCTGTTTGTTCAATTCTTTATTTGCTTTGCAAAGATGGGTGAAGAGTCCAAGAAATTTAGTACAAGCACAACTTCTTGTGGCATTAGAACATGAAAAATGCTACCTGGTAATGGAAGACGACTGAGTGCGTCCACATTTGCAATATTCACATCAGGATGGTACATAAAGGTATAGTTATACACAGATAATATCAAAGCTCAACATTGTATTCTTGCTGAGGCTATTGGTGGGATTGCTTTATCCTCATTGAATAAACCCATTAATGATTTTTGGTCCGACACTATGGTGAAATGTCACCCATGCAGATATTGGTGGAATTTCTTCACTTCAAATATTACTGATAAGCCTTCCTTTTCTAGTCATGAATAACCCTTCTCAGCTGCAGAGAGTGTTCTGGAGATATAGCCGATTGGCCGATTCGGAGCCATCTTCCATCCTGTGTGACAACACAGCTCCCACACCAAAAGGAGACACATCACAGGTTAATGTCAATTCTTTCGATGGGTCATATGGCAGTAATGGCATTCTGCCTTCTTGAATCTACAGGTGTCCGGTACGTAGTTGCCCTCACATCTGTAACAGATTAACTTCAGAGTCGCTGCTGAAATGCTTCCACTAGGCCTTTTCGTTTAGCGAGCAGCAGAGATTGTCTCTCACTTTGCTGCTGCCTCTCTGGTTTTCATGCCACGCCTGGTGGTAGGTTCCAGCTCCAACTGAAGAACGGCGCCATGTTGCACGCTCTGTAAACCCTGCGAGTCCCTCGCAGCACTCTCCATTGCTCGCGTTATCTCCATGGCAGCTTCAAATCAATGTTAACTTCTGCGAGGAAACAACGCTGAATGGCGTCACCGTGAGTGCCACAAACCAACCGGTCCCACAACATGTCACTGATTTTCTCTCTGAAGTCGCAGCGCTCAGTCAACTGCTTCAACTTCGTTATGTAAGTTGCAATGGATTCTCCCCGGTTCCTTACTCTGGAGTTAAACTCAATCTCTGCATTATTACTGATGGCTTCGGTTGAAAATGCATCTTCACAAGGTCTACCAATTCATTAAAAGATTTAGAACTGGGCGCAATCAGGGCTGTCAGACTATGGATGAGGTTATATATCTTGCTACCACAGACACTTAAAAGAATTGCTTTCTGCTTCTCCTCCACAGTTATTTCAATCGCCACAAAGCAAAAACCTAGGCGCTCTATGTACTGGCTCCAGTCTTCTGTCGACGAGTCATAAGGGTCGATTCTGCTGAAGAGTGGTATGACTGGTGAGTATACTGTTCTTCCTTTCCTTAAGAACCAGAGTACTCACATTCACAAGGCGAGGCGCAGCGTCAGATCTATTTTACCCTCGTCGCCAAATGTAATGACTTGATATACTGGACAGGTTTCTTACTCGAAGCAGATAACTTTATTACAGAGCTCTTTTAGAAGCTACATGCTTGAACCAGGTCCATGACTACTAAGCCCACCCGCAACCCCCCCCCCCCCCAACCTTCCCGGATTACCCGCGCTTAGGGCTCAGTCATCAGAATAATCATGTGACTCACTAATAGGCAGTGGGAAAGGTTATACCTTCAATCATTACACTGACTGTTTGGAAGGTGAGCAGAAATGAAAACCTCAGGCGGCTGAAAAGGAGGTCTAGAGAAAACAGAGTGAATGATGTTCCTTCTCAGCCCCACTGTCTTCCCCCGCAGTGAATGTGGAGAAAAGACTGTCATGCCAGAGTGGGGCTCCTGAGCTTTAACACAGAGTTGACCGCCATGGCACTAACCATCGTCTTATGAGCCGGAAGGCTGCCAGACCCTGCGTTCTGCCTGCACTTGTTTCTGACTGTTTCTCAACAGTCAGCCCGTCAGCGAGTTTTATCTCCCGAACCCCGTTGCCAGGAGCCCTCTGGAGCGGGCATAGCATTGCCAGTGGGCATTCTCTCCTGTGCCATTATAATGTCAGACTGCAAAGACATAGCTGGAGCAAAGCAGACAGGCAAGGGTTACTGCAAGAGACATCACAACAAGTCTAATCACTGAGGTCTTCTCTTCAGTGGGACAAAGTCTACCTTTCAATTTTAATTCAATAAAAATCTGGAATTAAAAGTCTGATGATGACCATGAAACCATTGCTGATTGTTGTAAAATCCCATCTGGTTCACTAACGTCCTTTAGGGAAGGAAATCAGCCATCCTTACCTGGTCTAGTCTAAATGTGACTCCATACCCACAGCAAAGTGGTTGACTCTTAAATGCCCTCTGAACAAGGGCAACTAGGAATGGGCAATAAATGCTGGCCTAGCCAGTGATGCCCATATCCTGTAAATGAATAAAATAAACTACAGCCTTACCTCCTGCCTCTACCTCCAGCCACCCCACCATTTCCCATTCCCTCAAAGCATCTCACAACTATAAGCTGACACCATTGCTTTACTCCATTATTGGCAGCCTTTGCTTCAACTGTCAAGACCCACAGTTCTGGAATTCCCTCCCTAAATCTCTCTCCCTCTCTACCTTTCTCTCTTCCTTTAGGACGGTCCTTAAAACTTATCTCTTTGACCAAGCTTTGCGTCACCTGACTTAATATCTCCTTACATGGCTTGGTGTCAAATTTTGTTTGATAAACTGCAAGATTCTGAAGGGGCTTGTTATGTAGACACTGAGAGGTTGTTTCCCCTGGCTGTGGAATTTAGAAGGCAGGGGGGTAACATTCTCAGGATGACCATTCAGGACTGTGATGAGGAGAAATTTCTTATCGCAAAGGGTTGTGAATCTTTGTAATTCTCTACGCCAGAATCGTTGAATGTATTTAAGGCTGAAACAGACAGATCTTTGATCTCTTGGGGAATCAAAGGAAATGATTAAGCAGGAAGATAACAGAGGGGAATTACAGCAGGAGATTGGCAGAGCTCCTGTCACAATACTTTTCCTCCTCCAATTAGTTGTGGCTGTTGAATAGCATTCCAGCTGTATAACTCATGTTTGTGCCAGAAGGCAACCAGCAGATATGGAGGGACAAGCTAGCAAACAAATAACCACGCTTATAAAAGGAGAAGATTTGGTAAGCAAAATAATATTAAAAATAATGTCAGAAGGGAATTGGATAACTGCTTGAAGGGAAAAATTTACATGGCCACGGGGAAAGAACAGGAGAGCTTGGCTAATTCGAAACATCTACCAAAGAACCAAAGTGGCTTGATGGGCCTAATGACCTCCTTTTGTGCTGCATCGTTCTATGATGCTAATACTTTCCTGCTCCTGCACATTAGGAAATAAGTTTCAGCTCTATTTATTCTGATGATGTGCAATCTGTCACAATAAAACTCACTCTTGGGCAACAGTCTGAATTGGCCAGTACGAATGTGTTAATGTTTCATAGACTCCTCATCATAGGGAGGGAACAGCTTTTTGGCTGATGGGAGAATCATTGGGACAAACCTTTGATGAGAAGGTTCTTCTTAATTCTCAATTATTCCCTAATTTTGAAATCATGTCCTCCTGTGCAGTGTCCTGGCTTCAGTTCAAACCATTTTCTTTCTGCTTCTTTTGGCATCAGTAAATTAAATAATATCTCCTCCAGTTTTTCTACTAAAGTGAATAATTTGAGTTCCTTAGCCTGACCTAATACATGTTTGGAAAGTAGCTTTGTGATTTCCTGTGTTCTCTTTTTAATTTAAAGGAATACTTGCATTTATTTATCACCTTTCATAACCTCAGCTTGCACCAAAGTGCTTTATGGCCAATGATGTGCTTTTTGAAGTGTGGTCACAGTTGTAGGATACGCAGCAAACAATTTGCACGTGACAAGTCCAAAACAGCCATGTGATAATGATCAGAAAATCCTTTCTTTTTTTAGCGATGTTGAAAAGATGGCACCTCTGACAATGCCACACTCCCGCACTGGGCTATCAGCCTGGATTATGTGCTCAGATCTCTGGAGTGGGCCTTGATCCCATGACCTTGTGAGCCACAGCTACTCTTCAATATCATACATCAATATTGGAAGGGAAAGAGCAGTGTCCCCCTGACTTGTGCTCCCCATATTTTGTGCGTCAAAGTATTGTTGACTATTCTCTGAGTAACAGTCAAAAATGGTGTAGGTGATCCGGAACCAGTAGAGGACCCCAAGATGTATATGGCTATTAGGCTGAAAGCAAAATACTGCGGATGCTGGAAATCTGAAATAAAAATAGAAAATACGGGAAAACCTCAGCAAGTCTGACAGCATCTGTGGAGAGAGAAACAGGTTAATGTTTTGAGTCTGTATGACTCTTCTTTAGAGCCAGGCTGCCGCCTATTTCAGGACATCAAAATTGAGGCGTGCTTGAAAATTGCACCAGGTTGGTGTTGGGTACAAAATCAGCATAATTGCAAGAAGAAAATATTAATTCATTGCCACCACTTTAACATTGAAAAGTAGGCAAGTGAAAATCACCCTTGTTATCTCTGGGCCAGGTGTGGCCTGGGAAAGTTGCTGTGGGACAGGGTGAAGTTTTCTGTAACAGTGAATGCTGTTGTAATATGTCTTTAAGGGTTAACAGCATGACATCACTAGAAGGGAAATGTGTCATGTGATCCAGTTTTAGTTTCACTTTTGCTTTGAGCAGACCACACACACACAGCTCTGATGCCTTCAAACTTTATATCTATTTATAACTGCTCTCATATGCCTAATCTTAACAAATGAACCCACAGTGTGGGATTTGCCAAATCCCTTATGAGTGATTGGTGCCTTGTGCCTTGTACAGTAAATAAGCCCAAGGTATTATATCATTATAATAACATAGCAAATAATGGCAGATGAAGCAGTCTACTGATGTTCACCATCCCAACTCAACAATGAGGAACTATCACTTGGAAGAGGCACCAGCTTCAGATTGGGCGATAAGCAAAAACTATTCCCTAGCAAGAAGTGACACCTTTCAGAGAAGAAAGGGGGCAGAAAATTTAGTAAGAAAAATAAAATGATGTGGATAAATGTTAAGATTCAATGCTTCTGATATAGAACTTCACATGACAGGAGCACACAGGTGGGATGTAAATGCAAGCTTAGGTTAGTAGGAGTTCATAGGCTCATAGACGTTTACAGCACAGAAGGAAGCCATTCACCCATCGTGTCCATACTGGACAACAAAGTTCTGACTACACTAATCCCAATTTCCAGTGCTTGGCCCATAGCTCTGGAGGCTATGGCAATGCAAGTGAATATCTAAATGCTTCTTAAATGTTACGAGAGTTTCTGACTTAACCACCCTTTCAGACGGTGAGTTCCAGACTCCCACTACCCTCCGGGTGAAAAGGTTTCTCCTCAACTCCCCTCTTAGCCTTCTACCTCTTACCTTAAATCTATGTCTCCTGGTTATTGACCCCTCTCTAGTGGAAAAAGTGCCTTCCTACCCACCCTATCTATGCCCCTCATAATCTTATACACCTCTATCAGGTCCGCTCTCAACCTTTGTTGCTCCAAGGAAAACAACCCCAGCCTATCCAATCTTTCCTCACAGATCAGACCCTCCGGCCCAGGCAGCATCCTGGTCAATCTCCTCTGTACCCTCTCCAGCGCAATCACACCCTTCTTATAACGTGCTGACCAGAACTGCCCCAGCACTCCAGTTGTGGCCTAACCAGCATTTTATACAATTCCCTGCTCTTATATTCTATGCCTTGGTTAATAAAGGCAAGAATCCCATATGCCTTCTTAACCACCTTATCTATCTGCCCTGCTACCCTCGGGGATCTGTGGATATGCACACCAAGGTCCCTCTGATCTTCAGTACTTTCTAGGGCCCTACCATTCATAGTGTAATCCCTTTCCTTGTTAGCCCTCCCCAAATGCATTACCTCACACTTTTCCAGGTTGAATTCCATTTGCCAGATAACCACAAAATGGAATCCAAAGATGACAACTTGTAGCATAACCTCCCTCACAAAGTCCTCATATTCCTGAGCATGGTTTTCACTGACTGACTTTGCCATGGCTGGTGGAAAATGTGATTTATTTTCTTTAGATTTAATGACTGGAGTTAATTCTGATCAAGGATTAGACTGAAGCCTGGATTTCACAATGAATGTTTTGGAAATGCTCAACCATTTGACCATCCTGGTGCTGCTGTTCATGAGCTATGGGATTTCTAACACAGGGAAACCCATAGGGAGAAGAAGCAGTTGCATTTAACTTGAGGCAGCAAACTATACACCTACAATTTATACCTTATTTACTAACATCACGAAGTTTCTTTGTGATTTCTCCCTGACTTTGGTAGTCCTGAAGCTGTAGGATGTGTGCCTCATTGATGGGATTTACCATGCCCGCCGGCGTTGGGCGTGTTTGGTGACGTGAGCGGACAATATGGCAAGAAGGCCAAAAATCGGTTTCACAACTTCGTGAAACCAGTTTGCGATCGTCTGCTCCCCCTGCCGATGGTGGGCCACATTCTCCTCCATTGGACATCAGGAACCTCATTGTAATATATCAGCATATCATTAAAAGGCCAGCCTGCCAGACTCAACCCCAGCCCAACCCCGCTGGATCATCCGACCATATCGGTGGGAAAACATGCTGGTGCAGAACAGGTTTTGACAACTGTGAGGTTCATAAGACGGGACTTACAGCCAGGGCCTTGCTCACATCGCAGACATCCAAGGAGCAGAAGATGCTGGAGCCCCACACCAATGGCGTGCTGGAGGAACGTCCAAGGCATGCTGGGTGGATTCTCATGGACATGGCTCTGCCGTGAAGCAGCTCATGGAAGTTGGGAAGTCACCGTTGATGCTCACAACGGATGATGGTTGAGGGGGTGGGAGAGGAAGAGGGGTTGGGGGGTGAGGTTGGGGGGAAGATTGAAGGTGTCGGGAGGGTTGAGATTGGGAGAGGGGAAAGGAAGGGGTAATGGGGGAGAAGTTGGCAACTGGTGAGGTAGGTGTAAGGGGGATGGAAGGTGTAAGGGAAGTGGTTCAGAGGGGGTGAAGAAGTTCAGAGAAGGGAAGGAATCCAGGGGAGCAGGGAGTGCAGAGAGGGGAGGGAATAAGAGTGGAGGAAGAAGTGAGGGTGTCTGAGGGAGTCAGGAAGGGTGAGGGACTTGCGGGTGTGGGAGGACTAAGTGGGGGAGGGGTTCTGGGGGGAAGGGGCCTGCAGTGGAGATGGCATTCTCGGGGGTGGGGGGGGGGTGCGGAAATGGGGTCCAGAGTGGGGAGGAGTTCCTGCAGGGAAGAGGTCTGGAGTGGGGAATGAGTTCCAGGACAGAAGGGGTCTGGAGGAGGGAAGCAGTTCCAGGAAGGGAAGGGTCCAGAGGTGGGGGGATGTCCAGGTGGACATTTAAGGGAGGGGCCTGATGGGTCCATGTCTGCCTCTCAGGGAGCAAACTGAGGGTGGGCATGGTACAAGGGAATGGTGAGAATGACCGAGGGGCAGAGTAAAGCGGTAGGGTGAGGGTTTGATGGTAGCGGTAGAAGGGGTGGCGGGGGTGATTGGTGGGAACATGGCGGTATACACAGACCCTGGGGGTGGGAAAGAGGAGGCCGGAGACCTGAATGTGGATGAGAGTGGGATTTCTGGGAAGGAAGGGAATGTGCACATTCACCTGGACAGCCCCGAAGGAAAAGGGTTGTGGCTGGTAGGTCACTGAGCGGAGGTGGAAGGTGATGCTGGGGGGGTGGGGGGGGGTGATCACATGTGTTGAGGAAAGGAAATGGGTGACTGGGGGAGGCGAAAATCACACAAAAAATTGAATCTAGGCCATACTGTCCAAATAGAAAGTGAAAGGAGACTTGTGATGGGCGAGATCAGGTGCTGCCTGGGGCTGGGATCATTGGGTGGGAGGAGATGCAGGTCAGCTCAGATGGGCAACTGAAAGTGAACCCCAGCAGGCAGCACTGAAAATGCTCAGGACATTGAATGTGATACGAGAAGGATCTGTGTGCATGGGAGAGTGCTTGCATGAGGCTCAAAATGCCCTGCTACCCAAACACCTCTCCCTCCAGAGTCACTCGTTGGTCAGGTGGTCCTTCTGTAGTAACAGAAGATGAGATTAAGGGTCTAGCAGTCAAAGAGGACTCGGAGGGAGAGGCCAATCTCTGAGATTACTGAGTGGATGACCTGGGGTGACCAGCTGCTGCTCCTTCTCCCTTCGGGTGCCTGAGGGATCCCGGCCTGACTTGTTGAGGGGGAGGAGCACCTGGAGGGACGTTGAGGTTTCCCTCTCGCGTTGCCAGTGCAGGAACTCACTCATGGCTACCACGATGGAATGCAGGTCTACGCGTATCTCCGTTCTGCTGGACTAGGGTCTCCACGCTGTCTGCCATTCTCCTATGGAGACCTCCAAGGCAGCACATGTGGATGCCACTTCATCGGAGAGCAGGTGGATGCACTCCTCTGATTCGTGTGCCATTCTGCTAAGGGCTTCCATCATTTCTGTGTTCCCACCAGCAGGCCATCCTGACTCTCCATGATGAATTGGAAGGCCAAATCTAGAGGCTTGTCATCTGACTCGGACCTCACAGATGCCTCTTCCCCATCAGTCCTCCTCCTGCTGGGGAGCTCACAAGAACCTCCCTCCTCCTGCTGCAGACACTTGTCCGTGCGGTGACCACCAGATTGTGAACCCGAACCTGCTCTTGATCTAGGTCTCTTCGAGGCGAGTGTCTCTGCGTTGGTGGAGGGTGTGGGTAAGCGCTGTGATGGGTCTTCCAGGCTGCTTATTTCCAGCTCATCAATGGAGGAGGTGTCCTCTTGGCTGGAGGTGAGGGGGTGGATGGAATTGAGGGACTGGCTGGCTGAGGGTCTCAGTCACTTGGTAGAGCTCCCTGTGTAGATAATTAGTGCATGGCAGCAAAGGCAAAAGCAGGAGAGAGAGAACTCACAGTTGCGCTGAGAGGGGGATGATGTGGTGCAGGATCCTTACGAGGGTGTTCACAGTCAACCTCACTATCACCACTGGCATGGTCCATGTCCTCACCAGTCAGCGTGATGGCACACTTCTCAAAGTGAGTGAGGGGTTTAATGTGAGCCACTCCGCCCCCTGGTCTGGGGCCTCTCCCTGCTGATGTGAGCCAGCTTCTCCTGCATGAAAACAGATGGAGAGAGTGTGAGCAGGACGCATGGCACCGCGTGGAATGTTTGTGCAGTGAATGGAGCCATGGACAGGATGAGGAAGCAAGCTCGAGAGGATATGAACTTGAAGGAGATGTGAGGTTGTGTGTGAGAGTTAGTGATGTTGTCCCTTGAGGTGTGTGATGTGGATGTGTGATGGGTTTATGAGTGTGTGAGTTGAGAGTGATGAGAAGAGTGAGCTTCCTTGGTGGAACAGATGAGACCATTCACCCTGTAGTGGCATTGGGTAACTGTCTTGGTTTGCAGGGCGTTGGCATTGCCCACCACTGCCACCACCTCCCAAGCCAGATTGGTGCTGTTGCTGCCCGTCCTGCGGCCAGAGTGGGCGTAGAGGACATCATGGCAAGCCTCCACGGTATCCAATAGGCGCTCGAGGGACAGGTCCTTGAACCTGGGGGGCTGCAGTCTTTTTTGCCTTTCAGGGCCTTGTCTTTTTTGCAGCAGTCCTGGGCTGGAAGCTCTGAGAGGTCTGTGTGTGGCTGCACTTTAAATATGGTGACCGGCTTGATGAAGCGGCAAGTGATGGCAAGGCAAGCGGACAAGAGCCCGCCCATCTTGGAAATGACATGCTTCCCGGGAATGCACAATTAACCCGATGGGTTTGGGCCGATATGGCGTGAAAAGCCACCATTGTGGCCAGTGGGTATCCACCCACTACTGCACTTAGTCCAAGTCTGGGACAATTCCGCCCATTTATGTTCAACAGTTCATATTCAATTTATTGGGCTGGATGCAGGATTTGTCATATTCCTCATTATGCTGTATGGTTCCTGGATCATTATGACTTGATTTCTTTGTTGGCCGGTGATGGTATTAATCTGTCTATTGCTGGTGGTTTTATTTAACAGCTTGTGAACAATTGGGGCATTGTCTCTCAATTTATTTTCTCTCCTTCTGTTTGAAGTGTGCTTTGCTCCACAATCCTCTGTGGCAATGTCTGATGCAACAATAATCAGTGTAACAGTTTTCCTAAGTTGTTTTAAAAGTGTTGCTTAGTTGTACGAAGCAACCAAGGCTCCCTTGCTGTTTATCTGACTGTTTTTGAGTTGATTTGTAAATGGAAATTAATGGTTAAAAGCCAATTTAGGGCCATTTTGTACTTAGCGTGATCAGAAAAAAAGAGGGAGTTTAAGATTTGCAGAGATTAATTTATTTAAAATAGAATATTTCACACAAACTCTGGAAAAAGCATTGATGTTTCTAATAGCCTATTACCAGAGAAAGAAATGATTGTGAATATGGTGCATGAAAGGTCATTAAACAGGGTAATGAGAAAAAGAAAAGACTTGCATGCCATAGCAGGGCTAATGCCTTGTTTATGCTACAGGATGCTGATATGACTTCTAATGTATTAGAGGGCATTGGTACATTATGGAGTGCAACGAACTGCATGCTGAACTTCCTGTGGCTTCCCTCCATGAGGTGATCTAACTAGCCAACAGTAAAGTGATGGCATCATAAAGCCCAGGCAGGAGGGGTCTGCAAATGTAATGTCAATTCATGGCTGCTAGTTCTAATGAGAGAGAACTGGTCCAAATTGGAATTCACCTCTGAGTCAATAAGAGGCATTTCTAATTTCAAGATTCTAGCGAAAGGCACGAGGAGGAAAATCCTTGCAGGGCAAGGTGGCCTGCATGGATTCCCAATGTGAAAAGGGTTTGTAAGTTCTACGTCCCAGAAGGAAAAAAAAATGCAGTGAAATTTGTCCAAACTGGTTTTGTGTACCATAAAATGGGTCTCCCAGTATTACTGATTTTTACTGGGATTTGACAATTTTGAACTGGTTTTTCCTTCTGGGATGCAGATATTAACATTATAGAGACCAAGGTTCTTACAGAGAGTGAGAACGAAACTTGTTCTGCCCTTCCCTGTTCCGGAAAACCCTACAACAATGGCAACCTGCATTTATATACTGCCTTCAACATGGAGCTTCACAGGGGTGCACGGAGAAATGCATGCTGAGTCAATTGGAGGGAGAGGTTAGCAAAAGCTTGGCCATGAGGTTGATGAAGATGATCTGGCTTTGTTAGGAAAGAAAGATTTGTGTTTATAGAGCACCTTCACAACCTCAGGGTGCCCCAACACGCTTTACAGGAAACTAAGTAGGTTTGAAATGTACTCACTGTTGTAGTGCAGGAAACGTGTTAGCCAATTTGTGCACAGCAAGGTGCCACAAACTACAATATGGTAATGGCCAGATCACCTGTTTTAGGTGTCGGTTGAGGGATAAACATTCTCCAGCACACCCCTGTCCTTTAAAATAGCCCTGTGCAACCTTTTATGTCAGCCTGAGAGAGCAGGCAATTTAACGTCTCATCAGAAAGGTAGCACCTTTGAGACTGCAGCACTCCCTTAGCACTGTACTGGAGTGCTAGCCTCAATTATGTGCTCAAGTCTCTGGAGTGGGACTTGAACCTTCTGACTCAGAAGCAAGAGAGAGGAGTGTCTTAAAGGAGAAGGGGGAGATGGAAAAGCAGAGGAGTTCAGAGATGGAATTGCAGAGCATGAGACCAAAGCAGCTGAAGGTATTACCATTGATGTTACAGTGGAAGGATGCACGATTGCACAAGAGTTGAGAATCAGAGGAACAGAGAATTCATGTGAAAGCGGTGGGAGAGGGGACACTGAGGGATTTCTTGGCTTTTAGATTCTTGTAGTATCCCTTATGTGGGATATTTGTACTTTTTTCTTCCCCACTGCTTTAATTTTTGTTGACGGAACATCCTTTTTTGGAGGTCAGAGTAATTGCTGTCAACATTTAGACCAATTTGAACGAGTATATAGGAAGGAGTCCTGGTGAAGCCGAGATCGATGGGAGTCGAGGTGAAAACCTCCAGTGGCCAGGGACATAACTAACTTGAAGGAAGGTGCTTGTGCTGTTAGAGACCAATGAATACAGCCCCAGAATATTGCTGCAGGAGATCCTCAGTCCAATTGCTCTCAGTGATGTCAGCTGTAACTCTGTGATAGCAACCTCTCTTGCCTCTGGGACTCAAGGATTTGGGTTAAAGACCCACTCCAGAGCCTTGAGCATACAATCTAGCACAGTACTGAGAGAGTGCTGCCCTGTCAGAGGTGCCATCTTTCAAATAAGACCTTAGGGTCTTACGGAAGAGCAGGCCTTGACTGTTCTCCTACGCAGACATAAAAGATCCCTTGCCACCATCTGGAAGAAGAGCAGAGTTATTCCTCCTAGTCTCCTGGCCAATATTTATCCCTCAAACCATGTCTAAAAGAAATGCAGATTATTAGATTGTGAAATGTTCATATACAAAGGGACCTCGGCGTCCTTGCACACCAATCACTGAAAGCAAGCATGCAGGTGCAGCAAGCAGTTAAGAAGGTAAATGGTATGGTGGCCTTCATTGCGAGAGGACTTGAGTACAGGAGCAAGGATGTCTTACTGTGGCTATACGGGGCCCTGGTGAGACCACACCTGGAGTATTGTGTGCAGTTTTGGTCTCCTTATTTAAGAAAGAATATACTGACCGTAGAGGGAGTGCAGTGAAGGTTCATCAGACTGATTCCTGGGATGGTAGGATTGTCGTATGAGGAGAGATTGGGCTGACTAGGCCTGTATTCACTGGAGTTTAGAAGAATGAGAGGAGATCTCATTGAAACATATAAAATTCTGACAGGGCTGGACAGACTGGATGCAGGGATGATGTTTCCTGTGGTTGGGGTTCTAGAAGAATGGATCGCAATCTCAGAATACGGGGTAGGCCATTTAGGACTGAGATGATGAGAAACTTCTTCACTCAGAGGGCGGTGAACCTGTTGTGGTAAAGTGGAGTGCTGAGTTCGTGGAGCTATGATTGTCAACACTTCCGAGGAAGTCTCCTGAGAGACTTGACTTGTAACTAGTTATTCATGTAAATAATTGGGATGTTGTGATGCTTGTCAATTGTACTTTCAAGTAAAGGGGCAGGGATGTGGTAGAGTGGAGTGCTATGTACCTTTAAGAGAATATAGTTAGTTGACCATGTGACTGTATTGACCAATCGCTACACAGTGCGGGCTTCTTGGGTAACTGTAAGTCTAGAGCTGGAGGTAATTGAAGAAGCACACATGGTGTTAGTGTTCTGTTCTTAGTCCCAATAAATAACCAGTGTTTGTTCAGTTAATCGGTCTCTCTGCCTATATTGTTTCAAGCACCAACTAATGTGTTAATATCAAGGGCACAGCTAGCGTTCCCCAGACAAAGCAAACCTGATAACCAAAAACATAAAACTAGCGACGAAGATAAACCGGGTCCATTGACTCAATCAAGGAAGCCGCGGTGGGCCAGCTCTGTTACTTCACCACTACCTTGAAAGCAGTTTGAAAGTGCAGTCTCCTTAGTCATCGAGTACACCATGGTTTGGGCATCTTGAACCATTCGACCCTGTTTCCGATGACTGGTCTCAGTATGTCGAACTAGCATTCTACTTTACCACTAACAACATCGCAGGGGAGGACAAGAAGAGGGCAATTCTTTTGTCCACATGCGGGAGCAAAATGGGCTGATCTGCAGCCTCAAGTCATTTAACACCCCCGATACAAAGACTTTCAGCAAGTTAGGTAACATTGTAAAAAAAAACACCTGAAACCAAAGCCCTCAGTCACTACGCAGCGTTTTAAATTCAATCCGAGGAACAGGCTTCCAGGAGAGACAATCGTTGGCTACTTCGCTGCTTTAAAGGAATTAACGGAATATTTTGAGTTTGGAACTTCAATTAACGACATATTGAGATGCTGTTTGATACGTGGAATTGGGGACGACGCTATTCAAAAGTGATTGTTATCTGAAACTTATCTAGACTTCCGTAAGGCGTCAGAATTGGCATTGGCCATGGAGAACGCTGTTAGAGACTCGGAGGTGATAAAAGATACACAAAATGGTGCCGTCCATCTTGTAGGGTGTGAGGGGTCAGTAACGAAAGGTGCGAAAATGTCAGACTCCACAGCAAGGCAGGGAACGCCCGCCATGTACAGACCACTGAATAACAACAGCACTACAGTGAAAACCCAGGACACTAATGAGAGAAATGCATCCAGGCGGCCTGCAGGCGATCGACAGTTCAGAAACATCGAATGGCCACAGAACACAGCACTGTCAAGATCGGCTGAGGCAGCATTTTAAAAACAAAGGTAGAAATTGCAAAACCTGTCTCATGGAAGAACCAGAGGAAGAAGATTCTGACAACTATTCATTATACAACCTGAAAGCAGGTAGAACTGAGCTAATGCAGGTAGTCATTGGAGTCAATGAACAACCCATCCAGATGGAGGTTGATACTGGGGCATCAATGTCTGTCATAGGAGAACATATGTTCAGTTACTTGAATAAAGGAGTCAAACCTTTAAGTTTGGAACAATTAGACACTAAATTAAACGCATATACCAGCAAAGAAATAAGAGCGAAACAGATATGTCAAGTCCTGGTGCAGTCCGCAAATTGTCGTAGTAACTGGGGCAGGCCCCAATTTAATTGGTCACAACTGGCTCAAAAAGATTAAACTGCAATGGGCTGAGATTTTTCAAATCGGAACGAGAAACTTACAGGAATTGTTTACAAAAGTAT
Source organism: Carcharodon carcharias (assembly GCF_017639515.1). Classification (NCBI taxonomy): domain Eukaryota; kingdom Metazoa; phylum Chordata; class Chondrichthyes; order Lamniformes; family Lamnidae; genus Carcharodon; species Carcharodon carcharias. Next base: position 15,436,035 of record NC_054481.1, on the reverse strand, counting down.
GCTTTCATTTTCAGTCATGAACTACAAGCCGAAACCCAAGTAGACACTAATGTAACTCCCAGATTTATCAGAGCCAGACCAGTCCCTTGTGCTCTATGGGACAAGGTCGAGATCGAGATAAACAGACTGGAAAACTTGGGTATCTTGCAACTTTCTGAGTGGGCGGCACCCAAAGTACCCGTACTGAAGCCAGACCAAAGTGTTCGCTTATGCGGTGATTATAAGTTAACTGTAAACAGAGTGGCCAAACTTGATAGGCATCCGATACCGAAGATGGACGAATTGTATTCTAAATTGGCAGGCGGTGTTACATATTCAAAACTCGACATGAGGCACGCCTACCAGCAGGTAGAGTTGGAAGAAGGCTCTAGAGAATTCGTGACCATCAATACACTTCGAGGATTGTATCAATGTACTCGACTACCTTCTAGGGTCTCATCAGTGTGTGCTATTTTCCAGCGTACCATGGAAAATCTGCTTCAGGGACTGCCCCATGTTGTTGTTTGTCTGGATGATGTCTTAGTCACTGGACGAACTGACAAAGGACGCTTAGCTAATTTGGAGGAGGTGCTGAAATGCTTCTCACAAGCAGGGGTAGGCTTGAAGTGAGAAATGTGTCTTTTCCAAGCCTAAGAGGCAGTTTACTTGGGTCACAAGATCGATGCGGAGGGCCTGTATCCTGTGGAAGAAAAGGTCGAGGCTATTTGTGAGGCACCTGCACCAAGAAACAGTGCAGAAATAAAGGCCTTCTTAGGCATGATGAACTGGTATGGGTGATTTATCCCAAATCTATCAACTGCACTGGCTCCATTATACTCATTGCTTAAGAAAAACCACAAATGGATTTGGCAAGCTCGTTTCTGAATGCGTTTCTGAAGGTAAAGCAATTGTTAAAATCATCGCCCTATTGGTCCACTCTGATCCAAAGAAAGAATTTATTTTAATTTGTGATGCATCCCCTGATGGAGTAGGGGCTGTACTTTTACATCGGATGGTGGCTAGCTCCGAACCACCCATTGGTTACACATCTCGCACACTCAGTGCTGCAGAGCGACGATATTCTCAAGTTGAGAAGGAGGGTTTGTCTGGTGTGTTTGCTGTTTGGAAATTCCATCAATAACTCCACGGTCGCCATTTTCACATTATATCCGCCCACAAGCCTCTGCTGGGATTATTTGGAGAGGATAAGGCGATACCCCCCATCGCATCCAGAGGTAGTCACTGATATTGGCTGCTTCCGAATACACTTTTATTCACCGATCGGGAAGCCAGATCGCACATGCTGATGCCTTGAGCTGCCTCCCTCTGCCAGATAACAACAGGAAGATTCCAATTCCCCAGGAACTTGTCTTAGTACTAAAGTTTTTGGATTCCTCCCCTGACCAGGCCAAACAAATCCGTGAGTGGACAAGCCTAGATGCACTTTTACCTCACGTCCGGGATCAGGTCTTGAATGGATGGTCAGGCGAGCCAAAGACTGATGACATGAAGCTCTATTTCAATCGCAGGTGTGAGCTCACCTGCTAGGACAGCATAGTGCTCTGGGGAGCAAGGGTTTTTGTGCCCCAAGAGGGCGAAGGTCATTACTGGCCGAGTTACATAGCACTCACCTTGGCATTAGGAGGATGAAGATACTCACGTGCAGCTACTTGTGGTGGCCAGGGCTGGACACAGACATCAAAACCCTAGTCAAAAGTTGTCTTCAATGCCAGCAGGTACAAAAGCTACCTCCCTTAGCTCCATCACTTCCATGTGAATGGCCGGGGCACCCATGGGTGCACCTCCACATCTACTACGTGGGGCCCTTCTTGGGCACGATATTCTTTTTATTAATAGGCGTCCACACCAAGTGGATGAATGTTTATGAAGTCCGGTCACCCATGTCTGCTGCCACCATAGACCGTTTGCGATAGAGTTTTGCAGTGCACTGGTTACCGGAGGTGCTCGTGTCAGACAACGGGACTGCATTTACCAGTGGATAGTTCCACAGGTTTACAATCCTCAATGGAATAACTCATTTCAAAACCTCACCTTACCATCCCGTCTCTAATGGTTTGGCTGAGCAGGCGGTCCAAACGTTTAGGTCCGGGCTGAAAAAGCTGGACGGGGATTCAATCAGCACCAGATTGCCACAGTTCCTTTTCATATACCAGACGACACCACACATGACCACTGGTATTGACCCTATTGAATTACTAATGAAGAGACGTCTCTGCCCCTGTTTAACTCTTATCAGGCCAAATTTAGTGGGGGAGGGTGGAGAGAAGACAAGAGGTCTAGAAGGCTAAACATGATGGCCATAACCATGAAAGAAATATTATGGTGGGAGACACAGTTCTCATGAGGAACTTTGGAGATGGGCTCATTTGGCTATTAGGTGAAGTGAGTGCCGTGACAGGACCTCTGTCCTATTATGTGTCGGTAAACGGCCGAATAATTGGACGACACGTGGATCATCTCCGCTGAAGAGAGCCAATCCCACATGAGGGATGCCGTCATCATTTGAATTTGAGACTGCAGCGCATGTAGAAGAAATGTCACATGATTTGGAAGTCTCGGTGTGGAGCTGAGGGGGTCGAAGACACAAACTTGCCCACTTCCACCGAAGAGCCTGGTGGACAGTTGAACCCTTAGAAGGGGGTCTCGGAAAAACCAGCCGAGGCTGCTGAGCTATGATGCTCAACACGTCTGAGGAAGCCTCCTGAGAGACTTGACTTGTAACTAGTTATTCACGTAAATAATTGGGATGTTGTGATGCTTGTCAATTGTACTTTCAAGTAAAGGGGGAGGGATGTGGTAAAGTGGAGTGCTATGTACCTTTAAGAGAATATAATTAGTTGACCATGTGACTGTATCGCCCAATCACTACACAACGTGGGCTTCTTGGGTAACTGTAAGTTGGGGGTGATTGAAGAAACACACAAGGTGTTAATGTTCTGTCCTTAGTTCCAATAAACCACCAACATTTGTTCAGTTAATTGGTATCTCTGCCTATATTGTTTCAAGCACCAACTAATGTGTTAATATCAAAGGCGAAGCAAGCATTCACCAGACAAAGCAAACCTGATAACCAAAAACATAAAACCTGTGGAATTCTCTACCACAGAGGGCTGTGGAGCCAAGTAACTGAATACATTTAAGAAGCAAATTGATAGATTTCTAGATTCTACAGGCATCAAGGGGTATGGGCAGAAAGTGGGAGTGTGGCATTGAGATAGAGGATCAGCCATGATCATATTGAATGGCAGAACAGGCTCGAAGGACCGAATGATCTACTCCTGCTCCTATTTTCTATGTTTCTATTATCTGGTCATCTTTGTTGTGCATAAATTGGTTGCTGCTGAGTTAATTCGGCGAGAGCTGAGATTGTGGTTTCCCGCCGGCGGGTTGAGATGCAGAGATTAAGTCAGTGGTGTGGCAGTGGCTGGTCAGGTTTCACGCGGTCCCATGGCAGGCTCTGACTCGGAATGAATTTGTGTTCCATGCATATTCATTGTGTTCAAACTTTTGAAATTAAGTGCCACCTTCAAGATTAAGTCAGTGCGCGCACGGGAATCTCCTGGTGCCCGGTTCACGTTTGTTTAAATGGGGCCTGCGCCAGTCGGCTCTGTGCCGTTGTGTCTGAGGGCAGCGGGTTTCTTTGTTGAACTTTGTGGCACAAGGGAGGGGAGCAGGAGAACGGCAGCTCGGGACTGGCAAGGGTGAGTCAGGTCTGATCGGGGATGGCGGGTGGGGGCGGAGGTGGGGGTTTATGGGTGGGTTGTGGGTTGTGGGGGTTAGCGGAGTGGGGTCAGGAGCAAGGAGGAGTGAAAGAGGGATGCAAGGGAGGACAGAGGGTGACATTAGAGACACACGGAGGAGTGAATTGGGAAGGGCCTGGTGTCCTTGGTATGGTGAGAGGGAGGGGGGTGTGGAATGACCGTAAATGATAAGGTAGAGAGTGATGTGGGGAGAAGTTTGGGGAGGGGGTGGGTGCGAGGGTCACGATCTGTTGAACCAAAGAAATATAATGAGATTACTGAGGTAATGGAGGTTGGCAGGATATTAGTGGCCTGTTTGCCCAGGAGCCTCTTTTATAGCCTGCCCGTACCTGCCGCAATGCCAGATGGTGGCGGGTTTCACCATTGAGAAGCTTCCGGAGCCGTGCGATCGCACGTGTCTCCCGTGCCCGACGATGGCACTTTAAATTTTAATTAGAATCGCGTGGGAGTCGGCTCCCAACACGAGAGCGGGAGTACCGCCCGCTTCCCGTTCTACCGTCAGGCGCGGAGTGCCACAAGTAAAATACCGCCCAATGTGTTTGGATCACTACAGCCTCTATGTCTTTTCCTTGCTGGCTCCCGAACTGTCACCCTGGTTTAACCGCAAAAGCTCTTTCTAGGTCTCAGACTTCGGATTAAACACATGTTATGTGCAACATTTCTATAACAGACACATACGGAGATAATAAACTACACGATACGTATCCTCGGCTTAACACTGCTACTCACCTGTCATTTTCAGTTTTGCTGCTGTTGTTGTTCAATAATACGACTGAGATTTTATCCATAATAGCGACAAAATATCCCTTTGGATCCAGTCAATGAGATTGTTAGCACTCTAGTAACTGGTGGCTTTCTGCTTGTGTTATCTTTATTTTTGTCATATTACACAGAAGTTTAACTCCCCAAAATTACTTTCATATCAGAAGTACAAGATATAAAATGCACCCTATAAATTCATCATGTTTTGCTTTTAGTGTGAATAGTGCAGGGTTGAATCTACAGTACACACACCTCAATCACTTTTCAATCGTTAATAAAGCACTTTTCTACCACACATTAACTTCTTGGGATAACTGACCTCTATGCGGCCTGCCAACTCCAGAACTTAAGCTCTGGCCCCTATTTTAACTGGGGGGCCAGGTTTTGGTCAATGAGTTTTGTTATCTGTTCTTGCAGGTTCACCATCATTTATTCCCTTGTGTTTATGAACAATGGAATGATCAAGAACACTTTACTGAGACATGGTACAATTGCAACCCAGCAAACTGATCCTTTTCCATAAAACAAATAAATAAATTGAATTAATTCTTCCTTGCCAGTTTCATTAATTTCAAGTGCCCCTCAAAGCAGTTTTAAAATAATAGAGACAAAACTCTGCCTTTATGCTAAGTGAAAATCCAAGTTTAACAATAGCTAAGCCCAACCTCACTGGCCATGTCTCTGTAAAGGCTACAGTGTTTGTATGTGCCACAGAATTTAATGTTAGGATCCTGAGCCATGTATCACTTAATGGGATATTGGGTGAAGATGTGCTCCAGGTTGTAAGGGACACGAAGCCCACTTCCGGGAAAACTCATTGATCCTGAGCCCAGAAAATGTTTTGAGTAAAACACCCCCAAAATGGAACAATTACATAACATTGCAATGCAGCACTATTTGAAGGTGAAGTCTGTTCCTTTTCAGTTTTTGTAGGTTGCGTTTATATCCCTTATCCTTTTCCCCCCTTCCCCACATCTCTCCATTCATCTGATCCTCGGCTCTTGTGCTTCCCCTCTCCCCTCACCCAGTGGTGGCCGTGCGGTCAGCCTGAAGGCCTGGCATTCTTCCTTAAACCCCTCCACCCCCACCTCCATTAAAACACACGTTGACCAGGTTTTTGGTCACCACTCCGATATGCCCCTTTCTTTGGCGTGGTATCCATTCTTGTCTGATTACACCTCTGCCGTACTTTTGTATGATCAAGATGTTTTGTAAGTGCCTGTTTTTGGTGCGTTGTTGCTGGAAGAACAGAATAGCAGCATGGCCAATGACCCTAAGTAACCCTGCATCTCATACCAATCCATGGCACTCTCAACAATTCTGTCAAGTGCTGTCAACTGCAACCACACAGATCCTACAGAATGGAGATAGTGACATTAAAGAGCAGCAGAAATCAAGCCACAAAGCAGAAGAGAAAGAGTGGCAGATAAGAAGCAGGCACTTGGTACCCAGGCGGCTGGCATGGAGCCTCCTTTTAGTTCAATGCCTTTGATTTTGACCTCATGGGGCCTAATTGTAGTAAACAAATCCCTAGCTCAGAATCATCTACAGGCATCACTTGAATCCATACAAAAGGACATTCAAGGTTAGGCTTGGAGTGTGGGAAAGAATATTCCTGAACTGCACAGAGATTGATGAGTGTTTGTCAGTCTAACCTGGAATGCATGGTGACTACAGTGAAACCCTCATTCGTTCAAGCCCAGTTACAATGGGCTGAGCATTAATTCCCATAAACAGCTGAGTTGGATTCATGTCAGAAGCTGAACTGCAAAAAATCTTAAACAGGAGCCCAACTCATCTCAAACCGACCCACTTCCAGTTTTAACAAAAGTGGAATGAAGGACAGGCAACCAATCTGCTCAAGAGAAGTGAATTGGTCACCTAAACAATGAATGTTAAATATGAAGGCTGCAGGACTTCATTTCCATAACCAATGTACTTTAACTCATTTCAGCTGGGTTTCGAAAGCCTTGGGAAACCCGGCAGCTAAAACGAGGCGAGAAGGGCTGATTCCACGAGGTAAGTACCTTTACAACACAGCTTATGGGCCAGGAGGAGCAGGAATGTTTCCTCAGCATGTTCCAAAGCGCCTTACTGCCAATGAAAGTACTTTTGAATTGTAGTCACTGTTGTTATTTAGGAGGCGCCAAAGGTTATGAATTACGTGGTACACTCAACAAAACACAATGAGGAAAGTTTAATAAAAGAGCAAAGACTAATTTGAGATAAAAACAGAATATGCTGGAAATACTCAGCAGGTCTGGCAACATCTGTGGAGAGAGAAACAGAGTTAAAGTTTCAGACCGATGACTTTTCATCAGACCTGGGCATGATGAGTAATGTGACAATAATATTTCAGTCAGTCAGGGAGATGCTAGAGCTTTTGGTCAGGAAAGAACAAAAGGAAAGGTCTATGTTAAGACGGAAGGCAGAGAGAGGGTGATAGTGAAAGACAAAAAGAGATGGTAATAGGGAAAGTAAAGAAGCAAAAGATGTCCCCGGAGGAGGTATAAATGGGAAAGCAAAACCACACCAATGGTTGCTGACCAAAAACAATGGGGACAGAAGTTATCATCTGAAATTGTTGAACTCACTGTTGAGTCCAGGAGGTTGTAAAGTGCTTAATTGAAAGATGAGATGCTGTTCCTCGAGCATCTGTTCCAATCACCTCCACTTTCTTACAATGTTCATGTCATTGAATTATTCTTATTTAGTAAATAGTGATAATGATATGAGCAAATGCTTCCTTTAATCAGTGCTCCCATTGCAGAGTACCTATTAATAAGCGTATAATGTCATATATTTGCCTAGCTGTGTTCCGGGGCTGTACAAGAGGAAGACTGTATTGTGAGAATGTAGGTCTCCTTTCCACCCTGTGCCACTGTATTGTTTATTTTAGGCTGCCCTTGATCTAGAAAACCAAATTAATTTTGAAAAATGCTCCAACATGACTCTCAGCAAGTGGAATGCAGTATTTGGAGTTTCTAGTCCAGTAGAAGACACTGAGGGGGTTTGTGATTAATGCTGATGTGTTCTTGCTCTATCACTTCACAGAGAGGAGGGTTAGTTAGCTTTGTTAAGCCAGTATGTGCAGAGTAACTCCACTTTATTTTCCGTGGGTATATCAGAACCTGTCAGCGAACAGGGAAAACGGCTCCTCTGAGAAAACGGAGCAAAAATAATTGAAGAAATTGCACAGCCAAAATAACAATAGCCTGCAGTGCTGGGCTGACACTCAGGTTGGTATTAACATACTGTAGAGGGCAGTGAAGTGCCATTTGAGTCTGGAAGTTTGTAAAAGTTGCTCCACAGACATACCTACCCCCTTTGAAGAAATCGCTGCTCTCCATCAACATGAATCTCAAACGTGAAGAGCAATACTTAAAACATAGCAGTGGGGAAACTAAGAGGAGATTCTGGGACACTATCTGGTCACTACACATTGTTTCAGAGCCCGAGGCACAGTTAACTTCCTTGCAGCAATCGCAATCCACTCCTTGAATAATTCCCCACCTAATAATACCTCGAAAGGATTCATCGCGTCAGGGGGAAATGAAAGAAGATTGAAGCAGTGAGCAGCAAGTGAAGCTTGAATGAAGTAAGAAAAATATACTCACCAAAGGAATCAACTTCATTGGTTGGCATTTATGAGAGAAAATACAGCAGATGTTGATCAATGCATGCAGGAAAGCCTGTAAATAACAAAGATATGTTGATCAAAATAAACACAAGTGCATCCCTTGCTGAGGCCTGACAATTAATTTCTTTAAGGGGATGTTAATATTTGGATAATCATTTCACAGGCTGACTATTCCCAATTTAGTTGTTACTTTAATGACTAAATATAGAACAAACTTCCCTCTGTTTTCAGAATGTTTGAACACTGTGTTTTAGCGAAAGTACTTACTGTGGAAATCTAATTCAAATCCAGCTCATTAAAATTTCATGATTCTTACCCCAGGGGTAGTCATGCTATTTAAAAAGAAGACTCAGAGCTTCAGATCCTTTACACAGCAAAATTTTGCCTCAGGCCTCTAAAAATTCAGTTGAGTCAGGCCTGATTAATTATTAAGACTGTTTACTATCAGCTAGTTTATGAAGATATGTACAAAAGAAACACTTGGGTGGAAACTCTTTTTGGGCAGTAATGTAAAACGAATGGTGCTGTACCTTCTGCTGGTGGTATTTAGGGTTGCCAACCGTGATTAGCTGGAGGTTTCACCACATGACTTGCCCCCACGCTCCAGCCATTAGTCGGCCAACACATTCATCCTTGTGACGCCCTGCCTTCCCAAGCCAAAAGACTTAATTGGACGATGCTTGACTGTCAGCCAGACAACCGTTTTTTTTCCCCCCACTTTCAATATTTTCATATCTGGTGAAGAGAGATGTTCAAAGAACATGACAAAAAAAGCCACAACCTTTTTAAAGGACCCTATGATTTTTCTCCAGGGTTGCACACAACAGTGTCCTGGGATATGATCTTCAATTCCTGAAGACTCCAGGCCAATCCTGGAGGGTTGGCAACCTTAGCGGCATTCAATTCCATTCCTGTCAATGGAAGTCTGATATGTTCGAGGTGCATTTTGATCCTATTGCGTACAATAGCGCAGTAAGTGCCAGGCAAGGAAGATTAACAGCAGATCGCAAAGTGTCTTCCTGCATGTGTCTCAAAGTTATAGTGCCATGGTACACTGTAAAGTTGGCAAGGGATATGCCAACCATGGTAATAGGTCGGGAGGATGAGCAGTGCTGTTGATGATTAATGAGGAGCACTAACCCTACTGATATTGGGGTAATGAAGACCATGAGGACAACAATACTCAGTCTAGTTTTCTCTTTGGTACTACCAAGTGCTGCCATCTTTTACTGAACTTCTCCATTAGTTTACAAATCTCTGAACTGAATTGTCAGTCGGAATAATTTGGCTATACACATTAATGAAGAGGAATCAAGGAAAAAGAGTTAAATAATTGCTTCATTTCATTCTGGCTATTGAGGTTTGAAACATGTTGTTGCATCACACACAACAGTAACTAACTGTTGTGGCAGCTATGGGGTTTGCAAGGGAAAAAATACATGAATTTATTGGTCGATTAAACTCTAAGATGTGAAGTGTCTTTGGAACCTGCAGTTTAATTCCACACAGTTTCGTGGGACAAACTCTCCCTTTTCTGCTGGCAATGAGGGCCCAAGTCAGTGATTAATTTGGACAGTCTTCCTTTTCCCTCCAATTTTTTACCCTTCTTCACCTCTGGCAGAATGGACCCCATCTTCCTTGCTGGGATGTCAGTCACCTTCCATTGCCTTACCCACAATTAAATGGCCCTTATTCATTGGTGAGCCTTGAAACTGAGTGACGGAGGCCATCTGACTTTGGGCGGAGGGGGGGGAGGGGACATCACAGTCATTCTGGATCCTGTCCTGTCCGGATGTAACGTGGTTTGATAGCAATCAGGACTGAGAGTCCTGGACAATCTTTCCATTCTTTACCCAGGAGAAGAGCAGCCAGTTGTTCTCTAGCCCACATTAGTACTGTCATCTGTTCAGATCGGCCAGCGTGTGCCTGTTCACGCAGCCGCCACCCCCCCCACCCCCAACCCCACCCAACAGGAGCACACTACAACTAACAACCACAACAACTTGGATTTGCACAGCACAGGAATTTTCTGGCTCTGTTGGTGGGTGCCAGGTGTTATTGCTGGGGGGGGATGCGGGGGCAACAATATTGCGAGAGGGCCAGAAATCGGTTTCACGCTGTCGTGAAACCAGTTTACAATCGTCCGTCCAACCATCAATGGGGGGCCAAGTTTCCCATCGCCGCACATCAGGGACCTAATGTCAGTACTTCAGCCTCTAATTATAGTTCAGTGGAATCATCCCCACCCCCCACGTCAACTTGACCGCCCAGGTCGGCGTGACTTCAGAACGGCAGCACCCGGCGGCCTGAACTGCGAGGGGAACTCGGAGGTGAGCGCACACAACCTTCCCCAGCGCCCGCGAGCATCGCCCTTAGGACTTCAAGGAAGAGGCGCCGCGCATTCGGCAGGGGGCACACAGGTAAGTCGCTTTTTCCTACCTGGCTTTCAGTGTGGTGCCGGGGCAAGGGCTCCAGTGTGGGTCAGGCTGGGGGTGGGGTGTGGGGGGGAGATGCTGGGGGAAAGGCAGCACATACTGAAGCACATGCCGGGGAGGGTTGGTGTTGGGGATGAGGGAAGTGGCAACACATTTGGAAAAGCTTGTCAAAAGTGAGCATTCTTCCACAGCTAAGACTGTTCAGCTCCATTGACAGGCTTGGAGTCAGGCCGCTGAAGCTTTTCTACCCACTCAAGCAACGCAAAAGCATGAAAGTGCCACCAGATGTTCCAGAGGTTTTCACCCCTCAGGCGCAGACTACAAATTAATGTGCGTTTTAGGGGGCAGCAGAGTAATTGACCGACTGGGCAAGTTGTAGAATCCCCTTGCGAAAGGGGGCCATGGTGTAGTCACTGGTGGAGGGGATCACAGCCCCTTGCAATGTCTTTATTAAGGTTTAGACTAATATCTCTCATGGTTCAAGCTAAGAGCACAGTCTTGCAGGTTAGGAGAATGCCTGTGCCTGAGCTGAGAGCACAGCATGCAGGCCAGTGGGTGAAGCTGCCGCCAATAGGTCAAGTAGAGTGGGGCAGAGGTGGGTGGGGTTTTGGACAGCAATGAATGCACAACACATTGGCCGTCCAAGTGGTGGCCAGCACTTTCCTGTATTCATGAAGAGAGAGAGGGCCTTAGTACACCCATGCTAACCCATGCGTATCTCTCTTTGATCCTGCAGGAGAAGAACATCAGGATCATGGTGCCTGGTGATTTAACGGTGTGCCTCATGTCTTACAGAGAGCAGAGAAGAAGAAGAAGAGAGCAATGGAGGCACCTGGCTCAGTAAGGGGAGGAGCACCTCCCTCAAGATGAAGGGGTGGCAGGGCCTGCTGTACACGCAGCTGAAGATCCACAGTGAGCTGTCACTCATAGGCACCTCGCAATACCTCACTGTGGATCAGACAGTGCGATGTGCCCACCAGATTGTGATCCCGAGGCTACACTAGAACTAGGTCCCACTCTGCTCTGTCTCTGCTCTGTGGATGAGCGCTGTGATAGGACTTCAAATAGGGTATCATCAGATTCTTCTTCAGAAGTGTCTTCGGGGCTTGAGTCGAGGACCTGGATCGTGGACGCCCCCAGCTGCTTCCAGGATGTGCCTGCGAAAGAAAGGAGAGATAATTAGTGTATGGCAGGGGACTCCAGAACAGGGGAGCTAACTCACTGCATGGTTATCTGATGGATAAAACAAAAAACTACGGATGCTGGAAATCCAAAACAAAAACAGAATTACCTGGAAAAACTCAGCAGGTCTGGCAGCATCGGCGGAGAAGAAAAGAGTTGAGGTTTCGAGTCCTCATTTCTTCTCCACCGATGCTGCCAGACCTGCTGAGTTTTTCCAGGTAATTCTGCTTTTGTTTTGTCTGATGGATGTTGTACTGCTGGATGCTCACTTGGTTGGGAACTGCCGACCTCACTGTCAGCCCAGGAATGGTCCAGATCGTCACCGGCCAGCTGGATGACTCTGTTTTCAAAGTCTGTGAGGACCTTGATGTCGGGCATTCCCCCATTAGTCTGCAACCTCTCCCTTTTGTTCTGTGCCAGCTTGTCCTGTGTAAATACAGATGGGGAAAGTGTAAGCAGGATGCCTACCAGGCCAGGTGAGAAAGATGCTGGCATGTGTGGGGGTGGTGAATGGTGCCACGGGTGGGATGAGGACATGGTCCGCAGGGCAGATGAAGGTGTGAGTGAGAGAGTGAATGGTGTTGTCCCTTGAACTGTCAGTGAGTGAGATCCCTGTGGATGTGTGATGGGTTTGTCAGTGTGTGAGTTGAGAGTGATGAGAAGAGTAATTACCCTGGCAGAACAGAGGAAATCATTCATCCTCTTGTGGCACCGGATGGTTGTCCTCTTTTGCAGGGTATTGGCACTGACCACCACTGCCCCTGCCTTCCATGCTGGATTGGTGACCTTGCTTGCTGGCCTTCCCTCAGAATGGGGGTAGGGGACTTCACAGCGGGCCTCCACTGCGTCCAGTAGGCATCCGAGGGAGGGGTTGTTAAATTTGGGGGGGCAGCATGTTTCCTCCCTTTGGCAGCCACGACTTTGCAGCAGCTTCCAATCCCTTAGAGGGAGTTAGCTCTGTGCAGGGGCGTGCTTTAAATATGGCGTCCTGATTACTGAAGGCCTGAGGTGGCGACAGGATAGGTGAATTGCAGGCCGCCCCGCCAGTGACACAGCGTTTTTTCCGGAATGCATTATTGATGAGGCGGGATGGGCCGGGAATGGGACAATGTGGCACGATAACCCGGCATTGCGGCCTGCAGGTAAAATGACTTGGTTCATGCTCACCACCGCACTTAGTGAAAACCTGGGACCATTCCACCTGTAGTAAAATATTCCAAGGCCTTTCCCAGGAGTATATTCAGACAAAAATGGACACCGAGCCAAAGAAAACAACGTTAGGGCAGGTGACGAAGAACTTGGTCAAAAAGCCTGGTTTTAGGCTGCAAGTTAAAGGTGAAGAGAGGGGTATAGAGGGGAAGAGGTTTGGAGAGGGAATTCCAGAACTTAGGGCCTAGACTGTTGAAAGCATGGTTGCTAGCAATGGGGAAAGAGGTAGAGGAGGCTCAATCTAGCCAGCTACAGCTACTGAATCAACTAAGTGAACACAGACTAATGAGTGAACCCTAGAGTAACCAAGACCTAATGGCTCAGAAATTGTGCTCTTCAAGGTCCATTGGATGGAACACCGCTGACTTATGTTGTGTTGTGCTGTGTATGTGCCTTTAAAAGAATGTACCTTAAACTACTGTTGATCATTACATACCTGAAAAGGACATGATGTATTAGTCCCATGACTTATAGTGAGCCTGCAAGCTGCAAGGTAGAGATTAGATGTACTGTACTTAGCTCCCAGTGAACATTCTCTGTACTTAAGTCTTATCTTCAAATAAAGAACCTGCATTATTGTTTCACCAATAATCCTGTATGATTGGTACACCAAAGAAGGAGAAGAACGTAGGAACTTAGTGTCAAGGTGTGTTTGCTTGTGACCCCTGTCAAAGGTCACAGGGTCAGGGCTGGTAAACACAGATTGCTTGGCTGCGATAGGTTGGGAGCACCTGGCAAAAATGGCCAGGAGAATCTGGAGTAAGTGATCAGAGCTGGAGGCGCAGGATGTTTGGTGCCCCCTCCCCTCCTCCTAAGCCAGCCTCAGACGAAATGTTTAGCTAATCTTATGGCCCATGTACAAAGGAGACCTGACTGATTTTCGTTTTTAAATGTATTCTTTGGGGGCCCAAGCCAGGATTGTAGCCCAAGTGGGGCCTAGGCCAGGATCGTGGTCTAATTGGGACCCAGGCCAGGATTGTAGCCTAAGTGGGGCCTAGGCCAGGATCGTGGTCTAATTGAGGCCCAGGCCAGGATCGTGGTCTAATTGGGACCCAGGCCAGGATCGTGGTCTAATTGGGACCCAGGCCAGGATCGTGGTCTAATTGGGACCCAGGCCAGGATCGTGGTCTAATTGGGACCCAGGCCAGGATCGTGGTCTAATTGGGACCCAGGCCAGGATCGTGGTCTAATTGGGACCCAGGCCAGGATCGTGGTCTAATTGGGACCCAGGCCAGGATCGTGGTCTAATTGGGGCCTAGGCCAGGATTGTAGCCTAAGTGGGACCCAGGCCAGAATCACGTTCTAAGTGGGGTCCACCAGTGCCAGCTTCTCAGACATTACCAGACCTAATAGTCCCATTTGTACCAGGGTCCTTTACTTGGCCAGGGGTGCTGCAACGCTGATGTTTGGAGCCTCTGCCCAGGCGCCTTCCTCCTTTCCATCGATGTCCATGTACAAACAGACAGAAACTCCACAAGGCAACCAAGCTCTAGCTTATTGTCTGGCTGTTCCAATGGACACCCAGGAATCTATCAGAACAATTGCAGCTCTTAAACCGCAGCATCTTTAGCTTGACACCATTGGAAAACAGCCTCAATCCATCTTCGGGGGGTGGTGGTGGTGGGGGGGTGGGGGTGGGGTTGGGGGGGGTGGGCGGTGGGTGATGTTGGGGAGGTGGGGGGGTGGTTGTTGCAACATCTAAATGGGCATGTGCAACTTGGAGAGGTCACAGAGATAGGCTGGAGAAATGAAATACGTTATCTGGTTACAACGGGGAATGTTCTCAGGCTCGTAGAAGTGGGGGTGGTGACAGGGATTGGTGCTGGGGTGGGGGAAGCGGGGAACTAATTCGGGAGATGGCAACACCTGTCTCAAGGATGACTGAAATTATCACTGAGGAAAGACCAAAAGAAACTCCTCTCCCAGTATCAGGATTCTGGGATTGAAAAGTAACAAAAAAAAAAGAACCAAAAAATATAAATCAATAACAAAAATTGCTGGTAAAACTCAGCAGGAGTGACAGCATCTGTGGAAAGGAAGACAGAGTTAACGTTTCAAGTCCATTTGACTCCTCAGAGCCATCTGAGTTATACTGAAAATAATGGAGGCTGTTTACTACATTGAACTCTAAGTGTTAGCATATTAAAATGGAGATAACTGGATCATATGACTGTTTCGCTGCGTTTACAACAAGAACCATTTGTGCATTGACTGGTCCAATGGGTGTTAAATAAGCAGCAATTCTGATTCATATGGCATGAACCTACTATTATAGATCACAATTATTACTTACTAAATATGTAGAGCATTATTCAATTAAGGAAGCAAGTGCTTTTTTTTAACAGGATAAATAAGGATGAATAAATGAGCTTCTTTGGGCAATGGTGTTACTTCATTTTGACCCTGTGTTTTGGGTCAAAGTCCAATGGGGATGGAACTTTGCAACAGAACTATTCTTAACTGTAATATTAAGAGTTGGTATTTGCTGTAGTTTGAGTTATGGCTACATGTCTGAAGCCCTGTCTTCTGCGTGATCCAAAGCCTTTCCAGAACCAAGTTAAAATAGTTCCCATTTGCACTTAGTGGTGGCCAGTTCACAGGCGACCACCACAGTCGCTGTCCGATTGAAGATGGCTGGAGAAGGCCGGCGTCTCAGCAGCCTTGGCAGCTCCCTCGCTAAGTGCTGAGGCGCCTTCGAAGACCGTTGAGTATTTCTGTGGAAGCTGGGGATGTGCAGGCAGGCCCTGGCAATTAGGGTGGTGGGGAGCGGGTGGGTCCTGGTGCCCCAGTGGTGACTAAAGCGATGGAACACGTTCTGTGGGCTGTGCAGTATCCGTTAGGGAAGGCCCCCAGCGCTGGGAAACTGCTGGGAGGCTCCCGGGTTTCATCTGGCGGCCTCCCCACTCGGCTGCAGCCCCTCCTGATGTTGGCAAAATGTTTGCGGGGCAGAAAGTGGCCCTTAATTGAGCCATGAAGCGGCTTGATGGGCTGCCCAGTGGGTGTACCATGGTGGGGGGAAGTCTAGACCTCCGGCCTCCCATTCCTTGTGCAAGAGGCTGGGGAAATTCAGCTCTGGGCCTTGTAGATCCTGCTATTACTTTGATGAGCGATTTTTAAAATACTTTTCTTGATATTTGTGTCTTGTGACTCTCATTCAAGACTGTTTCTTGTGAGGTCCGAGTGGAAATCCAGCAGGAATAATTATATCCTATTTGGATTTGTATGGAATCATAGGGCAGAATTTTGCCCTCTGTTGGGCAGGCTCGGAGGGTCCGGTCAGGAAGCTGACTGCTGACCGCTGACCGCTGCCCGCGATTGGGGCTGGACCCTGATTCCACGCTGGCCAATTAAGGCCCACCCAGCGTGAGACACGAGCGGTAACGCTGCCTGTGTGGGTAGGGGGAGAGGAGGGTGAGCGAGGCGGGGGAGGACGGCGAGCGGGGTGGGGGAGGACGGCGAGCGGGGTGGGGGAGGAGGGTGAGTGGGGCGGGGGAGGTGGGTGAGCGGGGTGGGGGAGGAGGGTGAGCGGGGTGGGGGAGGTGGGTGAGCGGGGTGGGGGAGGAGGGTGAGCGAGGCTGGGGAGGAGGGTGAGCGGGGTGGGGGAGGAGGGTGAGCAGGGTGGGGGAGGAGGGTGAGTGAGGCGGGGGAGGAGGGTGAGCGGGGTGGGGGAGGAGGGTGAGTGGGGTGGGGGAGGAGGGCGAGGGGGGTGGGGGAGGAGGGTGAGTGGGCTAGGGGAGGAGGGTGAGTGGGCTAGGGGAGGAGGGCGAGGGGGTGGGGGAGGAGGGTGAGTGGGCTAGGGGAGGAGGGCAAGGGGGGGTGGGGGACGAGGGTGGGCGGGGAACTCTGCTACCTCAGGGAGATGAAGAGTTTTCAAAAAATAAATGAAGGTTTGAAAAATGTTCTAAAACATATCCCCTCATGAGTAGGGAGATGTCATAAATAAAACTTTAAAAAAAATGATTTTATTTTTATTTGATGTTGGAAACCTCATCCCGCCTGTGGATGAGGTTTCCAAAAAAACGTGAAGGCCGCTTGGCTTTCCCGCTGCTCGCCAATCTTAAGGTAATTTAAGTTAATTGATACTTTAATGGCCTTAATAGGCCTTTCAAATGTTGGCAGGTGCACTGCCAATTCCCTCACGCGCCCACTGACCGAACTATCACGTGACTGCACATTGGCGCTGGGACGCTCACCCAACATCAACGCACATCATTTTGACACTCAAGCGGGTCTGGCGCACGCCAGTCCACCAAGCTGAAAATTCTGCCCACAGTGACCAAGAGTTTGCAAATTGGTTTAAACTCATTTCATTCACCTTGTGCTTCAAGCGAGGTTTTCCTGAGGCGGAGCATAACTGATTTGGAATGTTGTACTTTGTGAATTATCTGTTCATTGTCATTCTGGAGAATCTTATATCATACTTCCTGCTGTGATGCTTTACTATTACATAACCTAATCTGAATGCCCTTGTGCTTGAGGCATTGATGCTCAGAGCAACCAATGGGCGAGGGCAAAGGTTACCTGGATAAACACAGCTCATCTGGGTGTTTCTTAAAACTTTTTACTTTCTTGGGCCTGTTTTGGAGGACATTTTGAAGGATACAACAGGAGCTTTTTGCCCATGCAGAGTGTGGAACAGGCCTTCCTGTAGGCCAAGCCCTTTTTTACAACACCTTCAAGTTCTTCTCTAAGTTACACACCGTCCCAACTATCGCCATTCCCTCTGGTTGCTCGATCAAAGCCTTGGCACTTCGTAGCTGCCCGCCTTCAGCACATGAACCATCGTGGTTCAAGAAGGCAGCTCCCCACCACCACCACCTTCTCGAGGACAGTTAGAGGTGGGCAGTAAAGACTGGCCTTGCTAGTGACGCACATATCCCCAGGAGGAATATAAAACATAACACTTAAGTAACGCCACACATCATTTAATCCACATCTGAGCTGTAATTAGAAGAGACTGAGTGAGGACATATTACCAGATGAGAATAATTTAGTAGAAGGCTGAAGTCGCCAATGATTAGGCATTGCTCATTGTAGGGAATGAAATTTCAGGCAGCAAATCTCCAGTGGGGGTTGGGAGAGTGGTAGGCAGCACAAGATTTAAAGGAGACAAGCAAGGGATGGAAAATGGTGAGGTAAATAAAGCAAGAGCTTGCAATTGGGTAGCCTCAAGATGTCCCAAAGCACTTCACTGGTGAATTATGTCTTTACGAGTTATAAAGTAGGGAGGGTCAACAGCCAATTTGCGCACAGCAAGATCCCATGAACAGAAAACAGAGAAGAATTGGTCCAGGCTGGAGATATGGAGGAGATTTATGAGGATATTGCCAGCAATGGAGAATCTTGGCTATGAGGAAATATTGGATAGACTGGGATTGTTTTCTTTGGAATAGAGGAGGCTGAGGGGAGATTTAATTGAGGTGTATGAAATTATGAAGGGCCTCGACAGGGTGAATAGGAAGGGCCAATATCTGTTAGCAGAGAGGTCAATTTCCAGGGAACACTGATTAAATATAATTGGTAGAAAGATTAGAGGGGAATTGAGGAGAATGTTTTTCACCCAAAGGCTGGATGTCTGGACCTCACTGCCTGAAAGAGGCAAAAACCATCATCACATTAAAAAAGCATTTGGATATGAAATTCTGTCACCCACAAGGTTACTTACTGACCAAGAGCTGGAAAGTGGGATTAGTTCTTTTTTGGCCATCACGTGTTTTTAAAAAGTTTTTTCATTCACAGGGCGTGGGTGTCACTGGCTAGGTCAACATTTATTGCCCATCCTTAATTGCCCTTGAGAAGGTGGTGGTGAGCTGCCTTCTTGAACCTCTGCAGTCCATGTGGTGTAGGTACACCCACAGTGCTGTTAGAAAGGGAGTTCCATGATTTTGACCCAGTGACAGTGAAGGAACGGCGATATATTTCCAAGTCAGGATGGTGAGTGGCTTGGACGGGAACTTGCAGGTGGTGGTGTTCCCATCTATCTGCTGCCCATATCCCTCTAGGTGGACGAGGCTTGTGAATTTGGAAGGTGCTGTCAAAGGATAGGCCAAATGGCCTCCTCTGTACTGTTCTAAAATGGGCTTCTGATTTGCTTCGGAATAGTTTTGTGCTGTGTAGATCAATCCATTTTAGTGATGTTAGTTGATAGACAAATGTTGGTCAGGATTCCAGGAAAAATCACCTACTCTTGTCCAGGTAGCACCAAGGGACCTCTTACATTTGCTTGAGAGGGTAGACGCGGGCTCAGTTTAACACCTCAGTACTGCACTGAAGTGTCTGCCTGGATTATTCACTCCAATTTCTCACAGAATTGTTATGGTGCAGAAGGAGGCCATTCGGCCCATCGTGCCTGCACAAGCTCTCCGAACGAGCAACTCACCTAGTACCATTCCCCACCTACTCTTCTTAGCCCTACACATTCTTCATTTTCAGCTAACAGTCTAATTCCCTTTTGAATGCTCCAATTGAACCTGCCTCCACCACAGTCTCAGGCGGGGCATTCCAATCCCTAACCACTCACTGCGTAAAAAAAAGTTTTGATACCGAGTTCCAAAGAAGAGTCATATTTGACTTGAAACATTAACTCTGTTCCTCTCTCCACAGATGTTGCCAGACCTGCTGAGTTTTTCCAGTTTTTACACATGCTTACACTGTGGCTCCGCAAAATCATGCATCGGGATGCACACAGCTGAAGAAGCCAGCAATGTAATTTTGAAGCTGATAGCACAGTTGTCACCTTCTTCGATCAGTGTGGACACTTAATGATCAGTTAATAGCTTAAAATTCCTCCCAAGCAACTACTGATGAAATTTTTCTGCTAGGCTATTGTCATTGCTTCCTTTTCAATTTGCAAGTAGTTCTGCTTTTCTGACCTAAATGGTCAGGCCCTGTGTAGGATAGGCTTCCTTCACCCAACTCTTTAATGGTCAGGCCCTGTATAGGAGAGGCTTCCTTCACCCAACTTTTTAATGGTCAGGCCCTGTATAGGAGAGGCTTCCTTCACCCAACTCTTTAATGGTCAGGCCCTGTATAGGTTAGGCTTCCTTCACCCAACTCTTTAATAGTCAGGCCCTGTATAGGAGAGGCTTCCTTCACCCAACTCTTTAATGGTCAGGCCCTGTATAGGAGAGGCTTCCTTCACCCAACTCTTTAATGGTCAGACCCTGTATAGGAGAGGCTTCCTTCACCCAACTCTTTAATGGTCAGGCCCTGTATAGGAGAGGCTTCCTTCACCCAACTCTTTAATGGTCAGGCCCTGTATAGGATAGGCTTCCTTCACCCAACTCTTTAATGGCTTGTGATACAAATCCATTGGGCACATAAAAGAGATGATTTCTCAGGTAGAGACACACATCCGACTTGATCATTATGTACTCACACTGCTAGGTATCAGCATTTCTTTCTGCTTATGGAGTGATTTCTTTATGTTTCATCAGTACAGTCCCAAGTCATACCTCTGGAATATAATATAATTCATGGACTGGCTGAGAAAGAGATGTTTGCAATGAAAATATAATAGTGCTCCACTGATCCTAGAAACATTGCAACTCTGAAATATCTTCCTAATGTTTTCTTTGCAATTTAAAATATATTTTCTTCCATGGCTCTGTGAATGTACTCATTAACCTATTCCATAATCATTGAGCTGGATCATAATAAAATAAAAAATTAACTTAATGTTCTTCATTGCTATTATCATTATCTGTAATCATTCAAAATGCTTCCAGTCCCTCCTAAACATTATAATATCTTATTATTTTGGCAATGACTTTTAACTGCTCACTGAATTAGTTTTTGATCAACTACCCTAATATCTTCATATGTGACTCAGTATCAAGGTTTGTTGCTATTGCTCCTGCAAAGCTCTTGAGCTGTTTCGCTATGTTCAGAGGAGGTGGGGGGTGGGTGGGGGTGGATGGGGGTGGGGGGGGCGGGGCAGTGTGGTTGGGTGGGGTGGCATTATGAATGCAAGTTTCTTTCGCTGTTGTTGGCCTACAAGCCACTCGTTGTTAAGGGAACAAGGGATGGGCAATAAATATTGACCTTGCTGTGAAGCCCACAAGCCAGGAATGGATACAATTTGGTGGGTGGCCTTTTATCGCAACACTCGGGTACAGTCATAAATCTAAATTGCAAATGAAGATAAACTTTATGACACAACACATGATCAACAAACTTCTGAAACCATTGAAAAGGCTAAAATTCTCACCAATTCTGTATTCATCTAACTAGCATTTGCCATTCAGATTGAAATGGGTAGGAATTTTATCAATATTCCCAAATTGATATTTGGGAATGTGCAACACAATACCTGACAATGAGCTCAGTCCACCTTTGTTACTGAAACAAGGATGTTACTGAGAATTCTGCTCAAAATCCCAGGCACTGTCTTCTCCCATTGATTGGTATCTGGGCAGACTTTTAGAAGCGTTTGAATGACTGATTGTTTTCCATACTTGGAAGCACTGTCTGTGGACTTCTGAAGGCTCATTAAAGATCACTGCTATTCCCAGCAAACCCTCATTGAACAAGTAAAGCTGTAAGAACACTGATGAATGATCTTGGCCAACTGATCCCCAGTTGGGTGTTGGGGGTAGTATATTAGCATGGATAGACGATTGGCTTACTAATAGAAGACCAAGAGTTGGGATAAGAGGGGCATTTTCAGGATGGCAACCTGCAGCTAATGGAGTGCCACAGGGATCAGTGATGGGGCCACAATTATTTATAATATATATCAATGACTTGGATGAGAGAAGTGAATGTGCTATTGCCAAGTTTGAAGATGACACAAATAGGTGGGAAGGCAAGTGGTGAGGATGACACAAAGAGTCTACAGAAGGATATAAACAGGTTAAGTGAGTGGGCAAAAACTTGGCAGATGGAATATAATGTGGGAAAATGTGAGGTTATGCACTTTGGCAGGAAGAATAGAGGAGCTGAATATTATTTAAATGGAGAAAGACTGCAGAAGGCTGCAGCATAGAGGGATTTGGGAGTCCTTGTGCATGAATCACAAAAAGCTAGCATACAAGTTCAACAGGTGATAGGTAAGGCAAATGCAATGTTGGCCTTTATTTCAAAGGGAATGGAGTATAAAAATAGGGAAGTCTTGGTAAAACAATACAAGGCACTAGTTAGATCACACCTAGAATAACATGAACAGGTTTGGTGCCCTTATCTAAGGAAACATATTCTGGCATTGGAAACAGTCCAGAAAAGGTTCACGAGGTTTATACCAGGTATGGAGGGATTTCTTATGAGGAGAGCTTGAGTACGTTGGGCCTGTACTCATCGGCATTTAGAAGAATGAGAGGTGACCTTATTGAAACATATAAGATTCTTGAGGGCTTGACAGGGTCAATGCTGAGAGGTTGTTTCCCCTTGTGGGAGAGTCTAGGACCAGAGGGTATAATCTCAGAGTAAGGGGTTGCCCAGTTGAGACAGAGATGAGGAGGAATTTCTTCTCTCAGAGGGTAGTGAATCTGTGGAATTCTTTACCATCGAGGGCTGTTGAGGCTGAGTCGTTAAGTATATTCAAGGCTGAGATAGATTTTCAATCGGTAAGGGAATCGAGGGTTATGGGGAAAAGGCAGGAAAGTGCATTTGAGGATTGTCAGATCAGCCATGATCTCATTGAATGGCAGAGCAGACTCGATGGTCCGAATGGCCTACTTCTGCTCCTACACCTTATGGTCTTATGGGAGTTCGCCATCATACAGTTACGCAGATTACCATCAGGTAACACCTGCCCATGGGGATTAGGCACATCCGCTGCAAGAAATTCTTTCCGATCTTGTAACTTTGTGGGTTTCCCTGCTGTCCTGTGTGACTCTAGCGAATCCTGTCAGAGAAAGGCATAAACGGTCATTTTCAGCAGCTAATACTGTTTTGCTGGGAGCTCTGATGTTCTGCTTAATCCCGGTAGAAAAGTCAGGAGGTTCCAATGGGATTTTAAGGCTTGAATATATAAAGCTACATCACTAAATCTCATTTACCTTCAGCTAAGGGAACCTACTGAAGGAGGTAATGCTACCATTCTTTGATATGTTCTTGAAGATGTGGAGTATCAGAGAGTTGAGTATGTGCTGCAGAATGTGCTGCATGAAAACGGAGCAAAGTCAATGATTTGTATTGGGAGTGGGTGTCCGTGTTGGCTCAGCTGGTAGCAGTCACGGAATCACAGATATGTTACAGCACAGAAGGAGGCCTTTCAGCCCATCATGTCTGCACTGGCTCTCTGAATGAGCAGAACTGGACATAATACTCCAGCTGAGGTTGAACTAGTGTCTAATATAAGTTCAACGTAACTCCCTTGCTCGTGTACTCTATGCCCCTCTTAATAAAACCTAGGATACTATATGTTTTATTAACTGCCCTCTCAATCTGTCCTGTCACCTTCACTGGCTGATGTGCATACGTGCAGGTCCCTCTGCTCTTGCACCCCCTTTAGAATTGTACCCTTTTATTTTATACTGTCTCTTGATGTTCTTCCTACCAAATGAATCATGTCACATTGAACTTCATCGACCAATTGCCCGCCCACGCCACTAACTTGTCTATGTTCTTTTGAAGTTTTACGCTATCCTCCTCACAGCTCAAAATGCTTCCAAGTTTCATATCATCCACAAACTTTGAAATTGTGCTCTGTACACCAAAGCCTAGGTTATCGATACATATCGGGAAAAGCAAGGGTCCCAATGCTAACCCCTGGGGAACGCTACTACAAACCTTCCTGCAGCCTGAAAACATCCATTAACCTGCAACATTGTTTCCTGCACTCCAGCCAATTTTGTATCCATGTTGCTACTCTCCCCTTTATTCCATGAGCTATAACTTTACTCACCAGTCTGTTGTGTGGCACTGTATCAAACACCTTTCAGAAATCCATGTACACCACCTCAACTGTGTTGCCCTCATCAACCCTCTCTGTTACCACTTCAATAAATTCCAGCAAGTTAGTTAAACATGACTTTCCCTTAAGA
The DNA here is from genome assembly GCF_017639515.1 of Carcharodon carcharias. Classification (NCBI taxonomy): domain Eukaryota; kingdom Metazoa; phylum Chordata; class Chondrichthyes; order Lamniformes; family Lamnidae; genus Carcharodon; species Carcharodon carcharias. The sequence goes on along the minus strand of NC_054481.1, from coordinate 15,412,061 downwards.
AATCCAGGCTGGCTTTCTTTAATTAACCTACGTTTGTCCACATGTCTATTAATTCTGTCTTGAATTTTTGTTTCTAAGAGTTTCCCCACCGCTGAAGTTGAACTGACTGGCCTGTAGTTGCTGGGCTTCTCTTCTCCATCCTCTGGCATCACCCCTGAGTCTAAGGATGGCTGGAAAATTACAGCCAGTGCCTCTGCAATTTCCACTCTCACATCTCTCAGTATACTTGGATGCATCTCATCCAGCCCGCTTCTTCCATGTGTAAATCCCCTTTTCGATCCCTATTCAGTCGCACTCCTCCTTTTCCCACCATTTTCCTATTTATATGCCTATAAAAGACTTTGCGATTTCCTTCTATGTTGGCTGCCAGTCTCTTTTGATACTCCCTCTTTGCTTCTCTTTTTTGCTTTTTCACCCCTGCTCTGAGCCTTCTTTATTCAGCCTGGTTCTCAATTGCATTTTCTACTTTATACCTGTCATAAGCACATATTTTTCTTCTTTGTCTTAATTTGTATCTCTTTTGTCATCCAGAGAGCTTTGGATTTGTTTGTCCTACCTTTCCTTTTAGAGGGAATATGCTTGACTGTGCTCGAACTATTTCTTCTTTAAAGGTAGCCCATTGTTTAGCTACTGTTTTTCCTGCCAACCTTTGATTACAATTTATTCGGCCCAGATCCTTCTTATCCCATTGAAGTTGGCTTTTCCCCAGTTAATTATTCTTACTCTGCATTGTTCTTTGTCCTTTTCCAGAGTCAACCTAAACCTTATAATACAATGATCACTGTCTCCTAAACGTTCTCCTACTGACTATGTGATCCAATTGGCCCAACTCAATCCCAAGAATTGCACTGGAAATACTGTTGTAGAAAACTCTCCTGAACACACTCTAGAAACTCTTCCCGTCACTGCCCTTTACACTCAGCTCCTGACCTCATTAGAGCCTTGGTTCAAACATGGACAAAAGAGCTGAACCCCAGTGGTGAGGTGAAAGTGACTGCCTTTGACATCAAAACCACATTTGACTGAGTGTGGCATCAAGGAGCCCTAGAAAAACTGGAGTCAATGGGAATTGGGGAAAACTCTCTGCTGGTTGGAGTTATATCTAGCACGAAGGAAGATGGTTGTGGTTGTTAGAGGTCAGTCATCTCAGCTCCAGGACATCACTGCAGGAGTTCCTCAGGGTAGTGTCCTTGGCCCAACCATCTTCAGCTGCTTCATCAATGACCTTCCTTCCATCATAAGGTCAGAAGTGGGGATATTCGCTGATGATTACACTGCGTTCAGCACTGTTCGGGACTCCTTAGAAACTGAAACAGTCGATGTCCAAATGCAGCAAGCACTGGACAATATCCAGGCTTGGGTTGACAAGTGGCAAGTAACAAATGCATTGCACAAGTGCCAGGCAATGACCATCTCCAACAAGAGAGAATCCAACCATCACCCCTTGACATTCAATGGTATTATCATCTCTGAATTCCCCACTGTCAACATCCTGGGGTTACCATTAACCAGAAACTGAGCTGGACTAGTCATATAAATACTGTGGCTACAAGAGCAGGTCAGAGACTAGGAATCGTACGGTGAGTAACCCACCTCCTGACTCCGCAAAGCTTGTCCACCACCTATAAGCTGTGAAAGGATCGAACACAACCACCTGGAAGTTCCCCTTCAAGCCACTCACCATCCTGACTTGGAAATATGTCGCTGTTCCTTCACTGCCACTGGGTCAAAATCCTGGAGCTCCCTCCTTAACAGCACTGTGGGTGTACCTACACCACACGGACTGCAGTGGTTCAAGAAGGCAGCTCACCACCCCCTTCTCAAGGGCAATTGGGAATGGGCAATACATGCTGGCCCAGCCTGAGATGCCCACATCCCGTGAATGAATTAAAAAAACACTAATCCCAGTCTATATTTGGATAATTAAAACCCACTATTATAATAACACTTCTCTCTAATTTCCTTCCAAATTGTTCCTCGACATCTTTCTCACTAGTTGGTGGCCTATAGACTACACCGAGTAATGCAATTGCACCTTTTTTGCTCCTTAGCTCTAGGCAAATGGATTCTGTCACTGACTCCTATGGGACATCCTCTTTCCCCAGCACTGCAAAGCTCTCCTTAATCAACACTGCCACCCCTCCCCCTTTTCTCCCTATCTTTCCTGAGCACCTTGTCTCCAGGGCTATTTAACACTCAGTTACTCCCTCTTTGAGCCAGGTCACTGTTATAACCACATGTTGTATTCCCACTAGGCAAACTGTGCCTGTAATTCACCAATCTTATTTACCACACTCATTCACATACATGCACAATAACCCTGATTTAGACTTTATTACTTTCTCCCTTACACTTCCCGTTTCCTAGTACTCTGTGCACCTTGGTCTTCCTCTCTGATATTATCTTTTGGTTGCCACACCCCTGCCAAGTTAGTTTAAACCTTCTCCGAAAGGACTAGCAAAACCCCTTGCAAGGGACTCCATCCCAGCTCTATTTAGGCACAACCCACCCAGCCTATACAGGTCCCATCTCCCTAAGAGCTGATCCCAATCCCGTTGTCCCAAGAATCGAAATCCCTCCCTCCTGCACTATCTTTCCTGCCAGACATTCACCTGCTTTTATTGATTCTTTCATGGGATGTGGGCATTGCTGGCAAGGCCAGCATTTGTTGTCCATCCCTAATTGCCCATTAACTGAGAGGCTTACTAGGCCATTTCAGAGGGCAGTTAAGAGTCAACCACATTGCTGAGGCACACCAGGCCAGACCAGGTAAGGACAGCAGATTTCCTTCTCTAAAGGGCATGGTGAACCAGATGGGGTTTTACAGCAATTGATGAAAGTTGTCATGGTTACCATTACTGATAGTAGCTTTCAATTCCAGATTTATTAATTGAATTTAAATTCCACCAGCTGCTATGGTGGGATTTGAACCTGTGTCCCCAGAGTATTAGCCTGGGCCTCTGGGTTACTAGGCCAGTGACATTACAACGCCACCATCTCCCCCTAAAATCCTCCTATTCCTATACTCATTTGCTAAGTTAGTTTAAACCTTCTGCTAAAGGACTAGCAAAACACTTTGCAAGGAACACCATCCCAGCTCTATTTAGGTGTAACCCACCCAGCCTATACAGGTCCCATCTCCCTCAGAGCTGGTCCCAATGTCCCAAGGATCTAAATCCCTCCCTCCTGTACTATCGTTACTGTGTTACTGGGAGTAATCTGAAGATTACTACTTTGAAGGTTCTGCTTGCTAATTTCCTGCCTAGCTCCCTAAATTCTGACTGCAGAATCATATCTCTCTTACTGCCAATGTCATTCATACCAATATGGACCATGGCTGCTGGCTGTTCACCCTCTCCTCTAAGCATACTCGGCAGTGACATCCTTGAGCCCGACACCATCCTGCATTCGTATCTATCTATTCCTCTAACTATCAAATCATCTATTACTATTGCTCTTTCAGTCTTCCTTGTACCCAGCTCTACAGCTGAGCCACCTGTGGTGCTATGGTCTTGGACCTGGCTGCACTCCCCAAATGAACCATCACTCTCATCGGTATTCAGAACTGAATTCTGGTTGGACAGTGGGATGCACTCAAGGGATTGGTGCACCAACGGCCTGTTCCTTTTTGACTGTCTAGTGGTCATCTATTCCCTCAATCCCTGCATGTGGGGTGACCACATCTATAAATGTGCTGTCCATGAAGCTCTCAACCTCACAGATGAGCTGCAGTGATGCCAGCTGCTGCTCAAGTTCCAAAACTGGGAGCTCAATCTGCTGCAGCTGACAGCACTCCCTGCACAATGCTTATCCAAGACACAAGAAGGATCCTGAGTTCCCACATAGCACAGGATGTGCATTCTAGAGGTTTGAGCAGTCCTATCATTTTTTTATATAGTAGTTAAGGGATAAAACATAATACTAACCAGCTACTCACTTGTTACCTACTATTAATACTTAATAGTTCTATCATTTTTAATTTCCTAGCTGTTTAGACGCAGTCCCTAAGCAGCAATACCCACCAGCCAAACAACATACGATTTTCCTCTGATGTCACACTTCAATTTTTGTTTCCAGACATGTCTCTAATTGTCCACAGGTTCCACAGCTCCTAGTAGAGCCCCTCTGCTCACCCAACTCTCACCACTGTTATAACCACTCCACTCACAGAACATTCGCCACTGTTATAGCCACTCCACTCACTGAATATTCGCTGCTGTTACAGCCCCTCCACTCACTGAGCATTTGGCGCTGTTACAGCCCCTCCACTCACTGAGCATTTGGCGCTGTTATAGCCCCTCCACTCACTGAGCATTTGGCGCTGTTACAGCCCCTCCACTCACTGAGCATTTGGTGCTGTTACAGCCCCTCCACTCACTGAGCATTTGGCGCTGTTACAGCCCCTCCACTCACTGAGCATTTGGCGCTGTTACAGCCCCTCCACTCACTGAGCATTTGGCGCTGTTACAACCACTCCACTCACCATATCTCACCACTGTTACTGTCTCTTTTCTAGCTGAGCTCTTGTCACTTTCCTGGTCCCTCTTACTTCTTACAGTCTTACTTCTAAGTCAGTGAGCTTTGTGTTCAAGTTCCATTGTGGAGATTTGAGCACATAATCCAGATTGACACTTCAACTCAGTGCTGAGGGGGTATTGGAATTGCTTTCTTTTGGATGACCCACTAGAGGAAGGCTGTGCCTGCACTCTTAGATATTAAAGATCCCTTAAAACCATTTGGAGAAGAACAGGGCAATTCTCTCCAGTGTTGTGGCTGATATTTATCTCTCAGCCAACATCACTAAGATAGATGATATGGTAACCATCTCATTACTGTCTGTGGGATCTCACTGTGCGCAAATTGGCTGCTGTTTTTCCTACATTTACAACAGTTATTAAGTTCAAAAGTACTTAACTGAAATGAGCTGAGTTTGTGAAAGGTCTTAGATAAATGAAAGTTTTGATATGCTCCCTATGATCTGGGTTTATAATAATCGAATAGCCACTTCACATTCTACCTGACCCCGTTTGGCAGTGGGTAATTACTTTTCTAGTTACTGCAGAAAGGTTAGCAATTTTGATCAGTGGACCTTCTCATGCACGTACTCCTGTGTATGTGATTTTTATTTAGGCAGTAGCACATGCCAATGGAGCTCTCCAGTCCTTTAAGTAGAGCTGGCTCTTTTCACACTGCTGGAGGTGGTATCTGCCAAATCAGTCAGCTCACTAACTGCAGACAGCAGCTCACTTGTTTTCCAATGCTGATGATATGATCACTATTCCAAATAGTTGAAGAACATTTTTCCAGAGTTCCTGGTTTCTTGAGTGGAGGTGGAATCTTCGATGGTGTCCATGTGTCCATTGGGCCTCCTCCCACCAAAGCAATGACTTTTAGAAATAGGAAAGTGTTATAGAGTTGATTTTCTAGGCAACTTTTTTTGGTAGAAACATTGAACTTTATTTACAAGACAGCAGCAGCAACTACACACGAGCATCTAACTCTACAACTAAAGAAGAACACCCTCCTCAAGGTTCCCTGTGCTGCTAACCCATTGGTTCACATGGATCATGTGATCTTAAAACACAGGATTATTCTTAAAGCTACAGTCCTACGTTTATCAAAACTATAATTACTACACTCCTCCCCCTTTAACTTTTCTGTACATGTTGTATTTACAAGGATAATGACATTACATATTTACATAGGTCATGAAATTACAAGTTCAGTCTTTCAGGTGGTTTCCTGATCCATGTGGAACATCGTAGCTCCATGACTTCAGATTCATTTGCAGAAACCACATTCTCTGGAACCCGCATTAACATCAGGTACCCCATTAGGCACAGGCAGTTCAGTGTCTTCCACTCCGACAGAGACATCAGGCATGTCTATCCTTAGTTGAGCAAGTTCAACACGAACCACAAGTTCAGCAATGGTTACAGGTGGAACATCATTTTGTTGGGGTATCTCCCTTCTTCTTAAATGATCCACATGCTTACGGGTGATCTGGCCCTCCACTTTCACGTGGTATGACAGTAGTCCGGTCACAGAGCTTACTTTATCGAAATTCCTTACATACGCTGCTTCTCTAATAGTAAATTGTCGCTCATGGCTTTGCAAATTATGTGTCACTTTTTGGTTCCCTTGACTTTGCTCCACCTTCCCCTCCAAATTGGGAAGTATCAGGCTTAGTCTTGATCAAAGATGGTGCCTCATCAGTAATTCTGAATCAATTGCTCCTGTTGTAGTGTGTGGGTGTGGGGGGGTGTTGTTCTGTAGTGAAATAGAAAATGGGCAAGTTTAGCTTCCGACGATCCACCTGTTAACTTTATCGCTCCTGCCTTAAAAGTTTATCCTGCTCTTTCCACCAGTCCATTCGATGGTGGATGGTATGGTGCAGTCTTCACGCGGTTGATATCATTGATGCTGACAAATTGTTGAAACTCAGCGCTAGTAAATGCAATACCATTATCTGAGATGATTACCTCTGGGCAATCCATGGATACAAAAGCTTTGACATAGTTTTTCTATACCTGACGTTGGCGACTGAACCTCATAAATGTCTAACCACTTGGAATGAGTATCTGTAATTAGTAGAAACGTGGTTCCAAGCAAAGGACCGATGCAATCTATTTGCATTCTCACCCAGGGTCTACCAGGCCACTCTCATAGGTGTAATGGAGTTGCCACCAGCAACTTTCGTAGCTGTTGGCATTGCGTACAGTGTTTTACCAACTTCTCAATTTCGCTGTCCATTCCCAGCCATCAAAGATAACTTCGCGCTATCGTCTTTATTCTGGAGATTCCTGGATGCGCACTGTGTAACTCCACCAAGAGTGTTTCCCTTCCTTGTGAAGGAACAACCACTTGTGCACTCCATAATAGAGTACCATCTTGCTGCTCATCTCGTGTCTTTGGTTGAAAAATGGCTTCAATTCATCAGAGGCTGGTCTCTGGGACCAACTGTCTAACACTTGGTCTCTCACTCGAGCCAGGACTGGATCACGAGTCATCCAGTTTCTTATCTGCCTGGCACAGACTGGTGAGGAATCCAGGAAATTCATCACTAATACAAGCTCTTGGGGAATTGAGTCATGGTCATCGTTCTCTTGCAAAGGAATGTGACTTAGGGCATCGGCATTTGTGATATGAATCCCTGGTCTATGAACAAAGGTGTACTTATATGCCACCAAAATTAGGCCCCATCTTTGAATTCGTGCAGAAGCTATGGGTACAATAGCTTTTTCCTCACTTAACAAGCCCAAAAGGGGTTTGTGGTCTGATACTATCATGAAATGTCGTCCATGTGCTATTAGTGGAATTTTTTTACACCAAAAATAATTGACAGATCTTCCTTTTCGATCTGAGAATATCCTTTTTGAGCTCTGGTAAGTGTCCTGGATACTTGACCTATTGGCCTCTCTGTCCCTTCATCCATCTTGTGAGATAATAACACTCCCACCCCATAGCGGGAGGTTAGCACCAATTCCTTTGTCAGGGCGTAGTGCACTAACCAATATGAAGGGTACAAGAGCTGTTTTACTTTCATGAAGGCTCCTTCTTGGGGTGACTCCCAAAACCAACGCTAGTTTTTCTTTAGCAGTGTCTGTAGAGAGGCTAGAATTGTGGATAAATTTGATAGAAATAGGCCATAATTATTTACCATCCCTAAAAATTATCTAAGTTCAGAGAAGTTGTTAAGTGCAGGTGCCTCTCTGATTGCTTTAACCTTCTCTTCAACAGGGTGTAACCCTTGGGCATGTATCAGGTGGTCCAAATAAATAACCTCATTTGCTTGAAAAGTGCATTTTTTCTTCTTTAAGTGCACTCTTGCTTCTAAAAAATTGTTTCAGGACTTCCTCTAGATTAGCCAAGTGTTCCTTTTCCAATAATCGATTATTAGTACATCATCCAGATAGATCACAACTTGAGACAGTCCTTGTAGCAAACTCTCCATCGTCCTCTGAAAAATGGCACAGGCCAAAGCAACACCGAATGTGTTGATATAACCCTTTGTGGGTGTTTATGGTCACAAATTCTTGGGAAGCATCATCCAGTTCCAGTTGCTGATATACGTGACTCATGTCAAGCTTTGTATACATTGTCCCTCCTGCTAGTTTGGCATGGAAGTCTTCAATCTGAGGAATAGGGTACCTGTCCAGTTTGGCTACTCTGTTGACCGTTGCTTTATAGTCCCTACAGATCTAGATGGTCTGGTCTGGTTTGAGGACAGCAACTATGGGTATTGTCCGCTCTGAGAACTGAGCCTCTTTCATGACACCCAGCCCCTCTAGCCAGTCCAACCCAGCGTCAGCCTTCCCTCTCAGGGCGTATGGCATCGGTCTTGCTTTTAAGAAGTGAGGAGTTGCTTCTGGGTCCACGTAAACCTTGGCCTGTAGGCCTTGGATATTTCCCAGGTCATCCTTGAATACGATGTCATTTTTCTTAGTAGCTCTGGCAGTCTTCCTGCTTGCAACTGGAAGATTCTGGGCCAGTTTAATTTAATCTCTTTCCAATCATGACTTGGAAGGCTTGGTCCTTCACCTTCTACCACCATCACTGGTAATTGTGCTGTTTGGTGTCTATAATGAACAGTTGCTCTGCTGATACCTTTTACCTGGATTTCTTCGTCTGTGTACATTTTCAACTTGGCAGAAATTTGTCCAAATTTAATTGTTGATCACCTTTATTTAAATATCTGAAAGTGTGTTCCTCTACTACAGAAGCACCCGTGTCTAATTCCCTTTTAAGAGTTTACCATTCACTCACACTGTGACAGTAATTGGCTCTGTCTTCCCAACTTTCAGGTTGAATAAGGAATAAATGACAGAATTGGTTGTATCTGGCTCTTCCACACTATATTCTTCATTAGATTTCATTTGTGGCCTGGAAGCCTGTTTAAATCACACTTTGCAGTGTTTCAATATGTGCCCACTTTTGTGACAAAATTAACACTCCACTTTTTAAAATTGCCAATCATTGATTGTTTCCTTGTCGATAAAAATTAGTTTTCGACTTTGTTGCTAAGCTGTTTCCGCTAACCTTTCGGTTAGCGGGGGCTGTTTCCCGCTTTGCAGTGGAGTCCCAGCTTTTTGCACCAGTTTCATCCGACCGTTCCCACCCAACTAGGAGAATGGCGCCATTTTGAGCACCTTGAATCACTTGTGAATCCCTCACAGCTCTTTCCATTGCAAGTGCTATTTCTTAAAATCAAGATCTACTTTAGCCAGCAATCTTTACTGTATAGCATCCTCTTTCATGCTGCAGACCAAATGATCCCTGAGCCTGTCATTCAGGGTTTCACCAAAATCATAATATTCTGTTAGTTGTTTTAATATTGCCACATAGGTAGCAACGGTCACCCCCAGGGTCTATTCCATGAATTGAACCTGAACCTCTGCATTGGGTTGGAAATGTCCCTTAATGAGGTCTACTAATTCACTGAGGGTCTTTGAAACAGGGGCACTGGGGGCCATCAAGCTTCAAATTAAACTGTAGGTTTTATTCCCACAAATACTCAAGAGAATTGCTCACCTCTTTTCATCCCCCGTGATTTTGTTGGCTTGAAAGTATAACGCAAGACATTCTATATATTGAGACAGTCACCTGTGGCTGGTTCAAAGGGATTGATTCTGCCAAACTGTGGCATTTCAGATGAGTATATCTTCCTTTCTTTTAAATTATCTTAGATGCTCACAATTGCTGGGTGAGGGACAGCACTGGATCTGATTTATCCTCGTCACCAGTTTGTTATAGAGTTGTTTTTCCAGGTAACTTTTCTTTGTGGAAACATTGAACTTTATTTACAAGACAGCAGCAGCAACTACATGTGTGCACCTAACTTATAACTAAAGAAGAGCTCCCTCCTCAAGGTTCCACACGCTGCCAACTTATTGGTTTATACAGATTATGTGATCGTACAACACAGGATTATTCTTAAAGCTACAGACCTACATTTATCAAAACTATAATTACTACAGAAGGAGTCCAGTTTACTTAACAGACATGAGGAATATGTCACACAGGTGGATGTCAGGCATTCTGAAACAGCTTGCAGTGTATCTATATTATATAGTCGATGGTGCCATCATTATTCTAAGGAGCATCTAGGTTAGACTGATGGATTCTAGGAGCACAGGGGGTGTCCGTTTGAGCAACTGTTCTTGACACCAGTGTAAAACCTATTCATTTCAGCTGACTGAAAGTATAATGAAGCAACGCCTCCACAAATTGAGCATATCAGTTTCACTGCTTGGCCAGCTCTGCAAGTGTCCTATTATAATGATGGTGCTTTACATTGTTGGATATTGCTCTGACAATGACTGTGTAGCAGCTGAATGAGGAGGATTGGGCACATCCTAAAGAGGATGATGGCAATGAGTCCAAGACTGAAAAACTGGCTGCTGCACACAAGCTCCTTGTGATGTTTCCCTTTTTCCCACAAGCTACTGGTGAAATGCTGGAAGGTCGAAGATCTTGGGAGTTACAACGTAACTGGCCTCCTGCTATCCATAATATAGATGAGACAAGCTGTACGCAGCACACAAATACCTCTTCCTGGAAGCTGTTCTACAGTCAAGCTAGACTTGCCAAAGCTTTTAATATTTGTCTTCCCCTTGGTGGCTTAAAATGGGCTTTCTTCTGATGGTGTGGAAGATACTCCGAAGTGCTAATTATGAGTCTGCATTCAACATGCAGCTACTTGAGATGAAAGTGTTTGCCTCAGACATACACTTAGAGTCTTAGAGTCATTAATGACACAGAAAGAGGCCATTCACCCATTGAGTCCCTGCCAGCTCCTCACAATGCAATCTTCTTGCAGGTGAATGCCGAGTCCATGAACCATGGGGCAGAATCTTGCCCTCGTCGAGCGGTCTCGGTGGGGGCGAGCGGGAGCGGTTGGGAAGCCAACTGTTGCCCATGATGGGGCCACGACCCCGATTTCATGCTGGCAGGTCAATTAAGGCCCGCCCAGCGTGAAACGCATGCTGCAGTGCTCAGCGCTGTCTGTGTGGGAGACCGAGCATGGAAATTCACACAGGTGCGCGCAGGAAAAGCTCCCTGAGACACCGGGTTAACTCTGCTGCTTATCTTCGAAATGGTGCCATGGGATCTTTTATATTCACACAAGCAGGCAGATTGGGCCTCAGTTTAATGTCTCATCTGAAAGATAGCACCTCCAACAGTGCGGCACACCCTCAGTACTGCACTGGAGTGTCAGTCTTGAGTTTTGTGCTGAAACTAGAGTGGGACTTGAGCTTTGTGATTTAGCGTGTTAGCAAAAGCTGAGCCACAGAGACTAAGTATAAGTAAACAGCAGAAGAAGCTTCAAAGTGATAAAAGCTCACCGGAAAGAAAGGGTTATGCTTTTATATAGCACCATTCATGTCTCCAGCATGTCTGAATGCAATTCACTGCCTGTGAAGTACTTTAGAATTCTGCAATGTAGGCAAACGCTGGTGCCTATTTATACACAACATGGTCCGACAAACATTGCAGAGAATAAACACCAGCTTGGACTGGTTGGGATGAATAACCTCCTTTCTCTGTTATAATTCCTACCTAATTATAATTATAAGCATGCCTCTAAGAGAGAGAATATCGTCATTGCGATATAGGAATCCCATCCTTAATAATTCCAGTAAAGAGAGAACTTTCAGTAGATCCCAACCAAGGGGCGGATTCCAGGTTTAGTCACAGCAATGAAGCTGTACAGTTCCAATAATATGGGGGCCCTTCTGAATCAAAGTTATAGGCAGACTACTGGGAGTGAGTAACACTTTCTGCCATCACATGGAAGGATGGTAGCGCTAGAAGAAAAGCAACACATGGAAACGTTCGAGTGGATTAACCTAAAGGATTAGATTCCGTAGCGGAGAGGGCTTTGAAGTCCGTGAAATTAAAGATAGAACAAAAAGAGTTTGATCAAGCTGATGGACTGCAGCAGTCAACCCTGCTCACAGATAATAAATCTGCTACTGCCTGATAACCCCTTGGCTAAGTCATTTGATGATCTATGGAAATCAAGTAAGTTTTGAATGTCATAAACCACGGTTTGTTAGTTTCAATTTACATGAATCAGGGCACACTCCCCCTCCCCTCCCCTCCTCCCTTAGCAGATTCATTCATGCCCCAGGCAGCCATATGGTACAGGCAAGCAATTGGAGAAGTGAGGTGCCTACCCAACAGGCAGGATATTCCCACCCTTCCACCTGCTCACTCCATGTGTGTCAGAGTCCCCGATCCGATTACCTGAACTGCCTCTGTAAATCTCTTTGCGTTCTGTGTTCTGAAACCACCATGTTATATAGATTCATAAAAAGTCCAGTTTCACAGGTGGGGCGGGTGAAAGCAACACTCAAAAGTGTCCTCTGAATCGCATAGCCAAGAGATCGACACAGAGCAACACCTTTTTTAGGGAGGCATGTAGGGCACTGGGAAAGACATCAATACAAATCATCCAAGTAATGGGAAATTTGGAAAAAAGAGAAAGGACTTGCATTTATATAGCGCTTTTCATAAACAGTGCATGTCTCAAAGTGCTTTACAGCCAATGAAGAACATTTTGAAGTCTAATCATTGCTATAATGTTGGAAACGCAGCAGCCAATTTGCACTCAGAATAATCCCACAAATGGCAACGTGATACTCACCAGATCATCTGCTTTTGGTGATGTTGATTGAGGGATAAAAATTGGCCAGGACACCGGGTTAACTCTGCTGCTTATCTTCGAAATGGTGCCATGGGATCTTTTATGTTCACACAAGCAGGCAGATAGGGCCTTAGTTTAATGTCTCATCAGAAAGACAGCACCTCCAACAGTGCGACACACCCTCAGTACTGCACTGGCGTGTCAGCCTTGAGTTTTGTGCTGAAACTAGAGTGGGACTTGAGCTTTGTGATTTAGCGTGTTAGCAAAAGCTGAGCCACAGAGACAGAATAACTAAACAGCAGAAAAAGCTTCAAAGTAACAAAAGCTCACCGGAAAGAAAGGGTTATGCTTTTATTTAGCACCATTCATGTCTCCAGGATGTCTGAGTGCAATTCACTGCCTGAGAAGTACTTCAGAATGCTGCAATGTAGGCAAACACCGGAGCCTATTTATGCACAACATGGTCCGACAAACATTGCAGAGAATAAACACCAGCTTGGACTGGTTGGGATGAATAACCTCCTTCCTCTGTTATAATTCCTACCTAATTATAATTATAAGCATGATTCTAAGAGAGAGAATATCGTCATTGCGTTATAGGAATCCCATCCTTAATAATTCCAGTAAAGAGAGAACTTTCAGTAGATCCCAACCAAGGGGTGGATTCCAGGTTTAGTCACAGCAATGAAGCTGTACAGTTCCAATAATATGGGGGCCCTTCTGAATCAAAGTTATAGGCACACCACTGGGAGTGAGTAACACTTTCTGCCATCACATGGAAGGATGGTAGCGCTAGAAGAAAAGCAACACATGGAAATGTTTGAGTGGATTAACCTAAAGGATTAGATTCCGTAGCGGAGAGGGCTTTGAATGAGGTTTCGCAAAAAACCCAAAGGCCGCTTGGCACTTTCACCTGCCCACCAACTATAAGGTTAGACAGGCAGCAAAAAAGTTCAATGAATTAAACCTTTATTGCCCTTAATAGTCCTGTTAATTGTTGGCAGGCACGCTGCAGACCCCTGCACACGCCCGCTGACCGAAATATCACGCGATGATGGCGGGACGCTCACCCAATGTCATCGCGCGTCATTTCACGCTTGTTCAGGTCAGGCGCGCGCCCACCCAACGAACGGAACATTCTGCCCATGGAAAACACGGGAACAGCAGGAGGACATGCAGCTCTTTGAGCCTGTTCCTCCATTCAATGCGATCATGGCCGATCTTCGTCCTAACTCCATCCACCTTCCTTGGCTCCATATTGTAAATGTTGTTCTCTTTCTCATCTGTGACTCTGTGCCTCCCTCACCTAGATCATTGCAATTGGCTGCTTCACAGCCTCCTCCTTTAGAGAATTTACTGCAAGCATTTGGGGAAGGTGCCCCTCACACCCAAAATTCCTCGGTGCCCTTTAACCGCGTCTGCTAGGTGCTGTCAGTGAAGAGGCAATATCTCCCCTCTGTCCTTTTGCAGCCACTCCCTTCAACCATTCCCTTGGGTGCTGGGGGTTTCCATTGAGAATTCTTGGAAACAAACATGATTCATTCCCCTTTAAACCACCAGCCTTTTAAACTGCTGCAGAATTTCAAGGCCAATAGATTTCCTTACAAGGACGGCAACATGAATTTTCATCACAGCTAGCAAATTGTTGAATGATTATTACTTCACCACTAGAAATAATCAGCCAGGATTTGGCTCACTATTGCCTGCTCCTGTTCCTTTCTTTATCACCGGCCTCCATGCTGACAGCAATTCTCATCACTTCCCTTCAAGATTAGGATAACCTGCCACAGGTATATTTCTTCAAACGCAGGTGGAGCTAAAGGTACAGACCAGCCTGTCCACTCCAACAATTCTATTTGATGGATCGCTGCTTTTCTTCAAAATAGCGCCGCGCTTTCATCCACCTGAGAGGGCAGACAGAGCTTCAGTTTAATTTCTGATCTGTAAGGTGCAAACTGTGATAGCAGCACTCCCTCGGTATGTATGACTCTGTCAGAAGGCTCAGGCCTCGCCTGTAAATCCAGTGCTGCACACATTGTTGGTCTGACTGGTTCTGAGGTAACCTTGCCCCCAATATTCAGTCTGCCACCAAGTCTGCTTCACTTCACCTCCACAATACTCCTACCCCTGACCCCTGCCTCTCCTCTTAGACCCTCGGGAAATGCTGAGCTCTCTTTGACTGACTCTGCTCTACTTCAAAACATACAGCATTAACCAGCAACTTTCGAGTGAAATGATCTTTAAAATCTTTCATAGATCATCAAATGACTTAGCCAAGGAGTTATCAGGCAGTCGCAGATTTATTATCTGTGAGCAGGGTTGACTGCTGCAGTCCATCAGCTTGATCAACTCTTTTTGATCTATCTTTAATTTCACGGACTTCAAAGCCCTCTCCGCTACGGAATCTAATCCTTTAGGTTAATCCACTCGAACGTTTCCATGTGTTGCTTTTCTTCTAGCGCTACCATCCTTCCATGTGATGGCAGAAAGTGTTACTCACTCCCAGTGGTGTGCCTATAACTTTGATTCAGAAGGGCCCCCATATTATTGGAACTGTACAGCTTCATTGCTGTGACTAAACCTGGAATCCACCCCTTGGTTGGGATCTACTGAAAGTTCTCTCTTTACTGGAATTATTAAGGATGGGATTCCTATAACGCAATGACGATATTCTCTCTCTTAGAATCATGCTTATAATTATAATTAGGTAGGAATTATAACAGAGGAAGGAGGTTATTCATCCCAACCAGTCCAAGCTGGTGTTTATTCTCTGCAATGTTTGTCGGACCATGTTGTGCATAAATAGGCACCAGCGTTTGCCTACATTGCAGCATTCTGAAGTACTTCTCAGGCAGTGAATTGCACTCAGACATCCTGGAGACATGAATGGTGCTAAATAAAAGCATAACCCTTTCTTTCCGGTGAGCTTTTGTTACTTTGAAGCTTCTTCTGCTGTTTAGTTATTCTGTCTCTGTGGCTCAGCTTTTGCTAACACGCTAAATCACAAAGCTCGAGTCCCACTCCAGTTTCAGCACAAAACTCAAGGCTGACACGCCAGTGCAGTACTGAGGGTGTGTCGCACTGTTGGAGGTGCTGTCTTTCTGATGAGACATTAAACTAAGGCCCTATCTGCCTGCTTGTGTGAACGTAAAAGATCCCATGGCACCATTTCGAAGATAAGCAGCAGAGTTAACCCAGTGTCCTGGCCAATTTTTATCCCTCAATCAACATCACCAAAAGCAGATGATCTGGTGAGTATCACGTTGCCATTTGTGGGATTATTCTGAGTGCAAATTGGCTGCTGCGTTTCCAACATTATAGCGATGATTAGACTTCAAAATGTTCTTCATTGGCTGTAAAGCACTTTGAGACATGCACTGTTTATGAAAAGCACTATATAAATGCAAGTCCTTTCTCTTTTTTCCAAACTTCCCATTACTTGGATGATTTGTATTGATGTCTTTCCCAGTGCCCTACATGCCTCCCTAAAAAAGGTGTTGCTCTGTGTCGATCTCTTGGCTATGCGATTCAGAGGACACTTTTGAGTGTTGCTTTCACCCGCCCCACCTGTGAAACTGGACTTTTTATGAATCAATATAACACGGTGGTTTCAGAACACAGAACGCAAAGAGATTTACAGAGGCAGTTCAGGTAATCGGATCGGGGACTCTGACACACATGGAGTGAGCAGGTGGAAGGGTGGGAATATCCTGCCTGTTGGGTAGGCACCTCACTTCTCCAATTGCTTGCCTGTACCATATGGCTGCCTGGGGCATGAATGAATCTGCTAAGGGAGGAGGGGAGGGGAGGGGGGGGTGTGCCCTGATTCATGTAAATTGAAACTAACTAACAAACCGTGGTTTATGACATTCAAAACTTATTTGATTTCCAGACAGTATCTTTTGTTTCACGGGAGCAAAGAGGAAGATCATTAAGCCGGGACATAACGATGTTGCACAGAGAACATTATTGGATTCAATGTCACTAAATTCTCTACCCTCTTCACTCCCATCACGTTGTCTTTTCAGTTTCCTCTGTAACTGTTTTCTAGCTCAATTATTAGCCTGCTACCTGTCGCCATGCACACTTGGCACAAACACCAAGTCTGATCGTCTTACTGACATTACACCATTTGTGTCCTAGCATGTTCTACAATCCTGCTAATTAACCTGTGCTCCTCTAATCCTTTCCTGAGCTCACCTACCACTCTTCTTAAAGTCCAACCTGAAAGCCAAGTGTCATTTACATCTCTTCAGTCTGTATCTGAGCACCAGCTGTGCAACCTAATTCGCAGGCAGCAGCTAATGGTGCTTAATTACCTTCTGCCACATGTCATGGTGCAGCTCCAGATGGTGGTCAAAAAAGTGGAGAAGGCTGGAATTCATAACACAGATGATTTTCTTTTAATTGTGTTTTCCAGTGTGAATGGAATTAGACAGCTCCGGCCATGGTTTGCTGATGTGGTCATTGAAAATAATTAGCGGTACCTTAGTTTTACATGTAACCATCTGCTTGATTATCAAAGTTATGTTCTCACTGCTCTCGTTGATCTTCGTAGCCGGGACCAGAACATTTTCTACTTTGGAATGCTTGCAGAGCTGTATGTTACTGTCTATATTTGATCTCACACCAGTAAGTTGCACCAGGAAGATTGTCCTCCTGAAAACCCACAGGCGTGTTGACCTGGAGCTCATATGAACACATGTAAATCTTCTCCATCCCCTTTCCCCCAACTTCTGCTCCAGCTGTGGCCTTTAATTAAAGCCAGCGCTATACAAGTGGCAGTGCAGTCTGTAGAGAGGTATCTCAAGTTGTGGATATTGCACGGAGGAGGCGGTGACTATATAAACTTTGCCTTCAGAGTAATTGTTGGATGGTTCTCTGGAATTCCTCTAAAGGTTTTTCCTGCCAGGTTTTGAGAGTAGAGAGAAAGTATGTTCTGGGTTGTGAGTCCTTTTACTCATGTGTTATGAAGAGGATCAGGAGAGGGATCTGGAAGAGTATAGCTTGGATGCACTTGAAACAAGACATCACGGATTACATTTGTATTCAATATGTAGATGCCTAGGTATATGGGATATAGAGACCATGGAAGATATCATTTACATTTCTCAACCCACTATTACCTCAGAGCATTTCATTTCTCCTGCAAAACTATTAAGAAGCTTGAAGATCTGGTTGACAATCAGGAGCTATTTCTCCAGAAGAATAGCACTGTTTGTAACTGTGACAACTACCATGTATTTACTTGCCTCCGGGCCCTGGCAGGCAGTTTTGAGTGGTCATTGTCAGATTCATCATGCAGCAACACACCATTGTACACAGAAAGTCACTGATGAGAATAAGCATTCCAGTTCCCACACATGAAAGGAGCAATTGATAAAAAGCAAGCGGTATTGAAAGCCCCACAATGCTATTAAAAGAATATGTTTACATTCAATAATTGTCCAGCTAACACATGATGGCAAACACCTTAAACCTGCACGTCACTCGGGAATTCAACCACACCAGCTATGATGACTGCCAGTTGTGTATGAGGTTGGTTGGCGATCAGGGATATCCTCAACAGTCATCATAATTATAATTCCATTCTGCAGGCACATGTGGAGAACAATTACACTGAGACCCATGGAGAGCATAATTGTTTTAATAGATTTACCAAAAGATGTCATAGACAAAAAGACAAAGAGGTGTTGAAGGTGGTGATATTAGCTAAAGGAATGTGTTAATTAAGGGTAGAAAGCAGGACGAGCAAGGTACAGATAGCCCTAGTGGGGGTGGGGTGGGGGGAAGGGATCGAAATAGGCTAAAAGGTAGAGATAAAACAATGGATGGGAATATATTTAAAAATAATGGAAATAGGTGGGAAAATAAAAATCTATATAAATTATTGGAAAAAAGGGGGATTGGAAAGGGGGTGGGGATGGAGGAGAGAGTTCGTGATCTAAAATTGTTGAACTCAATG
This sequence comes from Carcharodon carcharias, assembly GCF_017639515.1. NCBI lineage: Eukaryota > Metazoa > Chordata > Chondrichthyes > Lamniformes > Lamnidae > Carcharodon > Carcharodon carcharias. The sequence continues at coordinate 15,393,447 of NC_054481.1, read as the reverse complement.
TTAAGTCCGGAAGGCTGTAAAGTGCCTAGTCAGAAGATGAGGTGCTGTTCCTCCAGTTTGCGTTGAGCTTCACTGGAACATTGCAGCAGGCCAAGGACGGACATGTGGGTGTGAGAGCAGGGTGGGGTGTTGAAATGGCAAGCGACAGGGAGGTCTGGGTCATGCTTGTGGACAGACCGAAGGTGTTCTGCAAAGCGGTCACCCAGTCTATGTTTGGTCTCTCCAATGAAGAGGAAACCGCATTGGGAGCAGTGAATGCAGTAGACTAAATTGAGGGAAGTGTAAATGAAATGCTGTTTCCCTTGAAAGGAGTGTTTGGGCCCTTGGATGGTGAGGAGAAGGGAAGTAAAGGGGCAGGTGTTGCACCTTCTGCGGTTGCATGGGAAGGTGCTGTGGGATATGTTGCAGTAGGAACAGATACAGGTTAGCATGCACTCACATTTGGGACTGGTCCACTAAGCTCATCACTGATGACTACAAAGTTTGCCTCCCTCCCTCGGAGATTAGTAGGCTGTTTCTGAAAATTCTGTCTGCTCTCTTATGTCTGGGGTCCTCCTGCTGGTGGCCTGTCTCACCTGGGCTAGTGCTGCTAGTTTCTCTTGTGTTCAAATTAACAGCAGCACCTGAAGGTAAAGATCTGAAGGGAAGTTTGCAGGTCACAATGGACAGCTGATGTGTCTGCAAGGGCAGGTGTTAGACAGACATGAGGGTGTAAGGAATACAATTCAGGAATGTCTCATGAGGGAAATGCTAACACTCGATTTTTAAATTATTATTCATTCATGGGATGTGGGCTTTGCTGGCTGGGCCAGCATTTCTTGCTCATCCCTAGTTACCCCTGAAAAGGTGGTGGTGAGCTGCCTTCTTGAACCGCTGCAGCCCATGTGGTGTAGGTACACCCACAAATGTAAGAGTTGGAGACTCATTAAAATTGGTGCATATGAGAATGAAGACTGGTCATTCAATTTAAAAGGTGTCAACCTGCCACATTTGACTTTAAACAAAGCTTTAAACAAAGTTAACTGTCAGCTAACTGGTGCATTCTCAATGGCAACTGCTCTACCGATCAGAGTTCACTTGTCCATCAACCAGGACTCTCTTCTCATGAAGTATAACCCTTTATATTTGGTATTCTTGTGAATGTCCTGATGAGTGCAAGGCAAGAAGCTTTGACATGTGCCTTTTTTCAGTGATACTCAAATTCTGTACTACCAAATGACTATTAAAAGTGAAGGTAATCAGTAAAGGAGCCACCAAGCCAAAGTGAAACATTGAGGATTGAAGTTCTCTTACCTTAGCCAAAAAACTTTTTGTGACACTGTTTATCTGTGAGTGAGAGAGGTGACATTCAGCGTCAGCACCCACCTTCCCCCATCACCCCACCCCACCACCCTCCACCCCCACCACCACATGGTTCTGGTGACAGATTCATTCATGAGGCAACTAGGTGGCCTCTCCACTGGTCGATCTGCACCTTGACAAAATTCAGAGTCCAACAATGCTATTTGTCTTGGAATACTTGCCAGTAGTTCCGGCTATCAACATTTTAGCAACAACTTGCATTCCTGCAGCACCCTAAGGGGCTTCTCAGGACAGTTATCAAGGTTTAGCACTGAGCCATATAGGGAGATATTAGGTCAGGCAACCATAACTTCGGTCAAAGAGGAAGGCTTTAAGCAGCACCTTAAAGAGACATAGTGAGGCAGAGAGGTTTAGTGTAGGAATTTCAGATCTTTAGGCTCGAAGCTGAAGGCATGGTCACCAATGGTAGAGAAATTAAAATTGGGGATGCACAAGAGGCCAGAATTGGAATAGCGCAGAGATCTCAGAAGGTGTAGGGCTGGAAGAGCTTACAGGGATAGAGGGGGGCAAAAAGATATACTGGCTGTAAAGCACTCTGAAATGCCCTGAGGTTGAGGCACTATATAAATGTAAGTCTGTCTTTCTAAGTCCCTCTATTTGTCAGGAGTATACCAGGAACTATATAGAAGTATTACATTTGCCAAATTAACAGTTTAGAGTTACAAATTTAATGTAGTGCACCTATGCCCTCTTTCTGTTCATGAAAGACTTATTGGAACTCATTTCCAGATAGTTCCCTCTATCACATTCACTTTTATTACAACAAACCTATAAAGTAAAGGTCAATAATTTGTGCAGGTCATTTAGACAAATTCTCATCTTCACAGAATGGAGTCCTGAGCCAATCTGAACAAAACTCAATTTCAACCAGAGTTTTGAAGCAACTTATTGTCACTAGGGAATACCAGATGTTTTGATACCTCATCAAACTGATTATTCTTAAAACATGGTATTTTTTCTCCAGGTGTCTTCAGTTTTTATTGTTTGGCATCAAAATGCAGGAGAAAAAACTGAAATGTGTTCCCCCAACAACCCACCACCCCACCAGCCCCATTCCACTCCTCTCAAAACATGGAAAATTTGGAGGAAAAGCATATTTTAATTTGGACATCACCGAACCTAGAAAATAAGCAAGATGCTAATCAAACAAAGTTAAGCCAAGTGATAATCTACTATTATTTACAAAGTCCGCATTCACCGCCTTAATGGGCCTCCAAAAGTAACAGAATTTGTCTCTACGATGGTGAAAGTCCCAGCTCCTTTAGCAATGAAATACACTTATTGGACTTGGCAATGGACTGTGTGCTGTGAAGTGTTGGTTGCTAAAGTTAGTGCTCAAATCCATATTTCACCACCATAATATAGTGAAACACAAATAGTTGAAGCTGAAGTTAAACATTGCAGTATTTGCTACAAATGGTTTTCTGAATAACATTGCTGTGCCTATTATCAAGGCAGATGGAGGTTATGATGAAACTAAGAAGGAGGGTGTATGATGCATTTCAGGTGAATTCTTCAAGTGAGAACCAGATCAATTACAATAGATTGAGAGGGGAAGTGAAGAGGAAAATAAGACTGGCAAAGAGAGAGCATGAGAAGAGAATGGCAGTCAACATAAAAGGGAATTCAAAAACATTCTACCAGCATGTAACTAATAAGTGGGTGGTGAGAGGTTGAGTGAGTCTTTTTAGGAACAAAGAAGGTGATTTATCTAAGATGTACAAGGCTAGAATATTTAATGAGTTCCTTGTATCGGTGTTTATTAAGGAAGAGGAATCTAACAAAATATCAGTAGGATTGGAGGCAATGGATAGTGTGATAATTGAATGGGAGGAGGTGCTGGAAAGGCTGGCTATGCTTAAGGTAAATGAGTCACCTGGTCCGGATAGGTTGCCTCCCAAGGGGTGGAGATAACAGATGGGCTTGTCTTAATCTTTCAGTCCTCCTCAGATATGGGGGATGTGCCAGGGGATTAGAAAATGGAAAATGTGACACCTTTATTCAGGAAAGGGGTAAGGACAGTCTGAGCAACTACAGGCCGATTAGTTTAACATCAGTGACGGGTATGGTTTTAGAATCCATAATCAGGGAAAAAAATATCAACATGCACTTGGAGAGTTAATTAAGGAGAGCCAGCATGGTTTTGTAACAGGCAGATTGTGTCTGACTAATCTAATTGAAGTTTTTGATGAATAACAATGAAGATTGATGAAGGGAGTGTGGTGGATGTTGTCTATATAGATTGTAAGAAAATGTTTGGCAAGATGGTGATTAACAAAATTGAAGCTTATGGAATAGAAGGGTCACTGTCCATTGGATAAAATTTGGCTTGAGGACAATAAGCAGTGAGTCACGGTAGATAGTTGTTTTTCAGACTGCAGGGTGGTAGCTATTGGTGATCCCCAAGAGTCAATGCTTGGACCACTGCCTTTTTTTTATATCTATAAATGACTTGGGTATCGGAAAATGGAGCAAAATTTCAAAATTTGTCGATGATGCCAAACATGGAGGAGTGGCAAATGGTGAGGGTATTACGAATTGCCTGCAACAGACCATAGGCTAACAGGATGGGCAGAAAAGTGACAGATGGAATTTATAACAGAGAATTGTGAGGTGATACATTTTATCAGAAGGGGTAGGGAGGGGCAATATAAATGGCACAATTCTAAAGAGCGTGCATGAACAGAGGGATCTGGGGTGAATGTGCATCGATTTTTTTTAACTTGGCAGGGCATTTTGAGAGAGTAGTTATCAAAACATGTGGGGCCTTGAGCTTCATAAATAGACGTGTTGAATACAAAAGCAGGGTTGTTATTCTGAATCCTCATAAAGCTCTGTTTAGGCCCAAATTTGACCATTGCATCCAGTTGTGATCACCAGGCTAGGAAAGATGTGAAGGTCCTTGAGAGGATGCAGAGGAGATTTACTAGAATAGTTCCAGGGATGGGGGTGGGTGGGGTTTAGTTACAAGATTAGGTTGGAAAGGCTGGGGTTAATCTTGAAGCATAGGAGATTGGGGGGAAAATTATTAGAGGTATACAAGATTATGACAGGCTTAGACAAGGTAGACAAGGAAAAACTCTTCCCATTAGTTGGTGGTGCAAGGAGCAGGGGACACAGATTTAAGGTTTTGGGCAAGAGATGCAGGGGGAATGTGAGGAAGAAGTTTTTTTTTGTAACGAGTGGCAATGACCTGGAACTCACTGCCTACGAGGTGGGGCGGAAGTGGAGACAACCAATGACTTCAAAAGGAAATTGGATGGGCACTTGAAGGAAATAAACTTTGGGATTGAGCGGCAGATTTGCACTGAGCGGATTGTTCTTCAGGAAGTCTGCATGGACTCGATAGGCTGAATGTTCTCCTTCCATGCTGCAAGCGATTCTGTGACTCCCCTATACAACTCTATGGGCACAGTTTTCCCCCCATTGTTGGGGGGGTGGGGGGGTTGATGGGCGGGCGCACCGCCATTTCATGTGGGCGGGCCAATTAAGACCCGCCCAGCGTGACGTCTGCTCAGAAGCACTATGCACTCCTTGTGCCGGGGTGGGGGGGGGGGGGGGGGTTGGCTGCGGATCCCAAAATCGAGAGTGCGCTCTTTCGCCCACGTGCATGAAAGAGCGCACTCATCTCCCTGAGGCTAAGTGCAGCCTCAGGGAGATCGGCTCGAAAAGTGAAAAAGACAAAAATGGGAAAAGCAAGATTTCCTGAACATGTCCATAATTGTCACAAAACCTTTATTTAAATTTTTTAAAGCCGACATGAAGCCTCATCCCGTCTGTGGATGAAGTTTCATGTTTTTTCTTTAATTACTTAATTGACTCTGTAAATGGCCTCAATTGGCCATTGACAGGTCGGCGGGCGCGCAGCTGATTTTGCTGCACTCCCGCCTTCCTGGAAATATAAATGGGGCGGGGTGACGTTGGGAGTTCCCTCTGACGTTACCGCGTGTCATTTTACCCGTCAGCAGGCAGGCCCCACCCCCGCTCGCCAACTCATAAAATTCTGCCCTAAAAGTGTAAAGTGATGGACTTTGTTAGGAAGGATGAGGAAAGGCAACATATAATTACATGGCACCATTTAGAAGATGGTGCAAGAACAGAGAGGGCGCAGAATCAGCTGTAAAACACAGGAGATCTCTGGTTTCATAAAGTGGAGTGTGGAGTGCAAATGCCAGGAAGTTATGCTAAACCGATATAAAACACTGCTTAGGCCGATTCTGGAATAATGTGTCCAATTCAGGTCACCAGACTTTAAGAAGGATGTCAAGTCCTTTCTAGAGAGCGAAGAGGAGGTTTACCAGAGTAATAAGGGATGAGAGTGCAGAGACTAAAGAAGCTGGGATTGTTCTCCTTGGAGCAGTAAAGGTCACAGGGAGAACTTATTAGAGGTATTCGGAGTGACTGTATGAAGGTTTGCAAAGAGTAAATGAAGACTAGTTTCCACTAGTGCATAGATCAATAATTAGAGGTCACAGATTTAGGGCAATTAGTGAGAGAACCAGAGTGGAGATGAGAAGAAATGTTACTTTATGCAGCGAGTTGTTGTGGTCTAGAATGCACAGCCTCGAGGGATGGTGGAAGCAGATTCAATTGTAACTTTCAAACGAGAATCAGACAAATACTTGCAAAGCGAAACTAGCAAGTCTCTGGGGAAAGAGACGGGACCGGGACTATTTGAGTAGCTCTTTCAAAGAGCTGGCAGTGTCTGGGGGCAGAATTTTCAGGTGGGCGGCCGGGTGAGATGGGCAGGCCCAGGATCGCTGGGAAATGGGCCGCTGCCTGTGACTGGCCCATTGGCCGTGATTTCACGCTGGCGGGCCAATTAAAGCTCGCCCGGTGTGAAACGCAGCTGCTCATTGGGCGGGGAGGACCGAGTGGAGGCGGGGGCCTGTCAGCTGCCGGAGCAGGTTGGGTGGGCACTTGCCCCCCCCACCCCCCCCCCCCCCCCCCCCCCCCCACCCCACCAACCCCCGATTTTTGGATGAGTGCCTCGGGGTCCTCCTGGAGGGGGGTGGTTTCCAGGAGGGTCACCCTTGTCCCCAGAGGTCGGAAGGAGGAGGCCATCACACCTCACCAAGAGGGCATGGGTGGAGATGGCAGCACTGGTGAGTAGCCATGACGTGGTGTGGCACACATGGGTGCAGTGCCAAAAGTGGTTCAATGACCTGTTGCGCTTAGGAAGGGTGACTACCGTGTAGGCAGGGTCAGTGTGCAGAAGTATTAAGATGTGGCCTTCCACCTGTGGAGCTCAGGGGTGCTAGAGCCTGAGTGCCAACTGTCGATGACGCCAGAGCTGGCCAAGGGGGTGAGCCCTGGCTATTTGGACTGAGTGCCTTGCGGCTCGAGGGCCACGACTTCGATGTGCCCTGCGAGGTGTTTCTCAGCTGGGGTTGGCCAGACTGCAATGGTGCTGCAGGTAGAGAGCGGACTAATCAATGCTCCTCTGTCCTTTCAGGAGACGAGCCTTAACCAGTCAGAGACGGCCCATACAGGTGGAGGCCCACACAACCTGCTCCTTCTCAGCAGGTTCGAGTAAGATGCCCAAGATTTTGAGAGCCGGCACACTCCCCGTGCAACCGGGAGTGGAGAGGCTGGGGTGCCAGACGAAGGTAAGAGCACAGCGCACAGAGGTGAGAGTTTCTGATTGTGCAACCATTCTACTGTAGTCTCTTCATTGATAGGAACCTCAAACCTGGAGTCCCCATTGATCATTGAAAGATGCTGGCACCATGATGCAGATCTCCATTGTCTCACCAGGGTACCTGGCATGCACAGTGACTGTGTGATGACTTTAACTAATGACATGTCCTTGTTCTCCCTTTTAGGCAGGCCAGCACACAGTCGCTCTGTGGACCCCAAAGGGCCACCCATGATGCCAGAAGACCACTGGGCTTCACTTACACCTGCGTCACATCCGCTCTCTGAACCAGGCACCAGCGCAGATGCCAGCATCTTGGTGGGCATTAGATCCACAACCAGAATGTCGGTGCACATTGGTGAGGGCACTTCACACTCAGTTGAGGTGCAGGTGGAGGCAGAGAGTGCCCAGGGCACTGCAAGTTAGAGGACTGCTGGAGACCAGGACGATGCTGGGTCGAAGGCAGATGATGAGTCGCGCATAAGGCAGCAAATGCTGGATGTCCAGTGGGATGTGCAGGAGGATTTGGCGAGACCCATGAGGGTCTGCTTGCCATGGTGTCCATTGTGGAGGAGTCCATGTAGAGCGTGAGCACTGCGTTGACCCTCATGGCCGAGTGCAATGCCCCCTCTTTGCACAGACTTGCAGAATCTGCATCTGCACGTTCATGGAGTGGAATTCCTTCCTGTTGATGAAGGCACCCGGCTGACCCGCTGGTGCCTTGATGGCCACATGTGTGCAGTCGCTGGTACCCTGGATGCAAGGGAACCCAGCAATCATTGCAAAGCCTCTGGCTTACTCAGCCTGGCTGGCCTCGTCCATACGGAAAGGAATAATTGTCGTTACCCACTTGAAAAGAGCTTCTGTCACCAGCTTGATGCAACTTGGGCAGCTGATTGAGAGACTACACACAGACACCCCACTGACCCCTGGAAAGAGCCAGAGGCATAGACATTGAGGGCCGCTGTGACCTTCAGAGCCACTGGCATGGGGTGTCCACCCACACAGTCGGAGCTGATCTCAGGCCCAATCACCTGACTGTCTCCCTTGAGAGACGGAGCCTCCTTCGGCACTGCACCTCGGACAAATTGAGGTAGCTGCATCGCCATCTGTAAACCCTGGCAGCAGGATAGTGGCATGTTCTGCGGCCCCTTCCGTGTTGGGCTACCTGCTGGCCCTGCACCCCTTGTGCCTGTGCCTCTTCCCCCACATGCATGGGGACACCTGCAATGGAGTTGATGCCACAGTCAGGTCAGATTATTGAATGGCGGAACAGGCTGGAGGGTCCAAGTGGCCTACCCCTGCTTCGGGTTTGTGTGTTCATAACCACCATAGGTAACACAGAGTTTAAAACACATTAAGTACAAAATCTCAAGGATTTCTGACAGCACACAAGTAATAGTTTTGGCAAAGAGTGTGGATGACTGCAATAAGACATCCAACAGGAACAGTAATTCTCATTTATTTGCAGCTTCAATGCAAGAAAACATCCCAAGGCACTAAAAAGTTTAATGAGACAAAAATTGACGGTGAATCAAAGGAGACATTAGATCTAGAGGACATTGGCTAGCAGAAAGGTGCCAAATGCAATTTGCTGTGAATAAGTGAGAAGCGATACATCTTAGCAAACAAAGGACAAAAGTTCACTCAGCTAAAAGTCAATGAAGAGTGTGAATGAATAGTGAGACTTAGGGTACAAATGCATAATTCCCTTAAAGTGCAAGTGCAGGTAGATAGAGTCAGAAGAAAGCCAAACAGCATTTTGGGTCATATAAGTACAGGGGGCTAAATTGGATAGGCTCAGAAAGGAAGTGCAGGGATGGGGAAGCCTGATTAAACCAATACCCGCTGATTGCTACCTGCTCATTAGGGTGATTGCAGTGTGCTTCCTTCCATAACCACACTGTTCATTGCTGTACACATCAGCAGGGGGCCTAACATCATAACTCCCTAGCACTTCTTAAAGCTGGCCTGCATTTCTTAAACCTAACTCTTTTTTTTATTTCTTAATCTAACTCTTTCTCAATCTTGAAAGTTTTAGTTGTTTCAGCATCCACATACTTTTGGATGAGGGAGGAAACATAAGTAATATTTTTCAGCCGGTACTGTTTTTTCACTTTGAGGAGGAAGCTGACTGTTCTGATTTGACAAATAGTCCTGAAAATAATGCACAATTGCTGAAAAATACATAAACCTAGACTGAGGAGAAATACAAACAGAAGCCGCTGGAAAAATGCAACAGGTCTGGCAGCATCTGTGCAAAGAAACAGTGTTAACTTTTCCACTTGGGTGACCTTTCATCAGATGCAGCGTCACAAGACCTCTACAGACATCAGATATTTAAGAAACATATTGATGTCTTCATTGTCACAACCAGCTTATCTCGCTTCAAAGCAACATTGATTTCGCCTATCGATCAAAGGCAATAAAAAGACAGACCCATCTCTCTCATATGCCATCATTTACCTCACAAATCAGGATTAGAGGGAGCTACTGAAAGTAACACATCACAAAAATGACAGGTTAGTTATAATAATGAATAAATATACTCTAAAATACAGGGATAATAAGAGTGATTGAAAGAGCTGCATTCCAGGACTGTCTGAATGATGAACAGCCCATAATATAACTGTAAGCAATGTAGCCTTTATTTGGAAAATGAGATTGAAGTCCACTTTTAGTAAATTAGGTTTTATCCCAGACAAGTTTCATTCCATTCAACCACCTTGTTGGAAGGTCTGAGACTACCATCTTTACTCATTACATTTCCAAGGGAAAGAAATCTCTAATTCTAAGAGAAGGATAAGGAAGTTGAGTATTAAAAGTAGACTAGTAAAACCTTGACAGTGGATCGATACAGGCTTTAAAGAGCAAGTACAATTCCCCTTTAACAGGTTGCCATGAAAATTAACGCAGTGCACTTAGCATGAACATTCACTCCAATTAAAATAAGCTCAGCCATAGTAAACTAGTATGAAGCTGTATCATCCAAAATTAATTGTCATTTGTTGCTGGTTGAAATATGGATTTATAACTTCCTTCATTAAGAGCATAAGCTGACTAGCTGATTGGATTGTGTGAGGTCAGCATACTTTAAAAAAATGCCCTTGGGATGAGGCTGGTATTTCTAGTTGCACCTTGAGAACGTGGTGGTGGGACTCTTTATTGAACCACCTACATGTAGCGGCTTGATACAACATGCTTGTTTCCCCATTTTGGAGAACAGTTAAGAATCAAGCACGTTAGTTTGTCTTTAGAGTCACATATCGGCCAGAGTGGAAAAGATTTCCCTACTGACAGGATATTATTGAACTTGTTAGCTTCTTACGCCAATCCGACCAGCTTCATTTTTACAGATGCCAGCGTTTTATTTCTAGACCCTTTGAAATTGAGTTCACATTCTCAAGCTGCCTTGGTGACGTTTGAACTCGCATTCTTAGTCCAGGCCTCTGGATTTCTAGTCCAGTAATAACACCACAACATTACCACATTTTACTATGATGCACTAAGTCTTTGTGGCCAATCGCCAGCATTGTGTCAATTGAAACACTACGATGGTGGTGCCACTTACTCGAATTGAGTGACCCATTCCAGTTGAAAGGAAGAAAATATTTGCTGAAATTTGACTCTCCTGTAATCTGAGTTACTTAGATATTCTCCAACTTATTTTGAGCTATAGGGACTCATGAATGCTAAACAACAACTATTATGCCATATGAATAGACTACTCATGAATAGACTGCTCATGAAAGTTTTAAAATTGAATCCATTGGCTTGGATTTTATGGGCCGAATGATGGTGAAACTGGCAGCTTTCGCTCATTATTCCTCTGAAACCGGCAATAATTGTGGAGTCCACACATGTGCAGTTGAAGGCGGAAACCCAGAAGTTGCTGAATGTGATCCTATGCTTCCCCATTGGGTGCACTGATAAAGCTCCCCACCGAGATTGCAATCAAGTAGAAATCAATGAACTGATAAGAACTTGCCTTTATACACCTCAATCTTGCTATAAAAACCCTTTATAAAGTTACACCTTGTTGAATGACGTGTAAACTCATGGTCACATGTGTCCAAAGAACTAAAAGGGGCCATTTAACCTTCAAGGGCATTTCCGATTATTGCATAATCTTTTGTTCACGTCAATTGGAAATGATTGAAAATTTGCAGCTTTCACACATAGTCATAGGCCAGTGAGGAAGAAATTCTAGGAGCAAATTCTCATTAGAACCAGTGCTGGAACTTGGCTACTGTGGTAAGTGCTGAATCGCGTCTATGGGTGGCCAGACCCGCAAAATCATCAGTACAAGAGTCTCAGGGTCTCAGAAAGGCACAAAGATGCCCTGATCTGAAGGCTTGTTGCAATGCACCATGCAGTGCCAGGCTGTGGTTTAACTGCTGCAATTAATCTCACTGCAAAGGAAGAGCTTGCATTTATATAATGGGCAGAATTTTGCCCTTGGTGGGCGGGCGGGCCCCACCAGCTCGCCGGCGGGCGGACAGCTGACCCCTGCCACCGAAACGGGGCCCACTGCCATTTTGAGTGGGCGGGCCAATTAAGACCCTGCCCAAAAGGAAGCACTATGCACTTCCTGTGTGCTGGGGGGAGGCATGCCCCATCTGTCAAAGTGTGTTCTTTTGTGCATGCACGCGAAAGAGCGCACTGCTCCCTGAGGCAAAGTCCTGTCTCAGGGAGATTGGTGACAGGGTAAGTAAAGGCTAAAAATAGATAAATATTAAAATTTGTTAACATGTCCCCCTCAGGTGACAATGTCACATGAGATGGGACATGTTAATTATAAACACTTAAAATTTATTACGTTTTTAAAAAACGGACATGAAACTTCATCCCGCCAGTGGATGAAGTTTTATGAATAATCTGGAGCCTGCTGGGGTTCCTGGCCTGCCCGCCAGCCTTAAGGTTGGATGGACAGGTCTTTAATTATCCTAATGAGCCTGTCAATGGTCTCAATTGGCCATTGACAGGTCGGTGGGCGGACAGCTGATTTCGCTGTGCCCCCGCCTTCCTAAACATTTAAAGGGACCAGGATGACATCGGGGATTCCTCCCGACATCATCCCGCGTCATTTTCCCCTCGGTGAGCGGGCCCCGCCCCCAAATTGCCTAGGGGAAAATCCTGGCCAATGTCTTTCAAGACCTCAGGATGTCCCAAAGAGCTGTACAACCACTGAAGATCTTTTTAAGTGTAGGAAATGCAGCAGCCAATTTGCACACAGTCAGATCCAAGAAACAGCAATAACGTTAATGACTGGACCTTCGTGACATTGACTGAGGGAATAATATAGTTCAAAGCACCAAGGAGAGCTCTCCTGCTCAAGAGCACCTTGGAATATTTTATGTCCAGATGAGCAGGCAGACAGGGCCTCAGTTTCACATCTCATCTCAAAGACTATACCTCTGACAGTGCAACACTCCCTCAGCGCTGCACTGGATTTTTATGCTCCAATGTGTTGGTCCCCTAAATAATTGATCTCACTTGTGCAGTTGTGGGAAAGTGCAGAGTAAAGACTAAGGGCGGGATTTTCTGGCCCCGCCCACCATCGGGATTGTCCCCTCCCGCCGAAAATCAATGGGCTTTTGGCTGGGCCCCTACATTCCCTGCGGCGGGGCCCAACATGGTGGGGCCACAAAATCCCAGCCTATATGATTCTTTATACAATAGAGATGAAAATGGGTGGAAGATTGTTCCTGTACACTTGCAGCCCCGGGGGTGGAAAGGAAGTGGGTCACATCACCTTCTCTCACATCAAGGTATGTGCAACAAAACTCCAAGCACAGGAAAGAAAATATGTTCAAGAAAAGGAATTGCATCCTCATCATAATAATTAAAATGAATGCCAATTGCTAATGCCTGTCTGGATTCAGTGACATTTTTTCGATGAGGCAATAAATTGATGTCTGTTCACGGAAAATAAAGAGATTCCATTTTATTCAAAGGAGAAAGTGTCTTTGCCGACATTACCGTCAAATACCAGCAGTAAAAACAATTAACTGGTCATTTATCTCATTTGCTGTTTGTGGGATCTTGCTGTGCACAATTTGACTCTTATTACTGGGCCTAATATAATGGTCCCATTTCCTACCCCATGTACAGTTATTGAAAATGTTTCATAATGTGTAAACCATCCAGAATTCAAACGTCTTCTTAGTAATTTCAGAAGTAACCTATGCTCTACCTGCTTCCTTTTCCCAATGCGTTCCTCCACTATGTGTACCAGATCTTGCCATTCCCCTGCTGCTCCAAACTCTTGCAGTGTGAGAACAGACATCTGCACAGCATGAAGTTTGTCAACATCTTGTGTGATGGCTTTCACAAGTCGATTCCAGAACAAGGCAAATTCTAGACAAACTGTTAGACATTACAGCCCAAAGCCTTCGAAGTTCCATTTCTCACATTCACATTGCCTGTGCTAATGGCCTTAGCAAATGGAAGCTTTGCTGCCACATTCTCTATGAACGGAGCTGTGTCAGGTAATAATGCCTCATAACAAAGCAGGCTCCATAAAATGTATGGACTGGTGATGAACCGCCAAAGTATCTTTATGTATAAAACAAAAATAGAAATACCTGGAAAAACTCAGCAGGTCTGGCAGCATTGGCAGAGAAGAGCAAAGTTGACGTTTCGAGTCCTCATGACCTTTCAACAGAACTAAGTAGAAATGGGAAAGGGGTTAAATATAAGCTGGTTTGGGAGGTGGGGGGCGGGGGGGGGGTGGGGGGGTAGAAGAAGGGGCGGGTGGGTTGTTGGGACAAGCAAGCAGTGATAGGAGGAGATAACCAAAAGATGTCACATACAAAAGAACAAAGAGGTGTTGAAGGTGGTGATATTATCTAAAAGAATGTGCTAATTAAGAGTGGAGAGCAGGACAAGCAAGGTAGCTCTAGTGGGAGTGGTGTGAAATAACCGATGGGTGGAATACATTTAAAAATAATGGAAATATGTGGGAAAAGAAAAGTCTGTATAAAGTATTGGAAAAAACAAAAGGGAGGGGGAAGAAACGGAAAGGGGGTGGGGATGGAGGAGGGAGTTCAACATCTAAAGTTGTTGAACTCAATATTCAGTCTGGAAGGCTGTAAAGTGCCTAGTTGGAAGATGAGGTGCTGTTCCTCCAGTTTGCGTTGAGCTTCACTGGAACAATGCAGCAGTCCAAGGACAGACGTGGGCATGAGAGCAGGGTGGAGTGTTAAAATGGCAAGCGACAGGGAGGTCTGGGTAATGCTTGCGGACAGATCGAAGGTGTTCTGCAAAGCAGTCACCCAGTCTGCATTTGGTCTCTCCAATGTAGAGGAAAACACATTGGGAGCAAGGTTTTGAACAAGTGCCGGTTTGGACAGTGGGTAAGGGGTGGGAAGAAGAAAAAATGGGAAGATGTGTGACAGGGCGGAGGCTAGGAAAAATTAAATTCAAAAGGTTTCATGACACAAAAGAAAACGAGACTGGTAATGGATGGAGTGAAGAAACATAAGATGTCTGAATGAGGTGTGAATGGCTGGATAACAGCTGTCAGAATGCAAATTAAAGGACTAAGGAATGAAATGAGAAAAAACTGAACCAGAAAAACAAATTAAAGGATGAAATAGAGGCAGAGGGTATGATCTAAAGCTGTTGAACTCAATATTGAGTCCAGGAGGCTGTAGAGTGCCAAGCTGAATGATGAGGTACTGTTACTCGCTTGCGTTGAACACTGCAGGTCAGAGTGGGAACAAGGTAGAGAATTGAAGTGACAGGTGACAGGAAGCTCATGCTTGGGGACTGCATGGAGGTGTTGCGCAAAGCAGTCAACTTGTATACATTTGGTTTTCCTGATGCAGAGGAGATTGCATTGTGAGCAGTGAATACAGTTTATTAAATTGAAAGAAAAATAATTAAATTGCTGCTTCAATTGGAAGAAGCCATTGGGGTCTTGAGAAAGGAGGAGTGTTGAATCTCCTGTGCTTACTTAGAAAGCTATTGTAGGAAAGGGAGGGGTTGTTGTGGGTGACTGAGGAGCAGACCAGGATGTCGGGGAGGGAACAGTGCCTGTGGAATGCTGAAAGGGAAGGACAGGGGAATATGGTGGTGGCATCCTGCTGGAGATGGTGGAAATGGCAGAGGCTGGTGGGTTGGAAGGTGAGGACAAGGGGATCCCTATCATGGTTTTGGAAGGAAGAGTAAGGGTGAGAGCAGAACTGCATGGAATAGATTAGACATGGTGGATGGTCCTGTTAAAAATGATGGAAGAGGAGACAGAGAAGTCAAGGAAGGGAAGGAGGGAAGGAAAGTCTGAGATGGACCAGGTGAAGGTGAGAGAAGGATGGAGATTGGAAACAAAGTCAAATGGGCTGAATTTAATGCCCCTCTGTGGGGACGGGTTCAGTTGTTGGAGGGGCTGCCTGAGCGGGTAGGAAGGTTTGGGATGGAGATCCCACTGCCTTTCCAGGTCCCCCCCAATCAAGCTTCAAGAAGAAAGAGCCATAGAGGTCATATCTTTTATTTGGAGGAAGTGAGCGGAATTGAAAGAGAGGTTGCTCAATGTGAGAACAAGTTCAGCCAGCTGGTAGAGGAGGGTGAGGGTGATGGTGATGGGGACTGGTTGGGCCTCCATTCAAGGAAGAAGTAGAAACTTTTCAGACAAACCTGATGGGTGATGATGATGTAGAAAGGTTGGGCGTCAATGGTGAAGAGGAGACAGTTAGGGCCAGGAAACTATTGAAGTGACAAAGGGCATCACAAGAGTCACTGATGTAGGTAGGAAGAGACTGGACAAAGGGAGAAAGAGTTGCCTCACATCCTTTAAAAAGTATTGTATGAGAACTTGGCACGTCTTAACATTCAAGGCTATGGGCCAAGTGCTGGAAAATGGGATTAGGTAGGTAGGCCAGGTATTTCTCATGTGTCGGTGCAGACTCGATGGGCTGAAGTGCCTCTTCTGCACTGTGTGATTCTGTGATTCTGAGAAATGCACAGTCAAGCTAGGAAGAAATCAGTTTAGCTGGACAGGAACAGGCTGAAACAATGGGCCTACCAGAACAATCCTTTTTATGGACACTCAAATGTATGGTCCATACATTTTAAGGAGCCTGTTTTGTTACGAGGCCTTATTACCTGACACAGCTGCGTTCATAGAGATTATGAATTTTGGACAATTTGGACACTCTGGAGCCCTCAAATCAGCAGAAATAATTAGCAATTTGTAATTTTTTTTTACACGCTACAAACAAGGGGCAGTGTGATTATATGTGCAGCACATGCACTTCATTTATATTTTAAGTAGCTCCCTGTGAGGAATTGATTCTGATTTTTCAAGTTAGTCTGCATCTGCCTGTTCACTGCCAGTTCAGCAGTGATTAATAAATCATGACAACACTGATATCTCTTATGAAATTGATATTAAATGAGGACCCCATAATATTATGTAGACTTGTGAAATATATAAATGTATATAAATTATTTTTACTATTTTGCCAGATGTAGCCCATGCTGACACAGCTGTGCATTTGTAAGCCTTAAGAACAGGAATTTTTGGGGTATGGATTTAGACATGTATAATTTCTTACCAGACACTTTTCCAACATACAAAGGGGGCAATTTTAATCTTCAGGTGTCAAATCGTTCTATTTCACTTGTTGTCTATTCACTCTCAGGATATGGATGTTCTTAATGCAACCAACACTTATGTCCCAGCCCCAAATGCTCTGGAAAAGGTGATGGTTGGTCTTCATCCTGAACTGCTAGGGCCCATTTGATGAAGGTACTCGGTGCTGTTACGGGTAATGAGGATAGAGCAAGGGAAAGGAACAATGGCCCAGAACTTCCATTGAGTGGTGATCACTGTCGGACTGCCACTCCAATCCTTTTTACTTACCCAGGTCGGGAGCTGCACCTTTTTCACCTGATCTTCCATCCCGGACCTGCTGAGAAATGTGTGGCGCAGCATCAGCTCCAGAGTGCTTCCAGTACAGGGCAGCAGCGTTGGGTGAGAGTAAAGGCACGCCCCCTTTTTACAGCACTAGCTGCCGTAAAGCCGGCAAGTTTAAAGTTCCCAGCCATTTTAAGAAGTAATGGAAAAGGTAAGTGCGTAAGCTAAGTTGATAAGTGGGTGAAGGTTTAGGGTGGTTGGGGTGGGGTGGTCGGGTGCGGGGAATCGGGTGGTCTGCCGGGGGGGTGGGGGGTAGGGGGGATTGGGTGGTCAGTGGGGGTGTGTGGGCTAGCCAGGCAGACGGGGGTGTAGTTGGAGGGGTTGAGAGTGTAGTCAGGGGGATGGGGGCATAGTTGGGGGATTGGCGATAGTCAGGGTCAGGAGAATAGTCTGGAGGAATGGGGTGGTAGTTGGGTTAGTGGGGGGGTCGTTGATGGGGGTAGCCGGGGAGGTTGGGTTGATTGGGGGATGGGAGGTATAGTTGGAGGGTCTAGTGGTGCTTTGGGGTTGTTGGGGGTGGTGTTTGGCATAGTCACCCAGGAGTTAGAAGTGGTTTTAATCCTTTTAATTTTTCTTGGGTAATTATTCTGCTAAGAGAGTCAGGACCACCCAAAATCTCTGATTTAAACTGGAGTATCGGGTGGTTCCCAGAGCAGGATAGTTGCCCATCGGAAGCTTAAACTTCCGATGGGAAATTCCCAAGCAGTCCTCACATGGGGACTTCTTGGGGGGTCCCCATATCTTCCAAGGGGAAACTAGGCCATTATTGAGCAGCAAGTGAGAGAGGGCATTATTAGCCCAATTGAATCCTTGTATCATTTTAAAGACTTTGAATAGAATAATGTTCACCCTGCTAAATGCAAAAGAATACAAACCAACTTTTGGCCTTTAAGCCTGATATTCCGCTGAAGCCTACCTGTAAATCAAGACCACAATATCTTTTCTGAGGTCTGGTGGCCAAAACTGAGCACAGAATTTCAGATGGGATGTAGCCAAGAATCCGGTCAACTGAAGCATCATAACCTCACTTTTGTATTTCAAACCCCTTGAGGTAAAAGCCAATATTTCATTAAGCTCTTTGCTTTTTGAAGTTGTGCACTAGCTTTTACATGGGCACCCCCAAATCCCTTTGCCCTATTCACAGTCCTAGTTTCTCATCAGTAAGAAAATATTCTGATCTGTCTTTCTCAGGTCTGTAGTGGATGACCTCATACTTCCCCCACATATTGAACTCTATCTGCAAACTTAATTGTTCTGCAAGAGCATAAGGAATAGGAGCAGGAGTAGGCCATACAGCCTCTCGAGCCTGATCCACCTTTCAATAAGATCATGACCAATCTTAAACCTCAACTTCACTTTCCCATGTTATTCGATTCGCCTAGAGTTAATAAAAAACTATCATTTTTCAGCTTTGAATACACTCAACAGCTGAACATCCACAACCCTCTGAGCTAGAGAATTCCAGGTTCTCAGCCCTCTGGGTGAAGAAATTTCTTCTCACCTCAGTCCTAAATGGATGTACCCTTATCTTGAAACTCATGTCCCCTAGTTCTTGACCCACCCAGCCTGTCCACTGAGATAGTTGCCAACAGGGTTTAGTAAATTATTGTCGCATTACAGCACACTCTTCAGCTCACTATAATGAACGCCGTGTGGAATCTACTGGTGGTCAAGAGAAATTACATTGTTAAGTTTTACAAATGGCATCTTTAAAGGAAGAAATAACAGAGCCAAAGAAGGAAGCTTAAAATCTGCTTCAAAATGGACATCTTAAGTTTTTTTTTGTAGCGACCTCCAGTGGCACTCACACATCAGCTTGTAAGCTCAAAGTCTCAGGACAGTACTCGAAGGGAAATATTAAACATAATTCACTTAAAGGAAAAAAACCCAACTCGATCTTTTTTACTCATTCATGCTCAATGGGTGGAAAATCTAGCCCTGGAGTTCAATGAGAATGGCTTCTATCTTTAATGCAGCTGCCTCCAGCCGTCCCCTGAACCAACTAACACAATCTGACTTTGACTTAAAGATAAGTGCAGCTGCTTTGAAAACTTTCAAGGGATGAACCACCACCAATAACAAGGCCATGCTTCTGCCTTTAGACACACCACAACGCAATAGATGTGCACTTAGAATAATGGAGAGTTAAGGAGTTACCAGGCAGTGACACTACGGAACAGTTCAGAAAGTATCATGAAGCAGGATAATGAAGAGAGAGCAGTTTATATAAGTCAGCTGAATGCAGACATTGTGTTACTGCCTTTAGCATCCTCCTGGCTATCACTTATTTTGTAAGAGCACAGCAGAATCAAACTCAATGCAAAACTCATTCGCTGCTATTTTTACAGACTGGACGATGTTCTTAGAGGAGCATTTTCAGATCATTTGGACAGCGTGAAAATAAACCTGTTTTGATAAATAATGTGAATATATTTGCACCACAGTTTGAACTGCTGAAAGAATTTGGAGTATAATTTTACAAAGGTTGAAATGTAATAAACTGATGAACAGATTAAAACGACATATGTCGGCATTAGTAGAGCTAACAATTGAGATTTATTTGGACATTAATAAGGAACAAGGCAGAAGGTTTCCTCTGTGGATTATGTGTGACCATTCCATAAGTCTGAGAGTGAACGTATTTGTAAACATGGGGGTATGAAGGATTTTCACTTTGAATGAGGTTGGGGAAAAAACATGTCTTCATTAGAAAACAAATTTGGACAGGGTTACAGGTGGCTTATCCACAATTAAAAGTGCAAGTTACCCAATAACAACCCCTTGTGGTCCCTTAAAAAAGATTCCATCAAATGTATACACCTAATGCTTACACAAAGTGAAAGTGGTTTGACGCATTGGAAAGTACAGCCTCGTGTTTGTCCATATCTGATGACTCCTTTTAGCTGTTTTTTCATTTTGTCTCTCCCCTTCTGCTTCTAACTATCTCTTCCTCTTCTCATCTTCTTCCCTTCCCTTCTCGATCCACTTTGTCGTCCTCTGCTAGTTCTCCGTTTGTCTTTTTCTTTTCTGCTTTGTTTCCGGGTGGGGACAGGTGAGTTATTTGGCAGTCTGTGATGGGGGAAGGAGATGACATCAGTCACAGGCGGCATTTAGATGTGGGGGATTTGTGGTCCTCAGTAGCTCACTTTCCCCCTCCTCTTCGATTGTTTGTGCTACCCTCACATCCAACTCTTGCTCATACTCTGACCCCTAACCTACCACCCTTAAGCCTGATTACTAATAGTAAATGAGCTTCCTTTAGAAGCGGATGGACGCTGTTGACGCCCTGAAGTAAGGTTTGAACAATCTGATCACTGCACCACTTGTGAAGTCAGTTCTTACCTGTCGACAGATGAACTATGGATGGATCAGTGCCTAACGCACTGTGCTGGTATGGCACATCACATCGATCACAGGAAGATCCCAATTTGGCCAGGCTATGACATAGTGGAACTAATTATGGTTCTATCTTTGCATCATTGGCCTCCCTTGAGACAGGCTGAGGCTGTGTCCAGACAAGGCCACTGAAAACTCTTAATTAAAGCTGGAACCTAGTGTAGCTGGGTCACAGTATAGTTTCCAGATTTTCTGTTGGAGTAATGAAGGGAATCCTTTGGAACAGCCAAGTAAATTTGATCCTGTCTTATCTACATTGTAATAACACTTATCTAAACATAAATTTTAATTTTGCAAGCCGATAAATCCTGCTAGAACATTAATACTCACCCCTTAGGCTAGGAGAAATTCGTCATGATACTGATCAAAATCATGCTAAACAAGAATTATTTGAACCGCTGGAGAACTTGGGGAAGTCCTGGAATTGGAAAACTGAGCTGCAGCCTGATCGGGCTTCCTGCTCCCTGACCTCCTACAAGATGACATGACCTGAAATTTCATAAAGATGGAGAGCAACCCTGTCATTCTGAAAATAACTATAGAGGCCCAGATCTAGAAGTCCCATTCCCGAACACAGCAAGCAGCATTTTTGTGGGGGTGGATGGGGGGGGGCTGGTGCAAGAATGGGAGCTGGTTCCAAAGTGTACATCCTTGGTTCATGGAACCAGCTGCCTCCAGTCATGTCGGATTTTCATCAGCTAGGAGTGGGAAACATGATGTGTGTAGATTAGATCTGGTAGGAGCAGGTCTAAACTTTGCAGGGTTGCTTGGATAGGTGAGGTATGGTCCTGGCACACCTTTGGGGGAGGTCAGGTGCCCTTTGGGAGAGGTAAGCTGCTCTTTGGGAATGTTAAAAGTAGTCATGAATGCGTATAAAAAGTGCATAAACTCATTGGAACTGTCAAAAGGAATGGTAAAGCTGTCAAGGCATTTAAAACTCCTGCCCTTTAAATATTTGATAAAATAAACTGCAGTGTTTTAAAAAAAATCAATGCTTGCTTTTTGACTCTGTTTGCTGACATGAGCCTGTGGGGTATCATTAGTGGAGTAGTGCTGCATAACTGATTTCACAACCTTGCATTATCACAGTGGGGTGACTCTTGGTTAACAGTTTGACTGACAGCTCTAAGTGGTTATGGACTCTTTGAAGTGGGGCTATGAATTGCAATGCTTGTTTTCATAAGGGATTACTCATTCACTCACTTACTTTTCCAGAACCACTTCAGCTAATTCAGGGTCGTGGGGGAGTCGGAGCCTGTCCCGACGGGCAATGAATGCTAGGCAGGGTACACCCTGGGTGGGATGCCAGTTCATCACAGGGCACATACTCACACACACGCACACAGACGCATACTTTAGGGCAAAAATGATTAAAGGAAGTTAAATGTAATTAATGGATATTTATCAATGAGTTTTTTTTTAAATAGTGAATTTTTCAGTAGGCACTTAAGAACAATTTTATCTCATCTCAACATGGGTCCTGTGATCTGCCCATAGTGGATACTGGGTGAGTTGGCATGGTAGGTGTAAGGGCAAAGGGTGGTAGGTGGGTGGGCATGGGTTGGCATAGGGGTTATAAAGGGCCATGGGTGGTGGGTAGAGTGCCAGGGGTTGGCATGGATGGTATGAGGGGCCATAGGGCATGGGTAGAGGGGCATAAATTGCCATGGAAGAAATGAAGGTCCATGGGGAAAGTAGGTGGGGGCGTAGGTGAGCATGACTGAGGAATGTGTGGGAAGTGAGGGAATGGGAGGGCTGGAGGGCTGTTTTATGTTCTTTTTAAAACTTTGACACAGTGTTGGTGCACTAAGGCAGGCCTTCTGCCCAGCTTGCCTGCACAAGCTGCAGCCTCTGCACTCATTCCAGGGTTGCCCACCATGACTCCCATTTTCAACAGTGCCCCAAATTCCGCTGGACCTAAAATCTGATTTTTTGGGGCACCTTTTCCTGGGTTGCGTTTGTGGAGCCGGGAGTATTGTCCTGTTCCTGCCAACGCCGGAGCATAAATCCAGGCCAAAGACTTAGCCGCTCATTACGGACTGGTGTGAGGAAGTGTATCATTTCACTTCATTTAATTAATACTGGGTTTCATTGGGATCTTGGAATCCTATTTGTGCTCAAATCTTTTTGAGGCTTTTGCCTTGACTTGCCTATCCATGATGAAGGTCTTCCTGAATTCAATCTTAAATTTGCCTGGACTGTTTTGGATCAGTGTCCTTTGTGCTACCATCATGATTTAGTTTGAAGCAACCTTCCACATGGACCTTTTTCACAGAGTTTATTACATTACTCATCTCTACACAATCAGCAATGACAATGCACGTTCCTATAGAGCATTTAAAACAATAAAATGTCCCAAGGTGCTTTATAGAAGCATTATCAGAAATCATTGAAGAATGAGACATTAAGGCAGGTAACCAAAAGTGTGGACAAGGATCTAGGTTTTTAGGAGTATCATAAAAGAGAGAGAATTGGCAGAGAGATCCCTACTCATTGACCACCTTTCAAAACTGAAAAGTGCCAACTTGTTTTACTATTCTACAGCATGCCACTGGCCAAAAACTTAGCTTTTGAACCCATATTTAGTGATCTGTCTAGATATTCCAGTACTAACATTCAAGAAGGATGCAAACACTTAGATGAGAGGAATGATCTACAAAGTATTGGATTGCTGGCTCTGGCAGAACCCTACCCATCTCAATACATCCAATCTCCAGCCATCCCATCCCTCTGCTCCCACCATTGGGTACCGGCCAGGACAACCCTTGCGGCCATCATCAATTATTAATGGTGGCCACAATGCCCACAATCCTCGGCGCTGCAGAAACCGCCCTATCCAGCGCCTGGCTTTACTGGAGTGTGAGTGTGCCAGGGCTATTTTATCCTGGGCACATTGTGCCTCTGAAGGTTTTTTTGGTGCGTTCGACAGGAGACGAAAACGTCCTGATTCTATTTCTCCTGGATTGATCACAGACGAGCCCAGGGGATTAACCTTTAATCTTGAGAGACTCCTGGACAAGCCAAGCAGGCTGGCAAACCCTGTGAGGAAATATCAGGTAACCTGCTGTGCCTTTGAAAGGTTGATATACATATGGAAGGCACAACCAGGGGGAAGCAGGATGATCAGAATATACAAAAATAGATATGCAGGCAACATTTACAGAGACAAATGGGGCAAATACAGTACTCGAAAACAAGTCACAATGGGTTAAAATAATTGGAACACTCTTATAATACACCATTTCAGCTTAAAAACATGACATAATGTCGTAGAAAATTATATTTGCAATCATTGTGCTGCAGATCTAGCAGGGGAGACTTAACGATCACAGGACCTCACTGAAATTGGCTTCTCCTCAGCTGGTTCACCCCTCTCACTGAAGTTGAAACATGAGAACATTTCACCTTGGAAGAATGCCGAGCAGATTGTGCTGAGGGCCCATGTTTTATTTCGTGTTGACAGTGCACAAGAAGTTTTAGAAAAAAGTTACAGTTTTCGGATTGGCAGCTAGTCAAACACCCACGCCCACCACCATGGGCTGGACTTCTACCTGGCGGGATATTACAGCCCCACCCGAACTGAATGAAGATTTAAATGGCTCGTCACATCTGCCAGTGCGGGACAGAGGGGGTGGGGGTACAGGGTGGGGGGGGGGGGGCATTAAAACCTTGGCCTTTATAAAGTGGAACATTAAAAATAAAATAAAATGCTTTCTCAGGTTATAGCATCACTGGCAAGGCTAGCAATTATTTCCCACCACCCCCCACCACCCCCCTGGCTGCCCTGAACCATAGTGAGTCGTCCCCTTGAACCACCGCAGTCCACGTGACAAAGGCACTTCCATAGTGCGGCTAGGAAGCGAGTTCCAGTTTTTTGATCAAGAAACCATGAAGTAATGGTGAGATACACCCAAGTCAGAATGGCGTGTAACTTAACAGGGAACTTGGAGGTGGCGATGTTCCCTTTGAAAGGGGGATACGCAGCTTATTTCAGTAGTTTTGGTGCTAACTCAAAGATTGTCCACGTTATTAATACTTCTAACGCAAGTTAGCAACTTACCTGGCCCTTACAGCTTCCAAGTCCAATTTATGGCCGTTTTTTTGTGGTGCCTCTATCTTGGATCGACATTAATATTTGGGTAAAAATTGGGATAGTGCTGATATCAGCTCAGGAAGCTTTTCTGGAATATCAGTGGACTGAATTAGGAATCCTTTGAGGTGTGAGTGGTCTCAAAATGATTTATGTTGGTATAATGGTTCATTTGGTAAGTATACAGGCTGGTGCAAAGATTTGCCCCAAAATCTTGCGATATATGTTCAAAGTTGACTTTTATTCTCCAGCTGCCCAATGTCACATTTCTTGCAGCATCATGCTCCGATTTTAAAAATAAACACAGGTTATTTGTAGAAGTTGAGTTTTACATTAGTGATGAAACATGTTACATTATTTATATGTCTCCACTCTGGAAGCAGCATTGTGTATTTACCTATCAAATCAGAAAATAGACAAAAATGAAGATTGTAGGAAATACAGCATTTCAAACTTTGTTCACACAATTACCTGGAGGGCCACTTTGCTTGTAGCAGCCTATTTACGGATAATGAAATGCAAGGCATTAGCTAATGCAAACAGGACTGTCCCAATAGACTGACCGTGTCAGCCTGTTCCTGCCCCACGGAACTCATTTCTTCCTATCTTGACTCTGTTCTCTCTCCCCTTGTCCAATCTCTTCCCACCTACATCTGCGATTCCTCTGATTCCCTACATCATATCAACAATTTCCAGGTCCCTGGCCCTAACCACCTCATCTCCACCATGGACGTCCAATTCCTCTACACCTCCATCCCCCACCGGGATGGTCTAAGGGCTCTCCGCTTCTTCCTTGAACTGAGGCCTGAACAAATCCCGTCCACTACCGCTCTCCTCCGTCTGGCTGAATTTGTTCTCTCACTGAACAATTTCTTCTTCAACTTGTCTCACTTCCTCCAAATAAAAGGCGTGGCTATGGTAACCGCATGGGCCCTAGATATGCCTGTCTCTTTATTGGATATGTGGAATATTCTTTGTTCCAGTTCTACTCTGGCCCCCTCCCACAACTCTTTTCTCGGTACATCGATGACTGTTTCGGTGCTACTTTTTGCTCTCATCTGGACCTGGAAATGTTTATCAATTTTGCTTCCAATTTCCACCCCTCCATCACTTTCACATAGTCCACCCTCCAATGCTTTGCTTCCCTTCCTTGACCTCGCTGTCTCCATTTCTGGTGATAGACTGTCCACCAATATTCATTACAAGCCCACCAACTCCCACAGCTACCTCGATTACAGCTTCTCACACCCTGCACCCTGTAAGGACTCCATCCTATTCTCTCAGTTCCTTTGCCTCCATCATATCTGTTCTGATGATGCCACTTTCCAAAACAGTGCTTCTGACATTTCTTTCTTCCTAAAGTGAGGTTTCCCACACACTGTGGTTGAAAGGGTTCTCAGCTGTGTCTAACCCAACTCCTGTGCCTCTGCCCTCACCCCTTGCCCTCCCTCCCAGAACCATGATAGGGTTCCCCTTGTCCTCACGCCGGGTGGGCCTTAATAGGCCTGTCCACATAAAATGGCGGCGCACTCCCAATTGAGGGCGCCGATCAGAGACTAGCCTGCCTGCACCTGCTCCTGCACTTCCCCCCTGACAAGAGGAAAATTCTTCCCCATGTTGCTCTTTCACAGAATGCTGACCCTTGTTCTTCTATCAACACATTCTGCTTTCTTACCTTTATGCCACTATCAGCCCTTAGCTCTTACCACTACCATTAACACTCACTTTGTCCTTTTGTTCATGACATCTTTGTCAAACTCTCCTTAGCCCCCACCTATTGCTGGCCTTCTATCCAGCTCCACCTGTTCCACCTCTTTTAAACCATATAAATTTAATCACATTTCTACCTCTCTTTGGCTCTGAAGAAGGGTCATATGGACTTGAAAAGTCAACTCTGTTTCTCTCTCCACAGATGCTGCTAGACCTGCTGAATTTTTCTAGCATTTTCTGTTTTTGTTTCAGATTTCCAGCATCCGCAGTATTTTGCTTTTAACTAATGCAAGATGTTGACTAAGGTCTTTAAAATTAGAAAGGGGTTTTAGAGGGTAGACATAGAAAAGATGTTTCCCCTTGTGGTAAAGACCAAAACTAGGGACCACAAATATAAGGTAGTCGCCAATAAATCCCCTAGGAATTCAGGAGAATTTTCTTTACCCATAGAAGGGTAGGATTATTGAACTGGCTATCACAAGGAGTAGCTGAGGTGAATGACATAACTGCATTTAAAAGGAAGCTAGATAAACACACGAGGGAGAAAGGACTAGGTTATGCTGATTGAGATGAAGTAATGAAGGAGGTTGCTCATGTTGAGTACAAACACTGGCATAGATCATTTGGGCTGAATGACCTGTTCTTGTGCTGCAGATTCTATGTAGCAGGGCCCCAGATAAAGCAGAGTTACTGACTGGGGCCTACCAAGTCACTTAGCAATTGCTTTTTCTTCAGATCTTCCGTCCAAAGGCAGGTCCTTGGTGATTATTCACCATGCCACATCAAAGTGCCATGATTTTTAGTATGGGTAGGCCAAGGAGACAGGCTGTGAGTTTCCCACAGCCGGAATGGGGATCAAACCCCATGCTGTTGGCATTAATCTGATTCACACACTAGCCGTCTAGCCAACGGAGCTATCTGGCCCCCCCAGCAATTGCTTATGATACCATAATAAGAACCGCATGTTAGCCATTCTTAACTCTCCTCTCTTCTGCTATGATCATGGACTTTGGTTGTGAAGACAATCAAGTGATCAATTTCCAGCTCTTTGCCTCAGCACTTGTCTTCCAGGAGGTGTGTCCTTCCAAACTCTCCTTTCTCTATTCCTATTATTTCATTGGTTAAGGAGATTGACCGCTGAATGCGGTGTTCACAAGGTCTCAGGTGCAGTGGTGACATTGTTGCACAATTACCAATTCACATTTCCAGTGTTTTGTACATTAATAGTTCATAAAATAAAATGGGGCAGGATACCATAAAGAATGTGACATCAAACGTCTAGGGAATAAAAATAAAAATCTAAATTGCAGTATTCTCAGGCAGAATTTTTGCATCAGCAAAGAATGAGCATTATTCCAATCAAATGAACCATTTTACCAGCATCAATTATTTGCTGTTTTCCACCTACTCAATGGCTAAGATTATGACCCCTTACATTTACCGTGAGGGAATAAAAAGACAAGGACAAACTCTCATGCCAGCAAAGAGTGGCACAGTGGAAGTGGGGGATCAATGCGCTAGATTGCCCAGCTATGTAACAGAGTGCTTTATTTTGGACTGTATGAATGGCTGTCTGCCTCATCCCAAACACAATGGCCCAAAAGTTGCTGCAGTGATGCATCTCACGCAGTCCGGCCTGAATTGGTCTTTCTACCACACTCTTCACATCACGCTACATTTGCCCAGCAAGTTACTGGAAACGCGAATTGGTAATGTAGCAGCAATGTCACCTTTGCACCTGGGACCTCCTGGATAGCCTGCCCAACGGGCCATATTCTTAACCAATGAAATTGAGAAAGAAACAGAGCGAGTTAGAGTCAGAAAGAAAAAGATAAAGACCAGATACAAGTGGATTGAGAGAGAGAGAGAGAAGGAAAAGACAGCAGAAAGGGAAAGTAAGGAAAAAAGATAAAAGAACCTCTGAAGAAGCCAATTCTGTTTGGAAGCTGCTGTGTTGGTTCTTGAGAAGTTTATAATGAGAGAGCGACAGGTCAGGTGAGAAAAATGTACAAACTGTACGTAATTAGAATTATTTTCCAAGAGGAATCTATCTAACATTTGAGGAAAATATCTGGGATTGGAAGCCAGCCAGGATGTGATGGTGCAAGGCAGAGTCAATGATATAAAATGTGTGGATGCAGGTGTGACAAAAGGAGTTTGGGAGCTAAGTTCTAGATTTCTCATCGGTTAAAGAAATCCCTCCAGCTTTGCTTAGAATTGTGTTTTAGTGTTACAAAGATTGTTTTCCAACTGCCCCTTAGGCTCATCTAGTTTGCCAAACAGACCAAGGCTACCCTATCCAAAACCGTGTCTTATTCAGTGTGAGTTAAATTAAGCCACACTTGTCCATGTTCAGGCATCTGACAGAGAAGGAGACCTTGGAAGTTAAATTATTGGTCAGAATTGGCACTTTGTCCTTTTTCAGCATGAGGCTCTTATCTGGAATAAGGACAAATTGTGGTAAATTAGCTCTGTTTTTGTAAGGTGATTTGGAAATCGTTGCATGAAAAGGCAAAGGCAATCGGAGCAGATTCATTGGGCAGAATTTTCCGGTGTAAAATGACGCGCGATGATGTCGGGCGTGTGGCCCGATGTCACCGCACACCATCGCGATATTTCGTTCGGCAGGCACGCGCCGGAGTCGGCTGCGCACCCACCGAAATGCAAACAGCCTATTAAGGCCATTAAGAAATTAACTGAAGCACTTGTGAACACTGCCCAGCCTTCACGTTTTTCAGGGAACCTCATCCACGGGCGGGATGGAGGTTTCCTGAATCTTTCATTAAATAACTAAATTCATTTACATAAATGTAAAAAAAATGTCCCATGACACAGTCACATGAGGGACATTTTTAAATCATTTAAAAAATTATTTTAATATCCATTCAATCCCCCTGAGGCAGCTCCGTGCCTGAGGGAGATCGCTGTGCTCTTCTGCGCGCACGCATGAAAGAACGCTGGCCCCAACTCTCCCTTCTCTCCCCCCCCCCCCACCACCACCCACGCAGGTTGTGCTGAGCGCTACCGGCCTTAATTGACCCACCCGTGTGAAATGGCAGCACGGAGCCGATCGCAGGTGGCAATCGGCTCCCTGCCCGCTCCCACACAGCCTGCTCGCCCACCATATGAAAAATCCTGCCCATTATCGGCTTTCAAAAGGGAGCGGCATATATACTAGAAAAGGAAAATTCTGCAGGACTGTTGGGATAAAACAGGGGTGTGGATCTAATTGGATTGCTCTTTCAAAGAGAAAGCACAGCCATGTTGGACCAAATAGCCTCCTTTAATTCTGTGTGATTCTACAGACGTGCGGCATCATCCCGATATGTAACTATTTGCTTGGCAGAGCAGAACAGAGTGGAGAAACGGAAGCGTTCAGGACCCACAATCCAGAGGTCGTTGGTTTGAAGCCATTCTCTGTCAGGGATGTAATGAGTTTTTTCAGCTTTTGGCTCAGTGCTCTCGTGCCTGATTCAGAATGTTATGGATTCACATCCTATGTCAGAAAACAATCTAGGCTGATTCTTCAATGCAAGATTGAGAAGGGTGCTGTATTGATGGAGCCTTTGGCTTGAGATGTTAAACCATCCGGTCTTGTTCTGTTCAGGTGGATGAAAGGATCCCATCGCATTATTTGAAGAACAGCAATGGAAGGGTCCTCATCAACGTTTCTCCGACACCAAAGTTACCAAAAAATAGCCAATTGTTGTCATTGACAGTTGTGGAATATTGCTTCTGTAATAAAAACAGAAAGTGCTGGAAAAGCTCTGCAAGTCCGGCAGTATCTGTGGAAAGAGTAACAGAGTTAATGTTTCAAGTAAAATATGGCTCTTTTTCCAAATTTGAGAGAGGTAGAAATGTGATTGGTTTTATGCTGTTGAAAAAGGAGGGAGGCATGTCGAGCAGAATAATGGGTCAGGGAAAGGTTGGAGGGCAGGAGAGATTAAATGATAAAAATGTCATGGAACACAAAACAAAGGGAGTGGTAATGATAATATAAAGATGAAAGCTTTGGTCTAGAGTAGGTGTTAATAGCAGAATAAAGGCCAGCACTGTCCGAAAGCAAATAGCAGAATGTATTAATAGCAGAGAAAGGGGTCAGTACTGTCTGAAGGCAAAATATGAGAATAAGTTACAGACTGGCACTTGGGGGTGGGGGGGAAGGAGGGGGTGGAATTTCAAACTGGACAACAGAGCGCCTGGTCTGAAGTTGTTGAACTCAATGGTGAAGGCTGTAAAGTGCCTAATCGGAAGATGAGGTGCTGTTCCCCCAGTTTGCGTTGGGCTTCACTGGAACATTGTAACAGGTCGAGGATGGAGAGGCGAGCGCAAGAGCAAGTTGTCTGCTGTGTCTGCCTGCTGCACTCCAAAAAAAAAATACTTCATTGATCTAAATAAATGACTGCTGCATTACTTGAAGTGAAACTAGGAAGGATTAGCAAATCGCAAAGGAAGACCTTTACAGCTTCTTGTGTATCAGAAATGCAAATAACAAAACAATTGTGAAACAACTCATGCAAGTCCCTGTTTCAATCAGCTTATGTTATACAGCAAACAAAAGAGGTTAATTATAAAATTTAATTCAAAACAAGGCACAACCTATGACAGCTCACTTAAAAAAAATGCTAATCCACAGGTTCTATTAAATCGACAGCAAACTCTTTGGCAGATATTTGAATTAATGTCATATTTTAGGAGAATTGAAAACTAGCATATCTGTGTGCCTGGTGTAAAACTCTGCATTCATAATTTAACACCTCTGTGACCTAAACTGCACTCGCATTACAAGGTGACCCATGATTGACAGTTTAAATAACCTCATTACAGGACTTGCAAGAGAATCCGGGTAGTCAGCAAATCTGGCCACTCTTGATATTCTGAAGCCATCTTCGGCCACAGTCACAGGCAAATGAAGCCCCTTATTTGGAAAAAAAGATGATGCAGATTTGCAGCTAGCTTCATGGACACCCTGATTCCGCCATCAAGCATTTTCAAAGGCAGCAAGTGTTTAAGAGAAAAAATATCTATCAAAATAAGAAGGCATTCCCACGCGGAGTGTGCTTGAGCGTGCACGCTGTGTATTTATAATCAATTTTTTTTTGTTGCCCTGTTTGAAGTTTTGAAATCAAAGTTGTAAATTAAGCAAGTTTACACAAGTTCATAAAGGCAGCATGAGGGGCATGGACAGGGTGGATAGCGAGCAGCTGTTCCCCTTAGTTGAAGGGTCAGTCACAAGGGGACACAATTTTAAGGTGAGGGGCAGGAGGTTTAGGGGGGATGTGAGGAAAAATGTTTTTACCCAGAGGGTGGTGACGGTCTGGAATGCGCTGCCTGGGAGGGTGGTGGAGGAGGGTTGCCTCACATCCTTTAAAAAGTACCTGGATGAGCACTTGGCGCATCATAACATTCAAGGCTGTGGGCCAAGTGCTGGTAAATGGGATTAGGTAGGTAGGTCAGGTGTTTCTCACGTGTTGGTGCAGACTCGATGGGCCGAAGGGCCTCTTCCACACTGTGTGATTCTGTGATTCAGCAAAGATGGCCACAAATATATTATTCGAGACGCTAATCATTAATGATTTCACTCGCTTTTCTGGATACAAGTCATGCTAACATTGGTAAGCTGAACACTTTCCCAATGCAGCATTCCTATGCTACCTTAATAGTGCTTCATAACCTCAAAACAGCATAGCGTGGTGCCTATTCTTTTACACATCGTTCCCTGTCTGGGCACAGTATGTACCAAGTGAGAACGGTTTGGTCCTGACAGCTTGATTATTCTGGTGCTAGGTTGAAAGATATTTCGGGTGGGACCTTTAAAATTTCAAGGTGAAAAGAGTGGAGGCCCTACCATGGGCAGGTCTTTAGTTTGGTGGGCGAATGTGA
Source organism: Carcharodon carcharias (assembly GCF_017639515.1). Taxonomy (NCBI): domain Eukaryota; kingdom Metazoa; phylum Chordata; class Chondrichthyes; order Lamniformes; family Lamnidae; genus Carcharodon; species Carcharodon carcharias. The sequence goes on along the minus strand of NC_054481.1, from coordinate 15,361,449 downwards.
TATGTGATCGACAGGCCTGGGAGTGCCCGGGGGAACGTACCCCCAGTTGGGCCGAACGCGATCCCAGGCCGGCTGCCCAGTTAACGGCCACCCAGCGTGAAACGTGCGCTGCAGGGCTCAGCACTGCTGGGGGTGGGGGAGGGGCAGGGGGGGGGGGCGGGGGGGGAGGAGAGCGAGCGCTGAAGTCGGCCGCCTGGGCGATTTGCCCGCCCGCCAACCGCTACCCGTTGGACGGGCAAAGGGAAATGTCCGTAAATGACAACTCCAATGGCCTTAATAGGCCTCCGAATTGTTGGCGGGCGCGCTACCGACTCTCGCAGGCACCCGCCGACTGAAATATCGCACGGAGTGCGCGACAGCGTCGGTATGCTCGCTTGCAAAGAGTACGGGCAGAATATTCCACTCAGCGTGCAGGCGCGCGCGCGCTACCCAACTCAAGTGTGAAATAGCGCCCGGTGACTTGGGCGAGCGTCCTGGCGCCATCACGCACTCGTGCGATATTTCGGTCGGCGAGCGGGTGCGAGAGTCGGAAGCGCGCCCGCCGACAATTGAGAGGCCTATTAAGGCCATTAAAGTTGTAATTAACGGAGATTTTTCCGTTGACCTTCCAACGGGCGGGCGAATCAGTCAGGCGGCCTCCGCATTTTTCCCGGAAACCTCATCCACAGAGGTTTTTGTTATTAAATTAAAAAAAAAATAGATAAAAACGCACGGGCAGAATTTTCATCTTGTATTTGCTCAGGCGACTGATTCTGATGCGTGGGTGATTCTTCCGGATTTTAAAACCTGTTTTTTTTATTGCGTTTAAATTCTCCAGTCCCCTGAGGCAGCTCTCTGCCTTCAGGGAGCATTGACACCGCGCTCCCCCACGCCTGCGCTGACCTCAGTGCTCGCCCTCTCCCCGCCCGTTAATTGGCCAGCCGGCATGCAATTGCAGTCGGGGGGGCTAACTGTGGGTCGGGGATCCGTTTCCCAGCCGATCTCGGGCCCGCCAATCGCGTGTGCCCAACAAACTAAAAATCCTGCCCTCTATGTTCCTGTACCACACCATACCACCGTGCCAGCTTGTATCTTTAAGTGTTTGAGCTGCTCTGTGGTTCGCATAGACAGTAATGGACATAACTAAATGACTAAACCTCTGGAAAAACAACACCGTGCTAAGGAGGTTGTGTAAATATTGCAATTAAAGACTAAACCAAAGAGAAAAAATGTTGTTTCCCCTAAGAGTTTAATTGCTTCGGAGGCTAAAAGCATAATCATAACAGAAAAAAATTGGTCATTGCAATAACTACTCATTTAGATACTTTTCCCTGGTTTTAACAAGGCTATGACATTTCATGTGACATGCACCTTCACGCACAAAAATGGATTTGGCCGCAAAATTGCAATAGTGGGAATAGTGCATATTACAAGGTTGGGGGATCCATGAGTGTGATTTAATGCAGGTGATGGGTGTATCGCCTGCTGCTGGGAGAGCCCTGGGTTGCCTCCTTTCGGGAAAGTCTGCCAATGATGAGCCGGTCAGGCAATTACATGGACAGCATGGGCCTTCTCTGGGATCAAGGACCCCTTGGTCATAAATTCAACTCCCCCCTCCCCCCTCCGAGAGCTGCTGGCCAATCAGAAGTTGACAACAGTGCATTGCAGACAGCGCCAGTGGGAGCCATGTCAGCTGCCAGAAATACATGCACCAGAGGCCTTGTTTTGCCAAGGAATCCCAGGCCAAGGGTGAGGCAGGGCGGGATGGAGGTTGCTGGGTGGGGTAGTGCGGTAGCGTCAGCAGCAAGGTGGGGGACGGGTTGGGGTGACTCTCAGTGACTTGCCCTGCTTCCCGATGCTGGGTCTCTCAATCCAGCACTGAGTGCCCTATGAATAAGGGACCTCACCCTTGCCCCCAGGAGCACACAAACAAAGCCGATAGGGTTCGGGCTCCCTGCATACCAAGTTCCCTGCCTGCCGCCAGTTGAATACCAGTGGCAGTGAGTTGAGGCTCTTAAGTGGGCATTAATTGCCCACTTATGGGCCTCAGTTTGCAGTGGGGCAGGAAGGCCGTCCATGAGCCTTCCTGCCTCGGACATAATTGGGGCAGAAGCAGGAAGTTGACCGGGTTCCCACCCATCACCCACACCTTAAAACACAGCTTGGGGTAGGGCATTAAATTCCATCCTACGTTAACCCAACGGGCTTGGTGGGAAACTGACAGGATCGGATGCAACACAATTGAAATTAAAGGAGAATAATATCGGGTGGTGTGTAAATCCTCTGCCTGATCCCATGGCTTTCCCACAGGCCAAGGAGATTAAAATTTCCCCCTCAAAGTCTCCTTGCTCCATTTTATATTATACCTCCGCATCCATTTTGCGTGTGTGCAAATCACCAGAGCTGATTGCAAAAGCTACCGTGTTCCCCCTCCTATCCGTCAGTTTTTTACAACAGATCCTCGGGAAGGAGCTGTAATGTCAAACGTTACGTGTTGAATCTCTGAATATTTTTGCCCAGTGTTGAAATAAGATAATAGTCGGCAAAAACCAAGGTATGGATTTTGTTCAGAATCAACTGCAGGATAAAATTTGTAACCAGGGAGACTTATAAAGAAGGCAAAGGCACATGGGATACAGGGTAATTTGATAAGGTGGATTCAAAATTGGCTTAGTTGTAGGAGGCAGAGTGTGATGACAGAAGGATGCTTTAGTTACTGGAAGCCAGTGTCCAGTGGCGTACCACAGGGATCTGTGCTCGGTCCCCTATTATTTGTCATTTATATAAACGATATGGATGACTATGTGGGAGGTAGGATTAGTAAGTTTGCAGATGACACAAAGATTGGCCAGGTGGTTAACAGTGAGGTTGAGTGTCTTGGGCTACAGGAAGATATAGACGGGATGGTCAAATAGGCAAATAAGTGGCAGATGGAATTTAACCCTGAAAAGTGTGAGGCGATACACTTTGGAAGAAGTAATTTGACAAGGAAGTATTCAATGAACAGCATGCCACTAGGAAGTTCTGAGGAACAACGGGATCTTGGCGTGTGTGTCCATAGATCTCGGAAGGTGGAGGGGTATGTTAGTGGGGTGGTGAAAAAGGCATATGGGACACTTGCATCTATCAATCGAGGCATAAATTACAAAAGTAGGGATGTCATGTTGGAGTTGTATAGAACTTTGGTGAGGTCACAGCTGGAGTACTGTGTGCAGTTCTGGTCGCCACATTATAGGAAGGATCTGATTGCACGGGAGGGGCTGCAGAAGAGATTCATCAGAATGTTGCCTGGGATGAAACATTTAAGTTATGAAGAGAGGTTGGATAGGCTTGGGTTGTTTTCGTTGGAGCAGAGAAGACTGAGGGGCGACCTGATTGAGGTGTACAAGATTATGAGGGGCATGGACAGGGTGGGTAGGGAGCAGCTGTTCCCCTTAGTTGAAGGGTCAGTCACAAGGGGCCACAAGTTCAAGGTGAGGGGCAGGAGGTTTAGGGGGGATGTGAGGAAAAACTTTTTTACCCAGAGGGTGGTGACGGTCTGGAATGCACTGCCTGGGAGGGTGGTGGAGGAGGGTTGCCTCACATCCTTTAAAAAGTACCTGGATGAGCACTTGGCACGTCATAACATTCAAGGCTATGGGCCAAGTGCTGGTAAATGGGATTAGGTAGGTAGGTCAGGTGTTTCTCACGTGTCGGTGCAGACTCGATGGGCCGAAAGGCCTCTTCCACACTGTGTGATTCTATGATTCTGTCTGATTCAGAGCATAAAAATCATGGGGCATTTCACTTTGAGGGCATGGCTGATCTCTGGAAAATTTACCCTAGTGTGTTTGTAACTAGTCCAGACTTTAATGTTGTAGTTGTTCAGGCTCATTTTTTATTCCTGAAGGTAGCTTGCTTCGGGCAACACAGTTGAGTTCATGAATAATTTAAATGGAACCATGCAATCACGGAGGCAGGATACAGGGGCTGGAAATAATTCATCTCTTGCACCGCGTCTTCTCTTCCATGCAGAAGGGTGGAAAGTGTTCAGTTCTAATTTACAAGGTCTTCCTGATATGAAGAGGCTATTTAGCATTAAATCTAGCGCTGGCCTAGACCTTGTTCAATAACGAAGGTGCATTTATATAGCACCTTTCACAACCTCAGGACATCCTGATGAAGTACTTTGCAAGTGTAGTTACTGTTGTCATGTTGAGATACTTACACAGCAAGATGCCACAAACCACAATGTGATGAAGGACCTGATGATCTGATTTAGCAACTTTGGTTGGAGGATAAATTTGGCCATAACACTGACAGAAATTATTGACTCTGCCTGGTGAAGTAAGGTAGTACAGTGGTTATGTAGGTAAGTAATTTAGAAGCCAGTTCTACAGACAGGGGTTCAAATCCCACCCTAACAATTGGAGCATTTAAATAAATCTGAAATACAATGTTAGGGTCAGTAATGGTTACTAGATAAACATTCAGAAAAACATTTGGTTCACTAGCACCTTTCAGGGGATGGAATCTGCTGTCCTCCCCCAATCTGGTCTATATGGGGCTCCTAAGCTACAGCGATGTGATTAGCTCTGAATTGGCCTAGCGAGTCACTCCATGGTATTATTTATTGATTTGCAGATTGAGCAGGCCCAGGTGTTTCCTTGACTGCTATGGGAAAAACATTATGAGAAGATGCAGAAGCAAAATACTGCAGATGTTGGAAATCAGAAATAAAACTCACGAGTTCTGATAAAACCTCATCGACTTGCAATACTAAGTTGTTTTTATTCTTTCACAGGAGGTGAGCATCACTGGCAAAGCCAGTATTTGTTCCCCATCCCTAGTTGCCCTTGAGAAGGTGGTGGTGAGCTGCCTTCTTGAACCGCTGCAGTCCATGTGGTGTAGGTACACCCGCAGTGCTGTTAGGGAGGGAGTTCCAGGATTTTGACCCAGTGACAGTGAAGGAATGGCGATATATTTCCAAGCCAGGATGGCGAATGGCTTGGAGGGGAACTTCCAGGTGGTGGTTTTCCCATCTACCTGTTGCCCTTGTCCTAGATGGTAGTGGTTGTGGGTTTGGAAGGTGCTGCCTAAGGAGCCTTGATGAGCCCCTGCAGTGCATTTTGTAGACGGTACAGATTGTTGCTACTGTGTATTGGTTGTGGAGCAGTGGGTGTTTGTGGAAGGGGTGCCAATCAAGTGGGCTGCTTTATTCTGGATTGTGTCAAGTTTCTTGAGTGTTGTTGGAGCTGCACTCATCCAGGCAAGTGCAGAGTATTCCATCACACTCCTGACTTGTGCCTTGTAGATGGTGGACAGACTTTGGGGAGTCAGGAGGTGAGTTACTCGCCGCAGGATTCCTAGCCTCTGACCTGCTCTTGTAGCCACAGTATTTATATGGCTAGTCCAGTTCAGTTTCTGGTCAACGATAACCTCCAGGATGTTGATAGTGGGGGATTCAGTGATGGCAATGCCATTGAACATCAAGGGGTGATGGTTGGATTCTGTCTTGTTGGAGATGGTCATTGCCTGATACTTGTATGGCGCGAATATTACTTGCCACTTGTCAGCCCAAGACCTGGATATTGTTCAGGGCTTGCTGCATTTGGACATGGAATATACAGGAAGATCTCTGTTATCCGGCATCCTCGGGGAATGGGAGGTGCAGGTTAATCAAGTATGCCGATTAGCCGCGAAGTAAGGTGAGTTTCACATTTTCATCCAATGGGAAGCTCCAGGATGATCACTTTGGTGCTGAGTTCTGGTGAGGTACAGGAGCATGCGAATCAAGGCAGCGGTGCTGAGAGGAGTGGGAATCTGAGCATGGACAGAGGACAGGCCTCCAATAACTATTACTGATGAGTTTGGTGTGTCCAATCAAAAAACAGAAATCCAGTTAATAGAACTCTGGTTGGTAGAGTGCCAGATTACAGATGTTTGACTGTAATACCTTGCTGTACAGGTAGACATCTACACAATGACTGGTGTACTCATTAATCATCACAAACTGAAATGTTTGGGCACCTTGTGGAAGAGGATATATGGATTAATGAGGTGCTGTGTACCATCGACAAGATACACTGCAGGAACTTGCCAAGGCTCCTTAGACAGAGCATTCGAAACACACTACTGCTACCATCTAGAAGGACAAGTGCAGCAGACACATGAGAATGCCATCACGTGGAAGTTCCCCTCCAAGCCACTCACCGTCCTGACTTGGAAATATATCGCTGTTCCTTCACTGTCGTTAGGTCAAAATCCTGGAACTCCCTCCCTAACAGCACTGTGGGTGTACCTACACCACATGGACTGCAGCGGTTCAAGAAGGCGGCTCACCACCACCTTCTCAAGGGCAATTAGGGATGGGCAATAATTGCTAGCCTAGCCAGTGATACCCACATCCCATGAATGAATTGAAAAAAATCATCTGGTTGGTTGTATTTTAATTTTCTTAAAACCTGCAAACTTAATTGTTTCCATATCATTCTCATTTGCACCATATGCAAACAAAACGTGCACTTGTATAGGTGATGAAACAGTAGCAGTGTAGTGATGTTACTGGATTAGTGATCTCAGAGACAGGAGTTCAAATCCCAGCACAGCAGCGAGTGAATTTAAATTCAGTTAATTAAATAAATCGGGAATAAAACAACTGGTTCAATAAAGTCCTTTATGGAAGGAAATCTGCTGCCCTTATCTGGTCTTGGGACCCTATGAAGTCTCAAAGCATCTGGTCAAACATGGGCAAGGAAACCTGCATTCCCCTGCTGATTACCACCTTTTACCCTCTCTCAACTGACGTTTCAGTACTCCTTCATGCTGAACACCATTTGGAAGAAGCACTGAGGGTAGAAAGGACACAAACTACACTCTGGATGAGAGACTTCAATGACACTAACCAAGAATGGCTTGGTAGAACCATTGCTGGCAAAATCCTGAAGGATGTTGGTCCAGACTGGCCCTCCTCCAAGTGAGGAGAGAACCAACAAAAGGGAAACATCTGCCTGACCTCATCCTCATCAATCTACCTGCCATAGATGCATCTGTTAGCCCTCATTTTGTTAATTTAGTTTAACTGTTTGACTCCAAAAGAGGTACAATCTGTAACCTCATGGCCCGGCATATCCCTCGTCTACCATTGCCATCAAGCCAGGAAACCAACCCTGATACAATGAGGAGTGTAGGAGGGCATGCCAGGAGCAGTACCAGGTACACCTAAAGTTGAAGTGCCAATCTTTTGAAGCTACAGCATACAGTTATGTGTACGCTAGGCATAAGAAGCAGGCCTGCAGAATTTTATTTTCTGGTATATATGCCGCTCCCTTTTGAAAGCCGATAATGGGCAGGATTTTTCATATGGTGGGCGAGCAGGCTGGGTGGGAGCGGGCAGGGAGCCGATTGCCACCTGCGATCGGCTCCGTGCTGCCATTTCACACGGGTGGGTCAATTAAGGCCGGTAGCGCTCAGCACAACCTGCGTGGGTGGTGGAGGGGGGGGGGGAGAAGGGAGAGTTGGGGCCAGCGTTCTTTCATGCGTGCGCGCAGAAGAGCACAGCGATCTCCCTCAGGCACGGAGCTGCCTCAGGGGGATTGAATGGATATTAAAATAATTTTTAAAATGATTTAAAAATGTCCCTCATGTGACTGTGTCATGGGACATTTCTTTTACATTTATGAAAATGAATTTAGTTATTTAATGAAAGATTCAGGAAGCCTCCATCCCGCCCGTGGATGAGGTTCCCTGAAAAACGTGAAGGCTGGGCAGTGTTCACAAGTGCTTCAGTTAATTTCTTAATGGCCTTAATAGGCTGTTTGCATTTCGGTGGGTGTGCAGTTGAATCCGGCGCGTGCTTGCCAAATGAAATATCGCGATGGTGTGCGGTGACATCATAGTGCGTCATTTTACACCAGAAAATTCGGCCCAATGAATCTGCTCCGATTGCCTTTGCCTTTTCATGCAACGATTTCCAAATCACCTTACAAAAACAGAGCTAATTTACCACAATTTGTCCTTATTCCAGATAAGAGCCTCATGCTGAAAAAGGACAAAGTGCCAATTCTGACCAATAATTTAACTTCCAAGGTCTCCTTCTCTGTCAGATGCCTGAACATGGACAAGTGTGGCTTAATTTAACTCACACTGAATAAGACACGGTTTTGGATAGGGTAGCCTTGGTCTGTTTGGCAAACTAGATGAGCCTAAGGGGCAGTTGGAAAATAATCTTTGTAACACTAAAACACAATTCTAAGCAAAGCTGGAGGGATTTCTTTAACCGATGAGAAATCTAGAACTTAGCTCCCAAACTCCTTTTGTCACACCTGCATCCACACATTTTATATCATTGACTCTGCCTTGCACCATCACATCCTGGCTGGCTTCCAATCCCAGATATTTTCCTCAAATGTTAGATAGATTTCTCTTGGAAAATAATTCTAATTACGTACAGTTTGTACATTTTTCTCACCTGACCTGTCGCTCTCTCATTATAAACTTCTCAAGAACCAACACAGCAGCTTCCAAACAGAATTGGCTTCTTCAGAGGTTCTTTTATCTTTTTTCCTTACTTTCCCTTTCTGCTGTCTTTTCCTTCTCTCTCTCTCTCTCAATCCACTTGTATCCGGTCTTTATCTTTTTCTTTCTGACTCTAACTCGCTCTGTTTCTTTCTCAATTTCATTGGTTAAGAATATGGCCCGTTGGGCAGGCTATCCAGGAGGTCCCAGGTGCAAAGGTGACATTGCTGCTACATTACCAATTCGTGTTTCCAGTAACTTACTGGGCAAATGTAGCGAGATGTGAAGAGTGTGGTAGAAAGACCAATTCAGGCCGGACTGCATGAGATGCATCACTGCAGCAACTTTTGGGCCATTGTGTTTGGGATGAGGCAGACAGCCATTCATACAGTCCAAAATAAAGCACTCTGTTACATAGCTGGGCAATCTAGCGCATTGATCCCCCACTTCCACTGTGCCACTCTGTGCTGGCATGAGAGTTTGTCCTTGTCTTTTTATTCCCTCACGGTAAATGTAAGGGGTCATAATCTTAGCCATTGAGTAGGTGGAGAACAGCAAATAATTGATGCTGGTAAAATGGTTCATTTGATTGGAATAATGCTCATTCTTTGCTGATGCAAAAATTCTGCCTGAGAATACTGCAATTTAGATTTTTATTTTTATTCCCTAGACGTTTGATGTCACATTCTTTATGGTATCCTGCCCCATTTTATTTTATGAACTATTAATGTACAAAACACTGGAAATGTGAATTGGTAATGGTGCAACAATGTCACCACTGCACCTGAGACCTTGTGAACACTGTGTTCAGCGGTCAATCTCCTCAACCAATGAAATAATAGGAATAGAGAAAGGAGAGTTTGGAAGGACACACCTCCTGGAAGACAAGTGCTGAGGCAAAGAGCTGGAAATTGGTCACTTGATTGTCTTCACAACCAAAGTCCATGATCATAGCAGAAGAGAGGAGAGTTAAGAATGGCTAACATGCGGTTCTTATTATGGTATCATAAGCAATTGCTGGGGGGGGGCCAGATAGCTCCTTTGGCTAGACGGCTAGTGTGTGAATCAGATTAATGCCAACAGCATGGGGTTTGATCCCCATTCTGGCTGTGGGAAACTCAGGGCCTGTCTCCTTGGCCCACCCATACTAAAAATCATGGCACTTTGATGTGGCATGGTGAATAATCACCAAGGACCTGCCTTTGGACAGAAGATCTGAAGAAAAAGCAATTGCTAAGTGACTTGGTAGGCCCCAGTCAGTAACTCTGCTTTATCTGGGGCCCTGCTACATAGAATCTGCAGCACAAGAACAGGTCATTCAGCCCAAATGATCTATGCCAGTGTTTGTACTCAACATGAGCAACCTCCTTCATTACTTCATCTCAATCAGCATAACCTAGTCCTTTCTCCCTCGTGTGTTTATCTAGCTTCCTTTTAAATGCAGTTATGTCATTCACCTCAGCTACTCCTTGTGATAGCAAGTTCAATAATCCTACCCTTCTATGGGTAAAGAAAATTCTCCTGAATTCCTAGGGGATTTATTGGCGACTACCTTATATTTGTGGTCCCTAGTTTTGGTCTTTACCAAAAGGGGAAACATCTCTTCTATGTCTACCTTCTACTTTCTAATTTTAAAGACCTTAATCAACATCTTGCATTAGTTAAAAGCAAAATACTGCGGATGCTGGAAATCTGAAACAAAAACAGAAAATGCTAGAAAAATTCAGCAGGTCTAGCAGCATCTGTGGAGAGAGAAACAGAGTTGATGTTTCAAGTCCATATGAACCTTCTTCAGAGCCAAAGAGAGGTAGAAATGTGATTAAATTTATATGGTTTAAAAGAGGTGGAACAGGTGAAGCTGGATAGAAGGCCAGCAATAGGTGAGGGCTAAGGAGAGATTGACAAAGATGTCATGAACAAAAGGACAAAGTGAGTGTTAATGGTAATAGTAAGAGCTAAGGTCTGATAGTGGCATAAAGGTAAGAAAGCAGAATGTGTTGATAGAAGAACAAGGTCAGCATTCTGTGAAAGAGCAACATGGGGAAGAATTTTCCCCCTGTCAGGGGGGAAGTGCAGGAGCAGGTGATTGGTGCCCCCATTTGGAGACACACCTCCATTTTACATGGACAGGCCTATTAAGGCCTACCCAGCGTGAGGACAAGGGGAACCCTATCGTGGTTCTGGGAGGGAGGGCAAGGTGTGAGGGCAGAGGCACAGGAGTTGGGTTAGACACAGCTGAGGGTCTTTTCAACCACAGTGGGTGGGAAACCTCGCTTTAGGAAGAAGGAAGACATGTCAGGAGCACTGTTTTGGAAAGTGGCATCATCGGAACAGATATGACGGAGGCAAAGGACCTGAGAGAATAGGATGGAGTCCTTACAGGGAGCAGGGTGTAAGAAACTGTAATCGAGGTAGCTGTGGGAGTTGGTGGGCTTGTAGTGAATATTTGTGGACAGTCTATCACCAGAAATGGAGACAGCGAGGTCAAGGAAGGGAAGCAAAGCATTGGAGGTGGACTATGTGAAAGTGATGGAGGGGTGGAACCAACAAAAGGGAAACATCTGCCTGACCTCATCCTCATCAATCTACCTGCCATAGATACATCTGTTAGCCCTCATTTTGTTAATTTAGTTTAACTGTTTGACTCCAAAAGAGGTACAATCTGTAACCTCATGGCCCGGCATATCCCTCATCTACCATTGCCATCAAGCCAGGAAACCAACCCTGATACAATGAGGAGTGTAGGAGGGCATGCCAGGAGCAGTACCAGGTACACCTAAAGTCAAGCTGCCAATCTTTTGAAGCTACAGCATACAGTTATGTGTATGCTAGGCATAAGAAGCAGCATGCTATAGATAGGATTAAGTGAACCCATAATAAATAGATCAGGTCAAAGCTCTGCTGTCCTGTTACATACAGTTGTGAATGTTAGTGGAGAATTAAACAACTAATGGGAGGAAGAGGAGGCTCCACAAACATCCCCATCCTCAATGATGGCAGAGGTCAGCAGATTAGTACAAAAACAAGGCTGAAGGATTTGCAACCACCTTCAGCCAGAAGTTCCAAGGCTCAGCTTCCTCCTGAGGTCCCCAGCATCACAGGTGCCAGCCTTCAGCCAATTTTATTCACTCCACGTGATATCAAGAAAAGCCTGAAAGGCAAAAGCTATGGGCCCTTGTAATAATTCCAAGCATCGTTGAATCACCATATCATCATCATACTATGGGTTACCATTGACCAGAAACTGAACTGGACCAGCCATATAATAACTGTGGCTACAAGAGCAGGTCAAAGACTGGGAATTCTGAGGCAAGTAACTCACCTCTGACTCCTCAAAGCCTGTCCACCATCTACAAGGCAAAATTTTGTGATGGAATACTCTCCACTTGCCTGGGTGAGTGCAGCTCCGAAAACATCAAGAGGCTCAACGCCATCCAGGGTGAAGCAGCCCACTTCATCAGCACCCATCCACCACCTTAAACATTCACTCCCTCCACCACCGATGCACAGTAGCAGCAGTGTGTACCATCGACAAGATCCACCACAGGGATTCACCAAGGCTCCTTTGACAGCACCTTCCAAACCCATGACCTCTACCATCTAGAAGGACAAGGGCAGCAGATAGATGGGAACACCACCACGTGGAAGTTCCCCTCCAAGTCACTCACCATCCTGACTTGGAAATATATCACCGTTCCTTCACTGTCGCTGTGTCAAAATCCTGGAACTCCCTCCCTAACAGCACTTCGGGTGTACCTACACCACATGGACTGCAGCAGTTCAAGAAAGCGACTCACCACCACCTTCTCAAGGGCAATTAGAGATGGGTAATAAATGCTGGCCTCGCCAGTGATGCCCACATCCTGTGAAAGACTTTTAAAAAAGAGTTTGACTCTGATTTGAGAATGCTGTGTAATGCCAGCCACACTTAATGCAAAGGCAAAAAGGGTCTGTTTTCATCGTCACAGCGTTGGCTATAATCCTGGTGAGTGAACTGACTACCTGTTGTAGAATGTGCCATTTTCATTGCATGAGGCTGGTTCTACAACAGAGAGATGACCTGCTCCACTAGAGGTCAGGAGATGAAGTCAAAAATGTACCCTAAAGTTCAGGAGCTTCCTGGAGGGGTCAGAGAGCACATGCACCACCCGCTGGGGTGTTTAGCTCAAGTCCCATGTTTTATCTTTGATCTGTGGTACATTATTTTGATCTTGGCCAGAGCATTGGTAGGAATTCTTTATTTAACATCAGTCCTCTTGTTCAAGAAAATGGGAAAAGGATTTGGAAAAATTACCTTTGTGTGGACATTGAGATCCTGACATTACATAGGGGTTCAGGGTCTAGGTAGGGATGAAAGTAGGCTCAGATGTATCTAAGTAGGGTATTGTCACTCACTGTCTAGCCTCACCCATGTGAAAGGGCCACCTGCCTGATATGGGATATCTGCCTGTGCTTCCTGACCATACAGCATCCTATCAGTGATGACAATCCCAAAAATCTCATGTGCTCTAAAGTAGGGCAAGGGCATTTTGCAACGTGATTCTGAACAAGGGCTTTTGGATGAGAACTGATATTTGGAGACTGATTTGATCCCTGTAGGTTCTGGGCGTGTCGGGTACAATTGGGGGCGGGGATTGCTGAAGGCACTGGCAAACCCAAGATTGGGCCTCAGGATATTTCCATGCCTGTGCCTCACCTACAATTCACCACCTGTCAGCTGCCTGCTCAGAAGTGGCAGATGCTGCCAGCTGGCTAGGAAGTTCAAGTAGCCAAGGTACTGAGGACAGAGTCACAGCAAGTAGGAAAGGTGAAGGGAGGGTGCTATTCCAGTGTCCTGTGAGAAGAAAGGGGGAGAGGGGACAATGGGCAGAGGAGAGACTTCCTTGTGGGGCCTGGAAGAGGACTCCTACTCTTTTTGATTTACCTTGGAGAGCCTCATTTATTTGGAGACTAGATATGGATCTTCTTTTGCCTGGCCAGAGAAGCTCAGCAACTTCCCCACACAGGTCGTTTTGACACAAGCAGTCTGCTGGCCACAGGTTGACTAACTGTCCCATATTTTGAGGGATTGTTCCATATTTTAACTATTTGTTCCATGACCCTTAAGAATCTTTTGTCCTTTTTTTTTAGGAACGCCTGCGGGAGACTGAGCCTGGGAGTTTCCTCTTGCCTTTGCCTCTTTGCCTTTCTTGTGAATAAGTGCAATGTGGCCATTGACCACCAGGAGGAGTTATGATCAGCCCCGCCCCCCCCCCCCCACACTCCCCACCCACCCACCCTCATTTTGAGTTCAAAAATTGAAGGGCTTTCTCATTGTCTGTCTCAGTGAGAGTCTTTTTTGAACTGATTGTAAGGTGGCAGTTCACAGAGATTCCCTCATGACAGAAGTCACATTACTACAGCAAGCCAGATTGGATATGAGTGCTGTTGTATCTCAACACCCAAACATCCTCCTTTTCCTAATCAAGACACATTTGCATGAACAATCATGTGTAACTGTGAGTTACCCAAGTTACCCACTATGCACCCACTGATTTCATGGATTAACAAATGTTTGTTCTACTAGTCAGTCTCTGTCCCTGCATTGCATACATAGTCTCTAAACCATGCAGGTCTGATATTAATAACATCTCCTGCTTAGGATATTACTTATCCTTTGTCCTAACTGATCTCCATAACATTAGCACATCCTAACTGGACAATGACCTTATGCATCAGCAGTATATGGGGTTAAAATACATCACTTTGAATGATTTGCCATGCAGGATGGTTAATACGGTTAAACAAAAGATGTTCATTTTTGTTTCCTTGTCCAATATTCTTACAGTAATACAAATGCAATGCACTGCTGGAAATCTGAAATCAAAGCAGAAAATGCTGGAAACACTCAGCAGTCAGGCAGCATCCATGGAGAGAGACACAGTTAACATTTCAGGTCAGGACTGGTCTGATGAAAGGCCACTGACTTCAAACGTTAACTTTGTTTGTCTCCACAGATGCTGCCTGACCAACCTGCTGAGTATTTCCAACAATTTTTGTTCTCATTCTTATAATAATCACTGTTTTAAATGTAGAAAACCTGACAGTCAATTAGTGCACAGCAAGATCCCACATACAGCATAATGACCAGGTAAATTGTTACAGTGATGTTGACTGAGGGATAAATATTGTCCAGGTTATTGGGAGAACTAGTTCTTCTTCAAATAGCGCCATGAGAACTGATACCTCCACCTGAGAGGGCAGTTGGGTCCAGCTTAGTTTCTCACCAGGAAGAATGGCCAATGGTAAGGGCAGCAGGTGAGACCACACACTACCTGGTATAAATCAGCGTGCATGCTGTGTGACCTACAGCCACATGAATGGAGAGGAATTGTTCATTCTGTTTGAGGAGTTCATTACAAAGGGTCATTCACTTGATTTGCCACTAGGAGAGAGAAGAGAGAGATTGGTAGAAATATATTTGTATCAGGGGGTGGGGAGGGAGATGGAGCGTGAAAGCTTTGCCAGCTGAGAGTGAGGCCATTGCTGTAAGCTACTGCTTCATGCTGGATTCAATGGGAAACTCACTTTAGTGTCATGGCAAGTGAATTAAAATTGGGGCTAAAATCTCAGTCTGCATGAGAGTAAACATAACCTGGGAAAAGATGCTGTGTCATACCTAATATCAATAATAGTTATACATTGGCACTTGCAAAAGAGAGTTTAGGGGACATTATTCTGTACAGAATGTACGTCACAAAATCTTCCATTTATTTTTCATTCAACAAACTACTGCTGAACTTGTGTTGATAAACATAATTGCAGGTGAGGTATTCAATTCCTGTATTTATGAACCACTACTGTCGCTGTCAATTTTTAATTACATGATTCTCGCTTTATAATTTTAGCTTTAGCAAAATACTCATATTGCATAATTATCATTTGGAAACTACAATATTTCATGAAACTCACTTATCAGAAGGGCCCTATCTGGTAACAGAAATCATTTCCATATTTTTGCATCATTACATCAGTTAATTATCCAAGAGGACCAGGTACCATAAGAGCACATTATTGAAATAGCTGTGGAAAAGTGTATTAATACCATTAGGATGAACTCTAGGAACATAGTGATTGACTGAACTTGAGTATTAACATGTGTTATCCTATGCATGTGGTATGCTGTGTTAATATAGAAAGAGATTTGAACCTCTAATCAATTCTAATGCATTTTGTACCTTTATTTATTTTACAAACATATGCTTTTTTGTGCAGCAGCGGAGGTCAAGCTTTGGCTAATTTCAAATTCAGCTTGTCACCATATACTGCGATCCCTATCTTTTTCTGGAAAGGAACCCACTTATTTCTTGAACATAATTTTATAACAGATTTCAATAATGATCATTGGGTAAATATTTGACAAGGAAAACTTGCAGCCTACAGGAAAAGAACAGGAGCGTGGGACTAATAGGATAGCTCTTCCAAAGAGCCAGCACAAGCACGATGGGCCAAATGGTCTCCTTCTGCGCTATGCTTCTATGGTCTATGATCTTATATGCCTTGGCATGTATGTACCTCTGATTTCTATCAGTAGGCACCATGATATATAATCTTGCAATAGTGATGTGTCCATCCAATATGGCAGCATATGTAAAATCAATGGCATTTTCATTTGGTTATTAGCCCAATAAATTCCAAATTCTGCAATACATGGCCCATCTCTCAAAGCTCTTCACCATCTAAAAGCTGAAGTCAGTAGTGTGCTAGAATGCTCACCATTCATCTAGATTGCTGCAACACAGCAATACAACAGCAATCAGGAAGCTCAACACAGTCCTGGATAGATCAGACCCCTTACTCAGTGATTCTACCACTTGATGCATTATTCATGCTTTTACCTCAAGGATACTTTGAATGCAATGTGTACAATCTAAACGATAGATGGCAATTCTCAAAAACACCTCCTAACCTTGCAAACTCTATCAATGAAAGGGACATCATCATGAGAGCATCATTATTTCCATGTTCCCCTTAAAATCACACACCACCTTTACATAGGCATGTATTGGCATTCCATCATTGTCACTGGGTGAAAACACGATCGTGGAAGTGACAACCTCCCAAAGGCTTCAGCAGTTCAAGAAGCAGGCCCACTATCATCTACTCAGGGTAGTTAGGGATGGGCAATAACTCCAGCCATACTTGCAGTGCCTACATTCTGAGCACAGATTTTTTTTAAAAGCGCCAATTATGAATAATGATCTCTGTTAAAAAGTTCCAATGCTAATGACTAGGTTGGAGGTTAATAGTATTAGCTAACCACTCATCACAGGACACTAGGAACAAAGATAATAGGATTAAACCCATTTTTATTTGAGTGCAATTGGCTCCAACTACTCTAAAATTTCACAAGGTGCACATGGTGGGGCAGTTGCATTTCTTCATGGAAGTAACTATTGGCAAGCTTTGGGTTCATGGTCTTGTAAAGAAAAAAATTATACTGGGCCTTTCATCTCCCCAGGATGTCCCAAAATATATTTGAGACAAATTTGCCATCCAATTTCAACACAACGAGGCCCCACAGGCAACAAATGCGATAAAGGCCTATTTAATCTGCTCTTGGTGTTTGAAGGATAAATGTTGGCCAGGATACCAGGAGACTATTTCACTTGTTCTTTGAATACTGCAAAGTGATGTATGGTTGTATGTTGTCTCATGAAGAGTTCTAGAGGCTTGTATGGTTTATTAATAACACACAACTATATGCACATATAAAGGATACAGCCCTAACTAGGTGCTTTCTTCATGCCGACTTCTATCGCACACCACTACATTCTACTACTCCCATGTGGCTCTCTACATGATAATGTGGCTGGTATATTAATCTTTACAGTCCTGAATACCCTAATACTACACCTCCCCACAAGTCTTTACCCAAGTGTATTTATAATAATATTTACGATGCTACCCCATCTCCTCACACACCCACCCATGTCTCTGACTTTACCGATTCCGATGGTTTGGAGGCTTTATGACTCTTCCAGATCTCGTTTTTTTCGAGTTTGGAGGAGTGGTAGTCTCAACTGCTTTGGGTTGACTTTGTTGGTCTGGGGTTGAAGTTGTAATACTTGGTGTTGCAACTATTTGTCTTTCTACACCTGGTTTGCTTCTTGCACTCCTCAGTGTTGTATTTTTCTTTGTCGACAATCAGAGTCTTCCTTGGTCTTGTACCATGGGCTTACCCCTCTCCTTCTGGAGGGGATACTCATTCCCTTCAGTCCTGGAGTGGACGCGGGTTTTATTTTTCAGTGGGCTCTGCCATGTTCTTCCTGGAAGTTTAAGATTTACCTCCCTTATGTTTGTATGTTCCTCACCCTTGAGCTCAGCCTGCAGTTTGGCTTCTAATGCTGTGCTCTGTTTCTTCATGAGCACTTATGCCTCCCTGAGTTTTGTCTTGGTGAGTTGGCGGTCACTTCCCTCCTGCTCCAGGATCGACCTCAAGTTGTGCGCGCCAGCCTGAAGCTGCAGCTTCATTGCTGTGGTATTTCTTGGTTCAGTGACGACAACTGTTTGACTCGGAAGTTCAGGCTCAACGTTCTGCTGCTGCTCCTTCTCCTCTGTATCTTCTGTTTTCAGTACGTTGGTGCTCATCTGGAGGATTGGCTGGTCTGAAAGAAGAATGTTTTCTGCCCTCTGCACAGGAGCTGTAATAACCGCCTCTGCTGAGGACAATTCTGAACTGAAGTCCCTGTAGAGACCATCAGCGCTGGGGGACCCCTCAGGAGCCTCCAATTCTGGGTCATTGACTACAGTGCTGCTTTGACGTCTTCTGCCATTGTGAGGAGGTTGAGGGCAGCTCAGGCATCTCCGATCTGGTGAGAAAAGGGTTAATTGTGGATGACATACAGAATTTTGATCATTTGCTTGTTGCCATGCAGGAGCAGCTCTTGAATCATGCCTATGACTGGGAGTTGTATTCCTCCAGGACCATACAGTGGTGTGTCTGTTGTCCGTAGCCAGAGGTTTTTTAGCCGTGGTTCCTGACAGGACCATCACACTAGCTCCTCTGTATAACCTGAAATCCATGAGGTAACCATTTACAGATATGTCAGCATTCCACAATGTGAATCTGGGATCCTTAATTTCTCCTAAGGAGCATTGTTGGATGACTACTTCATGTAGTTCATCTATCTCATGTACTCATTTGGGATTTTCTGCATGTCTCAAGGTTTTGGACATATACATATTTCCAAAGTGTCCCAGGTGGTTGCAGTGAAAGCTCTACACAGTGATTGCTGGACACTGCTCACTCCTGTGTGGCCTTTTGGTGCCACAGTGCTGACATGACCTGCCACCATCTTGTATTTTGCTTGGTAATGCTTCCCTTGCCCTGGAGTCTCCTTGCCTTTTGTTGCTTTATGAGCTGGATTGTTGGGTTTGGTCTGTACCATGGTTTAACCGCCACGGAGATTGGATTGGTTTTGCTGGTGGACTTCGGTTGTCTGACAATTTGGATGGCTTTTTCCAAAGTCAGATCTTCTTTAGATTGGAGTACATCCAGAAGAGTATAAATGGCCGCTCCCACCGCTATTCAGTCTCTTATGAGCTCTGACTTGAGGTCACCGCAGTCACAGCCTTCAGCCGATCTGTATAACTCAGTGATGAAAGAGTCTATGGGTTCCAGGGGCTTTTGGTCTCTCTTGTTAAATTTTGCTCACTCCAAAATTTTATTGCTTCTTAGGATAAAGTAGGTGTCAATAGACATCAGGACTGTTTCAAAGTTATCAGAAGATTCATTTATTCCTTGTCTGGAAATTGTGTCATCGGTTGTTGAACCCACTGAATATAGCAGTGTAGTTACTTGCTCAGGCTCAGTTTTCTTATTCAAGCCTGATGCTATCATATATCTTAAAAATCTTCTTCTCCATAATGCCCAATTTTGCACCTGACCTGGCCCTTCCATCTGCCTTAATTGATCCGGCTGTGTTGATTTACCATGCATAGCTGCTTTCAGCACAGGAGAATAGAGCTTTAATTTTTTTAAAAAGGTGCTGCAGAAATTACTTTTTTTTTCTTCCTGCACTTGTCAGGATTTGGTGAGCCCTCATCGTGGTTACGGAACCATTTTAAATCTTTTGAATGGATCGTTTTGACCAGTTGTTTTGCTAAACTGGAAAATCGTGTTGAAGCCGATCTTGTTTTTATCTGACTTCGCTTTAAATTCTTTTTTCTCTTTCGGCGTGGTTGCCGACCCTGGATCCGTCTTCTGCAGCATTCTTCAAGCCGTGCTCACTAAAACAATTGGCCTGTCAGTGCTGCCTGATTATTTTGCCAAGTTTAAAAATCAATTACAGCCTTTTGTTGGATAAAAGCAAAATACTGTGGATGCTGGAAATCTGAAACAAGAACAGGAAATGCTGGAAAAACTCAGCAGGTCTGACAGCATCTGCGGAGAGAAAGACAGAGTTAACCTTTTGAGTCCGTATGACTCTTCTTCAGCTTCTCTTTAGCTCTGACAAATAGTCATACAGACTCGAAACGTTAACTTTGTCTTTCTCTCCACTGAGGCTGTTAGACCTGCTCAGCTTTTCCTGCATTTTCTGTTTTTGTTTCAGCCTTTTTTTGGAGTTTGCTCACTGTTGTGTGATCTGGCTCGGTCCTTTGACTCTGCTTTCAATTGGGTTTTGCAACAGACCTCCACGCTGCACAGTGGATCTTTCTCCTGTCCTTCCACCTCCATGCCTGTAATGGAGCCTCTTAGGCAATGTCCGGCTGTGTATTTGAGGTTAGGCACACTTCTCTCAAGTCAGACTGCTGTTTCTTTACTCCTTCATTCTTCAGGATTTTGGGTTCCTTCACCTGCTGCCACCATGTTGTCAGGTTGTATGTTGTCTCATACAGAGGTATAGAGCCTTGTATGGTTGAACAATAACTGTTTGTTAAATAACACACAACTATAAACATATATGTAGGAAACAGTCCTGACTAGGTAATATCTTTATGCCAACCTTCTACCAGACTCACTATTACACTTTACTATTCCCTCATGACTCTTTATATCATAATGTGGCCTGTACTGTTTCCTCCAGTCCTACATTAACCCTTACAGTCCCAAACACCCTAATTCTATACCCTGAACAGTTTAATGCTTCACTTGCAAAGCAGCACCACCAACAATGCAGCATTCTCTCAGTATTGCATTTAAGGGCTGAAACTTCGGCTCAGCGAATGGGGGCGGGGCCCGCTCGCCGAGGCATAAAATGATGGGTGGTGACATTGGGCATGCGTCCCGATGTCATGGCGTATCATTCGGACTTTCAGTTCGATGGTCGCACACCTGAGTCGGCTGCGCGCCCGCCGAACTGTCAAAGACCTATTAAGGCTATTTGACTCTCAATTCAAATAATTAAATGAGCTGCCCGTCCAACCTTAAGGTTGGCGAACAGGCGAAGAGCCCAGGCAGCCTTCGCATTTTTCATAGAACCTCATCCACGGGCGGGATGAGGTTTCATGAATAATTTTAAATTTTGACAAAAATATTTATTGAAATGAATGCACATGTCCCAGCTCATGTGACAGTTTCACATGAGGGGACATGTCATAAAAATTTTCCCGCCACTTTATTAAACTTTTTGGACTTAAAACTAATTGCCCCGAGGCACAGAGGTGCCTCAGGGAGATTTCTGCGCTCTTTTGCTGGACAGAGGGAACTTGACTCAGGGAACCCTCCCTCCTGCCCACACAGGGAGCACACAGCGCTTCCAGGCGCGTGTCACACTGGGCGGGCCTTAATTGACCCGCCCATGTAAAATGGCGGCGCGCAGCCAATCGTGGGCGGCGATCAGGTCCACGCCCGTTCTCGCTTCATCCACCCGACAGGCAGAAAATGCTGCCCTAAGTGTCAGCCTAGATTATAAATCTTGAACCTATGAATGTTTGAGTTGGATGTGGCAGTCCTGCCACTATGCCAAATTGACAGTTTAATTTAAAAAAAAGGCAATAGCAAAGCACTTATGCTGTGGGGGCTAGAAAATTCCCTGCTCACAACCCCAACTCACCTCCAAAGATTCCAGAGTGACAAGCCAGAAAATTCTTGATGTTTCTCTTCTTTAAGATATATAGGGAGTAATTTTCATTTCTGGTGGTGGCACAAATTTGGTGTCAGATACCCGTTACTCACTCCACCTGATATTCCTCGCCGTTGAAATCATGAGTGGCTCAGTTGTGCAAAGGAGAAGAAAAGAGAAGACAGCAATAGTGGTAGGGGATTCTCTAGTTAGGGAAACAGAGAGCCACTTCTGTGGTCACACGCATCATTCCAGGAGGTTGCCTCCCTGGTGCAAGGGTCATGGATATTACCGAGCGGCTTCAATGTTGGAGGGTGTGGTTGCACAGCCAGAGGTCGTGGTTCACATTGGTACCAACGATACAAGTAGAAAAAGAGATGAGGTCCTGCAGGCTGAGTTTAGAGAATTAGAAAAGAGATTAGCAAGCAGGACCTCAAAGGTAATGTCATGAAAATATAATAATTTTCATAATATTTTTCTGGTTTATTGTAAAGTAAGTTTTTTGAGTTAAGTAGTTGGGTTTGTCTGTGTGTGATTTAATTACATTTGAAGTCAGGTAGACCGCATGCTTTGACTCATCAAAAGAAGTTAGTTGCAGAAATGTGTTTGAGATGCTAATGAGTAAAGATGGATGCTGGCTTAGCATGTAAGGTGTAATGGGAATTTGCATTTTTAGATAGATGAAGGAGGATTTGGATTTCAAAAGGATTTTAGGTTGTTTACAGATTGCCAGATAAGCAAGGCTAAGAAATGTGTTTATTTTTCCCAAAGGTTACTGACAATAAATAGTAGTAACATGAAAGTGTTTATATTGTAAGAAGATACAGTTTCAAAGACATATGAAACAATAAAATTTACATATTAAAAAGAGAGAAACATATAAAAAGGAGAATGAGGATGTGTGTCAGGAGACAGCATTATGAGATCTAACAGAAGTGTGTGAAATAGCCTTAATGAAGCCTCCAGTATTTGTGCATAAGTGTGTTGTCTACCAAAACTAAAGCTGGAGGAGAAAACCATTTGGAATTCCACGGTCCAGGGTATTGAGTTAATTTGCTGGATCTGTTTAAAATCTACAATGTATTTCTGGGCTGTTGCCTTAAAGGGGGCAATACTGGGAGCCAGGTTTATTCAGGATTTTAGGAGTTATTATCATAGTAATTTGTAGTTCTATGTATGTGTTTGAAATCTTCTCTTTTGTTAATAAATATTTAAATTTAGTTTTAAAAAAAATCTCTAATAGTCTTGACGATCTTATCACTTCTGAATTCAGTGCACGCATCTCGAAATAAATACGAATTGCAAAACCGTTGTGATAGCACGGTCAAGTTTCCCTTGTGAATTTGATCTGCCAGGCACACATCATCAGCTGCATCGTAACAGGTAGTAATCTCCGGATTATTTCCAAGGCCACGTGCTGGTGAACATGGAAATTGGAGAATACAGCAGATGAATGTGTGGCTAGAGAAATGGAGCAGGAGGGAGGTCTTCAGATTTCTGGGGAATTGGGACCGATTCTGGGGAAGGTAGGATTTGTACAAACAGGACAGTCTACACATGAATAGGACCAGGACGAATGTCCTTGCAGGGAGATTTGCTAGTCTTGTTGGGGAGAGTTTAACCTAGATTGGCAGGGGGATGGGAACCTGAGGGCCGATTCAGATAGGACAAATTCAGAGCAGGGAGCAAGAGGCAGAAAATTAACGGGTGAGTCTGAAAGACAGAAGAAACAAAGGTTAAAAGGTTAACAGCACAGGAATTTGGCAATGTTAAAAGGCGTTTATTTAAATTCAAGGAGTATAACAAACAAAGCCGATGAGCTGAGGGCACAGATAGACACATGGCACCATGATATCATTGCTATAATGGAAATTTGGCTTAAAGAGGGGCAAACATGGCAGCTCAACATCCCTGGATATGGGGTTTTCAGGCAGGATAGACTGGGGCTAAAAAAGATGGGGATGTAACATTATTGGCTAAAGAATTAATTACAGCTGTGAGGAGGGATGGTATGCTAAATGAATCATCAAATGAGGCCATATGGGTTGAACTCAGGAATTAAAAAGGGGGCTGCTGCACCACTAGGAGTGTACTACGGACCCCCAAATAGTGAGAGGGAGATAGAAGAGCAAATATGTAGTCAGATTTCTGAGTGCAAAAACAATAGGGCAGTAATAGCTGGGGACTTCAACTACCCTCTTATCAACTGGGATACGAACAATGTGAAAGGCGCAGAGGACACAAAATTCTTGAACTGCATTCAAGAGAACTTTTTTAGCCACCACATTACAAGACCAATGAGAGGGGGCGCAATTCTAGATTTAGTCTTAGGAAATGAAGCTGGGCAAGTGAATGGAGTAGCAGCGGGTGACTATTTTGGAGATAGTGACCATAGTATAGTTAGATTTAATATAATTATGGAAAAGGATAAAGATAGAACAGGAGTAAAAGATCTAAATTGCGGAAAGACAAATTTTACAAAGCTGAATGATCTGGTGAAAGTGGACTGGTTACAGTTGGTTACAGGGAAATCAGTGACAGACCAGTAGGGAGCATTCAAAAGTGAGGTTCTACTGGCATAGTGTATATATGTCCCCACAAAGAAAAAGGTGGTACTGCCAAATCTAGAGCCCCCTAGTTATCTAGATGTTTACAAGGTAGGATAAAGCCGAAAAAGGGAGCTCATGATAGTCACAAAAAACTTAATACTGTAGAAAGCCGAGAGGAGTATAGAAAGTACAGGGGTGAAATAAAAAAAGGTAATTAGGAAAGTAAAGAGGGGATATGAAAAATATTGGTAGGTAAAATCAAAGAAAATCCAAAGATGTTTTACCAGTTCATTAAGAGCAAGAGAATAACTAAGGAAAGGGTAGGGCCAATCAGCGTTATATTTGGTAACTTGTGCTATGATGCTGAAGATGTGGACAGGGTTCTCAATGAATGTTTTGTCTCTATCCTCACTATGAGTAGGGATGGAGCAGATATTCTAGTTAAAGAGGAGGAGTGTGAAATATTAGATACAATAAGTATAGTGAGAGAGGAAGTACTGGAGGAAATGACATCCTTGCAGGTGGATAAGTCACCAGGGCCAGATAGATTATATCCAAGGCTATTAAAAGAAGCCACGGGGGAAATAACACATTGCTCTTGAGGATCATTTTCCAATCCTTACTAGCTACAGGTGAGGTCCCAGAGGTTTGGAGGTCTGCGAACATTGTACCATTATTTAAAAGGGTGCGAGGGATAAACCAAATAACCATAGGCCAGTCAGTCTGACATGGGTGGTAGGAAAATTATTAGAATCAATTCTGAGAGACAGGATAAACTATCACTTAGAAGGAAACAGATTAATCAGGGATAGTCAGCATGGTTTTGTTAGGGGAAAGGCAGTGTCTTACTAATTAAATCAAAATTTTTGAGGAAATAGCAAAGGGGATTGATTAGGGTAATGCAGTGGATGTTGTCTACATGGATTTTGGTAAGGCATTTGACAAGGTCCCACATGGCCAACTGGTCAGAAAAGTAAAAGCCCATGGGATACAGAGGGATGTGGAGTGTGGGGTTCAAAATTGGCTCAGTGACAGGAAACACAGAGTAATGGTCGATGGATGTTTTTGTGAATGGAAAACAGTTTCCAGTGATGTTCCACAGAGCTCAGTGTTGGGGCCATTGCTGCTTGTTGTATATATCAATGGTTTGGACTTAAATGTGGGTGGCATGATTGGGAAATTTGCAGATAATTGGCAGTGTAGTTGATAGTGAAGAGGATAGCTGTCGACTCCAGAATGATATCAATGGATTGGTTGAGTGGGTGGAGAAGTGGCAAATGGAATTCAATCCAGAGAAGTGTGAGGTAATGCATTTGGGAAGGGCAAACAAAGCAAGAGAATACTCAGTAAAAGGAAAGTTATCAACATGGTTAGAGGGAGTGAGAGACCTTGGTGTGCATGTCCACAGGCCCCTAAAGGTGGTAGGAGAGGTGGATTAGGTGGTAAAGAAAGCATATCGAATACTTTCCTTTATTGGAATACAAAAGCAGTTAGGCCACAGCTGGAATTTTGTGTACAATTCTGGTTGCCACATTACAGGAAGGACATAATTGCTCTGGAGAGAGTGCAGAGGAGATTTACAAGAATGTTGCCAGGGTTTGGAAATTGCAGCTATGAGGAAAGATTGGATAGGCTAGGATTGTTTTCCTTGAAACTGAGGAGGCTGAGAGTGACCTGATTGAAGTCTATAAGATTATGAGGGGCCTAGATAGAGTAGACAGGGATGACCTGTTTCCCTTAGCAGAGAGGTCAATTAGCAGGGGGCACAGATTTAAGGTGATTTGTAGAAGGATTAGAAGGGACATGAGGAAAAACTTCTTCACTCAGAGGGTGGTGGGTGTTTGGAATTCACTGCCTGGTTTGGTGGTAGAGGCAGACACTCTGAACTGGATCTGCACCTACAGTGCTGTAACCTGCAAGGCTACAGACCAGGCCCTGGAAGGTGGGGTTAGAATAGGCAGCTAGTTTTTTAATTTTTCTCTTTTTCGGCCGGCACAGACATGATGGACTGAATGGCCTCTTTCTGTGCTGTAACTTTTCTATGGTTCCATGAGCCACCAGTTTTCTGCTGTCGCTGGGAATGAAAGTTAGCCCCATTATTTCAGTCTTGAACTAAGACTCTATTCTGGAAATACCATGGGTAAGAAGGTCCACTTCTCTAAGAATTTATACTGCAACATTACACACTCCCAGCTTGTAGTCTTCTGTCCAGTAATGGATGGTAAATTGTGATTTGGAAGCACAGGATTTTACACTAAGCATTCCCAACTCACACTGGGGGCATAAAACCTGAATGTCTACACTTGCTTTAGCGCTCATTTAAGTTAATGGATGTGCAAAAACTTTCGTATTTAATTGCATCCTCTATGGTCATTTTCTAAACTGGCAGGCAATTCAGTTTGCAAAGGCTCTTAAGGAATTATTATTCAATCTACATTCACCTCATCTTTCTCTGCCCCTACATCTCAGGGTAGGGAAAAAAAAACCTAAATTGAACATTATTTTCTGGATGTGAATTGAGCCACTTTGTCTTGTCCTGGTAGTCAAACCTAAAGGTCATGTTGTATTCACTGAAATTAGACAACACTGTGGCATGCAAACAATTTCCATTGGTCTAAACATTACTTTCAAAGGGAGTCTACTTTTTATAAATCTGGTGAGTTGAATAGATCATGGCAGATTTATCAAGGCATTCATCACATTGATTAAAATGTCGCAGTCAATGTAAATCAAGGAAATGGTATTGGTGTCAAGTAAGTGTTAGCCTAGTATTTGGGCATGAAGCTGCCAATCGAGACCAGAACTAAATAGTTTGAACAGGCCAAGAAAAATAATAAGACTATTAAACCTTGAAATAACATTTAAAGGACACTCTTAAGGTAATGCAAAAGTAATTTTAAAAAATCACTCAGCAGCAACATGATAAATCTGTTCTTTATAAAGAACACTTAGGACTTAGGGACAAAGACACAGGGGAAATCTCCCACCATTTCAAAGCAGAACAAACTATTAATTAGATAAATGTAAGATATTCATTGTACATTTACTTCAATCAGATTAACTCCTCAGAATCACACTGTATTAACATACCTCATCATTAAAAGTACTTTTATTCATTAAGCACTAATTTTGCTTTAATGTTTCTTTTCTCCTATCATTTCTGCCTTTTTGTGTCAAAGGAAAACACAGTGTGGTTTCTGCCAAGGCCTCAGTTTCAACATGAATACTCACTTGGTGAATGGGCAGGATTGGGAAATATCTGCTTTCAATTTTTAGTACGTGTTCTTGCCGGTAAATGAATCTGCTGGAGGTGATGTGGCAAATTTCCATCTTCACCGCCTGGGCATATACCTGACAGAACGGGCTGTCTGCCTGTTTTGGAACCCAACCAATTCCAGTCTGTTGATTTTAATGGGATAAAAATCAGCCAACGGTTCCGAACCAGCGGGAATTCCACAGGATTATCCCTGTGCCGTGAAAATGAAACAATGCCCCTCTGCATCACGCAATAACAGGTTTGCAGTCTTTAGAGTCCAGGCAGGAATGAAGAATGAGGGTAGGGTATAACACCTCTGCTTAGGTGGATCAGCTTCAGAACGCTCTGTCCTTCCCTGTTTTGTCAGATTATGGAGGCTCACCTGCTCAAAACCTCGATCATGGTGATGGCACTTCCAGCTGCGGTGGTGGTTATTGATTAAACTTTCGTTCCTCACTTCAAAAAGTGAACAGCCAGTCATCCAGTGACAAAGAGCAGCCAGCCAGCATGGTGAAGGAGGCTTTTGGCAAGAGAAGAGGAGGAAGACTAGGTGCTCCAACCTACTCGTTTCCATAGTGAGTTGAGTGGCAGCAAGGGAAGTGAAAGAAGATGGGGGGAACAGTGAAGGGAAGCAAAGGGTCACAACGAAGAGAAAGTAAGACAACTGATATTCCTCACCTAGATCATTGAATAGAACATCACAAAAACACAGAAAACTGTCAGGAATTGCGCTCTGTGTACCTTGCTAAGGGCGGTTGTGTAATGACACTAGTCTGCTAATGCAGAGGCCCAAGCTAATGTTCTGGGGACATGGGTTCAAATCCCACCATGGAAGCTGATGCTATTTGAATTAATAATTCTGGAATAAAAAACTAGTCCCATTGATGTTCACCGTGACTCGATTGCTGTTAAAAAAAACCACCTAGTTCATGAATGTCCTTTAGGGAAGGAAATCTGCTGTCCTTATCTGGCCTGGCCTACATGTGACTCCAGACCCACACCAATTTGGCTGACTCTTAACTGCCCTCTGGAATGGCCTCGCAAGTCATTTGGTTGTATCAAACCACTACAAAGTCTAAAAGGAATTAAACCAGACGGGCCACCCAGCATTAACCAAAACACCAGAAACAACAACGGTAAACTCAGCCCTGTCGACCCTGCAAAGTCCTCCTTATTAACACCTGGGGGCTAGAGCCAAAACTGGGAGAACCGTCTCACAGACTAGTCAAGCAACAGCCTGATATAGTCAGCCTCAGGGAATCATCCTTACAGATAATGTCCCAGACACCACCATCACAATCCCTAGCTATGTCCTGTCCCACTGGCAGGACAGACCCAGCAGAGGTGGGGGGTGGCACATCTGTGGTATACAGCTGGGAAGGAGTTGCTCTGGGAGTGTTCAACATTGATTCTGAACCCCATGAAGTCCCATGGCATCAGATCAAACGTGGGCAAGGAAACCTGCTGGTTACCACCTACCACCACCACCCACCCACCAGTGCCCTCCCCCAGCTGATGAATCAGTACTCTTCCATGTTGAACATCATTCCGAGGAAGCACTGAGGGTGGCGAGGGCACAGGATGTACTCTGGGTGAGAGAATTCAATGTCCGTCACCAAGAATGACTTGGTAGCACCACTACTGACTGAGCTGACAGAGTCCTAAAAGACATAGCTGCTAGACTGGGTTTTTGACAGGTGGTGAGGGAACCAACAAGAGGGAAAAGCCTAATTGACCTCATCCTCACCAATCTACCTGTTACAATTTGTCCACGACTGTATTGGAAGGAGAGATCACTTCAGTCTTTGTCGAGGCAAAGTCCTGCCTTCACACTGAGGATACCCTCCATCGTATTGCGTGACACTACCACTATGCTAAATGGGATAGATCTCGAACAGATCTAGGGCCTCAAAACTGGGCATCCATGAGGCACTGTGGGCCATCAGCAGCAGCAGAAATGTACTCAAACATAATCTGTAACCTCATGGCCCGGCATATCCCCCACTCTACCATTACCATCAATTCAGGAGGTCAATACTGGCTCAATGAAGAGTGCAGGAGGGCATGCCAGGAGCAGCACCAGGCATACCTAAAAATGACGTGTCAACATGGTGAAGCTGTAACATAGGACTACTTGCATTTCAGATAGCAGGACCAGCATGCAATAGACAGAGCTAAGTGATCCCACAACCAACGAATCAGACCTAGGCTCTGCAGTCCTGCCACATCCAGTCGTGAATAGTGGTGGACAATTAAACAACCAGCAGGAGGAGGAGGTTCCACAAACATTCCCATCCTCAATGATTGGGGCACCCAGAACATCAGCGCAAAAGACAAGGCTGAAGCATTTGCGATCTTCTTCAGCCAAAGGTCTGGGTGGCTGATCCATCTCAGCCTCCTCCAGAGGGCCCCGGCATCACAGATGCCAGTTTTAAACCAATTTGATTCACTCACGTGATACCTGGAAACAGCTGAAGGCTAGATACTACAAAGGCTATGGGCTTTGACAACATCCTGACAATAGTATTGAAGACTTGTGCTCCAGAACGTGCCACACCCCTAGCCAAGCTGTTCCAGTTTCAAGCTTCAAGACTGGCATCTATCTGGCTATGTGGAAAATTGCCCAGGTATGTCCTGTACATACAAAGCAGGACAAATCAAACCTGACCAATTACCACCCCATCAGCCTATTCTCAATCATCAGCAAATGATGGAAGGGGTCATCAACAGTGCTATCAAGCAGCACTTACTCAGTAATAACCTGTTCACTGATACTCAGTTTTGGTTCCACCAGGGGCCATTCGGCTCTGATCTCATTACAGGCTGTGTTCAAACATGGACAAAAGAGCTGAACTCAAGAGGTGAGGTGAGAGTGACTGCCCTTGACATCAAGGCAGCATTTGACCGAGTGTGGCATCAAGGAGCCCTAGAAAAACTGGTAACAATGGGAATCAGGACTCCACTGGTTGGAGTCATACCTAGCACAAAGGAAGGTGGTTGTGGTTGTTGGAAGTTAGTCATCTCAGCTCCAGGACATCACTGCAGGAGTTCCTCAGGGTAGTGTCCTTGGCCCAACCATTTTCAGCTGCTTTATCAATGACCTTCCTTCCATCATAAGGTCAGAAGTGGGGATGTTCACTGATGGTTGCACAATGTTCAGCACCATTCGCGACTCCTCCGATGCTGAAGCAGTCTGTGTCCATTTGCAGAAGAGTTGGACAACCTTCAGGCTTGGGTGGATAAGTGACAAGTAACGTTCAGGCCATGCAACTGCCAGACAATGACCATCTCCAGCTAGAGAGAATCTAAACATCTCCCCTTTACATTCAATGAATTACCATTGCTGAAAACCTCACTGTCAACATCTTGGGTGTTACCATTGACCAGAAACTGAACTGGACCAGCCATATAAACACTGTGGCTACAAGAGCAAGTAAGAGATGGGGAATTCTGCAGACAGTAATTCACCTCCTGACTCTCCAAACCTGGTCCACCATCTAAAAGGCTCAAGTCAGGAGTGTGATAGAATACTCTACACTTGTATGGATGAGTGCAGCTCTGTTATGGCACAGCCGATGGTAAATGCTGAGCTGCTTAAATCCCAAAGGGAAAATTAAAACAACTGCCGCAATTGTTTTGCAATTTGTATATATTTCAAGATGCAGGCTTTGAATTCTTACAGGTTTCTTAAAAAATTAAATTAAACATTTATTAAATAAAAAAATGATTTTGAGCACCTACATAGGTTTACAAATTACTACTATGATAACTCCTAACTCCCCTAATCAATCTAACTCCCAGTTACACTTCTGTCAAGGCAACAGTAAAAACACATATATTTTAAAAGATGCGGGCAAAGTAATACAATACCCTGAACAGTTGAATTCGAGGTGAGTTTTCTTAACTTTAGTTCTTGTAGACAGCAGTTTGGCACAGAGGCTGGAAAATTTTCATGCTTGTTAGATCTTAGAATTCCTTCCCTTACCCATAGCCTTCTCTCCTTTGTACGTATTTTCCCCTTTGAAGGCAAACCCCCATTGTTTCACTACGTCTTTGGACTTTACCTCTCTAATAATAAAATCTATCATAGTAATAATCTTACCAGTAATCTTTGGGAAAAATAAACACACTGGGCTGAATTTGACCCATGTTGGGTGGGCTTGGTGGGGGTGGGCGGGGGTGGTGGGGAAGCCAACTGCCTTCCGCAATCGGGGCTGGAAGGCAATTTCACGCTGGCTGGCCAATTAAGGCCCACCCAGCATGAATCATGAGTGGCAGCACTACCTGTGCAGGTGGGGGGATGATGGGCGTGGGGAGTGGGGGGTGGAGGGGGAGTGCAAGTTTGGTGAGTGCGATCTTCATGTATGTGCATGAGTGAGCATTTCATCATCTCCCTGAGGCCCAGAGCTGCCTCAGAGAGATGAAGAGTTTTGAAAAAAAATAAAGAAAATAAAAATGTGATGAAACATGTGACCCTGTCACGTGAGCAGGGGCATGTTATTAATTAAGTTTTAACATTTTAATTTTATTTTTCTTTGCTTTGGGAAACCTCATCCCACCAGTGGATGAGGTTTCCTAAAAATTGCAAAGGCTACTTGGCTTTTTGCCTGCCCGCTAACCATAAGGTTGGACGGGCAGCGAAAAGTTCATGTTAATTGATCATTTAATGGCTTTAACAGGCCTTTTAATTGTTGGCCGGCATGCTGCCGACTTCGGTGTGCGCCTGCCGACAGAAATATCGCACAACTGCATGTTGACGTTGGGACACTTGCCCGACATCAACGTGTGTCATTTTACACTCGAACAGGTCGGGCACGCACCCACCCACTGAGCTAAACATTTTACCCACAGTTTCTTAACTTCTCCTGGCTTGGTGAAATATTTCACCCCTTCTTTTGAATTCAAGCCAGTCTGGTTTATTTAAAAATGCAAATGTTCCCTTTACACCTCACATTCTAAAACTTCCCCCATATTTACCTATTTAACATTTCAAACTTGCTTATCTTCTGATACATCAAAGCCTTCAGACCAGCTGCCTTTAATTCAATTAAGCCACACACTCACCCACACACAGACACACACACACATACACACCACTGTTACTCTACTTTACAATAAATTCCAATAACATTATGAGGATTATTATATCTTCCTGACAAGCTCCATCAACACTTGAAGCTTGACACCATCCAGGACAAAACCACCTGCTTGCACCTCATCCACCATAATAAACATTCACTCCTTCCACCACCAACGCACAGTCTACAAGTTGCACTGCAGCAACTCATCAGGTTTACTTCGACATCACTTCCCAAACCCATGATCTCTACCACCTAGAAGGACAAGGGCAGCAGGTGTATGGGAACCCCACCACCTGCAAGTTCCCCTCCAAGCCACACACAATCCTAATGTGGAAATGTACCGCCATTCTTTCACTGTCGCTGGGTCAAAATCCTGGAACTCCCTCCCTAACAGCACTGTGGGTATTCATACACCACACAGACTGCCACAGTTCAAGAAGACAGCTCACCCCCACTTTCTCAAGGGCAATTAGGGATGGGCAATAAATGCTGTCCTAGCCAGTGATGCCCACATCCCGTGAACGAATAATAAAAATACACCTGGGTGTTTGGAGGGTGAAATAAGGCAGAACAGCCATGCATCCTAATTTCCCAGGAAGTTATTGCTTATATATCTTAATCTTTATCTTTATTCATGTTGTTGCCTTTCACTCAATTTGAGCAGGATTATGCCTCAAGAGAATTGAGCGTTCCAGAAATGCTAGAGTCACCATAGCACATGCCATTTCATAAGAATCCATTCTTTAGCTGGCAGCATTATCAAAAGATTTCAAATGTCACAACATGTCTCAGGCTGGATTACCAGTGTTTGACCTCTTTTGACCGGAGAATAAACCGTTCTCAGGAGAGATTTGTCTGCTCACAGATTTGCTCCTTTAATGTACACATGGATTTAGGTTTAATTTCAAAATAGACCCAGGGTTTCCCTAAGGTAGTGACAAAATACTTTTAACATAAACATCACAGTAGGCTTCCTTTTGGTTTATCAACAACCTTTTAGTGGAGCCCATTTTGAGGAATAAAATGCAAAAAGCCAATTAGTTGCACTGTTAATAATTCCCCGGTTAATCTAGCTCTTATAAGAATGAACAAAAAAATTCACAGCAGCCACAGTAGGAAAATTATTATCTCACCTGGAACATTTAATTGCTCATACCCTCGTCTGTAATGCAATGCATTTTAAGCCCACTCCGATATTTGATCATATAAAACCTTTCCATATGGACTCATTTTGAATACAATAGCTGCAACATTTAATAACCCAGAAAAACAGGGGCAGAAATCATGACAATTAACCAGCTACCGTTGCTTCAGAAGCAGCAGCATGTGACCACGCTACTGAATGGCTGCGCTCCTGAGCAGGGGGCCCACCATGAGAAGCCAGCATCTGTTTAAGGTAGCCGGCACTACTTAAAGACAGTCTCAAAGGGGAGATGAATTGTGACTGGAGTGACGGCTGGAAGTCATTCTACAATAGCTTCTGAACTGGGAAAGGCACAATAATGGTGAATCATGGGAGTGAGCAGGCTCCAAGATTTTTCAACACCATACTGGAGACCTTGGTGCAAGGTGAAGAGGGGAAGGGAGATGTTCTCTATCCATAGGAGACTAGGACAGACATTGTGAAAGCATTTGGAACAGATAGCCATCAAGGTCAATGGCAGCTCTTCAGCCCTGTGGACATGAATGCAGTGCCACAAGAAGTCCAATGACCTCATACAAGTTGTCAAGTTCAGTGAATGTATATTCAGATGCCATATCTGACCAACTACTGACCTCCAACACTGCTCAATGCACCACAACCCCCAATTACTCGTTAACCAACAATCTCTATCAATTATGATTCATACCTCACATTCATAGCTTCACCTTACTGTCACTCACTTAGCATTGCTGCAACTATACAACCTATTACTATAGCATTTCATGCTAGCCTCAGTGCCACACCTCACAGCCCAAACACACTATTCAACCGTGATAACCACATCCTCAAACCACTATTCAAGAAAGGAGGTGTAGAATAATAGGTTAATGGATATGTTAACGAAACCATGATGATATTAGACATCAGTAGTTAGATGACCGAGAGGCTCCAAGAGAGCTAGGAGCAGAACAGTCTGTGCCCTGAATACCATGCGCTTACCCCGAGATCTTTGTGAATAGTTCTTAATAAATTGTTTGATTACCGACTATCTCAAGTCTGTCACAGGGAAGCAAAGCGTCATCAATGTTCAGTAAGGCTAGAGAGCATGGTATTATTAAAACCTCACTAACACTCAACAACAATGTCGAAACAGGAGGGAGAGAGAAAACAGGGAACTATAGGACATTTAGCCTGCCATCAGTCATCGGAAACATAGCGGAAGCCAACAATATACTTATAAAATCACAATATGATGAGATGGAGTTAGTATGGTTTCATGAAAGGAAAATTGTATTTGCCAAATTTATTAGTGTTTTTTGAGGATAAAACAAGCAGGGTAGATAAAGGGGAACCATCAGATGTAGTATACTTAGATTTCCAAAGGACATTTGATAAGGTGTCACAAAAATGATTAATATGCAAGATAAGTGCTTGTAGAATTGGGAATAATATATTAACAAGGATAGAGGATTGGCTAACATATAGGAAGTAGAGGACGGATAAAGAGGACATTTTCGAGTTGGCAGGCTGTGATTAGTGGAGTACCTCAAGGAGCAGTGCTGGGGCCTCATTTATTTACAATCTAGATGAATGACTTAGAAGAGATGGGGAGTAATGTGTCTATGGCCAGAGTTTTTACCTTGTTGGGTGGGCACACACCTGACCCGAACGAGCATAAAATGACGCGTGATGATGTCAGGCAGGCATCCTGATGTCATTGCGCACCTGCGTGATATTTCGGTTGGTTGGTGTGCGCAGGAGTCGGCAGCAAACCCGCTGCCGACAATTAACAAGCCTACTAAGGCCATTAAATTACCAATTAAATGTAAGTTTTGCTGCCCGTGCAACCTTACGGTTGGTGGACAGGCGAATAGGCCAAGAAGCCTTTGCATTTTTCAGGATGAGGTTTCCAACAGCAATTAAAGATAAAATAAAAATTTTAGCTTTTCATTAATAACATGTCCCTGCTCATGTGACAGAGTCACGTGAGCGGGGACATGTTTTGCAACATTTTTAAAAATCTTTACTTTTGATTTTTTTTTTGTATCTTCAGTTCCCTGAGGCAGCTCCGTGCCTCAGGGAGATTTTCCTGCACTCACCCTGTGCGCATGCGTGAAATTCCCTGCTCGCCTTCCTCCCCCTCCTCCCCCCACACAAACAGCGCTTAGCGCTGCAGCATGTGTGGGTGGGCCTTAACTGGTCAGCTTTCTGACTGATCCCATCCACCCCCACCGAGCATACCTGATGAGGGCAAAATCCTGGCCTATGTCTGCTGATGTTACAAAGGTAAGCTATGGGGAGGACACAAAGAGAGATAGACAGGTTAAATGAATTGGCAGTAGGACCCAGATGGATGATGTGGAAGAATGTGAGGGTATTCACCCTGGCAATAAGAATTTAAAAAAGCAGAATTTTTTTTAAATGCTTGAAACGTTTAAACATTGATATTCAAAAAGCCTTGGGTGCACTCAAACAAAGAAGACAGAAAGTTAGCATAAAACTACAGCAAGCAATTAAGTAAATGGCATGCTATTCTTTATTGCAATAGGATTGGAGTACAAGAATAAGGAGGTCTTGCCACGATTGCACAGGGCTCTGGTGAAATCACACCTGGAGAGCTGTGTGCAGCTTTGGTATCCAAAAGGGGTTCCAGACAGATTAATTGAGTGGGCAAAAATTTGGCAGATGGAGTATAATGTGGGAAAACGTGAACTTGTTCACTTTGGCAGGAAGAATAGAAAAGCAGTATACTATTTAAATGGAGAGAGATTGCAGAAATCTGGATCTGGTGTGTCTTGGTACATGAATCACAAGAAGTTAGTATGCAGTGATTAGGAAAGTAAATGAAATGTTGGCTATTATTCCAAGAGGAATGGAATATAAAAGTAAGGAAGTTTTACTGCAGCTGTACAGGGCCTTGGTGAGACCAGATCTGGAGTAGTGTGTACCATTCTGGTATCCTTATTTGAAAAAGGAAATAATTGCATTGGAAGCAATTCATAGAAGGTTCACTTGACTCATTCCTGGGATGAAGGGCGTTTCCTATGATGAAAGGTTGAACAGGATGGGCCTGTACCCATTGGAGTTTTTAAAAAATTCATTCACAGGATATGGCCTTCGCTGGCCAGCATTTATTTCCCATCCCTAATTGCCCTTGAGAAGGTGGTGGTGAGCTGCCTTTTTGAACCGCTGCAGTCCATGTGGTGTAGGTACACCCACCGTGCTGTTAGGGAGGGAGTTCCAGGATTTTGACCCAGTGACAGTGAAGGAACGGCAATATATTTCCAAGTCAGGATGGTGAGTGACTTGGAAGGGAACTTCCAGGTGGTGGTGTTCCCATGTGCCTGCTGCATTTGTCCTTCTAGGTGGTAGTGGTCATGGGTTTGGAAGGTGCTGTCTAAGGAGCCTTGATGAATGAAAGGTGATTGGATCCTGATGGAACTTGATAGAGTGGTTGCCAGGTGAATGTTTCTGCTTGTGGGGGAGACTAGAACAAGGGGACACAGTTTAAGAATAAGAGTTCAAGCTTTTAAGACAGAGGTGAGGAGATTTTTATTCAAGGCTGAATTAGATAGATTTCTGCTAGACAAGGGAATGAAGGGTTATTTGGTGGGGGTGGGGGGGGGGTGGGGTGGGGGGGTGGGGTGGAGTTGGTGGGGGGTGCAGGGGTGGGAGGCATGGGCAGAGATAGGAAAGTAGAGTTAAGATCACAATCAGATCAACCATGACTGAATGGTGCAATGGGCTCAAAGGGCTGAATGGCATACACCTGCTCCAAAGTCTCATATTCTTATCTAAGAAAGGATATAGTTACATTGGAGGCAACATAGTGAAAACTCATTAGATTCGTTCCTGGATGAGAGGGTTCTCCTCTGACGTGAATCTGAGTGAATTGGGCCAAATAGCCACTCCTCTCTTTCCTTCTCCTGCTTCTCCTCAGCTGGCTGGTGCAGAGCTGGCCTGAACCCTCATGCCAGTGAGGCCGTGTGGCATGCAGCAGGCCATGACAAACCTTGACACACAATACAGCAAGGCTCCTCCAGATCTGCCTAGTTAGCAGAACTGCTGTTTAAGCACCCCCAATAGTCCGCTCAATCACGTTTTGTGTGGCGGCATGGGTTTGGTTATGTGCACGCACATATGTGTGGATTGCACATCAGAGCTGTGAAACACGTCGCCAGTGGATAGTCCTCACCACCCAGTGGCCACCCTCTAGTTTGTTGTGGTGGCTCAACCATAGATGGTACATCAGACTGATGCAGAATAAAGGCATCATGACTGTTTCCAGGATACCAGGCACTGATCGGCATGAGTCACTGTGTATGGTTGCACACCAGCTGGACATTGAGGAGGTGGAATCCTTTTCAGTTTATATACATCTCAGAACTGACATGGTTCCCCCAGATTAATGTATGCCCTGTCATTGGCACCCTGTTCCATGGAGAAGCCTGCATGAAGCTGGGTGCTCAGTCCATCGGCTTCTCTTTGGCAAGAGAAAATGAGGTATATTCAGCTCTCTTCATCTGCTGTCATCTCTCTTATGAAGTAGTGAAATGAAAACTAGTAGAAGTGGCAAATACTGCCTGTTCCACACTCAGCTTCACAGCCACTGGCAATGCCACCCTCACCCTGCTTGGAGGCTGCAGTTGTGGTTACAGCAGTTAGCAGATTTCAGTGTGGATGTTTCCTGTTGTGGGGAGAATGTAAAACTTCCGTCCGTCAGGAAGCGGAGATGTTCGACGCACAGAGGGGGTATTTTCACCTGTCAGTAAGGGTGGCTTTCTTTGCAGGCAATAGGTTAAAATACCTGAAATTGGTGGCACGATCTTAAAATTAGTGCAAGGCCGATGTCAAGGAACACTTCTTCATACACCTGCAACTCTCTCCCCAAGCATGCTGCTGAGGTTAGATCAGGTGAAAATTTCCAAGTTGATAGGTTCTTGATTGTTGAGAGTATTAAGGTTACAGAACCAAAGCAGGTAAGGGGAGATAAGATACAAATTAATCATTATCTAATAGAATGGGCTCAAGGGGCTCAATGGCATATTCCTGCTTCTATATCCCTGTGAGACATCTCATCAAAAAAAATCTTTACAAAACCCCTGTACACCACACCTTCTGGCTGTTCTGGCCCTGGAGAGGGTCCAGAGGAGGTTCACTAGAATGATCCCAGGAATGAAAGGCTTAACATATGAAGAACGTTTGAGGACTCTGGGTCTATACTCGATAGAGTTTAGAAGGATGAGGGGGGATCTGATTGAAACTTACAGAATACTGAAAGGCCTGGATAGAGTGGACGTGGGGAAGATGTTTCCATTAGTAGGAGAGACTAGGATCCGAGGGCACAGCCTCAGAGTAAAGGGAAAACCTTTTAGAACAGAGATGAGGAGAAACTTCTTTAGCTAAAGAGTGGTGAATCTATGGAATTCGTTGCCACAGAAGGCTGTGGAGGCCAGGTCATTGAGTGTATTTAAGACCGAGATAGATAGGTTCTTGATTGGTTAGGGGATCAAAGGTTACGGGGAGAAGGAGAATGGGGTTGAGAAACTTATCATCCATGATTGAATGGCGGAGCAGACTCAATGGGCCGAATGGCCTAATTTCTGCTCCTATGTCTTATGGTCTTATGGTCTTCTGCATGTATTCATCCAATCACTTATTTTTTCAAAAAACTATTAAACTGAAATTGAATCTTTCGTGGGCCATTATTACAGCACAAACGCTTCTGATAGGTAAACCATATGAGGATATTAGGTTAATCAGAATCAGAGAATTGTTAAAGCACAGAAGGAGGCCATTTGGTCCATTGTGTCTGCACCGGCCCTCCGAATGAGGCCTAGCCCCTTCCCCCACCTTCTCTCCGCAACCCTGCACATTCTTCCTTTTCAGATAGCAGTCTAATTCCCTTTTGAATGCTTTGATTGAATTTAATAAGTGCAATGCTGGCCTCCTAATGGTTTCTAGTATGGGCCTAGTTGCTTTGAGGTGTTTTATCTTTTCTGCTGCCAGTGTCTGTAATGAGGTGGAAACTCTTTCCAGGTTTAACTACAGAAAGGTAATGACATTTTTCCTCTGTAGCTGAGAGACAATAACTGGTGCCGTAGCACTCGATATCAGTAAATGATTACCGGCTTTGAGAAGATGGCTCTTCCCTGATAAAGAAGGTCCTATTGCAGATACCAACAAATGGTGTCAGGAGAAGAAAAATAGTTGGCAGCAAGCGAGAAATCATTGGTTCAGGGTTGACTTGTGGGATGAAATGCTGCAGAATTAATATCGTGAAGCTTGCCGCTGCGTTTCTGCCTTTGCCCTGATGGAAAGCATTTCCTCACATTTATATCAGAGGTGAAGAATTTGGAAAAATGTTATTTACACATAGTAAAAATATCGAGAATATAAATCTCTGAAGCAATGAAGTAACTC
Source organism: Carcharodon carcharias (assembly GCF_017639515.1). Lineage (NCBI taxonomy): Eukaryota > Metazoa > Chordata > Chondrichthyes > Lamniformes > Lamnidae > Carcharodon > Carcharodon carcharias. The sequence goes on along the minus strand of NC_054481.1, from coordinate 15,321,475 downwards.
TTTTGGGGATAACTGCTCGATTAGAAGTGAACTCCTCACGTGATTTGTGGTTCTTTTCCCTGGGTGAAGAGGACCGAGCGTAAAGCAACTCTTTCAATGATTCCCCTCTTTTGCATTTTGCTCATTTGACATCCCTTTCGGTTTTCAGCGCACCATCTAGAGAGGCCGGGACCGGCAGCCTCATGTGGCCTCTGTAACCAGTTACAGTGGATTTTATATAAAACAGGTACACTTTATTCCACCTCCGGCACCTTTGGGACCGAGGCTGTGCCGGATTTTGGGTTTTTTCCAGATCTTGGAACCAACCCCTTCACACAGGCTGTCTCTGTACACATGAACGTACGTGTGAACATATGAACATGGAGCAGGGATAGGCCATTCGGCCCCTTCAGCCTGCTTCACCATTCAATAAGATCTTGCCTAATCTGATAGTAACCTCAAATCTGCATCCCGCCTACCCACGATAATGTATCACCCTCTTGCTTACCAAGGATCTATCCACCTCTACCTTAAAGATATTCAAAGGCTCTGCTTCCACTGCCTTTTCAAGAAGTGAGTTCCAAAGACTCACGACCATCTAAGAGAAAAAAAATTCGCCTCATCTCTGTTTTAAATGGGTGACCCCTTATTTTTAAACAGTGACCCCTAGCTCTAGATTCTCCCACAAGAGGATACAACCTCTCCACATCCACCCTGTCAAATCCTCTCAGGATCTCATATGTTTCAATCAACACTGTACTGATCGTTTATGTCATAAAAATAACTAGGTTGTAGGTCAAGGGATGGGGAATACTTGCATGCCTCATAACCATTAGGCGCAGAAACACTGAAGGTTTATTAGTTTGTTTGGGCAATTTTTTAAAGATCTATTAGTCTTACAGTGGAGAGATTGTTGCAGGAAAAGAGGACGGCAGTAACAGGGACAGAGAGAATCCTGCTGCTTTCTGATCCTCCCACCTGAAAGCAGCTGGGAATGCTGCAATCGGAGTGTTCCCGCCAGTGGAACAGGCAGTTTTGTGTCCGGAGAATAGGGAGGAATGGGAAGGTCGGGGGTTGTGGAAGGCAGATCTTAAAAGTGCCGCTATGGACTCAGATCCCGTGCGTGCACAACCCTCGCTGATTCCATCCTCTGGGATCAGCCCAAAATTAACCTCTTCATTCCCGCCTTTAGTTTGTTCCGGGAGCAGTGTCTGAGAGCAAAATGATTGGTTTTTGTACAATTCCATTTTTTGGACAGCCAGATTTGAAACACTGTGCCAGCATATGTAATTTATCAATATATAGAATTGCTAATGTCTGCTTTGTTCCAGGAACTTCGCACCTGATCCAGCTGTTCAAACTATAATCTAGAAAAGCAGAAAGGAGTTTGTGACTAACACACTGTGGTGTGGTAGGTTTGTGCACCAATACGTTAGATTTCTTCTATTTTATTTTTATATCAATAAGAATTGATCTTTTGATATCTTGGCCATAAATATTGAAGATCAGATGCATTTCTTCAGTTAAGGGTTCCAGCCCCAATCCCTGTTACACATTCCATGAATTTATCCCACTCCCTGTTACACCATGTGCATCCTCCAATTATTCTGCTGCACCTGAGAACACCAGTGACACTTTATGTGCTATTTAGCACTCTTTCTCTCTCTTCAGGTACCATGATCTACCATGTTAATCTGGCTCTGGAAGTGTGCATCATCTTCATAAGTGGTATGTTCATCCAGTTTGCGAGGCTCTTTTGAAAGATCATCCTTTGTCTACCTCGATCTCTTTTACCATCGATCTTTCCCATCAACATTAGACTTTCTAAATCAAGATTACATGCCCGATAAATTCCAAATATCTCTTTCTGATCCAGGTCAGCAGAGTTCTTTTGGTCTCAGAATTTACTAGCACCTCTTCATTGGTTGTGTGACTTGTCCAAGATATCTTCATTATTCACCTCAAAAACCACAACTCTGCAGCCTCAATTCTTCTCTGAATTCTTCACTGATTAACCAACACACTCTTCCGCTTGTCAACACTGACGTGGTGTAGCATTCCAGGAATCTCAGCTTTGTTTCCGTGGCTAATTTTGAGTTGATCATAATCTTTTTTGTTTTTTGAAATGCATCTTTGACCATTCCAATCCTTCATCTTATTTCTTCGTCACACTTTCCGTCCAATTTTAACATACTTCCTGGTTAGTAAAATTTTTCTGCCAGTTTGACCTTTTCATTCTTCACTCTGATCTTGCATTCTGGTATGACTGTCTTTTTGGGCACTACTAGATGTTTTGTTTCCTTTCAATTTATGCTCAGCCCTTCCTTCTCACTTTCACTCACTATTCTATCCAAAATCTGGTACTATTAGACTTATTACTATCAAGAAATGTTTGAATTACAAAGTGTGCTGGGAATACTCAGCAGGTCAGGCAGCATCAGTGGAGAGAAAATAAGTTAACGCTTCAGGTGGACAACCTTTTGCCAGGACTGTAGAAAGATAGAAATGTAAGAGCTTTTCAGCCAATAGTAGGGGGAGGGGGCAAGAAGAACAAAAGGGAAGGTCTGTGATAGGGTGAAAGGCAAAAGAGATTAATTAATAAAAGATTTCATGATGCAAAAGCCAAAGATAGTGGTAATGGGTACAGTGAAGAGTTCAGACGAGGTGTGAATGGTATGAGGCAGCCATCTGAATGCAGTATGAAGGGATAAATAAAGAAACAAGCTAGAGATAAAAAAAAACAATTAAAACCCATAGAACAAGACAGAGGCAGAGGTTAGGATATAACATTGAACTCAACACAAAAGCTATAGAGTGTCAAGATGAAAGATGAGATGCTGTTCCTTGAGCTTGCGTTGAACATTGGGACGGTGTAGCTTTCCATAAGCATGGGTCTGAGCTTCCTGTCTCTTGTCCTTTTAATTCTCTACCTTGCTCCCACTCTGACCTTTCTGTCCTTGGCCTACTACACTCATGAAATCTTTCTTTTGTTGATCTCTCCTGGTCTTCACTCTATTCCAGGCCTTCCTTTTTGTTCTTCCTGCTCCACCATCCTTCCTTATGTCTTAAAAGATCCTTACATTTTTATCTTTCTTCAGTTCTGATGAAAGGACATCGAGCTAAAGCATTGACTCTCAGTCTCTCCACAAATGCGGCTTGACCTGTCCATGTGGTGTAGGTTCCGGCACTTAAGAGCCAACATCATTGCTATGGGTCTGGAGTCACATGTAGGCCAGACAAGGATGGCAGATTTCCTCCCCTAAAGGGCATTAGTGAACCAGATGGGTTTGACAATGGCTTCATGGTCATCGTTGTACTTTTAATTCCAAATTTTTTATTGAATTCAAATTCTAACAGTGTTTTTAGGCTGCCTCCCAGACAAGTTAGACCCTTATACCTGAGGGCATGTGTCAAAGATATGAACTGGAAATTTCCTTTGAGCTGTTCCCACTCCAGCTCCCAAATTCTGTCAGAAATTTTAGTAATTTATTTTATAAAATAATTTCCTGGCTTTGGATTACACTGCTTCCCTGCACAGCAAACTGAGGTCGCACCTTGGGTACTGTGTACAGTTTTGGTCCCCATATTTAAGAAAGCATAGACTAGCACTGGAGGCAGTTCAAAAGACATTCACTCGGCTGGTTCCTAGTTGACTAATCAAGAACAGCTAAACAGGTTAGGCCTTTATTCATTAGAGTTTAGAAGAATGAGGGGTGATCTTATTGAAATGTACAAGATTCTGAGAGGGCTTGACAGGGTAGATGTTGGGGAGAGGTCTCCACTAATGGCGGAGTCTCGAATTAGGGAATGTTGTTACTGAATAAGGGGACAGTCATTTAAAACTCAGATGCGAAGGAATTTCTTCTCTCAGAGGGTAGTGAATGTCTGGAATTCCCAGAGAGTTGTGGAGGCTAGATCACTGAAAGTATTTGAAGAGGAGGTAGATACATTTTTGAAATACTGCGGAGTTGAGGGCTATGAGGAGCTGGCATGAAAGAGTTGAATTTCTTTTCCACAGATTTATATGTAAGCATTTTCTTCAGATTGTTTTTCGAAATCACACTCACACGAATGTACATTTTCACCTTTTTACACAAATGTCTCAAGGAGGAAATAGCTGGATCAGTTCAAATTTGATTTAAATCAGATGGAGTAATGTCAAACAGAGCAGAAGATCAGGGTATAATTGCGGATGGATAACTGCACTGGGCTCAAGTTAGTGAATGAATCCTGAAGCACTCGGTGGTCACTCGGTTGCAATATCAAATAGTTTGCTCAATGTAGGGTTTTGCCTCTCCTGCTATATCAAAAAATCCATCCCAAGTGTTGATTCCTGAGTAGGTAGAGAAGAACTTTATATTATCAGTCTTAAAGCTGAAATTTACTAGTTTTAACCTTTCTGGCCTTGTCCTACTCCCACAATTTGGGTTGGGTTTTACCCTGGCTCAGGGCAAGACTTCTGCTACCATTTTAGGAGTAAGTCCCGTCTTAGAGAGCAACTTATTGACTGGCAATTCTGTGGCACCAGCAGCGCCAGATTTGAGTGTTGGCCACAGCTGGGACTGCAGCCAATCCCAGAAGAAGAGGAGGTTATGGAGCCTGGACTGAAGGTAAGTCCAGAGTATTGGTGGCTGACAGGTGCAAGCGAGTGGAGTTAAGGAGGGTGAGAGACCGGTGGGGAGGGGGAGTGTAAAGTGGGGGGTATGACCTTGGTTGGGAGAGGGAGGGGGAGTGAATGCCTCTGATAGGCACTGGAGACCCCCAAAGTAAGTCCCACCCTTGTTGACCAACACCAGCTTGCCCAGTAAAGGCTGCCAGGCTACTTGCTTGGTGTGGGCCTCCCCTCGCCATGGGTAAAACAGCTGTGGGAGCGGGATGAATAATGTAATTGGTCATTAATTGGCCACTTAAGGTCCTCAATAGGGCTGCCTGATGCACCCGGCTCCCTCTTCCCCATTGTAGAATGGGTGACAGGTTGGGTGCAGGCAGCTAGGTGCATTATACGAGCCCCCAACCCCCTGCCTTCCCACATGCCAGCGGGGTGAGGGGATGTAAAATCCAGCCTCCCTACAAGCAGCAAACCCATGGCCTCAACCCAACTCTGATACCCACTGCCAGCTGACTTTGTCAATGTACTTTTTGGCCTGCTCACCCCTACCCATCAGTGCCCTCTTGGTCAGTATTTCGTCATTGGCAGTGGTGGTCAGTGCAGATGTTGGTTGAGTCATTGCAGCAAATAGCATAGACACATTTTGAGGGAAGCTGAGGAAGGAAGAGAAGGATATACTGATAGCGTTAGATGAAATAGGATGGCAGGAGGCTCATGTGGAGCCGGGAATCATGTCAGGACTAATGGCCTGTTTCTCAGCTTTTAATTCTGTGTAAATGTAAATATAAGAAAATTCTACAATAGTATAGAATCTAGAATTATTAATTCCAGTAATAAATATAACGCCACAATGTAGCTTGGGTATTCTTCCTCAAGAGTTCTGGCGAATGCACTCTATAAGGGTTGCTTGAAGTAATGAATCATCTTTTAGTTGCTTGTGGTTTCTCAAGCAGTTCTTGAGACCCTTCTTCAGCCGATAGATATTTCTTTTTCTGCCTTACAGTGAAGAAGCATTGGCTTCTTAAATTACTGCAACTCACTCAGATCATGATGCCTTCATTATCTAAATTGTATGCTACTATTACTTGTTCTCTAGGCACCCATCAGTGTCTTGATCATGAAGCTGATTTCCATACCTCACAGGGTGATCTCTCTTTCCTTCCACTGAGATTCCTTCCCTTCTTTTCTAGGCATCCCTGAAGAGATACTTGATGCTTTAAGGAGCAGACAGATTTCTGGGGACTTGCCCTTCCTTTGAGGAATGAAAACAAGAGCTTGTTATTAGAAAAGCAGCCAGGTATTTTTCATAAAGATAGACTGAACTTGACATTGAAGTCAATGGAAGTAAAACAATGTAAAACGGGCCCCAGCTTGCTATCTCCTGTTTTACATTGTCATAGAGTCAGGATTTACCTCAATGCAACTAAATTACTACACTAGGCAAGATTTATTCAATTCACATCTTTGGAGGTATTCCACATGAGAGAAAGGGAATGGATGCTGATGGATATTGCTGCCTTCTCTATTGAGTTGCTCAATCACACAAAGGCAACATTGTATGGAGAGAAGACAAGAGGATAAAATCCAACACGGATTGAGGAACAGCTCGAATGTTTCAGGGGCTGTTAGGAGAAGGCTTTACATTGCTATGGGAGTGTGTGTGAAGTGATCACCAGCTGTTCTAAGCCAGAGCTAACACTGTGTCCAAATCCGATTCTCATCTAATCCTCTCACATGATTTAAAGTCTCCAAAGTAGGACTGTGAGATTTCTACATGGTGGAGATATTATAGAGAACTGGACCATCTTTCTCATTAGTAACTCACAGGGCCAATCAAGAATTGGCGTTTGAGTGGAGCATCAAAGAAACATGAGTAAGGAAGTCAAAACTCTGGCATTGTGGCTGTCAAGGGGGTTGGCACAATAGTATTGGCTTCTGAATTTAGTTAAGCCAAGAAGTCATAACGTCTCTTCGGTTAGTGCTTAATAGAGGTAACATATTTTCATTAAGAGGCCTCTGATGACACATAGAAAGAAACGTTAACTAAAAAAGTAAAAACCGTAATTTGGAAGAGATTGATTGAAAATGTGTCTGGATTTTAATAAAATTTGCCAAGTATTTTCGAATGTTTCACAGTTGAGTACATTTTTTAAAGCAATTACATTACTGAGTAATGAAAATGGTTCAATTATGTCAAAAAATGCTCATAGAAATAATGTATAAAATGTTCCGAACATACTCATTTACGAGACGGCATTTAACCTTTGGAAAGTTGGTGTTATGATCCCCGTGGAAACCAATAACCTAAAAGAACCAAATTTAGCAAACCTCCCCAAACCCAAAAAAACAAAGGACAGGATTTTACCTTTTAATAGCTTTTACTCCAATAATCAAAGCAAAATCAGCATAAATTAAACATAAATTAACAGGCAAATTATATTCAGTAGAAACTATAAATTGTACTTCAAATAGCCAATACAACAAAGATAGATCACACACATTTACTGGCCGTCCCCTTCAGCAAATTAGGTGCCATGCGTATCCACAAAGCTCTTCCAAACTCTGTCTTCCTCAGATTCCTTTTCTTCATGCAGGATTTGGTCATCAAGTTACCTCTGACAACAGCTTTACTCCATCCAAGTTCCATTGATGCGGTTTATCGCCAAAAAGGCACACTTCTGCAGAACCTCCTTAGCTCAGCTCATGACAGCCTTGATGGAGTGGATTCCCAGAGTCACCCGCATCGTTTTCAGCTATCTCCCCCACCCCACACACATACACACACACACACAGACACACAGAGCTCTCCAAGACCTGCCTGATTGACTTCCTGCTGATCTCTGAGAGTTATGTGTTTACTTTTTGGATTAAATCAGCCTCCATTTCCCTAGCAACCTGAAGTTATAGTTCATCTCAGATATTTTATGTTATAGTGCAGAATCCAAAGTTACAACCCCCCTGCCTTTCCCAGGAACTGAAGTTTTAGCTTCCCTTTCAGTCAGGGACTGTCTCAAAAAATGAAACAAAGTTAATGCAGAAAATGGCTTGCACTCGTTTCCCTCCCAAACTGTGGCTTTCATCACAATGGAATGCTTGTAGAACACTTTTTCAAATGAATCAAAACAGGTAAATTAAATGACCCAGCCTCCACTGTTCTTTTGGGATGAGAATTCCACCGATTAACGGCCCTCTGAGAGAAAACATTTCTCCTCATGTCAGTCTCTAAAGGGGGCAATATATTGACACTGAGAAGATGAGGTTCTGTTCATGTAAGAGTGGTCAGTACTTCTGGTAGAAAGGCTGTGGGACAGGTAAGGAGCCTGACTGAACATGTAGACCAGCCCTAGCAAGACCTCTGCAACCATGCCTCTTTAGTCACCTTCAGTTTATAATCCACCAAGGATTTGGAACTTGCAGTTTTGTGAATAGGGTATTTGATGTTGCTGCTAGTATTTAAAGGGCTGCAGCAGCAATTTAAATGTGAGCATTTGCTTGGAGAGAATAAGTTTACCAACATTTTCTGGACCCAACGCAGGATAAAAATGGAGGTCTGCTGTGGCAAAATCATTCAGGTTTCAAGGGTCAAACTTTCCTAATTCATCATTGGAGGTGCTGCTGGAAGGAATGAGCATGAAAAGGCATCCTTTTTTGGGAATGCCACAAGACCATTACCCCAGGATGGAAAGTGAGTAAAGCCAACATACAGACAGCGTGACAGGCGATGCCAAGGCTCACTCCCCACTACCTTGTTCATGAGCCAGAACAACAGTTCTGTGGACTCAGGAAGAACACTAAAGTAAGATAAACTAATTGGGAATGCTCAAATGGAAGTATTATATGCAAGCATCAACCAGACAGTTCACAAAACACTTCCATATCTGCAGCTCAGCCCAGGAAGCAATGGCTCCCTAAAGCTCCTAGATATTTGAACTAGTGTTAACTCGGTCCACCCAGTGGGGAATTAGAGTGCTGCACTTTTTGCCCCTTTCTCACTTCAAACTCTCCCACTGATGTTTTGTCCGTGGCCTTTATCAGAGTGACCCGGCTGATTAAAGGATTCAGGTCAGAGTCAAATGATGTATAAAGCAGCCAATATATAGGATGCGCACAAAATAAGTAATTTGCACACGGTCCCCAAGTTTCCTCACTTCACCATTGGCTGCTATGCCCTCAGCTGCCTAGGGCCTATGTCCTGGAATCCCCTCCCTGAACCTTTTACCTTGTTACCTCTCTCCCCTTCTCTAAGTTGCTTTTTAAAACCTACTGCTTTGACCAAGCTTTTGGTCACCTGGCCTAATGTCTCCTATTGTGGCTTAGAGTCAAATTTTGTCTGATGTTGCCACTTTGAATCGTCTTGGCATGTTTTTACCATGTTAAAGGTGCTACATAAATGCATTCTGTTGTTGATAAAGTGAGAGAGAAAATTACAAGGGTATAAAGCTTGAATGGAAGATGGGAAGACTATGGTTGTAGAGAGAAGTGAGTGAAATCTCTGTGAGGAAGAGTCGTACGGACTCGAAACGTTAACTCTGTTTCTCTCTCCGCAGATGCTGTCAGACCTGCTGAGCTTTTCCAGCATTTTCTGTTTTTATTTCAGATTTCCAGCATCTGCAGTATTTTGCTTTTACTTACGGTATCCAAAATCTTGGTCCTCATTCACCCAAATCCAGACAATGAGAAAATGCTAACAGAAAGTGCTGGAAAAATACTCAGCCGGTCTGGCTACATCTGTGGAGGGAGAACCAGAGTTAACATTTCGAGTCCGTTTGATGCAGTTTGTGCTCCAAAAAAGAGCCATATTGGACTCGAAATGTTAACTCTGTTTCTCTCCCCACCCACGCTGCCAGACCTGCTGAGCTTCTCCAGCATTTTCTGTTTTTTTTATTCCCGATCTCCAGCATCCACTGTACTTTGCTTTTATTTCAACTAGAAAATAGTGCTCGATGATTTTCAGCAAAGATTCTGCATTGATTTATGCTGCCAGGGCTAAATTGTGATGACCTGTCATTACCCTTTCTGCTGACAACCTCAATAATGCAGGTCGCATTCTGTTGGTGAAACAGCATTACATCAAGTACTCTCTTTTAATTAAACTTTTAATTGCCTTTGCTTCTCATATCCACAGCTGGATCAATTGTATTACTTAAAGCCATATGTCTATTTTGATAGTGATGTTTAGTTGAATGTTATTATATTTCATCTCACTCCAGATCCAAGGGATAAGAGCAGTAGAAAAGAGATGGCTCACATGGTTAAATATATCTTGGGGTATTCAAACTGACATCTTAATTACAGGAATCCTTTTAAAAGTCAGGAGTCCCAGTGTATTAAATAAAGATATATAAAAAGAATTAGCTTTAATAATATCGCAAATTGTTCAGGAAATGGGCCAGGGTTATAGGATTATTTTCATGAGGTTAGGTTTTGACTTTGTGCCACCATGTAAAATGGGTGATAATGAATTGCCGGTTCGTTTTACATTTCTCCCAATATTGGCCCGGATTTTCCAAGAAGCGGCAATCACTGTCAGAATGCTGCCCTCGTCGAACATTTCCCCGACTCGACGCTGCTCCATATTTCTTCTGGGACATTCCGAGCCTGGTTTTTCCAGAAAGGCAAAGCGCACCATCCCTCGGACAGTTCCATTGCTGGGGAGTATTGTCGGGGAGAACACAGGACACGCCCCCTTTCTACAGCCATATAGTAAATTTAAAGGTCCAGTTTAAATGTTAGTGAGTGGGTGAATGGGTCAGTAGATGAATGGGTTGGCTGGTAAGGTCAGTAAGTGGGTGAAGTAAGTGGGTAGGATGGGTGAGGCGTGTAAGTGGTTGAGTTGGCTAAGTGGGTGAGGTGGGTAGGGGCTAGGTGGGTGAGTTGGTAGCTAGGTGAGTTCACAGGTTGGTGAGGTGGAAGGTAGGTGGAGTGGCAGGTTGGTGAGGTGACAGGCGGGTGAGGTGGAGGTGGGTGAGGTGGCTGTGAGGTGGCAGATGAGTGAGGTGTCAGGTGAGTGAAGTGGCAGGTAAATGAGGTGGCAGGTGGGTGAGGTAGCAGGCGGGTGAGATGGTGGTCAAGCCTTGGGGGTAATCAGGTTGGGTTCGGGTCAGTTTGGGGAGGGTATTCGGGTCTGAGTCAGGGGTAGTGGGGTGTTGGGGGTGTAGTTAGATGGTTGGGTTGTTGTCAGATGGTTGGAGGCATAGTTGGGTCGGGTCAAGGGGGTAGTCGGGTAGTCAGGGGGTGATTGCAGGGTCAGTTCTGTATTTATCCAGGAGTTAGACTAGTATTTTTCTGTCCAAAGTCTCTGACTCTAACTCAGAGTCGGAGAGATTTGTGGAGGGCCCCGAGAAGCAGGGGAATTGCCGATTGGAAGTTGAAACTCCCACATGGTCCTGATGTACATCACAGATGTACATCCAGTTTCCAACGATCCAGGGACTGAAAGATTTGGCCCACTATTTTTTTTTTTTGTTCATTCATGGGATGTGGGTGTGGCTGGCTAGGCCAGCATTTATTGCCCATCCCTAATTGCCCTTGGGAAGGTGGCGGTGCAGTCCACCTGACGTAGGTACACCCACAGGGAGTTCCAGGATTTTGACTGAGCAACAGTTCCATTGAAGTCAAAGAAATAAAAAAAAAGACCAGAAACTTATCAGGCTCGGCACATAATATTATGGCTACAAAAAGTCAGAGGGTGGACATTGTCCGGTGAACAATTAATGACCTCTTGACTCCCCAGTGCCATTTCCACCAGCTACAAGGCACAAGTCAGGAGTGTGATGGCATACTCTCCACTTGACTGGACAAGTCTCAAGAAGGTTGACACAACCCAAGACAAAGCAGCTGACTTGATTGACACCCAGTTCACTACCTTAAACATTCACTTGCTCCACCAGTGGTACAAGTAGCAGCAGCAGTGTGTACCATCTACAAGATGCACTGCAATAACTCACCAAAACTCCTTCGACACCATCTTACAAACCCCCAGCTTACAAATTCAAAAGTTACTACATGTTATTTATGAGAGAAAATGCAGAGAAAATAAAGATCCAAAAAGATAATTTAGAGTAAAAAAACCTGCATTTATATAGCACCTTTCAAAGCCTCAAGACATCCCAAAGTGCTTTAAAGATAATTAAGTATAAGAGTAGTCACTAACTGTGTCATTTAGGGTAATATAGATACAAGGACCCTAGCATATTGGAGATACAAGTGCTTTCATCCTTCTGGAAGAGGTGACCTTGTCAGGTGTGTAAGTTGTGTGGAGCCTTCTGATGCTGCCTCTAATGTCTTCCTTTGAAAGAAGGATGTAGAAGTTGGCTGATATAAATCACTCAGATCTTCCTAATTCTGCCAATGATGGTTTCAAAGCTGACAGAAGTTAATAAAAGGCTTGGCTTGACCTCAACGGTGTGGGAGAGGTTTACCTTTCTCAAAAATAATGAGGATCATTCATCTTTTTTTTCATATCTTCCCTCGATTTCATTTTTGTTGTCTCATGGATTTCAGAATCGGTTCAAACAAACACTTTTGTGCTGTGAAAATATTGACAATATGGAGCTATCCTAAGCACTGTATCCCTTTGGTATTCTTAAGGAAATCATTGCATTTAAGTTTTTCATATCCGGGTCTTCAGTCCCACAATTGCACCATGGTGATAATGATCTTCATCATCATCAAAGCCTCTGAATAATTTGCATCATACTTTCTGCTCCAGATCAGATCTGACAACAGGGGGCTTATCTGAGTGAATTATAATGTTCTGAGGAGTGCATATCAGAATTAAAAATCGATACATTTAAAAAAATTATCATAGGGCCCTGACTTTTATGTAGTGCTCGCCTGTGGTGAACACGGGGAAAAGGATTCTGCTTCTATCTTATTCCTCATGTACATCTCACTCTTGTGAAGCTTGCCTTTCACAGCCATTGGCTGTCCCAAAGCGCTTTACAATCAATGATGTACTTTTGGAAGTACATCATTTTTTGGAAGCACTCACCATTGTAATGTATGAAACACAGCAGCCAATTTGTGCAACTCCCACAAATAGCAATGTGATAACTGATGACCAGGTAATCAATCATTGCAATGTTGATTCATAAGCATTATTGATAAATGGATAAGCATTATCAAATTGATGAGGGATAAATATTGATCAGAGCCCTCTGGATGACTTCTCTGCTCTTCTTTAAAAATCGTGCTGCTGGATCTCTTACATACACCTGGGATTTAATGTTTCATCCATCCAAATAATGGCATCTGAGTGCCAACCTAGATTGTTGTAAATACATTCTGGGGCGAGGCTTAGAATACATAGCCTTAACTCAGGGCTGAGAGTGCTACCAACTGAACCAGGGCTGATAGATTGAAGTTAAAATCGACCCTTTACTCTCTAATTGGACTAGTACCAAACAGAAGTAGGCCATTTGGCCCATCGTGTCCATGCTAGCTCTCTGAAAAAGCTATCCAATCAGCCCCACTCCCCTGCTCTTTCCCCACAGCCCTGCATTTTTCTTGCCCTTTCAAGTATCTGTCCAATTTCCTTTTGACAGCTTCTATTGAATCTGTGGCTCTTTCAGATCATAACAGTGTACCATGTAAAACAAAGTCTTCTCAACTCCCCCTTTTTTCCAGGTTTGCAATGAAAGAAAGGTCACTCTGGTTGAGGAGCTCCCAACGTTGATGAAACTATTCCCCAACATATATCATACCTTCTTGGGGAAGTGAGTTGGAGGGAGCAAGTAGAGCAAATTTGATCGAAAAATAGAAAGCGATGGAAATACTCAGCAGGTCCTTCAGCTTCTGTGGAAAGGTAAACTGAGGGCTGAGTAACATGGGGGTGGGCCGGGGTGGGGGAGCTGCAGATGGCATACGCCTCTGCGAACCAAGTCAGCTCCGTAGCCATAAAATGCCGTGGGGCTCATTAACCAGGGGTGAATGAGGCGGAGGCCCTGCCCTCTGAGCTACCGGCTGATCCGATTGGCCCAGAAGCTCCATCAGTCCCGACAGGGCCAGGAAGGCTTCAGTAGCCGCTGCTGGGACTTCCCAAGAGGAGTGGAGCCCAAGGTCTAGGACACCCCCCCCGCCCCACCCCACCGCCCCGGAGAAGGTAAGTCCGGGGTGTTGGGCCGGGAGCGTTAGGGACAGGGGCAGTGGAGGGGAGAGGGTGGTTTCAGGAGGGGGAGCGGGTAGGAACGAAGTGGGAGTTCAGTCTAAGGTGGGGAGCTACCCCACCATTGCCAAAGGGCCGCCCCTGAAGAGCAGTTTCCCCCTTCCTTCCCGCCCTTTAACCATTTCAGGTTAGAAACCAGGCTTCCTGCTGCCACACCAAATGATGGCGCAGGCAGCGTATTATCAGGGTCAATTCCGCTTGTTATCAAGCCTATTGACCCTTAATCGCTCACTTTAACACGGCAGGCCAGCCACCGATTTCGACACCCGCTTGCCCGCCATATGAGCTCGGGATGGGTGAGAAGGTGGTGGGATGGGCAACCACCCCATTTTTACGTGCTCTCCCCCTCTGCCACAGGAAACACTCCCAAGCCCGCCGCAGGCATGTAAAATCCAATGTTAAATTAATAAAATTAACATTTCAAGGTGAATATGACTTCTTCAGAACGGAAGGACTCTGAAGAATTGTCATATTTGACTCCAACCGTTAACATTGTTTCTCCACAGATACTGCCAAAGCCACTGAGTATTTCCAGCACTTTCTGTCTTTATTTCAGATTTCCAGCATTCACAGTATTTTGCTTTTATTTTAGCAAATTAGATAGATTTCTTTCAAGTTTGCTTAAATCTATTCATCTATATGACATCCTTAGGTACAGTCTATGACTATTGTGAGGCATGACATGTGATAAGTGTAGCTTGCTTTGGAGAGAAAAAGTGGCTTTGGACCTATAGTCCTCTCCAACATTGGGATTTTCCTCTTGCTGTTTTTGTGTGATGTCTGGACTAGTTGATAGAAATTGATAGCTTCAGTTGACCATTATCAGTGTATCATTAGACTATCAGGATAGTCGAAAGTCTGTGGTCTTTTCTTTCCTAGTACTTCCGATGTTCCCATGAGCAGCTGAAGCACGATCAGTGGGAGAAACAAGAGATAGCTTCCAGAGGCTGCAAAAGGATGTTTATAGGTGATAATGTAACTATGAGGTTTTTATAATGAAGCAGTCACAATGGATGTGTATTTTATTAAGGGTTGTAATTTATCAGGCAGCCTTATGATGGACCTGGAAAGTCTGCTGAGAAAAACAGGTGATATATATCATAGCTCAGGAGTTTACGAGGATACTGAGAACATAAGTCCAAGTGTTTACAACACAGAAGCTGTTTAATGCTTCATATATCCCTACGTTCTGATAAATGTTCCCAGTACATCATCTGATACGGCTTTAAGAATTCAATTACTTTCCTGGAGAAAGGGAGAAAAATCTTGTCCCTTTATTTTTGGCGATGTAAGTGCAGCAAATGGTAGAATTATACTGAGGTTCTGGTGTGGGAAGGCCAATTATACAATGTTCATCAGCTTAAATTCAATTTTGAAATGTAATTTAATAGAGTTCAATTGTAATTTAAAATGGAATGTAAAAAAATATAATATTTTCATGACATTTTTATTTTGCTGATCATTCTCACAGACTGGTGGGGAATTCTCTTCTGATGGTGCAGTTGGGATTAATGGAGCTGTTTTCCAATATAGTAATTGAGCTATTAAAAAATTTGCATTTCTCACTGGTGGGCTTCAGAGCTGTTTAAAGACTCCATCTTTACGATGTTTATTTTCTTTTACCTTTTCTGGAGTTTATCTCCATTTTTGGGGTCAATAGCTGAAACAATGGGGAGGCGGTGGTGTAGTGGTATTGTCACTGGACTAGTATTGCAGAGACCCAGGGTAATGCTCTGGGGACCTGGGTTTGAATCCCACCACAGCAGATTTGAATTCAATAAAAATCTGGAATTACGAGTCTGATGATGACCACAAAACCATTACCAATTGTTGTAAAAACCCATCTGGTTCACTAATGACCTTTAGGGAAGGAAATCTGCCATCCTTACCTGGTCTGGCCTACATGTGTCTCTAGACCCACAGCAATGTGGTTGCCTCTTAATCGAGATGAGCAATAACTGCTGGCCCAGCCAGCAACACCCACATCCCCTGAATGGTGGTCAACAGGACTTTAAACTAGAAAGTGGGAGGGATAAAGTGAAGGATAAAACTCCAAGAAGTATGACTAATGGGAAACAAAGCAGCAGGTTAGCATGTGGAGGGGGTGGATTCAATGTCATGGAAAATTATGAAAAACTGAAAAGAAAGGAGAGCCCAGGAGAGGCTATTAAAGTCTCCAGAACACAAAATAGGACAGAGTGTTTGGAAAGAGCTAGGAATCTAACATCAAGCACATCAGATAAAAGGACAACAATGAGAAAGGGGACGGGAAATACTGGATTGAAGGTGTTGTATCTGAATGCACGCAGTATACGAAATAAGGTAAATGAGTTTGTGGCGCAGGTTGAAATTGGCAAGTATGATGTGGTGGGCATCACGGAGACATGGCTGCAAGGGGATCAGGATTGGGAGATAAATATCCAAGGATATACATCCTATCGAAAAGATAGGCAGGTTGGCAAAGGGGGTGGGGTTGCTTTGTTAGTAAGGAATGAAATTGAATCGATAGCTAGAAATGACGTAGGGTCAGATGATGTAGAATCTGTGTGGGTAGACTTGAGGAACCGCAAAGGTTAAAAAGCCATAATGGGAGTTATGTACAGGCCTCTGAACAGTAGTCAGGATGTGGGAACAAGGTACATCAGGAGATAGAAAAGGTGTGTAAGAAAGGCAAGGTTACAGTGATCAAGGGGGGTTTCAATATCCAGGTAGACTGGGAAAATCAGGTTAGTAGTGGATCCCAAGAAAAGGAATTGTGGAATGTCTACGAGATGGCTTTTTGGAGCAGCTTGTGGTGGAGCCCACTAGGGAACAGGCAATTCTAGATTCAGTGATGTGTAATGAGGCAGAATTCATAAGGGAGCTTAAGGTGAAGGGACCCTTAGGAGGAAGTGACCATAATATGATAGAATTTACCCTGCAATTTGAGAGGAAAAAGCTGGAATCAGATGTAATGGTATTACAGTTGAATAAAGACAACTACAGAGGCATGAGGGAGGAGCTGGCCAGAATTGCCTGGGAGATGAGCCTAGCAGGAAAGACAGTGGAACAGCAATGGCAGGAGTTTCTGGGAGTAATTTGGGAGACACAGCAAAAATTCATCTCTAGGAAGAAAAAGCATACTAAAGGGAGGACTAGGCAACCATAGCTGACAAGGGAAGTCAGAGACAGCATAAAAGCTAAAGAGAAAGCATACAATGCGTTGAAGCGCAGTGGGAAACCAGGGAATTGGGAAGCCTACAAAGACCAACAGAGGACAACTAAAAAAGAAATAAAGAGAGAGAAGATTAAATATGAGGGTAAACTAGCCAGTAATATAAAAGAAAATTGCAAGAGTTTTTTTTAGATATATAAAGGGTAGGAGAGAGGCAAAAGTGGACATTGGGCCGCTGGAGAAGTAGTAGTGGGGAACAAAGAAATGGCGGAGGAACTGAATAGGTACTTTGCATCAGTCTTCACGGTGGAAGACAGGAGTAACATCCCCAAAGTTCAAGAGAGTTGGGGGGGCAGAGGTGAGTATGGTGGCCATTACCAAGGAGAAGGTGCTAGGAAAACTGAAAGGTCTGAAGGTGGATAAATCACCTGGATCAGATGGATTACACCCCAGAGTTCTGAAGGAGAAAGCTGAAGAGATAGTGGAGGCGTTAGTGGTGATCTCAGGGAGGGTCCGAGAGGACTGAAAATCGCTAATGTCACCCCCCTGTTTAAGAAGGGAATGAGGCAAAAGACAGGAAATTACAGGCCAATTAGCCTGACCTCGGTCATTGATAAGATTTTAGAGTCCATTATTAAGAATGAGATTTCAGAATACTTGTAAGTGCATGGTAAAATAGGGCAAAGTCAGCATGGTTTCATCAAGGGGAGGTCATGCTTGAAAAATCTTTTAGAATTCTTTGAGAAGGTAACGAGTAGGTTAGACAAAGGAGAGCCAATGGATGTTATGTACTTGGACTTCCAGAAGGCCTTTGACAAGGTGCTGCACAGGAGGCTGCTCAGTAAGATAAGAGCCCATGGTGTTAGAGGCAAGGTACTAGCATGGATAAAAGATTGGCTGTCTGGCAGGAGGCAGAGAGAGGGGATAAGGAGGTCCTTCTCAGGATGGCGGCCGGTGACTAGTGGAGTTCCGCAGGGGTCAGTGTTGGGACCACAACTTTTCACTTTATACATTAATGATCTAGATGAAGGAACTGAGGACATCCTGGCTAAGTTTGCAGATGATATAAAGATAGGTGGAGGGACAGGTAGTATTGAGGAGGCGGGGAGGCTGCAGAAGGATTTGGACAGGTTAGGAGAATGGGCAAAGAAGTGGCAGATGGAATACAACGTGGGGAAGTGTGAGGTCATGCACTTTGGTAGGAACAATAGAGGCATAGACTATTTTCTAAGTGGGGAGAGAACTCAGAAATCTGGATTCTCTTAAGGTTAACTTGCAGGTTGAGTCGGTAGTTAGGAAGGCAAATGCAATGTTGGCATTTATTTCGAGAGGACTAGAATATAAAAGCAGGGATGTGCTGCTGAGGCTTTATAAGGCTCTGGTCAGACCACATTTAGAATATTGTGAGCAATTTTGGGCCCCATATCTCAGGAAGGATGTTCTGGCCCTGGAGAGGGTCCAGAGGAGGTTCACAAGAATGATCCCAGGAATGAAAGGCTTAACATATGAGGAATGTTTGAGGACTCTGGGTCTATACTCGATGGAGTTTAGAAGGATGAGGGGGGATCTGATTGAAACTTACAGAATACTGAAAGGCTTGGATAGAGTGGACATGGGGAAGATGTTTCCATTAGTAGGTGAGACTAGGACCCGAGGGCACAGCCTCAGAGTAAAGGGAAGACCTTTTAGAATAGAGATGAGGAGAAACCTCTTTAGCCAGAGAGTGGTGAATCTATGGAATTCATTGTCACAGAAGGCTGTGGAGGCCAGGTCATTGAGTGTATTTAAGACCGAGATAGATAGGTTCTTGATTGGTAAGGGGATCAAAGGTTATGGGGAGAAGGCGGTAGAATGGGGTTGAGAAACCTATCATCCATGATTGAATGATGGAGCAGACTTGTTGGGCTGAATGGCCGAATTTCTTCTCCTATGTCTTATGGTCTTATGGAATGAATAAAAAAGGACGAACTCATAACCCAACTCCAATCTGCAGTACTAGCTGCTCTGAAGTTGGTCATTAGCCAGCTTGTTAGTGTGGCCTGTGGGTAAACATCTTGCCTCTGTTCTATGCTTCGACAGATAGCATGCTTAAGATTGAAGCTTACCCTTTGGAGCCTTTTGGCCATGATCGCTCTGTGAGGTAACTTGTGGAAACCATACATATTAGATCATCACTCATCACATGTATACAGACGCTCGTCTTGATGGAATGTTCTGGAATGGGACCCAATTGTCGCTAAGTCAATGAATACCCACTTGTGTTAAAAATAATCTGCAAGTGGTATTTTATGGATAATTTTAATCACAAGCAACCAAAGATATGATTCCCCCACTTTCTGTTTGCAGCAAAATTGCAAATACTGATATTTTTAAAAATGTGCTTCTGATTTTCTTAGCAAAAGCAGAACAAACTGCTAATATAGGGAGCCAATATTAAATTGCTTTGAAGAAAGCAAATATTTGCTGCATATTAAAATTTCAAAAACCATTCATATAATCCCAGGCCTCTGTATCTATACTACTGTTTCTTAATTAGTACAATTAAAAGCCAGAATATTATGATTATTCCACTAGGGTTCAATGCACAGTTTATCGTATATAAGTAAACATGACAGGACTAAGTGAACAGATGTTTCAGGCATTGACGCATCTGCTTTTTTACTTCATCCACCTACAGGGCTCCCGGGTTCCCTGACATTTGCAATCACATGAGCTTTAAATAAACCCTTTATGACAACTATTTTGTAATTTAACTAATATGTGGACAGTTCCGCAAAATTCGACAAGCGTGCACGTGGATTCGTAATGGAATATAATGGGCAGAAAGCAATGGATTATAGAAATGCCCATTCTCACGTGTTTCAATCTATGCTATTCACTGCTGTAATGGAGCACTGATCGTAAAGAAAATCCTTCCTCCTCCGCCAATCACACACAGACACACACACTTAGAAACTGGTTTATTTTGTCCATTATATTTATTCTGACCATCTCAATATAGTTAACTACTTTATCCTTTCATGGGATGTGGGCGCCACTGGCTAGGCCAGCATTTTTATTACCCATCCCTAATTGCCCTTGAGAAGGTGGTGGTGAGCCGCCTTCTTGATCCGCTGCAGTCCATGTGGTGTAGGTACACCCACAGTGCTGTTAGGGAGGGAGTTCCAGGATTTTGACCCAGTGACAGTAAAGGAATGGTGATATATTTCCAACTCAGGATGGTGAGTGACTTGGAGGGGAACTTGCAGGTGGTGGTGTTCCCATGTGTCTGCTGCACTTGTCCTTCTAGGAGGTAGAGGCCGTGAGGTTGGAAAGTGCTGTTGAAGGAGCTGCAGTATGTCTTGTTGATGGTACACTGTGCTGCTACTGTGCATCAGAGGTGCAGGGAGTGAATGTTTATTGTGGTGGATAGGGTGCCAATCAAGTGGGTGGCTTTGGTCTGGATGGTGTTGAATTGCTTGAGCATTGTTGGAGCTGCACTCATCCAGGGAAGTGGGGAGTATTCCATCACACTCCTAACTTGTGCCTTGTAGATGGTGGACATGTTTGGGGAGTCAGGAAATGAGTTACTTTCCAAAGATTCCCTAGCCTCTGACTTGCTCTTGCAGCTACAGTATTTATATGGCTAGTCCAGCTCAGTTTCTGGTCAATGGCAACCCCCAGGACATTGATAGTGGGGGATTCAGTAATGGTAATGCCATTGAATGTCGAGGGGAGATGGTTAGATTCTCTCTTGTTGGAGATGGTCATTGCCTGACAGTTGTCTGGCGTGAACGTTACTTGCCACTTGTCAGTCTGAATCTGGATATTGTCCAGGTCTTTCTGCATTTGAGCACAGACTGCTTCAGTATCTGAGGATTTATGAATGGTGCTGGACATTGTGCAATCGTCTGTGAACATCCCCACTTCTGACTTTATGATGGAGGGAAGGTCATTGGTGAAACAGCTGGAGATGGTTGGGCCTAGGACACTACCCTGAGGAACTCTTGTAGTGATGTCCTAGGACTGAGATGATTGACCTCTGACAACCTCATCCATCTTTGTGCTCGGTTGATTCCAATTTACAAAACGCAACTAGTGTACAATATCTTCTAGAGTCAAATTAAAGCAGAGATTACAAAGTGGCTTTAATTGTTGGTGCACTTATACCTTGACTTTGCTTACCAACAGTGCCCTTGAATTCCCTGACATTCTACAATATCGTGGATCTTCTACAGTCACATTTACTAAGGGGAAAATACCACTTTTGTTTCTCTGTCATTTTATTACTGGGAGAGAGACAAGATTGGAGATGGTTAGTCTCAATGTCAGGAATAAATGTTCGGGAGGTAATTGGCTAAATTCCTAAATTCCTAAATTTCCACCAATATCCATTAGAAGCCTACCAACTCCCACAGCTACCTCGACTACAGCTCCTGTAAGGACTCCATCCCATTCTCTCAGTTCCTTCGCCTCCGTCGCATTTGTTCCGATGATGCTACCTTCAAAAACAGCTCCTCTGACACGTCCTCCTTCTTCCTTAACCGAGGTTTTCCACCCACGGTCGTTGGCAGGGCCCTCAACCGTGTCCGGCCCATCTCCCGCGCACCCGCCCTCACGCCTTCTCCTCCCTCCCAGAAACATGATAGGGTCCCCCTTGTCCTCACTTATCACCCCACCAGCCTCCGCATTCAAAGGATCATCCTTTGCCATTTCTGCCAACTCCAGCATGATGCCACCACCAAACACATCTTCCCTTCACCCCCCCCGTCGGCATTCCGTAGGGATCATTCCCTCCGGGACACCCTGGTCCACTCCTCCATCACCCCCTACTCCTCAACCCCCACCTATGGCACCTCCCCATGCCCACACAAAAGATGCAACACCTGCCCCTTCACTTCCTCTCTCCTCACCGTCCAAGGGCCCAAACACTCCTTTCAAGCGAAGCAGCATTTCACTTGCATTTCCCCCAACTTAGTCTACTGCTCTGTTGCTCCCAATGCGGTCTCCTCTACATTGGAGAGACCAAACGTAAACTGGGCGACCACTTTGCAGAACACCTGCGGTCTGTCCGCAAGAATGACCCAAACCTCCCTGTCGCTTGCCATTTTAACATTCCGCCCTGCTCTCTTACCCACATGTCTGTCCTTGGCTTGCTGCATTGTTCCAGTGAAGCCCAACGCAAACTGGAGGAACAGCACCTCATCTTCCGACTAGGCACTTTACAGCCTTCTGGACTGAATATTGAATTCAACAACTTTAGATCTTGACCTCCCTCCTCCATCCCCACCCCCTTTCTGTTTCTTCCCCCTTCCTTTTGTTTTTTCCAATAATTTATATAGATTTTTCTTTTCCCACCTATTTCCACTATTTTTAAATCTTTTATGCCCCCATCCCCACTAGAGCTATACCTTGAGTGCCCTACCATCCATTCTTAATTAGCACATTTGTTTAGATAATATCACCAACTTCAACACCTCTGTGTTCTTTTGTTCTTTTGTCTGTAACATCTTTTGATGATCTGCTCCTATCACTGCTTGTTTGTTCCTACAACCACACCACCCCCCTCCACTTCTCTCCCCCCACCCAACCCCCACCCCCCCACCTTAAACCAGCTTATATTTCACCCCTCTCCTTGGACTCAACCAGTTCTGCTGAAGGGTCATGAGGACTCGAAACGTCAACTCTTTTCTTCTCCGCCGATGCTGCCAGACCTGCTGAGCTTTTCCAGGTAATTCTGTTTTTGTTTTAAATTCCTAAAGGGATGACTGGCGCCATCTGCAGACCCTGGGTCTAGCGAGGTGCCTATGAGCGACAGCTCTCTATGGATCTTCAGCTGCGTGTACAGCAGGGCCTGCCGCCCCTTCATCTTGAGGGAGGTGCTCATCCCTTTGCCGGGCCAGGTGCCTCCACCACTCTCTTCTTCTTCTTCTCTGCTCCCTGTAAGGCATGAGGCACACCATTAAATCACCAGGCACCCTGATCCTGATGTTCACCCCCTGCTGGACCAGAGAGAGATACGCATGGGTTGGTAAAAGTGTCCTAATAACCTCTCTTGGTTAAGTCTGAAGACCCCGTCATGCATGCCGGAGAGTGCTGGCCACCACTTGGACAGCCTGTGTGTAGTGCGCTCATTGGCTGTCTAAAACTCCATCCAACTCCATCCCACTCCACCTGACTGATTGGCGATAGCTTCACCCACTGGCCTGCATGCTGTGCTCTCAGCTCAGACACAGGCATTCTCCTAACCCGCACTCCAAGACTACACTGTTAGCTTGAACCATGATGGATACTGGTCCAAATCTTAATAAAGACATTGCAAGGGGCTGTGATCCCCTCCACCAGTGACTACACCATGGCCCCTTTCGCAAGGGGGCTCTACAACTTGCCCAGTCGGTCAATTGCTTTGCTGCCCCCTAAAACGCACATTAATTTGCAGTCTGTGCCTGAGGGGTGAAAACCTCTGGAACATCTGGTGGCCCTTTCACGCTTTTGCATCGTTGGAGTGGGTAGAAAAGCTTCAGGGGCCCGACTCTAAGCCTGTCAATGGAGCTGCTGCTGAACAGTCTCAGCAGCGGAAGAATGCTCACTTTTGACAAATATTTCCAAGTGCGTGGCCGCTTCCCTCACCCCCCCCCCCCACCCCCTGCAGTATGTGCTTGTATGCTTCCTTCAGTCTGTGCTGCCTTGCCTCCACTCCACCACCTGACCCACAATGGTGCCCTTGCCCCAGCACCACACTGAAAGCCAGCCAAGAAAAAGCGACTTCCCCGTGCCCCCCCCACCCCACCCCACAAACCTCTCGAATGCGCGGCACCTCTTCCTCAATGTCCGATGGGCGATGCTCGTGAGGGCGGCACGAGGTTGCAACGCACTCACTCCCCAGGTCCCCTTGAAGTTCAGGTCCCCAGGTGCACGCCTTTTAAAGGCCGTTCTGAAGTCACGCCAACGTGGGCGGTAAATTTGACGTGGGGGTTGAGGGGGTGGATGATTCCGGTGAGCGGAGCTTATAATTAGATGCTGAAGTATTGAAATTAGGTTCCTAACATGTGGCCATTGATGGGCGGAGCCGACGATCTCAAACTGGTTTCACGATGGCCTGAAGCCAAATTTTGGCTTTCTCACCATATTGTCCCCCATGATGCTTGACGCCAAGGGGACCGGACGATTTGGCCCTATGTTTATTAGAAAAGGGCCAATCACAGCAGCTTATCCCAGCCCGTTTTAACGCAGCTTCAGAAACCCAGCCGAATACTGACAGTGGCAGAATCTTGGCCTAACGTTCAGTGCCCAAGCTGTCAGTCAATGCGGAGGGATAGAGAACGAAACTGAAATGGTACAAAACCAAAGGAAAACAAAAAAAAAAGCGATAGGACTTTAATTCTATCTCATTGAGACAAGATTAGTCCCAGAATAAATAACTGAAGGACAATATAATTTTCACCAGCAGTGGCCTTATTCCTCCTAAAAATCCTGACTGAAATGAACAATTGCCCAAGATAACAATCAATAACTATCATATTTATGATTCATTTTCTCAAGAATTTATGGCCAAATGTCCCACAAATAAAAATCCAGCAGCACTTTAATATGCTTGATGCATTCTAACGTCAGTGTGGCTCAACATGCATTTAAGTAACATTATGACGGGGTTGTGAACACAACTCATTCTTTTCGCCATCATTCACACATATCCATACCGGCAAACCTTCGCTTCCCAAAACTTCCTCTGTCCTTAATTCACATTGTTGACGCATCAAGCATCCGACTATCATCTCCATCCACTGCGCCCCACCAAAACGGTGACAGATTCAGAATTTTTACCAGCTAGGGCAAGACACTGGGGACTGGAGCCTCTTCTTTGGAATGGAGTGACAGTGAGCTGTGGGGAGAGGCTTTGTTTCCACCCACGAGCCCAGCCTTGTTGCCTGAGCTGGGGTTTGTAGTGATGGAAGGTGGACTTCTGTCACCAAGAGGGACCCCGTCATTGTCACTCAGTAAAACAGGTTGTATGTAAGAACTTAAGAAATAGGAACAGGAGACGACCATCCAACCCCTTGAGCCTGCTCCACCATTCGATAAGATCTTGGCTGATCTTGTGTTTTGATTTCCACGTTCCCATCTAACCCCCATAACCTTTGATTCCCTTGCCTAACAAGAATCTACCTACCTCTGCCTTAAAAAAATATTCAATGACCCCCACTTCCACCATCTTCTCATCGAGTCATTAGAATCATAGGCCAGGATTTTCCCATCGGCGATTTGGGGGCGGGGCCCGCTCATTGACAGGAAAACGATGCGGAATGACGTTGGGAGAAGCCCCTTTAAATCCTTTAAATTTTTAGGAAGGCGGGGTCACAGCGAAATCAGCTGTACACCTGCCGACCTGTCAATAGCCAATTGAGGCCATTGACAGGCTCATTAAGATCATTAAAGACCTGCCCGTCCAACCTTGAGGCTGGTGGGCAGGCCAGGAGCCCCAGCGGGCTCTTGATAATACATGAAACCTCATCCACTGGCGGCATGAGGTTTCATGTCCGTTTTTAAAAAGTTTAATAAAGTTTATGTCATTTTTATTAACATGTCCCATCTCGTGTGACATTGTCACATGAGGGGGAACATGTTAATAATATTGTTATTTTTATATTTTTTAACTTTTGTGCACTGTCACTAATCTCCCTGAGACAGCACTTAGTCTCAGGGAGCAGTGCGCACTTTGACAGCTGGGGGTTCCCTCCTCCCCACCCCACACAGGAAGCACATGATGCTTTCTGTCAGGCAGGCCGCTGGATGGGTCTTAATTGGCCCGCCCACTCAAAATGGCGGTGGGCCCCATTTCAGCGGGGGGGTTCGGCTGTCCGCCCGCCGCTGAGCGGGTGGGGCCCCCACACCCACCAAGGGCAAAATTCTGCCCATAGAGTTATACAGCACATAAACAGGCACTTCAGCCCATCATGCCCATGCTGGCCATCCAGCTCAACAATTTCCAGTTTCCTGGCCCCAACTGCCTCCCCTTCATCATGGACGTCCAATCTCTCTACACCTCCATCCCCCACCAGGATGGTCTGAGGGCCCTTAGCTTCTTCCTCGAACAGAGGCCCGAACAATCCCCATCCACCACTACTCTCCTCCGTCTGGCTGAACTTGTTCTCACACTGAATAATTTCTCCTTCAACTCCTCTCACTTCCTCCAAATAAAAGGTGTAGCTATGGGTACCGCATGGGCCCCAGCTATGCCTGTCTCTTTATGGGGTATGTGGAACGTTCCTTGTTCCATTCCTACTCAGGTCCCCTCCCACAACTCTTTCTCCGGTACATCGATGATTGCTTCAATGCCGCTTCATGCTCTCGTCTGGACCTGGAAAAATTTATTAATTTTGCTTCCAATTTCCAGCCCTCCATCATTTTCACGTGGTCCATCTCTGACACTTCCCTTCCCTTCCTTGACCTCTCTGTCTCAATCTCTGGTAATAGACTGTCCATCAATATCCATTACAAGCCTACCGACTCCCACAACTACCTCGACTACAGCTCCTCACACCCTGCTTCCTGTAAGGACTCCATCCCATTCTCTCAGTTCCTTCGCCTCCGTTGCATCTGTTCTGATGATGCCACTTTCAAAAACAGTTCCTCTGACATGTCCTCCTTCTTCCTTAACTGAGGTTTTCCACCCACGGTGATTGACAGGGTTCTCAACTGTGTCTGGCCCATCTCCCGCGCATCCGCCCTCACACCTTCCTCTCCCTCCCAGAACCATGATAGGGTCCCCCATGTCCTCACTTATCACCCCACCAGCCTCCGCGTTCAAAGGATCATCCTCCGCCATTTCCGCCAACTCCAGCATGATGCCACTACCAAACACATCTTCCCTTCACCACCCCGGTGGCTTTCCGCAGGGATCTTTTCCTCTGAGACACCCTGGTCCACTCCTCCATTACCCCCTACACCTCAACCCCCTCCCATGGCACCTCCCCATGCAGAAGGTGCAACACCTGCCCCTTTACTACCCCCCTCCTCACCGTGCAAGGGCCCAAACACTCCTTTCAAGTGAAGCAGCATTTCACTTGCACTTCCCTCAATTTAGTCTACTGCATTCGCTGCTCCCAATGCGGTCTCCTCTACATTGGAGAGACCAAACGCAGACTGGGTGACCGCTTTGCGGAACACCTGCAGTCTGTCTGCAAGCGTGACCCAGACCTCCCTGTTGCTTGCCATTTCAACACACCACCCTGATCTCATGCCCACATGTCTGTCCTTGGCCTGCTGCAATGTTCCAGTGAAGCTCAAAGTAAACTGGAGGAACAGCACCTCATCTTCCGACTAGGCACTTTACAGCCTTCCGGACTGAATATTGAGTTCAACAACTTTAGATCATGAACTCTCTCCTCCAGCCCCACCCCCTTTCTGATCCTCCTTTTCCAATAATTTATAATTTTTTTCCAACTATATTTTTTTCTTTTCCCTCCTATTTTAAAATTTATTTCGATCTATTGTTTCATCTCCACCTTTTAGCCATTTCGATCCCTTCCCCCCACCCCACCCACACTAGGCCCATCTGCCACTAGCTTGCTTCCCTTAACGTCCCCATTAGCATATCCTTTAGATAATATCACCACTGTCAAAACCCCTTTGTCCTTTTGTCTATGACATCTTTGGCAGTCTCTTCTTGGCCTCCACCTATCACTGGCTTCCTATCGAACTCTCCTGTCCCACACCCTTCTACCAGCTTATATTTCATCTCATTTCTATATGTCTTAGTTCTGATGAAGGGTCATACGGACTCGAAACGTCAACTGTATCCCTCTCCGCAGATGCTGTCAGGCCTGCTGAGTTTTTGCAGGCATTTTTGTTTTTGTTAGATTCCCAGCATCTGCAGTATTTTGCATTTATCTTGAATATATTCAATGGCTTAGTTTCCACTGTCTTCTGGGGAAGAGAGTTCCACCGACTTACCACCCTCTGACAGAACTCGTTTCTCCTCATCTCCATCTTAAATGGGAGACCCCTAATTTTTAAAACGTTTCCCCTAGTTCTAGTCTCTCCCACAAGGGATAACATCCTCTCAGCATCTACCCTGTCAATTCTTCTCAGGATTTTATATGTTTTAATAATATCACCTCTCATTCTTTTAAACTCCAGTGGGTATTGGCCCAACTTGCTCAACATTTCCTCATGAGATAATCGCTTCGTCCAAGGAATCGGTCGAGTGAAATTCTTTGAATGGCTTCTCATGCAATTATATAATGAGACCAAAGCTGTATTCAGTACTCCAGACACACACTAACTAAGGCCCTGTACAGCTACAGCAACACTTCTCTACTTTTAAACTTGCTTCCCCTCACAATAAATGCAAACATCCATTTGCCTTCCTAATCACTTGCTGCACCTACATATCAACCTTTTGTGATTCATGTACCAGGACATCCACATCCCTTTGTCTGGTGGGGTTCTACAGTCTCTCTCTATTCAAATAATTTACTGCTTTCCTATTCTTCCTGCCAAAGCAGACAAGTTTACATTTTCCAACATTATGCTCCATCTGCCAAATTTTTGCCCACTTACTTAACCTGTCTAAATTCCTTTGGGGACTCCTTTTGTCTTCTTGACAACTTACTTTTCTCCATATCTTTGTGTCATTGCAGATTCAGTTACCATATATTCAGTCCCCTCATCCAAGTCATGGATGTAGATTGTAAATAGTTGAGACCCCAGCACTGATCCCTGTGGCAGTCCACTGGTAACAGCTAGCCAAGTCAAAATGATCCATTTATCCCTGCTCTCTGCATCCTGTTAACTAACCAATCCTCTATGGTTTGCCTCTATCCATGGTAATATATTACCTCCTACATCATGAGCTCTTATTTTGTAGTAACCTTTGAGGTGGCACCTTATTGAAGACCTTTTGGAAATCCAAGTACATCACATCTAGAGGTTCCTCTTTATCCACATTTCTTGATACTTTTTCAAAGAACTCTAATAAATTAGTCAAACACAATTTCCATTTCACAAAACCATGTTGACTCTACCTGATTGTATTATGATTTTCCAAACGCCCTGCTGTTACCTCCTTAATAATGGACACAAGCATTCTCCCTATGGCAATGGCAGGGAGAAATCTAGCTTGGGTATTGAATGTGTTGGTGGGTCTCACTGCCCCACACTCCTGGCACTGTTGCCATCATGATCCTAACCAATTTTAAATGTGAATGCTGAGGAAACACCAGCCCAATGTTTTGCAGCAGATTGCACAACAGAAATTCTACACACAACAGTCCAAACCTATAACTGTCCTCCATAAATGCCTAAATGAGGATTTAATATTACCTCAGTGACTTCCATAAAATATCATGGAGCCACAGTACACTTCTCCATTTCTCTATAGAAGAATTATTTTTGTCACGTATATCGATATAGATCTTAAATGCTGAAATGGTCCTCAGAGTTTTCATACGTAGCTAGGGTGTGTTGTATAAAGTGGAACTAAACAAAAGTGCCAGTCTCATAAAAGTAACACACCAGGACTGACAAAGACTTTTAAACTTTATGTTCCTAATGACATATAAATTTGTTAGATGTCTAATTACCTTCATTAGCAGCATGGCTCCCCACCCTCAACTCCGCGTTTTCTTGATTGTTTTTATTTTGCTTAGCTGCAGTAAGCACACTGTCGAAGAAATGTGTTTAGCTGGGAATTGATGGAGTGGAAGTTACTACGGGCTTTATTCTTAGCTTGCCTTTTTGATGTGATGCAATGAGTTTGCCCCTGCAGAAAGCACAGTGAAAAGTTTCTGGGGTCTGAGGTGCAGTGACGCCAAGGCTACCTACAGTTGCCTGGCCTGTGGCTTCCAGTAGGTTTGCCCACAATATTGACATTCATTGACTGACCTTAATCCAACCAGACTTCCACAATTCTTCATCCTGCCCTCCAATTATGTCTAGTGTTCGCTGAGTTGCAACTCATTATAACTCACAATTGATTTAAAAGTTTTCGGTTTATTGACTACACTGATAAATCAGTCAAGTTTATTTTCAAGGTCACCCCCATATGCCGTTGTTCTTCACTTTACAGAAAACCTTTGAATTTATTTTGCAAGCAATCACCTCCTTGTCCATGTTCAACTCTGCCATGGGCTGTGCACGGCAATTCTTCTGTATGAGGGCTGCAAGGACTCAATGATCAGGCTAAACTACAGAGCCTTGGGCTTAACTTCAATTCACGCAGATAAGATTAAGAGCTATCTCCTCCCTGCTGGAGGCTTTTTAAGAATCTTCGATGAAATCAGCTTTAATTTAATTCCCAGTGGACATGAAGTTTTAACATCAGTTGCGACTCATTGACAATCTGATTCAAATAGCTAATTAAGGCTGGAACGCATTGATGCAGTGGAGGTCTCCTCTGGGTGGGAGATGTGATTTTAATCTGACTTTTGCTGTCCTCTACAACTTGGGCGCGCTCAGAGCTGCCAGAGGAAAGAACGTGTGAGAGGACAGGGCCTGAACTTTGGGCGTCAGCTGCCCTTGATCGGCGGGCTCGGAGCGGCCACCATTTCTGCTTCCGGCTGTGATCGGACCCTGAACGCGATTTCAGGCTGGCTGGCCAATTAAGGGCCGGCCAGCATAAAACACACCCAGACATTGGAGATGCGCTGGCAGCAGGGGCGGGAGCGTGACGAGTGCCAGGTCCAATGGGGACACGGTGGGGCATTTAAACACAGCAGAGGCAGCCCCCTGACGGCTGCCCAGGAGGTTTTGAGGAGCCTCGTGGAGCTGTCTAGGAGAGACTTTTGAAATTTGCAGGAGTTATGGCCTCAGCACCCACTGGGCATGCCGGGCGGGAGGGCAATGCCGGTGGGCACTCTGCAGTTCTCGGATGAGTGCCTGCGCACTCATGTGGAGGCAGAGTGTGCCAGGCGGAACGTTCTGATGCCGCAGGATGGCAAGAGGGGGCCACCACTCCAGACAAAGAAGGACTGGTCGGAGGTGGCAGCCCAGGTCAGCGGGCATTATATAAGCCGTTAGTCCTGGATCCGGTGCCGCAAATGGTTTAAGGATCATCAGTACTCGGCAAGGGTGCTGTACAGAGTTGGCATGGTTACAGTGTGGAGAAGTTGTGAAGGGTGACCATCCCTCATGGCGCTCAGGGGTGTAAGAGTCAGAGTGACAAATGGCACATATACCTGTACCAGCCAAGGCTGGGAGATGTTTCCGCTATCTGTGGAGAAATAGAATGGTGGGATGTGCAAGTCTGACAGGCTCCTCAATCTGGTCCCCCGGGGGCGGTGGTGTGAGGGGTCAAGGCTGGTATGGTTTTGAAGGCAGAGTGGGGACTAATGAACGCACTTTGTTCTGAATAATGCTGGGGAATGCAGATGAACAGGTGGTGGGTGACCAACCTGCTGACCAAATTTGAGAAGGACACCCTCGAGCTAGAGTGCCAGCGAGGAGCAAGATCCTCAGGCCATGGAGAGGCAGGGGTGTCGGAGAAGGTAAGAGTCCAAAGAGCAGGTGCAACACTGGCAAAGTGTCCAAACAATGTGGGTCATCTCATCTCAAATGAGTACTTCTAAGCAAGAGTCCGGAGCGATCCAGCAATCACGATGCCACCAAGATGCTGTTGTCCATCGTCTTACTTGCCCGCCTGGCATGCACATTGACTACATGATGGTTGATAATACTGACATATTGTCTTCCTCCATCAGTTGAGCCATCCTCCAAAGGCTGCTGGGACCCTGAGTACACTCCCTTGACACCAGCGGAGGAGCCACAGACAGATCCACCAGTGTTATACTCTCTTTCACT